>NC_082677.1:77974535-78597266 GCF_025265405.1 Mesoplodon densirostris | reverse complement strand
CCGTACCCTAATCCTAATCCGTACGCTGAGACTGACCCGTGCGTCAGCAAGTACCCTGACCCTAACACGTTTCCGTACCCACACCTGTGTCCTAAACCTTGCCGTTCTCTAACCCTAACCCTAGCCCAAACGGAAACCTACCACCAACCCTACAACTTACCCTACGCCGTACTCTAATCCTAATCCATACGCTGACACAGACCCGTGCGTCAGCACGTACCCTGACCCTAACATGTTTCCGTACACTCACCTGTGCCATAAACCTTGCCGTTCCCTAACCCTAACCCTAGCCCGGAACGGAAACCTACCACCATCCCTACACCTTACCCTATGCCGTACCCTAATCCTAATCTGTACACTGACAATGACCCGTGCGTCAGCACATACCCTAAGCTAACACGTTTCCGTACCCTCACCTGTGCCCTAAACCTTGCCGTTCCCTAAGCCTATCCCTAGGCCGGCACGGAATCCTACCTCCAACCCTACACGTTACCCTACGCCGTACCCTAATCCTAACCCGTGCGTCAGCATGTACCCTGACCCTAACACGTTTCCGTACCCTCACCTGTGCCCTAAACCTTACAGTTCCCTAACCCTAACCCTAGCCCGAAACGGAAACCTACCCCAAAACTTACACCTTGCCCTACGCCGTACCCTAATCCTAATCCGTACGCTGACATTGACCCGTGCGTCAGCAAGTACCCTGACCCTAACACGTTTCCGTACCCTCACCAGTGCCCTATACCTTGCCGTTCCCTAACCCTAACCCTAGCCCGGAATGGAAACCTACCACCAACCCTACACCTTACCCTACGCCGTACCCTAATCCTAATCCGTACGCTGACACTGACCCGTGCGTCAGCAAGTACCCTGACCCTAACACGTTTCCGTACCCACACCTGTGCCCTAAACCTTGCCATTCCCTAACCCTAACCCTAGCCCAAACGGAAACCTACCACCAACCCTACACCTTACCCTACGCCGTACCCTAATCCTAATCCGTACGCTGACACTGACCCGTGCGTCAGCAAGTACCCTGACCCTAACACGTTTCCGTACCCTCACCTGTGTCCTAAACCTTGCCGTTCCCTAACCCTAACCCTATCGCGGAATGGAAACCTACCACAAAACCTACACCTTACCCTACGCCGTACCCTAATCCTAATCCGTACGCTGACACTGACCCGTGCGTCAGCACGTACCCTGACCCTAACACGTTTCCGTACACTCACCTGTGCCCTAAACCTTTCCGTTCCCTAACCCTAACCCTAGCCCGGAATGGAAACCTACCACCATCCCTACACCTTACACTACGCCGTACCCTAATCCTAATCTGTACGCTGACAATGACCCGTGAGTCAGCACATACCCTGACCCTAACACGTTTCCGTACCCTCACCTGTGCCCTAAACCTTGCCGTTCCCTAAGCCTAACCCTAGGCCAGCACCGAATCCTACCTCCAACACTACACGTTACCCTACGACGTACCCTAATCCTAACCCGTGCGTCAGCATGTACCCTGACCCTAACACGTTTCCGTACCCTCACCTGTGGCCTAAACCTTACAGTTCCCTAACCCTAACCCTAGCCCGAAACAGAAACCTACCACAAAACCTACAACTTACCCTATGCCGTACCCTAATCCTAATACGTACGCTGACATTGACCCGTGCGTCAGCAAGTACCCTGACCCTAACACGTTTCCGTAACCTCACCTGTGCCCTAAACCTTGCCGTTCCCTAAGCCTAACCCTAGGCCGGCACGGAATCCTACCACCAACCCCACACGTTACCCTACGCCGTACCCTAATCCTAACCCGTGCGTCAGCATGTACCCTGACCCTAACACGTTTCCGTACCCTCACCTGTGCCCTAAACCTTGCAGTTCCCTAACCCTAACCCTAGCCCGGAAAGGAAACCTACCACCAACCCTACACCTTACCTTACGCCGTAACCTAATCCTGATCCGTACGCTGACACTGACCCATGCGTAAGCACGTACCCTGACCCTAACATGTTTCCGTACACTCACCTGTGCCCTAAACCTTGCCGTTCCCTAACCCTAACCCTAGCCAAGAACGGAAACCTACCACCATCCCTACATCTTACCCTACGCCGTACCCTAATCCTAATCTGTACGCTGACAATGACCCGTGCGTCAGCACATACCCTGACCCTAACACGTTTCCGTACCCTCACCTGTGCCCTAAACCTTGCCGTTCCCTAAGCCTAACCCTAGCCCGGCACGGAATTCTACCACCAACCCCACACGATACCCTACGCCGTACCCTAATCCTAACCCGTGCGTCAGCATGTACCCTGACCCTAACACGTTTCCTTACCCTCACCTGTGCCCTAAACCTTGCAGTTCCCTCACCCTAACCCTAGCCCGGAACGGAAACCTACCACCAACCCTACACCTTACCCTACGCCGTACCCTAATCCTAATCCGTACGCTGACACTAACCCGTGCGTCAGCAAGTACCCTGACCCTAACACGTTTCCGTACCCTCACCTGCGTCCGAAGCCTTGCCGTTCCCTAACACTAACCCTAGCGAAGAATGGAAACCTACCACAAAACCTACACCTTACCCTACGCCATACCCTATTCCTAATCCGTACGCTGACACTGACCCGTGCGCCAGCACGTACCCTGACCCTAACATGTTTCCGTACACTCACCTGTGCCCTAAACCTTGCCGTTCCCTAACCCTAACGCTAGCCCGGAACGGAAACCTACCACCATCCCTACACCTTACCCTACGCTGTACCCTAATTCTAATCTGTACGCTGACAATGACCCGTGCGTCAGCACATACCCTGTCCCTAACACGTTTCCGTACACTCACCTGTGCCCTAAACCTTGCCGTTCCCTAAGCCTAACCCTAGGCCAGCACGGAATTCTACCACCAACCCTACACGTTACCCTACACCGTACCCTAATCCTAACCCGTGGGTCAGCATGTACCCTGACCCTAACACATTTCCGTATCCTCACCTGTGCCCTAAACCTTGCAGTTCCCTAACCCTAACCCTAGCCCGGAACGGAAACCTACCACCAACCCTACACCTTACCCTACGCCGTACCCTAATCCTAATCCGTACGCTGACACAGACACGTGCATCAGCAAGTACTCTGAACCTAACACGTTTCCGTACCCACACCTGTGCCCTAAACCTTGCCGTTCCCTAACCCTAACCCTAGCCAAGAATGGAAACCTACCACCATCCCTACACCTTACCCTACGCCATACCCTAATCCTAATCTGTACGCTGACACTGACCCGTGCATCAGCACGTACCCTGACCCTAACATGTTTCCGTACACTCACCTGTGCCCTAAACCTTGCCGTTCCCTAACCCTAAGCCTAGCCCGGAACGGGAACCTACCACCATCCCTACACCTTACCCTACGCCGTACCCTAATCCTAATCTGTACGCTGACAATGACCCGTGCGTCAGCAAGTACCCTGACCCTAACACGTTTCTGTACCCTCACCTGTGCCCTAAACCTTGCCGTTCCCTAAGGCTAACAATAGGCCGGCACGGAATCCTACCACCAACCCTACACGTTACCCTATGCCGTACCCTAATCCTAACCCGTGCGTCAGCATGTACCCTGACCCTAACACGTTTCCGTACCCTCACCTGTGCCCTAAACCTTGCAGTTCCCTAACCCTAACCCTAGCCCGGAATGGAAACCTACCACCAACCCTACACCTTACCCTACACCGTACCCTAATCCTAACCCGTGCGTCAGCATGTACCCTGACGCTAACACGTTTCCGTACCCTCACCTGTGTCCTAAACATTGCCGTTCCCTAACCCTAGCGCGGAATGGAAACCTACCACAAAACCTGCACCTTACCCTACGCCGTACCCTAATCCTAACCCGTGCGTCAGCACATACCCTGACCCTAACATGTTTCCGTACCCTCACCTGTGCCCTAAACCTTGCAGTTCCCTAACCCTAACCCTAGCCCGGAACGGAAACCTACCACCAACCCTACACCTTACCCTACGCCGTACCCTAATCCTAATCCGTACGCTGACACTAACCAGTGCGTCAGCAAGTACCCTGACCCTAACACGTTTCGGTACCCTCACCTGTGTGCAAAACCTTGCAATTCCCTAACCCTAACCCTAGCGAGGAATGGAAACCTACCACAAAACCTACACCTTACCCTACGACATACCCTAATCCTAATCCGTACGCTGACACTGACCCGTGCGTCAGCACGTACCCTGACCCTAACATGTTTCCGTACACTCACCTGTGCCGTAAACCTTGCCGTTCCCTAACCCTAACCCTAGCCCGGAACGGAAACCTACCACCATCTGCACACCTTACCCTACGCCGTAGCCTAATCCTAAACTGTACGCTGACAACGACCCGTGCGTCAGCACACACCCTGACCCTAACACGTTTCCGTAACCTCACCTGTGCCCTAAACCTTGCCGTTCCCTAAGGCTAACCCTAGGCCGGCACGGAATCCTACCACCAACCCTACACGTTACCCTACGCCGTACCCTAATCCTAACCCGTGCGTCAGCATGTACCCTAACCCTAACACGTTTCCGTACCCTCACCTGTGCCCTAAACCTTGCAGTTCCCTAACCCTAACCCTAGCCCGGAAAGGAAACCTACCACCAACCCTACACCTTACCTTACGCCGTAACCTAATCCTGATCCGTACGCTGACACTGACCCATGCGTAAGCACGTACCCTGACCCTAACATGTTTCCGTACACTCACCTGTGCCCTAAACCTTGCCGTTCCCTAACCCTAACCCTAGCCAAGAACGGAAACCTACCACCATCCCTACATCTTACCCTACGCCGTACCCTAATCCTAATCTGTACGCTGACAATGACCCGTGCGTCAGCACATACCCTGACCCTAACACGTTTCCGTACCCTCACCTGTGCCCTAAACCTTGCCATTCCCTAAGCCTAACCCTAGCCCGGCACGGAATTCTACCACCAACCCCACACGATACCCTACGCCGTACCCTAATCCTAACCAGTGCGTCAGCATGTACCCTGACCCTAACACGTTTCCTTACCCTCACCTGTGCCCTAAACCTTGCAGTTCCCTAACCCTAACCCTAGCCCGGAACGGAAACCTACCACCAACCCTACACCTTACCCTACGCCGTACCCTAATCCTAATCCGTACGCTGACACTAACCCGTGCGTCAGCAAGTACCCTGACCCTAACACGTTTCCGTACCCTCACCTGCGTCCGTAGCCTTGCCGTTCCCTAACACTAACCCTAGCGAAGAATGGAAACCTACCACAAAACCTACACCTTACCCTACGCCATACCCTATTCCTAATCTGTACGCTGACAATGACCCGTGCGTCAGCACATACCCTGAACCTAACACGTTTCCGTACCCTCACCTGTGCCCTAAACCTTGCCGTTCCCTAAGCCTAACACTAGGCCGACACGGAATTCTATGACCAACCCTACACGTTACCCTACGTCGTACCCTAATCCTAACTCGTGCATCAGCATGTAACCTGATCCTAACCCGTTTCCATACCCTCACCTGTGCCCTAAACCTTGCAGTTCCCTAACCCTAACCCTAGCCCGAAACGGAACCCTACCACCAACCCTACACCTTACCTTACGCCGTACCCTAATCCTAATCCGTACGCTGAGACTGACCCGTGCGTCAGCAAGTACCCTGACCCTAACACGTTTCCGTACCCACACCTGTGTCCTAAACCTTGCCGTTCTCTAACCCTAACCCTAGCCCAAACGGAAACCTACCACCAACCCTACAACTTACCCTACGCCGTACTCTAATCCTAATCCATACGCTGACACAGACCCGTGCGTCAGCACGTACCCTGACCCTAACATGTTTCCGTACACTCACCTGTGCCATAAACCTTGCCGTTCCCTAACCCTAACCCTAGCCCGGAACGGAAACCTACCACCATCCCTACACCTTACCCTATGCCGTACCCTAATCCTAATCTGTACACTGACAATGACCCGTGCGTCAGCACATACCCTAAGCTAACACGTTTCCGTACCCTCACCTGTGCCCTAAACCTTGCCGTTCCCTAAGCCTATCCCTAGGCCGGCACGGAATCCTACCTCCAACCCTACACGTTACCCTACGCCGTACCCTAATCCTAACCCGTGCGTCAGCATGTACCCTGACCCTAACACGTTTCCGTACCCTCACCTGTGCCCTAAACCTTACAGTTCCCTAACCCTAACCCTAGCCCGAAACGGAAACCTACCACAAAACTTACACCTTGCCCTACGCCGTACCCTAATCCTAATCCGTACGCTGACATTGACCCGTGCGTCAGCAAGTACCCTGACCCTAACACGTTTCCGTACCCTCACCAGTGCCCTATACCTTGCCGTTCCCTAACCCTAACCCTAGCCCGGAATGGAAACCTACCACCAACCCTACACCTTACCCTACGCCGTACCCTAATCCTAATCCGTACGCTGACACTGACCCGTGCGTCAGCAAGTACCCTGACCCTAACACGTTTCCGTACCCACACCTGTGCCCTAAACCTTGCCATTCCCTAACCCTAACCCTAGCCCAAACGGAAACCTACCACCAACCCTACACCTTACCCTACGCCGTACCCTAATCCTAATCCGTACGCTGACACTGACCCGTGCGTCAGCAAGTACCCTGACCCTAACACGTTTCCGTACCCTCACCTGTGTCCTAAACCTTGCCGTTCCCTAACCCTAACCCTATCGCGGAATGGAAACCTACCACAAAACCTACACCTTACCCTACGCCGTACCCTAATCCTAATCCGTACGCTGACACTGACCCGTGCGTCAGCACGTACCCTGACCCTAACACGTTTCCGTACACTCACCTGTGCCCTAAACCTTTCCGTTCCCTAACCCTAACCCTAGCCCGGAATGGAAACCTACCACCATCCCTACACCTTACACTACGCCGTACCCTAATCCTAATCTGTACGCTGACAATGACCCGTGAGTCAGCACATACCCTGACCCTAACACGTTTCCGTACCCTCACCTGTGCCCTAAACCTTGCCGTTCCCTAAGCCTAACCCTAGGCCAGCACCGAATCCTACCTCCAACACTACACGTTACCCTACGACGTACCCTAATCCTAACCCGTGCGTCAGCATGTACCCTGACCCTAACACGTTTCCGTACCCTCACCTGTGGCCTAAACCTTACAGTTCCCTAACCCTAACCCTAGCCCGAAACAGAAACCTACCACAAAACCTACAACTTACCCTATGCCGTACCTGAATCCTAATACGTACGCTGACATTGACCCGTGCGTCAGCAAGTACCCTGACCCTAACACGTTTCCGTAACCTCACCTGTGCCCTAAACCTTGCCGTTCCCTAAGCCTAACCCTAGGCCGGCACGGAATCCTACCACCAACCCCACACGTTACCCTACGCCGTACCCTAATCCTAACCCGTGCGTCAGCATGTACCCTGACCCTAACACGTTTCCGTACCCTCACCTGTGCCCTAAACCTTGCAGTTCCCTAACCCTAACCCTAGCCCGGAAAGGAAACCTACCACCAACCCTACACCTTACCTTACGCCGTAACCTAATCCTGATCCGTACGCTGACACTGACCCATGCGTAAGCACGTACCCTGACCCTAACATGTTTCCGTACACTCACCTGTGCCCTAAACCTTGCCGTTCCCTAACCCTAACCCTAGCCAAGAACGGAAACCTACCACCATCCCTACATCTTACCCTACGCCGTACCCTAATCCTAATCTGTACGCTGACAATGACCCGTGCGTCAGCACATACCCTGACCCTAACACGTTTCCGTACCCTCACCTGTGCCCTAAACCTTGCCGTTCCCTAAGCCTAACCCTAGCCCGGCACGGAATTCTACCACCAACCCCACACGATACCCTACGCCGTACCCTAATCCTAACCCGTGCGTCAGCATGTACCCTGACCCTAACACGTTTCCTTACCCTCACCTGTGCCCTAAACCTTGCAGTTCCCTCACCCTAACCCTAGCCCGGAACGGAAACCTACCACCAACCCTACACCTTACCCTACGCCGTACCCTAATCCTAATCCGTACGCTGACACTAACCCGTGCGTCAGCAAGTACCCTGACCCTAACACGTTTCCGTACCCTCACCTGCGTCCGAAGCCTTGCCGTTCCCTAACACTAACCCTAGCGAAGAATGGAAACCTACCACAAAACCTACACCTTACCCTACGCCATACCCTATTCCTAATCCGTACGCTGACACTGACCCGTGCGCCAGCACGTACCCTGACCCTAACATGTTTCCGTACACTCACCTGTGCCCTAAACCTTGCCGTTCCCTAACCCTAACGCTAGCCCGGAACGGAAACCTACCACCATCCCTACACCTTACCCTACGCTGTACCCTAATTCTAATCTGTACGCTGACAATGACCCGTGCGTCAGCACATACCCTGTCCCTAACACGTTTCCGTACACTCACCTGTGCCCTAAACCTTGCCGTTCCCTAAGCCTAACCCTAGGCCAGCACGGAATTCTACCACCAACCCTACACGTTACCCTACACCGTACCCTAATCCTAACCCGTGGGTCAGCATGTACCCTGACCCTAACACATTTCCGTATCCTCACCTGTGCCCTAAACCTTGCAGTTCCCTAACCCTAACCCTAGCCCGGAACGGAAACCTACCACCAACCCTACACCTTACCCTACGCCGTACCCTAATCCTAATCCGTACGCTGACACAGACACGTGCATCAGCAAGTACTCTGAACCTAACACGTTTCCGTACCCACACCTGTGCCCTAAACCTTGCCGTTCCCTAACCCTAACCCTAGCCAAGAATGGAAACCTACCACCATCCCTACACCTTACCCTACGCCATACCCTAATCCTAATCTGTACGCTGACACTGACCCGTGCATCAGCACGTACCCTGACCCTAACATGTTTCCGTACACTCACCTGTGCCCTAAACCTTGCCGTTCCCTAACCCTAAGCCTAGCCCGGAACGGGAACCTACCACCATCCCTACACCTTACCCTACGCCGTACCCTAATCCTAATCTGTACGCTGACAATGACCCGTGCGTCAGCAAGTACCCTGACCCTAACACGTTTCTGTACCCTCACCTGTGCCCTAAACCTTGCCGTTCCCTAAGGCTAACAATAGGCCGGCACGGAATCCTACCACCAACCCTACACGTTACCCTATGCCGTACCCTAATCCTAACCCGTGCGTCAGCATGTACCCTGACCCTAACACGTTTCCGTACCCTCACCTGTGCCCTAAACCTTGCAGTTCCCTAACCCTAACCCTAGCCCGGAATGGAAACCTACCACCCACCCTACACCTTACCCTACGCCATACCATAATCCTAATCCGTACGCTGACACTGACCCATGCTTCAGCACGTACCCTGACCCTAACATGTTTCCGTACACTCACCTGTGCCCTAAACCTTGCCGTTCCCTAACCCTAAGCCTAGCCCGGAACGGAAACCTACCACCATCCCTACACCTTACCCTACGCCGTACCCTAATCCTAATCTGTACGCTGACAATGACCCGTGCGTCAGCACATACCCTGAGCCTAACACGTTTCCGTACCTTCACCTGTGCCCTAAACCTTGCCGTTCCCTAAGCCTAACCATAGCCTGGCACGGAATTCTACCACCAACCCCACACGTTACCCTACGCCGTACCCTAATCCTAACCCATGCGTCAGCAGGTACCCTGACCCTAACACATTTCCATACCCTCACCTGTGCCCTAAACCTTGCAGTTCCCTAACCCTAACCCTAGCCCGGAATGGAAACCTACCACCAACCCTACACCTTACCCTACACCGTACCCTAATCCTAATCCATACGCTGACACTGACCCGTGCGTCAGCACGTACCCTGACCCTAACATGTTTCCGTATACTCAACTGTGCCCTAAACCTTGCCGTTCCCTAACTCTAACCCTAGCCCGGAACGGGAACCTACCACCATCCCTACACCTTACCCTACGCCGTACCCTAATCTTAATCTGTACGCTGACAATGACCCGTGCGTCAGCACATACCCTGACCCTAAAACGTTTCCGTACCCTCACCTGTGCCCTAAACCTTGCCGTTCCCTAAGGCTAACCCTAGCCCGGCACGGAATTCTACCACCAACCCCACACGTTACCCTACGCCGTACACTAATCCTAACCCGTGCGTCAGCATGTACCCTGACCCTAACACGTTTCCGTACCCTCACCTGTGCCGTAAACCTTGCAGTTCCCTAACCCTAACCCTAGCCCGGAATGGAAACCTACCACCAACCCTACACCTTACCCTACACCGTACCCTAATCCTAATCCATACTCTGACACTGACCCGTGCGTCAGCACGTACCCTGACCCTAACATGTTTCCGTACACTCACCTGTGCCCTAAACCTTGCCGTTCCCTAACCCTAACCCTAGCCCGGAACGGAAACCTACCACCATCCCTACACCTTACCCTACGCCGTACCCTAATCTTAATCTGTACGCTGACAATGACCCGTGCGTCAGCACATACCCTGACCCTAACACGTTTCCGTACCCTCACCTGTGCCCTAAACCTTGCCGTTCCCTAAGGCTAACCCTAGCCCGGCACGGAATTCTACCACCAACCCCACACGTTACCCTACGCCGTACCCTAATCCTAACCCGTGCGTCAGCATGTACCCTGACCCTAACACGTTTCCGTACCCTCACCTGTGCCCTAAACCTTGCAGTTCCCTAACCCTAACCCTAGCCCGGAAAGGAAACCTACCACCAACCCTACACCTTACCTTACTCCGTAACCTAATCCTAATCCGTACGCTGACACTGACCCCTGCGTAAGCACGTACCCTGACCCTAACATGTTTCCGTACACTCACCTGAGCCCTAAACCTTGCCGTTCCCTAACCCTAACCCTAGCCCGGAACGGAAACCTACCACCATCCCTACACCTTACCCTACGCCGTACCCTAATCCTAATCTGTACGCTGACAATGACCAGTGCGTCAGCACATACCCTGACCCTAACACGTTTCCGTACCCTCACCGGTGCCCTAAACCTTGCCGTTCCCTAAGCCTAACCCTAGGCCAGCACAGAATTCTACCACCAACTCTACACATTACCCTACGCCGTACCCTAATCCTAACCCGTGCGTCAGCATGTACCCTGACCCTAACACGTTTCCTTACCCTCACCTGTGCCCTAAACCTTGCAGTTCCCTAACCCTAACCCTAGCCCGGAACGGAAACCTACCACCATCCCTACACCTTACCCTACGCCGTACCCTAATCCTAATCCGTACGCTGACACTGACCCGTGCGTCAGCAAGTACCCTGACCCTAACACGTTTCCGTACCCTCACCTGTGTCCTAATCCTTGCCGTTCCCTAACCCTAACCCTAGCGTTAAATGGAAACCTACCACAAAACCTACACCTTACCCTACGCCATACCCTAATCTTAATCCGTACGCTGACACTGACCCGTGGGTCAGCACGTACCCTGACCCTAACACGTTTCCGTACCCTCACCTGTGCCCTAAACCTTACAGTTCCCTAACCCTAACCCTAGCCCGGAATGGAAACCTACCACCAACCCTACACCTTACCCTACACCGTACCCTAATCCTAACCCGTGCGTCAGCATGTACCCTGACGCTAACACGTTTCCGTACCCTCACCTGTGTCCTAAACATTGCCGTTCCCTAACCCTAGCGCGGAATGGAAACCTACCACAAAACCTGCACCTTACCCTACGCCGTACCCTAATCCTAACCCGTGCGTCAGCACATACCCTGACCCTAACACGTTTCCGTACCCTCACCTGTGCCCTAAACCTTGCAGTTCCCTAACCCTAACCCTAGCCCGGAACGGAAACCTACCACCAACCCTACACCTTACCCTATGCCGTACCCTAATCCTAATCCGTACGCTGACACTAACCAGTGCGTCAGCAAGTACCCTGACCCTAACACGTTTCCGTACCCTCACCTGTGTGCAAAACCTTGCAATTCCCTAACCCTAACCCTAGCGAGGAATGGAAGACTACCACAAAACCTACACCTTACCCTACGACATACCCTAATCCTAATCCGTACGCTGACACTGACCCGTGCGTCAGCACGTACCCTGACCCTAACATGTTTCCGTACACTCACCTGTGCCGTAAACCTTGCCGTTCCCTAACCCTAACCCTAGCCCGGAACGGAAACATACCACCATCCGCACACCTTACCCTACGCCGTAGCCTAATCCTAAACTGTACGCTGACAACGACCCGTGCGTCAGCACACACCCTGACCCTAACACGTTTCCGTAACCTCACCTGTGCCCTAAACCTTGCCGTTCCCTAAGCCTAACCCTAGGCCGGCACGGAATCCTACCTCCAACCCTACACGTTACCCTACGCCGTACCCTAATCCTAACACGTGCGTCAGCATGTACCCTGACCCTAACACGTTTCCGTACCCTCACCTGTGCCCTAAACCTTACAGTTCCCTAAAGCTAACCCTAGCCCGAAACAGAAACCTACCACAAAACCTACACTTTGCCCTATGCCATACCCTAATCCTAATCCGTACGCTGACATTGACCCGTGCGTCAGCAAGTACCCTGACCCTAACACGTTTCCGTACCCTCACCTGTGCCCTAAACCTTGCCGTTCCCTAAGCCTAACCCTAGGCCAGCACCGAATCCTACCTCCAACACTACACGTTACCCTACGACGTACCCTAATCCTAACCCGTGCGTCAGCATGTACCCTGACCCTAACACGTTTCCGTACCCTCACCTGTGGCCTAAACCTTACAGTTCCCTAACCCTAACCCTAGCCCGAAACAGAAACCTACCACAAAACCTACAACTTACCCTATGCCGTACCCTAATCCTAATACGTACGCTGACATTGACCCGTGCGTCAGCAAGTACCCTGACCCTAACACGTTTCCGTAACCTCACCTGTGCCCTAAACCTTGCCGTTCCCTAAGCCTAACCCTAGGCCGGCACGGAATCCTACCACCAACCCTACACGTTACCCTACGCCGTACCCTAATCCTAACCCATGCGTCAGCATGTACCCTAACCCTAACACGTTTCCGTACCCTCACCTGTGCCCTAAACCTTGCAGTTCCCTAACCCTAACCCTAGCCCGGAAAGGAAACCTACCACCAACCCTACACCTTACCTTACGCCGTAACCTAATCCTGATCCGTACGCTGACACTGACCCATGCGTAAGCACGTACCCTGACCCTAACATGTTTCCGTACACTCACCTGTGCCCTAAACCTTGCCGTTCCCTAACCCTAACCCTAGCCAAGAACGGAAACCTACCACCATCCCTACATCTTACCCTACGCCGTACCCTAATCCTAATCTGTACGCTGACAATGACCCGTGCGTCAGCACATACCCTGACCCTAACACGTTTCCGTACCCTCACCTGTGCCCTAAACCTTGCCGTTCCCTAAGCCTAACCCTAGCCCGGCACGGAATTCTACCACCAACCCCACACGATACCCTACGCCGTACCCTAATCCTAACCCGTGCGTCAGCATGTACCCTGACCCTAACACGTTTCCTTACCCTCACCTGTGCCCTAAACCTTGCAGTTCCCTCACCCTAACCCTAGCCCGGAACGGAAACCTACCACCAACCCTACACCTTACCCTACGCCGTACCCTAATCCTAATCCGTACGCTGACACTAACCCGTGCGTCAGCAAGTACCCTGACCCTAACACGTTTCCGTACCCTCACCTGCGTCCGAAGCCTTGCCGTTCCCTAACACTAACCCTAGCGAAGAATGGAAACCTACCACAAAACCTACACCTTACCCTACGCCATACCCTATTCCTAATCCGTACGCTGACACTGACCCGTGCGCCAGCACGTACCCTGACCCTAACATGTTTCCGTACACTCACCTGTGCCCTAAACCTTGCCGTTCCCTAACCCTAACGCTAGCCCGGAACGGAAACCTACTACCATCCCTACACCTTACCCTACGCTGTACCCTAATTCTAATCTGTACGCTGACAATGACCCGTGCGTCAGCACATACCCTGTCCCTAACACGTTTCCGTACACTCACCTGTGCCCTAAACCTTGCCGTTCCCTAAGCCTAACCCTAGGCCAGCACGGAATTCTACCACCAACCCTACACGTTACCCTACACCGTACCCTAATCCTAACCCGTGGGTCAGCATGTACCCTGACCCTAACACATTTCCGTATCCTCACCTGTGCCCTAAACCTTGCAGTTCCCTAACCCTAACCCTAGCCCGGAACGGAAACCTACCACCAACCCTACACCTTACCCTACGCCGTACCCTAATCCTAATCCGTACGCTGACACAGACACGTGCATCAGCAAGTACTCTGAACCTAACACGTTTCCGTACCCACACCTGTGCCCTAAACCTTGCCGTTCCCTAACCCTAACCCTAGCCAAGAATGGAAACCTACCACCATCCCTACACCTTACCCTACGCCATACCCTAATCCTAATCTGTACGCTGACACTGACCCGTGCATCAGCACGTACCCTGACCCTAACATGTTTCCGTACACTCACCTGTGCCCTAAACCTTGCCGTTCCCTAACCCTAAGCCTAGCCCGGAACGGGAACCTACCACCATCCCTACACCTTACCCTACGCCGTACCCTAATCCTAATCTGTACGCTGACAATGACCCGTGCGTCAGCAAGTACCCTGACCCTAACACGTTTCCGTACCCTTACCTGTGCCCTAAACCTTGCCGTTCCCTAAGGCTAACCCTAGGCCGGCACGGAATCCTACCACCAACCCTACACGTTACCCTATGCCGTACCCTAATCCTAACCCGTGCGTCAGCATGTACCCTGACCCTAACACGTTTCCGTACCCTCACCTGTGCCCTAAACCTTGCAGTTCCCTAACCCTAACCCTAGCCCGGAATGGAAACCTACCACCCACCCTACACCTTACCCTACGCCATACCATAATCCTAATCCGTACGCTGACACTGACCCATGCTTCAGCACGTACCCTGACCCTAACATGTTTCCGTACACTCACCTGTGCCCTAAACCTTGCCGTTCCCTAACCCTAAGCCTAGCCCGGAACGGAAACCTACCACCATCCCTACACCTTACCCTACGCCGTACCCTAATCCTAATCTGTACGCTGACAATGACCCGTGCGTCAGCACTTACCCTGAGCCTAACACGTTTCCGTACCTTCACCTGTGCCCTAAACCTTGCCGTTCCCTAAGCCTAACCATAGCCTGGCACGGAATTCTACCACCAACCCCACACGTTACCCTACGCCGTACCCTAATCCTAACCCATGCGTCAGCAGGTACCCTGACCCTAACACATTTCCATACCCTCACCTGTGCCCTAAACCTTGCAGTTCCCTAACCCTAACCCTAGCCCGGAATGGAAACCTACCACCAACCCTACACCTTACCCTACACCGTACCCTAATCCTAATCCATACGCTGACACTGACCCGTGCGTCAGCACGTACCCTGACCCTAACATGTTTCCGTACACTCACCTGTGCCCTAAACCTTGCCGTTCCCTAACTCTAACCCTAGCCCGGAACGGGAACCTACCACCATCCCTACACCTTACCCTACGCCGTACCCTAATCTTAATCTGTACGCTGACAATGACCCGTGCGTCAGCACATACCCTGACCCTAAAACGTTTCCGTACCCTCACCTGTGCCCTAAACCTTGCCGTTCCCTAAGGCTAACCCTAGCCCGGCACGGAATTCTACCACCAACCCCACACGTTACCCTACGCCGTACACTAATCCTAACCCGTGCGTCAGCATGTACCCTGACCCTAACACTTTTCCGTACCCTCACCTGTGCCCTAAACCTTGCAGTTCCCTAACCCTAACCCTAGCCCGGAATGGAAACCTACCACCAACCCTACACCTTACCCTACACCGTACCCTAATCCTAATCCATACTCTGACACTGACCCGTGCGTCAGCACGTACCCTGACCCTAACATGTTTCCGTACACTCACCTGTGCCCTAAACCTTGCCGTTCCCTAACCCTAACCCTAGCCCGGAACGGAAACCTACCACCATCCCTACACCTTACCCTACGCCGTACCCTAATCTTAATCTGTACGCTGACAATGACCCGTGCGTCAGCACATACCCTGACCCTAACACGTTTCCGTACCCTCACCTGTGCCCTAAACCTTGCCGTTCCCTAAGGCTAACCCTAGCCCGGCACGGAATTCTACCACCAACCCCACACGTTACCCTACGCCGTACCCTAATCCTAACCCGTGCGTCAGCATGTACCCTGACCCTAACACGTTTCCGTACCCTCACCTGTGCCCTAAACCTTGCAGTTCCCTAACCCTAACCCTAGCCCGGAAAGGAAACCTACCACCAACCCTACACCTTACCTTACTCCGTAACCTAATCCTAATCCGTACGCTGACACTGACCCCTGCGTAAGCACGTACCCTGACCCTAACATGTTTCCGTACACTCACCTGAGCCCTAAACCTTGCCGTTCCCTAACCCTAACCCTAGCCCGGAACGGAAACCTACCACCATCCCTACACCTTACCCTACGCCGTACCCTAATCCTAATCTGTACGCTGACAATGACCAGTGCGTCAGCACATACCCTGACCCTAACACGTTTCCGTACCCTCACCGGTGCCCTAAACCTTGCCGTTCCCTAAGCCTAACCCTAGGCCAGCACAGAATTCTACCACCAACTCTACACATTACCCTACGCCGTACCGTAATCCTAACCCGTGCGTCAGCATGTACCCTGACCCTAACACGTTTCCTTACCCTCACCTGTGCCCTAAACCTTGCAGTTCCCTAACCCTAACCCTAGCCCGGAACGGAAACCTACCACCATCCCTACACCTTACCCTACGCCGTACCCTAATCCTAATCCGTACGCTGACACTGACCCGTGCGTCAGCAAGTACCCTGACCCTAACACGTTTCCGTACCCTCACCTGTGTCCTAATCCTTGCCTTTCCCTAACCCTAACCCTAGCGTTAAATGGAAACCTACCACAAAACCTACACCTTACCCTACGCCATACCCTAATCTTAATCCGTACGCTGACACTGACCCGTGGGTCAGCACGTACCCTGACCCTAACACGTTTCCGTACCCTCACCTGTGCCCTAAACCTTACAGTTCCCTAACCCTAACCCTAGCCCGGAATGGAAACCTACCACCAACCCTACACCTTACCCTACACCGTACCCTAATCCTAACCCGTGCGTCAGCATGTACCCTGACGCTAACACGTTTCCGTACCCTCACCTGTGTCCTAAACATTGCCATTCCCTAACCCTAGCGCGGAATGGAAACCTACCACAAAACCTGCACCTTACCCTACGCCGTACCCTAATCCTAACCCGTGCGTCAGCACATACCCTGACCCTAACACGTTTCCGTACCCTCACCTGTGCCCTAAACCTTGCAGTTCCCTAACCCTAACCCTAGCCCGGAACGGAAACCTACCACCAACCCTACACCTTACCCTACGCCGTACCCTAATCCTAATCCGTACGCTGACACTAACCAGTGCGTCAGCAAGTACCCTGACCCTAACACGTTTCCGTACCCTCACCTGTGTGCAAAACCTTGCAATTCCCTAACCCTAGCCCTAGCGAGGAATGGAAGACTACCACAAAACCTACACCTTACCCTACGACATACCCTAATCCTAATCCGTACGCTGACACTGACCCGTGCGTCAGCACGTACCCTGACCCTAACATGTTTCCGTACACTCACCTGTGCCGTAAACCTTGCCGTTCCCTAACCCTAACCCTAGCCCGGAACGGAAACATACCACCATCCGCACACCTTACCCTACGCCGTAGCCTAATCCTAAACTGTACGCTGACAACGACCCGTGCGTCAGCACACACCCTGACCCTAACACGTTTCCGTAACCTCACCTGTGCCCTAAACCTTGCCGTTCCCTAAGCCTAACCCTAGGCCGGCACGGAATCCTACCTCCAACCCTACACGTTACCCTACGCCGTACCCTAATCCTAACACGTGCGTCAGCATGTACCCTGACCCTAACACGTTTCCGTACCCTCACCTGTGCCCTAAACCTTACAGTTCCCTAAAGCTAACCCTAGCCCGAAACAGAAACCTACCACAAAACCTACACTTTGCCCTATGCCATACCCTAATCCTAATCCGTACGCTGACATTGACCCGTGCGTCAGCAAGTACCCTGACCCTAACACGTTTCCGTACCCTCAACAGTGCCCTATAACTTGCCGTTCCCTAACCCTAACCCTAGCCCGGAATGGAAACCTACCACCAACCCTACACCTTACCCTACGCCATACCCTAATCCTAATCCGTACGCTGACACTGACCCGTGCATCAGCACGTACCCTGACCCTAACATGTTTCCGTACACTCACCTGTGCCCTAAACCTTGCCGTTCCCTAACCCTAAGCCTAGCCCGGAACGGGAACCTACCACCATCCCTACACCTTACCCTACGCCGTACCCTAATCCTAATCTGTACGCTGACAATGACCCGTGCGTCAGCAAGTACCCTGACCCTAACACGTTTCCGTACCCTTACCTGTGCCCTAAACCTTGCCGTTCCCTAAGGCTAACCCTAGGCCGGCACGGAATCCTACCACCAACCCTACACGTTACCCTATGCCGTACCCTAATCCTAACCCGTGCGTCAGCATGTACCCTGACCCTAACACGTTTCCGTACCCTCACCTGTGCCCTAAACCTTGCAGTTCCCTAACCCTAACCCTAGCCCGGAATGGAAACCTACCACCCACCCTACACCTTACCCTACGCCATACCATAATCCTAATCCGTACGCTGACACTGACCCATGCTTCAGCACGTACCCTGACCCTAACATGTTTCCGTACACTCACCTGTGCCCTAAACCTTGCCGTTCCCTAACCCTAAGCCTAGCCCGGAACGGAAACCTACCACCATCCCTACACCTTACCCTACGCCGTACCCTAATCCTAATCTGTACGCTGACAATGACCCGTGCGTCAGCACTTACCCTGAGCCTAACACGTTTCCGTACCTTCACCTGTGCCCTAAACCTTGCCGTTCCCTAAGCCTAACCATAGCCTGGCACGGAATTCTACCACCAACCCCACACGTTACCCTACGCCGTACCCTAATCCTAACCCATGCGTCAGCAGGTACCCTGACCCTAACACATTTCCATACCCTCACCTGTGCCCTAAACCTTGCAGTTCCCTAACCCTAACCCTAGCCCGGAATGGAAACCTACCACCAACCCTACACCTTACCCTACACCGTACCCTAATCCTAATCCATACGCTGACACTGACCCGTGCGTCAGCACGTACCCTGACCCTAACATGTTTCCGTACACTCACCTGTGCCCTAAACCTTGCCGTTCCCTAACTCTAACCCTAGCCCGAAACGGGAACCTACCACCATCCCTACACCTTACCCTACGCCGTACCCTAATCTTAATCTGTACGCTGACAATGACCCGTGCGTCAGCACATACCCTGACCCTAAAACGTTTCCGTACCCTCACCTGTGCCCTAAACCTTGCCGTTCCCTAAGGCTAACCCTAGCCCGGCACGGAATTCTACCACCAACCCCACACGTTACCCTACGCCGTACACTAATCCTAACCCGTGCGTCAGCATGTACCCTGACCCTAACACTTTTCCGTACCCTCACCTGTGCCCTAAACCTTGCAGTTCCCTAACCCTAACCCTAGCCCGGAATGGAAACCTACCACCAACCCTACACCTTACCCTACACCGTACCCTAATCCTAATCCATACTCTGACACTGACCCGTGCGTCAGCACGTACCCTGACCCTAACATGTTTCCGTACACTCACCTGTGCCCTAAACCTTGCCGTTCCCTAACCCTAACCCTAGCCCGGAACGGAAACCTACCACCATCCCTACACCTTACCCTACGCCGTACCCTAATCTTAATCTGTACGCTGACAATGACCCGTGCGTCAGCACATACCCTGACCCTAACACGTTTCCGTACCCTCACCTGTGCCCTAAACCTTGCCGTTCCCTAAGGCTAACCCTAGCCCGGCACGGAATTCTACCACCAACCCCACACGTTACCCTACGCCGTACCCTAATCCTAACCCGTGCGTCAGCATGTACCCTGACCCTAACACGTTTCCGTACCCTCACCTGTGCCCTAAACCTTGCAGTTCCCTAACCCTAACCCTAGCCCGGAAAGGAAACCTACCACCAACCCTACACCTTACCTTACTCCGTAACCTAATCCTAATCCGTACGCTGACACTGACCCCTGCGTAAGCACGTACCCTGACCCTAACATGTTTCCGTACACTCACCTGAGCCCTAAACCTTGCCGTTCCCTAACCCTAACCCTAGCCCGGAACGGAAACCTACCACCATCCCTACACCTTACCCTACGCCGTACCCTAATCCTAATCTGTACGCTGACAATGACCAGTGCGTCAGCACATACCCTGACCCTAACACGTTTCCGTACCCTCACCGGTGCCCTAAACCTTGCCGTTCCCTAAGCCTAACCCTAGGCCAGCACAGAATTCTACCACCAACTCTACACATTACCCTACGCCGTACCGTAATCCTAACCCGTGCGTCAGCATGTACCCTGACCCTAACACGTTTCCTTACCCTCACCTGTGCCCTAAACCTTGCAGTTCCCTAACCCTAACCCTAGCCCGGAATGGAAACCTACCACCATCCCTACACCTTACCCTACGCCGTACCCTAATCCTAATCCGTACGCTGACACTGACCCGTGCGTCAGCAAGTACCCTGACCCTAACACGTTTCCGTACCCTCACCTGTGTCCTAATCCTTGCCTTTCCCTAACCCTAACCCTAGCGTTAAATGGAAACCTACCACAAAACCTACACCTTACCCTACGCCATACCCTAATCTTAATCCGTACGCTTACACTGACCCGTGGGTCAGCACGTACCCTGACCCTAACACGTTTCCGTACCCTCACCTGTGCCCTAAACCTTACAGTTCCCTAACCCTAACCCTAGCCCGGAATGGAAACCTACCACCAACCCTACACCTTACCCTACACCGTACCCTAATCCTAACCCGTGCGTCAGCATGTACCCTGACGCTAACACGTTTCCGTACCCTCACCTGTGTCCTAAACATTGCCATTCCCTAACCCTAGCGCGGAATGGAAACCTACCACAAAACCTGCACCTTACCCTACGCCGTACCCTAATCCTAACCCGTGCGTCAGCACATACCCTGACCCTAACACGTTTCCGTACCCTCACCTGTGCCCTAAACCTTGCAGTTCCCTAACCCTAACCCTAGCCCGGAACGGAAACCTACCACCAACCCTACACCTTACCCTACGCCGTACCCTAATCCTAATCCGTACGCTGACACTAACCAGTGCGTCAGCAAGTACCCTGACCCTAACACGTTTCCGTACCCTCACCTGTGTGCAAAACCTTGCAATTCCCTAACCCTAGCCCTAGCGAGGAATGGAAGACTACCACAAAACCTACACCTTACCCTACGACATACCCTAATCCTAATCCGTACGCTGACACTGACCCGTGCGTCAGCACGTACCCTGACCCTAACATGTTTCCGTACACTCACCTGTGCCGTAAACCTTGCCGTTCCCTAACCCTAACCCTAGCCCGGAACGGAAACATACCACCATCCGCACACCTTACCCTACGCCGTAGCCTAATCCTAAACTGTACGCTGACAACGACCCGTGCGTCAGCACACACCCTGACCCTAACACGTTTCCGTAACCTCACCTGTGCCCTAAACCTTGCCGTTCCCTAAGCCTAACCCTAGGCCGGCACGGAATCCTACCTCCAACCCTACACGTTACCCTACGCCGTACCCTAATCCTAACACGTGCGTCAGCATGTACCCTGACCCTAACACGTTTCCGTACCCTCACCTGTGCCCTAAACCTTACAGTTCCCTAAAGCTAACCCTAGCCCGAAACAGAAACCTACCACAAAACCTACACTTTGCCCTATGCCATACCCTAATCCTAATCCGTACGCTGACATTGACCCGTGCGTCAGCAAGTACCCTGACCCTAACACGTTTCCGTACCCTCAACAGTGCCCTATACCTTGCCGTTCCCTAACCCTAACCCTAGCCCGGAATGGAAACCTACCACCAACCCTACACCTTACCCTACGCCATACCCTAATCCTAATCCGTACGCTGACACTGACCCGTGCGTCAGCAAGTACCCTGACCCTAACACTTTTCCGTACCCACACCTGTGTCCTACACCTTGCCGTTCCCTAACACTAACCCTAGCCCAAACGGAAACCTACCACCAACCCTACACCTTACCCTACGCCGTACCATAATCCTAATCCGTACGCTGACACTGACCCGTGCGTCAGCAAGTACCCTGACCCTAACACGTTTCCGTACCCTCACCTGTGTCCTAAACCTTGCCGTTCCCTAACCCTAACCCTATCGCCGAATGGAAACCTACCACAAAACCTACACCTTACCCTACGCCGTACCGTAATCCTAATCCATACGCTGACACTGACCCGTGCGTCAGCACGTACCCTGACCCTAACACGTTTCCGTACACTCACCTGTGCCCTAAACCTTGCCGTTCCCTAAGCCTAACCCTAGGCCGGCACGGAATCCTACCACCAACCCTACACGTTACCCTACGCCGTACCCTAATCCTAACCCGTGCGTCAGCATGTACCCTAACCCTAACACGTTTCCGTACCCTCACCTGTGCCCTAAACCTTGCAGTTCCCTAACCCTAACCCTAGCCCGGAAAGGAAACCTACCACCAACCCTACACCTTACCTTACGCCGTAACCTAATCCTGATCCGTACGCTGACACTGACCCATGCGTAAGCACGTACCCTGACCCTAACATGTTTCCGTACACTCACCTGTGCCCTAAACCTTGCCATTCCCTAACCCTAACCCTAGCCAAGAACGGAAACCTACCACCATCCCTACATCTTACCCTACGCCGTACCCTAATCCTAATCTGTACGCTGACAATGACCCGTGCGTCAGCACATACCCTGACCCTAACACGTTTCCGTACCCTCACCTGTGCCCTAAACCTTGCCGTTCCCTAAGCCTAACCCTAGCCCGGCACGGAATTCTACCACCAACCCCACACGATACCCTACGCCGTACCCTAATCCTAACCCGTGCGTCAGCATGTACCCTGACCCTAACACGTTTCCTTACCCTCACCTGTGCCCTAAACCTTGCAGTTCCCTCACCCTAACCCTAGCCCGGAACGGAAACCTACCACCAACCCTACACCTTACCCTACGCCGTACCCTAATCCTAATCCGTACGCTGACACTAACCCGTGCGTCAGCAAGTACCCTGACCCTAACACGTTTCCGTACCCTCACCTGCGTCCGAAGCCTTGCCGTTCCCTAACACTAACCCTAGCGAAGAATGGAAACCTACCACAAAACCTACACCTTACCCTACGCCATACCCTATTCCTAATCCGTACGCTGACACTGACCCGTGCGCCAGCACGTACCCTGACCCTAACATGTTTCCGTACACTCACCTGTGCCCTAAACCTTGCCGTTCCCTAACCCTAACGCTAGCCCGGAACGGAAACCTACCACCATCCCTACACCTTACCCTACGCTGTACCCTAATTCTAATCTGTACGCTGACAATGACCCGTGCGTCAGCACATACCCTGTCCCTAACACGTTTCCGTACACTCACCTGTGCCCTAAACCTTGCCGTTCCCTAAGCCTAACCCTAGGCCAGCACGGAATTCTACCACCAACCCTACACGTTACCCTACACCGTACCCTAATCCTAACCCGTGGGTCAGCATGTACCCTGACCCTAACACATTTCCGTATCCTCACCTGTGCCCTAAACCTTGCAGTTCCCTAACCCTAACCCTAGCCCGGAACGGAAACCTACCACCAACCCTACACCTTACCCTACGCCGTACCCTAATCCTAATCCGTACGCTGACACAGACACGTGCATCAGCAAGTACTCTGAACCTAACACGTTTCCGTACCCACACCTGTGCCCTAAACCTTGCCGTTCCCTAACCCTAACCTTAGCCAAGAATGGAAACCTACCACCATCCCTACACCTTACCCTACGCCATACCCTAATCCTAATCTGTACGCTGACACTGACCCGTGCATCAGCACGTACCCTGACCCTAACATGTTTCCGTACACTCACCTGTGCCCTAAACCTTGCCGTTCCCTAACCCTAAGCCTAGCCCGGAACGGGAACCTACCACCATCCCTACACCTTACCCTACGCCGTACCCTAATCCTAATCTGTACGCTGACAATGACCCGTGCGTCAGCAAGTACCCTGACCCTAACACGTTTCTGTACCCTCACCTGTGCCCTAAACCTTGCCGTTCCCTAAGGCTAACCCTAGGCCGGCACGGAATCCTACCACCAACCCTACACGTTACCCTATGCCGTACCCTAATCCTAACCCGTGCGTCAGCATGTACCCTGACCCTAACACGTTTCCGTACCCTCACCTGTGCCCTAAACCTTGCAGTTCCCTAACCCTAACCCTAGCCCGGAATGGAAACCTACCACCCACCCTACACCTTACCCTACGCCATACCATAATCCTAAACCGTACGCTGACACTGACCCATGCTTCAGCACGTACCCTGACCCTAACATGTTTCCGTACACTCACCTGTGCCCTAAACCTTGCCGTTCCCTAACCCTAAGCCTAGCCCGGAACGGAAACCTACCACCATCCCTACACCTTACCCTACGCCGTACCCTAATCCTAATCTGTACGCTGACAATGACCCGTGCGTCAGCACATACCCTGAGCCTAACACGTTTCCGTACCTTCACCTGTGCCCTAAACCTTGCCGTTCCCTAAGCCTAACCATAGCCTGGCACGGAATTCTACCACCAACCCCACACGTTACCCTACGCCGTACCCTAATCCTAACCCATGCGTCAGCAGGTACCCTGACCCTAACACATTTCCATACCCTCACCTGTGCCCTAAACCTTGCAGTTCCCTAACCCTAACCCTAGCCCGGAATGGAAACCTACCACCAACCCTACACCTTACCCTACACCGTACCCTAATCCTAATCCATACGCTGACACTGACCCGTGCGTCAGCACGTACCCTGACCCTAACATGTTTCCGTACACTCACCTGTGCCCTAAACCTTGCCGTTCCCTAACTCTAACCCTAGCCCGGAACGGGAACCTACCACCATCCCTACACCTTACCCTACGCCGTACCCTAATCTTAATCTGTACGCTGACAATGACCCGTGCGTCAGCACATACCCTGACCCTAAAACGTTTCCGTACCCTCACCTGTGCCCTAAACCTTGCCGTTCCCTAAGGCTAACCCTAGCCCGGCACGGAATTCTACCACCAACCCCACACGTTACCCTACGCCGTACACTAATCCTAACCCGTGCGTCAGCATGTACCCTGACCCTAACACGTTTTCGTACCCTCACCTGTGCCCTAAACCTTGCAGTTCCCTAACCCTAACCCTAGCCCGGAATGGAAACCTACCACCAACCCTACACCTTACCCTACACCGTACCCTAATCCTAATCCATACTCTGACACTGACCCGTGCGTCAGCACGTACCCTGACCCTAACATGTTTCCGTACACTCACCTGTGCCCTAAACCTTGCCGTTCCCTAACCCTAACCCTAGCCCGGAACGGAAACCTACCACCATCCCTACACCTTACCCTACGCCGTACCCTAATCTTAATCTGTACGCTGACAATGACCCGTGCGTCAGCACATACCCTGACCCTAACACGTTTCCGTACCCTCACCTGTGCCCTAAACCTTGCCGTTCCCTAAGGCTAACCCTAGCCCGGCACGGAATTCTACCACCAACCCCACACGTTACCCTACGCCGTACCCTAATCCTAACCCGTGCGTCAGCATGTACCCTGACCCTAACACGTTTCCGTACCCTCACCTGTGCCCTAAACCTTGCAGTTCCCTAACCCTAACCCTAGCCCGGAAAGGAAACCTACCACCAACCCTACACCTTACCTTACTCCGTAACCTAATCCTAATCCGTACGCTGACACTGACCCCTGCGTAAGCACGTACCCTGACCCTAACATGTTTCCGTACACTCACCTGAGCCCTAAACCTTGCCGTTCCCTAACCCTAACCCTAGCCCGGAACGGAAACCTACCACCATCCCTACACCTTACCCTACGCCGTACCCTAATCCTAATCTGTACGCTGACAATGACCAGTGCGTCAGCACATACCCTGACCCTAACACGTTTCCGTACCCTCACCGGTGCCCTAAACCTTGCCGTTCCCTAAGCCTAACCCTAGGCCAGCACAGAATTCTACCACCAACTCTACACATTACCCTACGCCGTACCCTAATCCTAACCCGTGCATCAGCATGTACCCTGACCCTAACACGTTTCCTTACCCTCACCTGTGCCCTAAACCTTGCAGTTCCCTAACCCTAACCCTAGCCCGGAACGGAAACCTACCACCATCCCTACACCTTACCCTACGCCGTACCCTAATCCTAATCCGTACGCTGACACTGACCCGTGCGTCAGCAAGTACCCTGACCCTAACACGTTTCCGTACCCTCACCTGTGTCCTAATCCTTGCCGTTCCCTAACCCTAACCCTAGCGTTAAATGGAAACCTACCACAAAACCTACACCTTACCCTACGCCATACCCTAATCTTAATCCGTACGCTGACACTGACCCGTGGGTCAGCACGTACCCTGACCCTAACACGTTTCCGTACCCTCACCTGTGCCCTAAACCTTACAGTTCCCTAACCCTAACCCTAGCCCGGAATGGAAACCTACCACCAACCCTACACCTTACCCTACACCGTACCCTAATCCTAACCCGTGCGTCAGCATGTACCCTGACGCTAACACGTTTCCGTACCCTCACCTGTGTCCTAAACATTGCCGTTCCCTAACCCTAGCGCGGAATGGAAACCTACCACAAAACCTGCACCTTACCCTACGCCATACCCTAATCCTAACCCGTGCGTCAGCACATACCCTGACCCTAACACGTTTCCGTACCCTCACCTGTGCCCTAAACCTTGCAGTTCCCTAACCCTAACCCTAGCCCGGAACGGAAACCTACCACCAACCCTACACCTTACCCTACGCCGTACCCTAATCCTAATCCGTACGCTGACACTAACCAGTGCGTCAGCAAGTACCCTGACCCTAACACGTTTCCGTACCCTCACCTGTGTGCAAAACCTTGCAATTCCCTAACCCTAACCCTAGCGAGGAATGGAAGACTACCACAAAACCTACACCTTACCCTACGGCATACCCTAATCCTAATCCGTACGCTGACACTGACCCGTGCGTCAGCACGTACCCTGACCCTAACATGTTTCCGTACACTCACCTGTGCCGTAAACCTTGCCGTTCCCTAACCCTAACCCTAGCCCGGAACGGAAACATACCACCATCCGCACACCTTACCCTATGCCGTAGCCTAATCCTAAACTGTACGCTGACAACGACCCGTGCGTCAGCACACACCCTGACCCTAACACGTTTCCGTAACCTCACCTGTGCCCTAAACCTTGCCGTTCCCTAAGCCTAACCCTAGGCCGGCACGGAATCCTACCTCCAACCCTACACGTTACCCTACGCCGTACCCTAATCCTAACACGTGCGTCAGCATGTACCCTGACCCTAACACGTTTCCGTACCCTCACCTGTGCCCTAAACCTTACAGTTCCCTAAAGCTAACCCTAGCCCGAAACAGAAACCTACCACAAAACCTACACTTTGCCCTATGCCATACCCTAATCCTAATCCGTACGCTGACATTGACCCGTGCGTCAGCAAGTACCCTGACCCTAACACGTTTCCGTACCCTCACCTGTGCCCTAAACCTTGCCGTTCCCTAAGCCTAACCCTAGGCCAGCACCGAATCCTACCTCCAACACTACACGTTACCCTACGACGTACCCTAATCCTAACCCGTGCGTCAGCATGTACCCTGACCCTAACACGTTTCCGTACCCTCACCTGTGGCCTAAACCTTACAGTTCCCTAACCCTAACCCTAGCCCGAAACAGAAACCTACCACAAAACCTACAACTTACCCTATGCCGTACCCTAATCCTAATACGTACGCTGACATTGACCCGTGCGTCAGCAAGTACCCTGACCCTAACACGTTTCCGTAACCTCACCTGTGCCCTAAACCTTGCCGTTCCCTAAGCCTAACCCTAGGCCGGCACGGAATCCTACCACCAACCCTACACGTTACCCTACGCCGTACCCTAATCCTAACCCGTGCGTCAGCATGTACCCTAACCCTAACACGTTTCCGTACCCTCACCTGTGCCCTAAACCTTGCAGTTCCCTAACCCTAACCCTAGCCCGGAAAGGAAACCTACCACCAACCCTACACCTTACCTTACGCCGTAACCTAATCCTGATCCGTACGCTGACACTGACCCATGCGTAAGCACATACCCTGACCCTAACATGTTTCCGTACACTCACCTGTGCCCTAAACCTTGCCATTCCCTAACCCTAACCCTAGCCAAGAACGGAAACCTACCACCATCCCTACATCTTACCCTACGCCGTACCCTAATCCTAATCTGTACGCTGACAATGACCCGTGCGTCAGCACATACCCTGACCCTAACACGTTTCCGTACCCTCACCTGTGCCCTAAACCTTGCCGTTCCCTAAGCCTAACCCTAGCCCGGCACGGAATTCTACCACCAACGCCACACGATACCCTACGCCGTACCCTAATCCTAACCCGTGCGTCAGCATGTACCCTGACCCTAACACGTTTCCTTACCCTCACCTGTGCCCTAAACCTTGCAGTTCCCTCACCCTAACCCTAGCCCGGAACGGAAACCTACCACCAACCCTACACCTTACCCTACGCCGTACCCTAATCCTAATCCGTACGCTGACACTAACCCGTGCGTCAGCAAGTACCCTGACCCTAACACGTTTCCGTACCCTCACCTGCGTCCGAAGCCTTGCCGTTCCCTAACACTAACCCTAGCGAAGAATGGAAACCTACCACAAAACCTACACCTTACCCTACGCCATACCCTATTCCTAATCCGTACGCTGACACTGACCCGTGCGCCAGCACGTACCCTGACCCTAACATGTTTCCGTACACTCACCTGTGCCCTAAACCTTGCCGTTCCCTAACCCTAACGCTAGCCCGGAACGGAAACCTACTACCATCCCTACACCTTACCCTACGCTGTACCCTAATTCTAATCTGTACGCTGACAATGACCCGTGCGTCAGCACATACCCTGTCCCTAACACGTTTCCGTACACTCACCTGTGCCCTAAACCTTGCCGTTCCCTAAGCCTAACCCTAGGCCAGCACGGAATTCTACCACCAACCCTACACGTTACCCTACACCGTACCCTAATCCTAACCCGTGGGTCAGCATGTACCCTGACCCTAACACATTTCCGTATCCTCACCTGTGCCCTAAACCTTGCAGTTCCCTAACCCTAACCCTAGCCCGGAACGGAAACCTACCACCAACCCTACACCTTACCCTACGCCGTACCCTAATCCTAATCCGTACGCTGACACAGACACGTGCATCAGCAAGTACTCTGAACCTAACACGTTTCCGTACCCACACCTGTGCCCTAAACCTTGCCGTTCCCTAAACCTAACCCTAGCCAAGAATGGAAACCTACCACCATACCTACACCTTACCCTACGCCATACCCTAATCCTAATCTGTACGCTGACACTGACCCGTGCATCAGCACGTACCCTGACCCTAACATGTTTCCGTACACTCACCTGTGCCCTAAACCTTGCCGTTCCCTAACCCTAAGCCTAGCCCGGAACGGGAACCTACCACCATCCCTACACCTTACCCTACGCCGTACCCTAATCCTAATCTGTACGCTGACAATGACCCGTGCGTCAGCAAGTACCCTGACCCTAACACGTTTCTGTACCCTTACCTGTGCCCTAAACCTTGCCGTTCCCTAAGGCTAACCCTAGGCCGGCACGGAATCCTACCACCAACCCTACACGTTACCCTATGCCGTACCCTAATCCTAACCCGTGCGTCAGCATGTACCCTGACCCTAACACGTTTCCGTACCCTCACCTGTGCCCTAAACCTTGCAGTTCCCTAACCCTAACCCTAGCCCGGAATGGAAACCTACCACCCACCCTACACCTTACCCTACGCCATACCATAATCCTAATCCGTACGCTGACACTGACCCATGCTTCAGCACGTACCCTGACCCTAACATATTTCCGTACACTCACCTGTGCCCTAAACCTTGCCGTTCCCTAACCCTAAGCCTAGCCCGGAACGGAAACCTACCACCATCCCTACACCTTACCCTACGCCGTACCCTAATCCTAATCTGTACGCTGACAATGACCCGTGCGTCAGCACTTACCCTGAGCCTAACACGTTTCCGTACCTTCACCTGTGCCCTAAACCTTGCCGTTCCCTAAGCCTAACCATAGCCTGGCACGGAATTCTACCACCAACCCCACACGTTACCCTACGCCGTACCCTAATCCTAACCCATGCGTCAGCAGGTACCCTGACCCTAACACATTTCCATACCCTCACCTGTGCCCTAAACCTTGCAGTTCCCTAACCCTAACCCTAGCCCGGAATGGAAACCTACCACCAACCCTACACCTTACCCTACACCGTACCCTAATCCTAATCCATACGCTGACACTGACACGTGCGTCAGCACGTACCCTGACCCTAACATGTTTCCGTACACTCACCTGTGCCCTAAACCTTGCCGTTCCCTAAGGCTAACCCTAGCCCGGCACGGAATTCTACCACCAACCCCACACGTTACCCCACGCCGTACACTAATCCTAACCCGTGCGTCAGCATGTACCCTGACCCTAACACGTTTCCGTACCCTCACCTGTGCCCTAAACCTTGCAGTTCCCTAACCCTAACCCTAGCCCGGAATGGAAACCTACCACCAACCCTACACCTTACCCTACACCATACCCTAATCCTAATCCATACTCTGACACTGACCCGTGCGTCAGCACGTACCCTGACCCTAACATGTTTCCGTACACTCACCTGTGCCCTAAACCTTGCCGTTCCCTAACCCTAACCCTAGCCCGGAACGGAAACCTACCACCATCCCTACACCTTACCCTACGCCGTACCCTAATCCTAATCTGTACGCTGACAATGACCCGTGCGTCAGCACATACCCTGACCCTAACACGTTTCCGTACCCTCACCTGTGCCCTAAACCTTGCCGTTCCCTAAGCCTAACCCTAGCCCGGCACGGAATTCTACCACCAACGCCACACGATACCCTACGCCGTACCCTAATCCTAACCCGTGCGTCAGCATGTACCCTGACCCTAACACGTTTCCTTACCCTCACCTGTGCCCTAAACCTTGCAGTTCCCTCACCCTAACCCTAGCCCGGAACGGAAACCTACCACCAACCCTACACCTTACCCTACGCCGTACCCTAATCCTAATCCGTACGCTGACACTAACCCGTGCGTCAGCAAGTACCCTGACCCTAACACGTTTCCGTACCCTCACCTGCGTCCGAAGCCTTGCCGTTCCCTAACACTAACCCTAGCGAAGAATGGAAACCTACCACAAAACCTACACCTTACCCTACGCCATACCCTATTCCTAATCCGTACGCTGACACTGACCCGTGCGCCAGCACGTACCCTGACCCTAACATGTTTCCGTACACTCACCTGTGCCCTAAACCTTGCCGTTCCCTAACCCTAACGCTAGCCCGGAACGGAAACCTACTACCATCCCTACACCTTACCCTACGCTGTACCCTAATTCTAATCTGTACGCTGACAATGACCCGTGCGTCAGCACATACCCTGTCCCTAACACGTTTCCGTACACTCACCTGTGCCCTAAACCTTGCCGTTCCCTAAGCCTAACCCTAGGCCAGCACGGAATTCTACCACCAACCCTACACGTTACCCTACACCGTACCCTAATCCTAACCCGTGGGTCAGCATGTACCCTGACCCTAACACATTTCCGTATCCTCACCTGTGCCCTAAACCTTGCAGTTCCCTAACCCTAACCCTAGCCCGGAACGGAAACCTACCACCAACCCTACACCTTACCCTACGCCGTACCCTAATCCTAATCCGTACGCTGACACAGACACGTGCATCAGCAAGTACTCTGAACCTAACACGTTTCCGTACCCACACCTGTGCCCTAAACCTTGCCGTTCCCTAAACCTAACCCTAGCCAAGAATGGAAACCTACCACCATCCCTACACCTTACCCTACGCCATACCCTAATCCTAATCTGTACGCTGACACTGACCCGTGCATCAGCACGTACCCTGACCCTAACATGTTTCCGTACACTCACCTGTGCCCTAAACCTTGCCGTTCCCTAACCCTAAGCCTAGCCCGGAACGGGAACCTACCACCATCCCTACACCTTACCCTACGCCGTACCCTAATCCTAATCTGTACGCTGACAATGACCCGTGCGTCAGCAAGTACCCTGACCCTAACACGTTTCTGTACCCTTACCTGTGCCCTAAACCTTGCCGTTCCCTAAGGCTAACCCTAGGCCGGCACGGAATCCTACCACCAACCCTACACGTTACCCTATGCCGTACCCTAATCCTAACCCGTGCGTCAGCATGTACCCTGACCCTAACACGTTTCCGTACCCTCACCTGTGCCCTAAACCTTGCAGTTCCCTAACCCTAACCCTAGCCCGGAATGGAAACCTACCACCCACCCTACACCTTACCCTACGCCATACCATAATCCTAATCCGTACGCTGACACTGACCCATGCTTCAGCACGTACCCTGACCCTAACATATTTCCGTACACTCACCTGTGCCCTAAACCTTGCCGTTCCCTAACCCTAAGCCTAGCCCGGAACGGAAACCTACCACCATCCCTACACCTTACCCTACGCCGTACCCTAATCCTAATCTGTACGCTGACAATGACCCGTGCGTCAGCACTTACCCTGAGCCTAACACGTTTCCGTACCTTCACCTGTGCCCTAAACATTGCCGTTCCCTAAGCCTAACCATAGCCTGGCACGGAATTCTACCACCAACCCCACACGTTACCCTACGCCGTACCCTAATCCTAACCCATGCGTCAGCAGGTACCCTGACCCTAACACATTTCCATACCCTCACCTGTGCCCTAAACCTTGCAGTTCCCTAACCCTAACCCTAGCCCGGAATGGAAACCTACCACCAACCCTACACCTTACCCTACACCGTACCCTAATCCTAATCCATACGCTGACACTGACACGTGCGTCAGCACGTACCCTGACCCTAACATGTTTCCGTACACTCACCTGTGCCCTAAACCTTGCCGTTCCCTAAGGCTAACCCTAGCCCGGCACGGAATTCTACCACCAACCCCACACGTTACCCCACGCCGTACACTAATCCTAACCCGTGCGTCAGCATGTACCCTGACCCTAACACGTTTCCGTACCCTCACCTGTGCCCTAAACCTTGCAGTTCCCTAACCCTAACCCTAGCCCGGAATGGAAACCTACCACCAACCCTACACCTTACCCTACACCGTACCCTAATCCTAATCCATACTCTGACACTGACCCGTGCGTCAGCACGTACCCTGACCCTAACATGTTTCCGTACACTCACCTGTGCCCTAAACCTTGCCGTTCCCTAACCCTAACCCTAGCCCGGAACGGAAACCTACCACCATCCCTACACCTTACCCTACGCCGTACCCTAATCTTAATCTGTACGCTGACAATGACCCGTGCGTCAGCACATACCCTGACCCTAACACGTTTCCGTACCCTCACCTGTGCCCTAAACCTTGCCGTTCCCTAAGGCTAACCCTAGCCCGGCACGGAATTCTACCACCAACCCCACACGTTACCCTACGCCGTACCCTAATCCTAACCCGTGCGTCAGCATGTACCCTGACCCTAACACGTTTCCGTACCCTCACCTGTGCCCTAAACCTTGCAGTTCCCTAACCCTAACCCTAGCCCGGAAAGGAAACCTACCACCAACCCTACACCATACCTTACTCCGTAACCTAATCCTAATCCGTACGCTGACACTGACCCCTGCGTAAGCACGTACCCTGACCCTAACATGTTTCCGTACACTCACCTGAGCCCTAAACCTTGCCGTTCCCTAACCCTAACCCTAGCCCGGAACGGAAACCTACCACCATCCCTACACCTTACCCTACGCCGTACCCTAATCCTAATCTGTACGCTGACAATGACCAGTGCGTCAGCACATACCCTGACCCTAACACGTTTCCGTACCCTCACCGGTGCCCTAAACCTTGCCGTTCCCTAAGCCTAAACCTAGGCCAGCACAGAATTCTACCACCAACTCTACACATTACCCTACGCCGTACCGTAATCCTAACCCGTGCGTCAGCATGTACCCTGACCCTAACACGTTTCCTTACCCTCACCTGTGCCCTAAACCTTGCAGTTCCCTAACCCTAACCCTAGCCCGGAACGGAAACCTACCACCATCCCTACACCTTACCCTATGCCGTACCCTAATCCTAATCTGTAAGCTGACAATGACCCGTGCGTCAGCACATACCCTCACCCTAACATGTTTCCGTACCCTCACCTGTGCCCTAAACCTTGCCGTTCCCTAAGCCTAACCCTACGCCGGCACGGAATTCTACCACCAACCCTACACGTTACCCTACGCCGTACCCTAATCCTAACCCGTGCGTCAGCATGTACCCTGACCCTAACACGTTTCCGTACCCTCACCTGTGCCCTAAACCTTGCAGTTCCCTAACCCTAACCCTAGCCCGGAACGGAAACGTACCACCAACCCTACACCTTACCCTACGCCGTACCCAAATCCTAATCCGTACGGTGACACTGACCCGTGCGTCAGCAAGTATCCTGACCCTATCACGTTTCCGTACCCTCACCTGTGTCCTAAACCTTGCAGTTCCCTAACCCTAACCCTAGCGAGGAATGGAAACCTACCACAAAACCTACACCTTACCCTACGCAATACCCTAAACCTAATCTGTACGCTGACACTGACCCGTGCATCAGCACGTACCCTGACCCTAACATGTTTCCGTACACTCACCTGTGCCGTGAACCTTGCCATTCCCTAACCCTAACCCTAGCCCGGAACGGAAACCTACCACCATCCCCACACCTTACCCTACGCCGTAGCCTAATCCTAAACTGTACGCTGACAACGACCCGTGAGTCAGCACACACCCTGACCCTAACACGTTTCCGTAACCTCACCTGTGCCCTAAACCTTGCCGTTCCCTAAGCCTAACCCTAGGCCGGCACGGAATCCTACCACCAACCCTACACGTTACCCTACGCCGTACCCTAATCCTAACCCATGCGTCAGCAGGTACCCTGACCCTAACACATTTCCATACCCTCACCTGTGCCCTAAACCTTGCAGTTCCCTAACCCTAACCCTAGCCCGGAATGGAAACCTACCACCAACCCTACACCTTACCCTACACCGTACCCTAATCCTAATCCATACGTTGACACTGACCCGTGCGTCAGCACGTACCCTGACCCTAACATGTTTCCGTACACTCACCTGTGCCCTAACCTTGCCGTTCCCTAACCCTAACCCTAGCCCGGAACGGAAACCTACCACCATCCCTACACCTTACCCTACGCCGTACCCTAATCTTAATCTGTACGCTGACAATGACCCGTGCGTCAGCACATACCCTGACCCTAAAACGTTTCCGTACCCTCACCTGTGCCCTAAACCTTGCCGTTCCCTAAGGCTAACCCTAGCCCGGCACGGAATTCTACCACCAACCCCACACGTTACCCTACGCCGTACCCTAATCCTAACCCGTGCGTCAGCATGTACCCTGACCCTAACACGTTTCCGTACCCTCACCTGTGCCCTAAACCTTGCAGTTCCCTAACCCTAACCCTAGCCCGGAATGGAAACCTACCACCAACCCTACACCTTACCCTACACCGTACCCTAATCCTAATCCATACTCTGACACTGACCCGTGCGCCAGCACGTACCCTGACCCTAACATGTTTCCGTACACTCACCTGTGCCCTAAACCTTGCCGTTCCCTAACCGTAACCCTAGCCCGGAACGGAAACCTACCACCATCCCTACACCTTACCCTACGCCGTACCCTAATCTTAATCTGTACGCTGACAATGACCCGTGCGTCAGCACATACCCTGACCCTAACACGTTTCCGTACCCTCACCTGTGCCCTAAACCTTGCCGTTCCCTAAGGCTAACCCTAGCCCGGCACGGAATTCTACCACCAACCCCACACGTTACCCTACGCCGTACCCTAATCCTAACCCGTGCGTCAGCATGTACCCTGACCCTAACACGTTTCCGTACCCTCACCTGTGCCCTAAACCTTGCAGTTCCCTAACCCTAACCCTAGCCCGGAAAGGAAACCTACCACCAACCCTACACCTTACCTTACTCCGTAACCTAATCCTAATCCGTACGCTGACACTGACCCCTGCGTAAGCACGTACCCTGACCCTAACATGTTTCCATACACTCACCTGAGCCCTAAACCTTGCCGTTCCCTAACCCTAACCCTAGCCCGGAACGGAAACCTACCACCATCCCTACACCTTACCCTACGCCGTACCCTAATCCTAATCTGTACGCTGACAATGACCAGTGCGTCAGCACATACCCTGACCCTAACACGTTTCCGTACCCTCACCGGTGCCCTAAACCTTGCCGTTCCCTAAGCCTAACCCTAGGCCAGCACAGAATTCTACCACCAACCCTACACGTTACCCTACGCCGTACCCTAATCCTAACCCGTGCGTCAGCATGTACCCTGACCCTAACACGTTTCCTTACCCTCACCTGTGCCCTAAACCTTGCAGTTCCCTAACCCTAACCCTAGCCCGGAACGGAAACCTACCACCATCCCTACACCTTACCCTACGCCGTACCCTAATCCTAATCCGTACGCTGACACTGACCCGTGCGTCAGCAAGTACCCTGACCCTAACACGTTTCCGTACCCTCACCTGTGTCCTAATCCTTGCCGTTCCCTAACCCTAACCCTAGCGTTAAATGGAAACCTACCACAAAACCTACACCTTACCCTACGCCATACCCTAATCTTAATCCGTACGCTGACACTGACCCGTGGGTCAGCACGTACCCTGACCCTAACACGTTTCCTTACCCTCACCTGTGCCCTAAACCTTACAGTTCCCTAACCCTAACCCTAGCCCGGAATGGAAACCTACCACCAACTCTACACCTTACCCTACACCGTACCCTAATCCTAACCCGTGCGTCAGCATGTACCCTGACGCTAACACGTTTCCGTACCCTCACCTGTGTCCTAAACATTGCCGTTCCCTAACCCTAGCGCGGAATGGAAACCTACCACAAAACCTGCACCTTACCCTACGCCGTACCCTAATCCTAACCCGTGCGTCAGCACATACCCTGACCCTAACACGTTTCCGTACCCTCACCTGTGCCCTAAACCTTGCAGTTCCCTAACCCTAACCCTAGCCCAGAACGGAAACCTACCACCAACCCTACACCTTACCCTACGCCGTACCCTAATCCTAATCCGTACGCTGACACTAACCAGTGCGTCAGCAAGTACCCTGACCCTAACACGTTTCCGTACCCTCACCTGTGTGCAAAACCTTGCAATTCCCTAACCCTAACCCTAGCGAGGAATGGAAACCTACCACAAAACCTACACCTTACCCTACGACATACCCTAATCCTAATCCGTACGCTGACACTGACCCGTGCGTCAGCACGTACCCTGACCCTAACATGTTTCCGTACACTCACCTGTGCCGTAAACCTTGCCGTTCCCTAACCCTAACCCTAGCCCGGAACGGAAACCTACCACCATCCGCACACCTTACCCTACGCCGTAGCCTAATCCTAAACTGTACGCTGACAACGACCCGTGCGTCAGCACACACCCTGACCCTAACACGTTTCCGTAACCTCACCTGTGCCCTAAACCTTGCCGTTCCCTAAGCCTAACCCTAGGCCGGCACGGAATCCTACCACCAACCCTACACGTTACCCTACGCCGTACCCTAATCCTAACCCGTGCGTCAGCATGTACCCTAACCCTAACACGTTTCCGTACCCTCACCTGTGCCCTAAACCTTGCAGTTCCCTAACCCTAACCCTAGCCCGGAAAGGAAACCTACCACCAACCCTACACCTTACCTTACGCCGTAACCTAATCCTGATCCGTACGCTGACACTGACCCATGCGTAAGCACGTACCCTGACCCTAACATGTTTCCGTACACTCACCTGTGCCCTAAACCTTGCCGTTCCCTAACCCTAACCCTAGCCAAGAACGGAAACCTACCACCATCCCTACATCTTACCCTACGCCGTACCCTAATCCTAATCTGTACGCTGACAATGACCCGTGCGTCAGCACATACCCTGACCCTAACACGTTTCCGTACCCTCACCTGTGCCCTAAACCTTGCCATTCCCTAAGCCTAACCCTAGCCCGGCACGGAATTCTACCACCAACCCCACACGATACCCTACGCCGTACCCTAATCCTAACCAGTGCGTCAGCATGTACCCTGACCCTAACACGTTTCCTTACCCTCACCTGTGCCCTAAACCTTGCAGTTCCCTAACCCAGCCCTAGCCCGGAACGGAAACCTACCACCAACCCTACACCTTACCCTACGCCGTACCCTAATCCTAATCCGTACGCTGACACTAACCCGTGCGTCAGCAAGTACCCTGACCCTAACACGTTTCCGTACCCTCACCTGCGTCCGTAGCCTTGCCGTTCCCTAACACTAACCCTAGCGAAGAATGGAAACCTACCACAAAACCTACACCTTACCCTACGCCATACCCTATTCCTAATCCGTACGCTGACACTGACCCGTGCGCCAGCACGTACCCTGACCCTAACACGTTTCCGTACACTCACCTGTGCCCTAAACCTTGCCGTTCCCTAACCCTAACGCTAGCCCGGAACGGAAACCTACCACCATCCCTACACCTTACCCTACGCTGTACCCTAATTATAATATGTACGCTGACAATGACCCGTGCGTCAGCCCATACCCTGACCCTAACACTTTTCCGTACACTCACCTGTGCCCTAAACCTTGCCGTTCCCTAAGCCTAACCCTAGGCCGGCACGGAATTCTACCACCAACCCTACACGTTACCCTACACCGTACCCTAATCCTAACCCGTGGGTCAGCATGTACCCTGACCCTAACACATTTCCGTATCCTCACCTGTGCCCTAAACCTTGCAGTTCCCTAACCCTAACCCTTACCCGGAACGGAAACCTACCACCAACCCTACACCTTACCCTACGCCGTACCCTAATCCTAATCCGTACGCTGACACAGACACGTGCATCAGCAAGTACTCTGAACCTAACACGTTTCCGTACCCACACCTGTGCCCTAAACCTTGCCGTTCCCTAACCCTAACCCTAGCCAAGAATGGAAACCTACCACGATCCCTACACCTTACCCTACGCCATACCCTAATCCTAATCTGTACGCTGACAATGACCCGTGCGTCAGCACATACCCTGACACTAACACGTTTCCGTACCCTCACCTGTGCCCTAAACCTTCCATTTCCCTAACCCTAACCCTAGCCAGGAACGGAAACCTACCACCAACCCTACACCTTACCCTACGCTGTACCCTAATCCTAATCCATACGCTGACACTGACCCGTGCGTCAGCAAGTACCCTGACCCTAACACTTTTCCGTACCCACACCTGTGTCCTAAACCTTGCCGTTCCCTAACCCTAACCCTAGCCCGGAACGGAAACCTACCACCATCCCCACACCTTACCCTACGCCGTAGCCTAATCCTAAACTGTACGCTGACAACGACGCGTGAGTCAGCACACACCCTGACCCTAACACGTTTCCGTAACCTCACCTGTGCCCTAAACCTTGCCGTTCCCTAAGCCTAACCCTAGGCCGGCACGGAATCCTACCACCAACCCTACACGTTACCCTACGCCGTACCCTAATCCTAACCCATGCGTCAGCAGGTACCCTGACCCTAACACATTTCCATACCCTCACCTGTGCCCTAAACCTTGCAGTTCCCTAACCCTAACCCTAGCCCGGAATGGAAACCTACCACCAACCCTACACCTTACCCTACACCGTACCCTAATCCTAATCCATACGCTGACACTGACCCGTGCGTCAGCACGTACCCTGACCCTAACATGTTTCCGTACACTCACCTGTGCCCTAAACCTTGCCGTTCCCTAACCCTAACCCTAGCCCGGAACGGAAACCTACCACCATCCCTACACCTTACCCTACGCCGTACCCTAATCTTAATTTGTATGCTGACAATGACCCGTGCGTCAGCACATACCCTGACCCTAAAACGTTTCCGTACCCTCGCCTGTGCCCTAAACCTTGCCGTTCCCTAAGGCTAACCCTAGCCCGGCACGGTATTCTACCACCAACCCCACACGTTACCCTACGCCGTACCCTAATCCTAACCCGTGCGTCAGCATGTACCCTGACCCTAACACGTTTCCGTACCCTCACCTGTGCCCTAAACCTTGCAGTTCCCTAACCCTAACCCTAGCCCGGAAAGGAAACCTACCACCAACCCTACACCTTACCCTACACCGTACCCTAATCCTAATCCATACGCTGACACTGACCCGTGCGTCAGCACGTACCCTGACCCTAACATGTTTCCGTACACTCACCTGTGCCCTAAACCTTGCCGTTCCCTAACCCTAACCCTAGCCCGGAACGGAAACCTACTACCATCCCTACACCTTACCCTACGCCGTACCCTAATCTTAATCTGTACGCTGACAATGACCCGTGCGTCAGCACATACCCTGACCCTAACACGTTTCCGTACCCTCACCTGTGCCCTAAACCTTGCCGTTCCCTAAGGCTAACCCTAGCCCGGCACGGAATTCTACCACCAACCCCACACGTTACCCTACGCCGTACCCTAATCCTAACCCGTGCGTCAGCATGTACCCTGACCCTAACACGTTTCCGTACCCTCACCTGTGCCCTAAACCTTGCAGTTCCCTAACCCTAACCCTAGCCCGGAAAGGAAACCTACCACCAACCCTACACCTTACCTTACTCCGTAACCTAATCCTAATCCGTACGCTGACACTGACCCCTGCGTAAGCACGTACCCTGACCCTAACATGTTTCCATACACTCACCTGAGCCCTAAACCTTGCCGTTCCCTAACCCTAACCCTAGCCCGGAACGGAAACCTACCACCATCCCTACACCTTACCCTACGCCGTACCCTAATCCTAATCTGTACGCTGACAATGACCAGTGCGTCAGCACATACCCTGACCCTAACACGTTTCCGTACCCTCACCGGTGCCCTAAACCTTGCCGTTCCCTAAGCCTAACCCTAGGCCAGCACAGAATTCTACCACCAACCCTACACGTTACCCTACGCCATACCCTAATCCTAACCCGTGCGTCAGCATGTACCCTGACCCTAACACGTTTCCTTACCCTCACCTGTGCCCTAAACCTTGCAGTTCCCTAACCCTAACCCTAGCCCCGAACGGAAACCTACCACCATCCCTACACCTTACCCTACGCCGTACCCTAATCCTAATCCGTACGCTGACACTGACCCGTGCGTCAGCAAGTACCCTGACCCTAACACGTTTCCGTACCCTCACCTGTGTCCTAATCCTTGCCGTTCCCTAACCCTAACCCTAGCGTTAAATGGAAACCTACCACAAAACCTACACCTTACCCTACGCCATACCCTAATCTTAATCCGTACGCTGACACTGACCCGTGGGTCAGCACGTACCCTGACCCTAACACGTTTCCTTACCCTCACCTGTGCCCTAAACCTTACAGTTCCCTAACCCTAACCCTAGCCCGGAATGGAAACCTACCACCAACTCTACACCTTACCCTACACCGTACCCTAATCCTAACCCGTGCGTCAGCATGTACCCTGACGCTAACACGTTTCCGTACCCTCACCTGTGTCCTAAACATTGCCGTTCCCTAACCCTAGCGCGGAATGGAAACCTACCACAAAACCTGCACCTTACCCTACGCCGTACCCTAATCCTAACCCGTGCGTCAGCACATACCCTGACCCTAACACGTTTCCGTACCCTCACCTGTGCCCTAAACCTTGCAGTTCCCTAACCCTAACCCTAGCCCGGAACGGAAACCTACCACCAACCCTACACCTTACCCTACACCGTACCCTAATCCTAATCCGTACGCTGACACTAACCAGTGCGTCAGCAAGTACCCTGACCCTAACACGTTTCGGTACCCTCACCTGTGTGCAAAACCTTGCAATTCCCTAACCCTAACCCTAGCGAGGAATGGAAACCTACCACAAAACCTACACCTTACCCTACGACATACCCTAATCCTAATCCGTACGCTGACACTGACCCGTGCGTCAGCACGTACCCTGACCCTAACATGTTTCCGTACACTCACCTGTGCCGTAAACCTTGCCGTTCCCTAACCCTAACCCTAGCCCGGAACGGAAACCTACCACCATCTGCACACCTTACCCTACGCCGTAGCCTAATCCTAAACTGTACGCTGACAACGACCCGTGCGTCAGCACACACCCTGACCCTAACACGTTTCCGTAACCTCACCTGTGCCCTAAACCTTGCCGTTCCCTAAGCCTAACCCTAGGCCGGCACGGAATCCTACCACCAACCCTACACGTTACCCTACGCCGTACCCTAATCCTAACCCGTGCGTCAGCATGTACCCTAACCCTAACACGTTTCCGTACCCTCACCTGTGCCCTAAACCTTGCAGTTCCCTAACCCTAACCCTAGCCCGGAAAGGAAACCTACCACCAACCCTACACCTTACCTTACGCCGTAACCTAATCCTGATCCGTACGCTGACACTGACCCATGCGTAAGCACGTACCCTGACCCTAACATGTTTCCGTACACTCACCTGTGCCCTAAACCTTGCCGTTCCCTAACCCTAACCCTAGCCAAGAACAGAAACCTACCACCATCCCTACATCTTACCCTACGCCGTACCCTAATCCTAATCTGTACGCTGACAATGACCCGTGCGTCAGCACATACCCTGACCCTAACACGTTTCCGTACCCTCACCTGTGCCCTAAACCTTGCCATTCCCTAAGCCTAACCCTAGCCCGGCACGGAATTCTACCACCAACCCCACACGATACCCTACGCCGTACCCTAATCCTAACCAGTGCGTCAGCATGTACCCTGACCCTAACACGTTTCCTTACCCTCACCTGTGCCCTAAACCTTGCAGTTCCCTAACCCTAACCCTAGCCCGGAACGGAAACCTACCACCAACCCTACACCTTACCCTACGCTGTACCCTAATCCTAATCCGTACGCTGACACTAACCCGTGCGTCAGCAAGTACCCTGACCCTAACACGTTTCCGTACCCTCACCTGCGTCCGTAGCCTTGCCGTTCCCTAACACTAACCCTAGCGAAGAATGGAAACCTACCACAAAACCTACACCTTACCCTACGCCATACCCTATTCCTAATCTGTACGCTGACAATGACCCGTGCGTCAGCACATACCCTGAACCTAACACGTTTCCGTACCCTCACCTGTGCCCTAAACCTTGCCGTTCCCTAAGCCTAACACTAGGCCGACACGGAATTCTATGACCAACCCTACACGTTACCCTACGTCGTACCCTAATCCTAACCCGTGCATCAGCATGTAACCTGATCCTAACCCGTTTCCGTACCCTCACCTGTGCCCTAAACCTTGCAGTTCCCTAACCCTAACCCTAGCCCGAAACGGAACCCTACCACCAACCCTACACCTTACCTTACGCCGTACCCTAATCCTAATCCGTACGCTGAGACTGACCCGTGCGTCAGCAAGTACCCTGACCCTAACACGTTTCCGTACCCACACCTGTGTCCTAAACCTTGCCGTTCTCTAACCCTAACCCTAGCCCAAACGGAAACCTACCACCAACCCTACAACTTACCCTACGCCGTACTCTAATCCTAATCCATACGCTGACACTGACACGTGCGTCAGCACGTACCCTGACCCTAACATGTTTCCGTACACTCACCTGTGCCATAAACCTTGCCGTTCCCTAACCCTAACCCTAGCCCGGAACAGAAACCTACCACCATCCCTACACCTTACCCTATGCAGTACCCTAATCCTAATCTGTACACTGACAATGACCCGTGCGTCAGCACATACCCTAAGCTAACACGTTTCCGTACCCTCACCTGTGCCCTAAACCTTGCCGTTCCCTAAGCCTATCCCTAGGCCGGCACGGAATCCTACCTCCAACCCTACACGTTACCCTACGCCGTACCCTAATCCTAACCCGTGCGTCAGCATGTACCCTGACCCTAACACGTTTCCGTACCCTCACCTGTGCCCTAAACCTTACAGTTCCCTAACCCTAACCCTAGCCCGAAACAGAAACCTACCACAAAACTTACACCTTGCCCTACGCCGTACCCTAATCCTAATCCGTACGCTGACATTGACCCGTGCGTCAGCAAGTACCCTGACCCTAACACGTTTCCGTACCCTCACCAGTGCCCTATACCTTGCCGTTCCCTAACCCTAACCCTAGCCCGGAATGGAAACCTACCACCAACCCTACACCTTACCCTACGCCGTACCCTAATCCTAATCCGTACGCTGACACTGACCCATGCGTCAGCAAGTACCCTGACCCTAACACGTTTCCGTACCCACACCTGTGCCCTAAACCTTGCCATTCCCTAACCCTAACCCTAGCCCAAACGGAAACCTACCACCAACCCTACACCTTACCCTACGCCGTACCCTAATCCTAATCCGTACGCTGACACTGACCCGTGCGTCAGCAAGTACCCTGACCCTAACACGTTTCCGTACCCTCACCAGTGCCCTATACCTTGCCGTTCCCTAACCCTAACCCTAGCCCGGAATGGAAACCTACCACCAACCCTACACCTTACCCTACGCCATACCCTAATCCTAATCCGTACGCTGACACTGACCCGTGCGTCAGCAAGTACCCTGACCCTAACACGTTTCCGTACCCACACCTGTGTCCTAAACCTTGCCGTTCCCTAACCCTAGCCCAAACGGAAACCTACCACCAACCCTACACCTCACCCTACGCCGTACCCTAATCCTAATCCGTACGCTGACACTGACCCGTGCGTCAGCAAGTACCCTGACCCTAACACGTTTCCGTACCCTCACCTGTGTCCTAAACCTTGCCGTTCCCTAACCCTAACCCTATCGCGGAATGGAAACCTACCACAAAACCTACACCTTACCCTACGCCGTACCCTAATCCTAATCCGTACGCTGACACTGACCCGTGCGTCAGCACGTACCCTGACCCTAACACGTTTCCGTACACTCACTTGTGCCCTAAACCTTGCCGTTCCCTAACCCTAACCCTAGCCCGGAACGGAAACCTACCACCATCCCTACACCTTACACTACGCCGTGCCCTAATCCAAATCTGTACGCTGACAATGACCCGTGAGTCAGCACATACCCTGACCCTAACACGTTTCCGTACCCTCACCTGTGCCCTAAACCTTGCCGTTCCCTAAGCCTAACCCTAGGCCGGCACGGAATCCTACCTCCAACACTACACGTTACCCTACGACGTACCCTAATCCTAACCCGTGCGTCAGCATGTACCCTGACCCTAACACGTTTCCGTACCCTCACCTGTGGCCTAAACCTTACAGTTCCCTAACCCTAACCCGAGGCCGAAACAGAAACCTTCCACAAAACCTACAACTTACCCTATGCCGTACCCTAATCCTTATACGTACGCTGACATTGACCCATGCGTCAGCAAGTACCCTGACCCTAACACGTTTCCATACCCTCACCTGTGCACAAAACCTTGCCGTTCCCTATCCCTAACCCTAGCCCGGAATGGAAACCTACCACCAACCCTACACCTTACCCTACGCCGTACCCTAATCCTAATCCGTACGCTGACACTGACCCGTGCGTCAGCACGTACCCTGACCCTAACACGTTTCCGTACACTCACCTGTGTCCTAAACCTTGCCGTTCCCTAACCCTAACCCTAGCCCGGAACGGAAACCTACCACCATCCCTACACCTTACACTACGCCGTACCCTAATCCTAATCTGTACGCTGACAATGACCCGTGCGTCAGCACATACCCTGACCCTAACACGTTTCCGTACCCTCACCTGTGCCCTAAACCTTGCCGTTCCCTAAGCCTATCCCTAGGCCGGCACGGAATCCTACCTCCAACCCTACACGTTACCCTACGCCGTACCCTAATCCTAACCCGTGCGTCAGCATGTACCCTGACCCTAACACGTTTCCGTACCCTCACCTGTGCCCTAAACCTTACAGTTTCCTAACCCTAACCCTAGCCCGAAACAGAAACCTACCACAAAACTTACACCTTGTCCTACGCCGTAGCCTAATCCTAATCCGTACGCTGACATTGACCCGTGCGTCAGCAAATACCCTGACCCTAACACGTTTCCGTACCCTCACCAGTGCCCTATACCTTGCCGTTCCCTAACCCTAACCCTAGCCCGGAATGGAAACCTACCACCAACCCTACACCTTACCCTACGCCATACCCTAATCCTAATCCGTACGCTGACACTGACCCGTGCGTCAGCAAGTACCCTGACCCTAACACGTTTCCGTACCCACACCTGTGTCCTAAACCTTGCCGTTCCCTAACCCTAGCCCAAACGGAAACCTACCACCAACCCTACACCTTACCCTACGCCGTACCCTAATCCTAATCCGTACGCTGACACTGACCCGTGCGTCAGCAAGTACCCTGACCCTAACACGTTTCCGTACCCTCACCTGTGCCCTAAACCTTGCCGTTCCCTAACCCTAACCCTAGCCCGGAACGGAAACCTACCACCATCCCTACACCTTACACTACGCCGTGCCCTAATCCTAATCTGTACGCTGACAATGACCCGTGAGTCAGCACATACCCTGACCCTAACACGTTTCCGTACCCTCACCTGTGCCCTAAACCTTGCCGTTCCCTAAGCCTAACCCTAGGCCAGCACGGAATCCTACCTCCAACACTACACGTTACCCTACGCCGTACCCTAATCCTAACCCGTGCGTCAGCATGTACCCTGACCCTAACACGTTTCCGTACCCTCACCTGTGCCCTAAACCTTGCCGTTCCCTAAGCCTATCCCTAGGCCGGCACGGAATCCTACCTCCAACCCTACACGTTACCCTAGGCCGTACCCTAATCCTAACCCGTGCGTCAGCATGTACCCTGACCCTAACATGTTTCCGTACACTCACCTGTGCCCTAAACCTTGCCGTTCCCTAACCCAAACCCTAGCCCGGAACGGAAACCTACCACCATCCCTACACCTTACCCTACGCCGTACCCTAATCCTAATCTGTACGCTGACAATGACACGTGCGTCAGCACATATCCTAAACCTAACACGTTTCCGTACCCTCACCTGTGCCCTAAACCTTGCCATTCCCTAAGCCTAACACTAGGCCGACACGGAATTCTATGACCAACCCTACACGTTACCCTACGCCGTACCCTAATCCTAACCCGTGCATCAGCATGTACCCTGACCCTAACACGTTTCCGTACCCTCACCTGTGTCCTAAACCTTGCAGTTCCCTAACCCTAACCCTAGCCCGGAATGGAAACCTACCACCAACCCTACAACTTACCCTATGCCATACCCTAATCCTAATCTGTACGCTGACAATGACCCGTGCGTCAGCACATACCCTGAACCTAACACGTTTCCGTACCCTCACCTGTGCCCTAAACCTTGCCGTTCCCTAAGCCTAACACTAGGCCGACACGGAATTCTATGACCAACCCTACACGTTACCCTACGTCGTACCCTAATCCTAACCCGTGCATCAGCATGTAACCTGATCCTAACCCGTTTCCGTACCCTCACCTGTGCCCTAAACCTTGCAGTTCCCTAACCCTAACCCTAGCCCGAAACGGAACCCTACCACCAACCCTACACCTTACCTTACGCCGTACCCTAATCCTAATCCGTACGCTGAGACTGACCCGTGCGTCAGCAAGTACCCTGACCCTAACACGTTTCCGTACCCACACCTGTGTCCTAAACCTTGCCGTTCTCTAACCCTAACCCTAGCCCAAACGGAAACCTACCACCAACCCTACAACTTACCCTACGCCGTACTCTAATCCTAATCCGTACGCTGACACTGACCCGTGCGTCAGCACGTACCCTGACCCTAACATGTTTCCGTACACTCACCTGTGCCATAAACCTTGCCGTTCCCTAACCCTAACCCTAGCCCGGAACGGAAACCTACCACCATCCCTACACCTTACCCTATGCCGTACCCTAATCCTAATCTGTACACTGACAATGACCCGTGCGTCAGCACATACCCTAAGCTAACACGTTTCCGTACCCTCACCTGTGCCCTAAACCTTGCCGTTCCCTAAGCCTATCCCTAGGCCGGCACGGAATCCTACCTCCAACCCTACACGTTACCCTACGCCGTACCCTAATCCTAACCCGTGCGTCAGCATGTACCCTGACCCTAACACGTTTCCGTACCCTCACCTGTGCCCTAAACCTTACAGTTCCCTAACCCTAACCCTAGCCCGAAACAGAAACCTACCACAAAACTTACACCTTGCCCTACGCCGTACCCTAATCCTAATCCGTACGCTGACATTGACCCATGCGTCAGCAAGTACCCTGACCCTAACACGTTTCCGTACCCTCACCAGTGCCCTATACCTTGCCGTTCCCTAACCCTAACCCTAGCCCGGAATGGAAACCTACCACCAACCCTACACCTTACCCTACGCCGTACCCTAATCCTAATCCGTACGCTGACACTGACCCATGCGTCAGCAAGTACCCTGACCCTAACACGTTTCCGTACCCACACCTGTGTCCTAAACCTTGCCATTCCCTAACCCTAACCCTAGCCCAAACGGAAACCTACCACCAACCCTACACCTTACCCTACGCCGTACCCTAATCCTAATCCGTACGCTGACACTGACCCGTGCGTCAGCAAGTACCCTGACCCTAACACGTTTCCGTACCCTCACCTGTGTCCTAAACCTTGCCGTTCCCTAACCCTAACCCTATCGCGGAATGGAAACCTACCACAAAACCTACACCTTACCCTACGCCGTACCCTAATCCTAATCCGTACGCTGACACTGACCCGTGCGTCAGCACGTACCCTGACCCTAACACGTTTCCGTACACTCACCTGTGCCCTAAACCTTGCCGTTCCCTAACCCTAACCCTAGCCCGGAATGGAAACCTACCACCATCCCTACACCTTACACTACGCCGTACCCTAATCCTAATCTGTACGCTGACAATGACCCGTGAGTCAGCACATACCCTGACCCTAACACGTTTCCGTACCCTCACCTGTGCCCTAAACCTTGCCGTTCCCTAAGCCTAACCCTAGGCCGGCACCGAATCCTACCTCCAACACTACACGTTACCCTACGACGTACCCTAATCCTAACCCGTGCGTCAGCATGTACCCTGACCCTAACACGTTTCCGTACCCTCACCTGTGGCCTAAACCTTACAGTTCCCTAACCCTAACCCTAGCCCGAAACAGAAACCTACCACAAAACCTACAACTTACCCTATGCCGTACCCTAATCCTAATACGTACGCTGACATTGACCCGTGCGTCAGCAAGTACCCTGACCCTAACACGTTTCCGTAACCTCACCTGTGCCCTAAACCTTGCCGTTCCCTAAGCCTAACCCTAGGCCGGCACGGAATCCTACCACCAACCCTACACGTTACCCTACGCCGTACCCTAATCCTAACCCGTGAGTCAGCATGTACCCTAACCCTAACACGTTTCCGTACCCTCACCTGTGCCCTAAACCTTGCAGTTCCCTAACCCTAACCCTAGCCCGGAAAGGAAACCTACCACCAACCCTACACCTTACCTTACGCCGTAACCTAATCCTGATCCGTACGCTGACACTGACCCATGCGTAAGCACGTACCCTGACCCTAACATGTTTCCGTACACTCACCTGTGCCCTAAACCTTGCCGTTCCCTAACCCTAACCCTAGCCAAGAACGGAAACCTACCACCATCCCTACATCTTACCCTACGCCGTACCCTAATCCTAATCTGTACGCTGACAATGACCCGTGCGTCAGCACATACCCTGACCCTAACACGTTTCCGTACCCTCACCTGTGCCCTAAACCTTGCCGTTCCCTAAGCCTAACCCTAGCCCGGCACGGAATTCTACCACCAACCCCACACGATACCCTACGCCGTACCCTAATCCTAACCCGTGCGTCAGCATGTACCCTGACCCTAACACGTTTCCTTACCCTCACCTGTGCCCTAAACCTTGCAGTTCCCTCACCCTAACCCTAGCCCGGAACGGAAACCTACCACCAACCCTACACCTTACCCTACGCCGTACCCTAATCCTAATCCGTACGCTGACACTAACCCGTGCGTCAGCAAGTACCCTGACCCTAACACGTTTCCGTACCCTCACCTGCGTCCGAAGCCTTGCCGTTCCCTAACACTAACCCTAGCGAAGAATGGAAACCTACCACAAAACCTACACCTTACCCTACGCCATACCCTATTCCTAATCCGTACGCTGACACTGACCCGTGCGCCAGCACGTACCCTGACCCTAACATGTTTCCGTACACTCACCTGTGCCCTAAACCTTGCCGTTCCCTAACCCTAACGCTAGCCCGGAACGGAAACCTACCACCATCCCTACACCTTACCCTACGCTGTACCCTAATTCTAATCTGTACGCTGACAATGACCCGTGCGTCAGCACATACCCTGTCCCTAACACGTTTCCGTACACTCACCTGTGCCCTAAACCTTGCCGTTCCCTAAGCCTAACCCTAGGCCAGCACGGAATTCTACCACCAACCCTACACGTTACCCTACACCGTACCCTAATCCTAACCCGTGGGTCAGCATGTACCCTGACCCTAACACATTTCCGTATCCTCACCTGTGCCCTAAACCTTGCAGTTCCCTAACCCTAACCCTAGCCCGGAACGGAAACCTACCACCAACCCTACACCTTACCCTACGCCGTACCCTAATCCTAATCCGTACGCTGACACAGACACGTGCATCAGCAAGTACTCTGAACCTAACACGTTTCCGTACCCACACCTGTGCCCTAAACCTTGCCGTTCCCTAACCCTAACCCTAGCCAAGAATGGAAACCTACCACCATCCCTACACCTTACCCTACGCCATACCCTAATCCTAATCTGTACGCTGACACTGACCCGTGCATCAGCACGTACCCTGACCCTAACATGTTTCCGTACACTCACCTGTGCCCTAAACCTTGCCGTTCCCTAACCCTAAGCCTAGCCCGGAACGGGAACCTACCACCATCCCTACACCTTACGCTACGCCGTACCCTAATCCTAATCTGTACGCTGACAATGACCCGTGCGTCAGCAAGTACCCTGACCCTAACACGTTTCTGTACCCTCACCTGTGCCCTAAACCTTGCCGTTCCCTAAGGCTAACCCTAGGCCGGCACGGAATCCTACCACCAACCCTACACGTTACCCTATGCCGTACCCTAATCCTAACCCGTGCGTCAGCATGTACCCTGACCCTAACACGTTTCCGTACCCTCACCTGTGCCCTAAACCTTGCAGTTCCCTAACCCTAACCCTAGCCCGGAATGGAAACCTACCACCAACCCTACACCTTACCCTACGCCATACCATAATCCTAATCCGTACGCTGACACTGACCCATGCTTCAGCACGTACCCTGACCCTAACATGTTTCCGTACACTCACCTGTGCCCTAAACCTTGCCGTTCCCTAACCCTAAGCCTAGCCCGGAACGGAAACCTACCACCATCCCTACACCTTACCCTACGCCGTACCCTAATCCTAATCTGTACGCTGACAATGACCCGTGCGTCAGCACATACCCTGAGCCTAACACGTTTCCGTACCTTCACCTGTGCCCTAAACCTTGCCGTTCCCTAAGCCTAACCATAGCCTGGCACGGAATTCTACCACCAACCCCACACGTTACCCTACGCCGTACCCTAATCCTAACCCGTGCGTCAGCATGTACCCTGACCCTAACACGTTTCTGTACCCTCACCTGTGCCCTAAACCTTGCAGTTCCCTAACCCTAACCCAAGCCCGCAATGGAAACCTACCACCAACACTACACCTTACCCTACGCCGTACCCTAATCCTAATCCGTACGCTGACACTGACCCATGCGTCAGCACGTACCCTGACCCTAACATGTTTCCGTACACTCACCTGTGCCCTAAACCTTGCCGTACCTTAACCCTAACCCTAGCCCGGAACGGAAACCTACCACCATCCCTACACCTTACCCTACGCTGTACCCTAATCCTAATCTGTACGCTGACAATGACCCATGCGTCAGCACATACCCTGACCCTAACATGTTTCCGTACCCTCACCTGTGCCCTAAACCTTGCCGTTCCCTAAGCCTAACCCTAGGCCGGCAAGGAATTCTACCACCAACCCTACACGATACCCTACGCCGTACCCTAATTCTAACCCGTGCGTCAGCATGTACCCTGACCCTAACACGTTTCCGTACCCTCAACTGTGCCCTAAACCTTGCAGTTCCCTAACCCTAACCCTAGCCCGGAACAGAAACCTACCACCAACCCTACACCTTACCCTACGCTGTACCCTAATCCTAATCCGTACGCTGACACTGACCCGTGCATCAGCAAGTACCCTGAACCTAACACGTTTCCATACCCACACCTGTGTCCTAAACCTTGCCTTTCCCTAACCCTAACCCTAGCCCAAACGGAAACCTAACACCAACCCTACACCTTACCCTACGCCGTACCCTAATCCTAATCCGTACGCTGACACTGACCCGTGCGTCAGCAAGTACCCTGACACTAAAACGTTTCCGTACCCTCACCTGTGCCCTAAACCTTGCCGTTCCCTAAGGCTAACCCTAGGCCGGCACGGAATCCTACCACCAACCCTACACGTTACCCTATGCCGTACCCTAATCCTAACCCATGTGTCAGCATGTACCCTGACCCTAACACTTTTCCGTACCCTCACCTGTGCCCTAAACCTTGCAGTTCCCTAACCCTAACCCTAGCCCGGAATGGAAACCTACCACCAACCCTACACCTTACCCTATGCCGTACCGTAATACTAATCCGTACGCTTACACTGACCCGTGCGTCAGCACGTTCCCTGACCCTAACATGTTTCCGTACACTCACCTGTGCCCTAAACCTTGCCGTTCCCTAACCCTAACCCTAGCCCGGAACGGAAACCTACCACCATCCCTACACCTTACCCTACACCATACCCTAATCCTAATCTGTACGCTGACAATGACCCATGCGTCAGCACATACCCTGACCCTAACATGTTTCCGTACCCTCACCTGTGCCCTAAACCTTGCCGTTCCCTAAGCATAACCCTAGGCCGGCACGGAATTCTACCACCAACCCTACACGTTACCCTACGCCGTACCCTAATCCTAACCCGTGCGTCAGCATGTACCCTCACCCTAACTCGTTTCCGTACCCTCACCTGTGACCTAAACCTTGCAGTTCCCTAACCCTAACCCTAGCCCGGAATGGATACCTACCACCAACCCTACACCTTACCCTACGCCGTACCCTAATCCTTATCCGTACGCTGACACTGACCCGTGCATCAGCAAGTACCCTGAACCTAACACGTTTCCATACCCACACCTGTGTCCTAAACCTTGCCGTTCCCTAAACCTAACCCTAGGCCAAACGAAAACCTACCACCAACCCTACACCTTACCCTACCCCGTACCCTAATCCTAATCCGTACGCTGACACTAACCAGTGCGTCAGCAAGTACCCTGACCCTAACACGTTTCCGTACCCTCACCTGTGTCCAAAACCTTGCAATTCCCTAACCCTAACCCTAGCGAGGAATGGAAACCTACCACAAAACCTACACCTTACCCTACGACATACCCTAATCCTAATCCGTACGCTGACACTGACCCGTGCGTCAGCACGTACCCTGACCTTAACATGTTTCCATACACTCACCTGTGCTGTAAACCTTGCCGTTCCCTAACCCTAACCCTAGCCCGGAACGGAAACCTACCACCATCCGCACACCTTACCCTACGCCGTAGCCTAATCCTAAACTGTACGCTGACAACGACCCCTGCGTCAACACACACCCTGACCCTAACACGTTTCCGTAACCTCACCTGTGCCCTAAACCTTGCCGTTCCCTAAGCCTAACCCTAGGCCGGCACGGAATCCTACCACCAACCCTACACGTTACCCTACGCCGTACCCTAATCCTAACCAGTGCGTCAGCATGTACCCTGACCCTAACACGTTTCCTTACCCTCACCTGTGCCCTAAACCTTGCAGTTCCCTAACCCTAACCCTAGCCCGGAACGGAAACCTACCACCAACCCTACACCTTACCCTACGCCGTACCCTAATCCTAATCCGTACGCTGACACTAACCCGTGCGTCAGCAAGTACCCTGACCCTAACACGTTTCCGTACCCTCACCTGCGTCCGAAGCCTTGCCGTTCCCTAACACTAACCCTAGCGAAGAATGGAAACCTACCACAAAACCTACACCTTACCCTACGCCATACCCTATTCCTAATCCGTACGCTGACACTGACCCATGCGCCAGCACGTACCCTGACCCTAACATGTTTCCGTACACTCACCTGTGCCCTAAACCTTGCCGTTCCCTAACCCTAACGCTAGCCCGGAACGGAAACCTACCACCATCCCTACACCTTACCCTACGCTGTACCCTAATTCTAATCTGTACGCTGACAATGACCCGTGCGTCAGCCCATACCCTGACCCTAACACGTTTCCGTACCGTCACCTGTGCCCTAAACCTTGCCGTTCCCTAAGCCTAACCCTAGGCCGGCACGGAATTCTACCACCAACCCTACACGTTACCCTACACCGTACCCTAATCCTAACCCGTGGGTCAGCATGTACCCTGACCCTAACACATTTCCGTATCCTCACCTGTGCCCTAAACCTTGCAGTTCCCTAACCCTAACCCTAGCCCGGAACGGAAACCTACCACCAACCCTACACCTTACCCTACGCCGTACCCTAATCCTAATCCGTACGCTGACACAGACACGTGCATCAGCAAGTACTCTGAACCTAACACGTTTCCGTATCCACACCTGTGCCCTAAACCTTGCCGTTCCCTAACCCTAACCCTAGCCAAGAATGGAAACCTACCACGATCCCTACACCTTACCCTACGCCATACCCTAATCATAATCTGTACGCTGACAATGACCCGTGCGTCAGCACATACCCTGACACTAACACGTTTCTGTACCCTCACCTGTGCCCTAAACCTTCCATTTCCCTAACCCTAACCCTAGCCAGGAATGGAAACCTACCACCAACCCTACACCTTACCCTACGCCGTACCCTAATCCTAATCCATACGCTGACACTGACACGTGCGTCAGCAAGTACCCTGACCCTAACACTTTTCCGTACCCACACCTGTGTCCTAAACCTTGCCGTTCCCTAACCCTAACCCTAGCCCGGAACGGAAACCTACCACCATCCCTACACCTTACCCTATGCCGTACCCTAATCCTAATCTGTAAGCTGACAATGACCCGTGCGTCAGCACATACCCTCACCCTAACATGTTTCCGTACCCTCACCTGTGCCCTAAACCTTGCCGTTCCCTAAGCCTAACACTACGCCGGCACGGAATTCTACCACCAACCCTACACGTTACCCTACGCCGTACCCTAATCCTAACCCGTGCGTCAGCATGTACCCTGACCCTAACACGTTTCCGTACCCTCACCTGTGCCCTAAACCTTGCAGTTCCCTAACCCTAACCCTAGCCCGGAACGGAAACGTACCACCAACCCTACACCTTACCCTACGCCGTACCCAAATCCTAATCCGTACGGTGACACTGACCCGTGCGTCAGCAAGTATCCTGACCCTATCACGTTTCCGTACCCTCACCTGTGTCCTAAACCTTGTAGTTCCCTAACCCTAACCCTAGCGAGGAATGGAAACCTACCACAAAACCTACACCTTACCCTACGCAATACCCTAATCCTAATCTGTACGCTGACACTGACCCGTGCATCAGCACGTACCCTGACCCTAACATGTTTCCGTACACTCACCTGTGCCGTGAACCTTGCCGTTCCCTAACCCTAACCCTAGCCTGGAACGGAAACCTACCACCATCCCCACACCTTACCCTACGCCGTAGCCTAATCCTAAACTGTACGCTGACAACGAACCGTGAGTCAGCACACACCCTGACCCTAACACGTTTCCGTAACCTCACCTGTGCCCTAAACCTTGCCGTTCCCTAAGCCTAACCCTAGGCCGGCACGGAATCCTACCACCAACCCTACACGTTACCCTACGCCGTACCCTAATCCTAACCCATGCGTCAGCAGGTACCCTGACCCTAACACATTTCCATACCCTCACCTGTGCCCTAAACCTTGCAGTTCCCTAACCCTAACCCTAGCCCGGAATGGAAAACTACCACCAACCCTACACCTTACCCTACACCGTACCCTAATCCTAATCCATACGCTGACACTGACCCGTGCGTCAGCACGTACCCTGACCCTAACATGTTTCCGTACACTCACCTGTGCCCTAAACCTTGCCGTTCCCTAACCCTAACCCTAGCCCGGAACGGAAACCTACCACCATCCCTACACCTTACCCTACGCCATACCCTAATCTTAATCTGTACGCTGACAATGACCCGTGCGTCAGCACATACCCTGACCCTAAAACGTTTCCGTACCCTCACCTGTGCCCTAAACCTTGCCGTTCCCTAAGGCTAACCCTAGCCCGGCACGGAATTCTACCACCAACCCCACACGTTACCCTACGCCGTACCCTAATCCTAACCCGTGCGTCAGCATGTACCCTGACCCTAACACGTTTCCGTACCCTCACCTGTGCCCTAAACCTTGCAGTTCCCTAACCCTAACCCTAGCCCGGAATGGAAACCTACCACCAACCCTACACCTTACCCTACACCGTACCCTAATCCTAATCCATACTCTGACACTGACCCGTGCGTCAGCACGTACCCTGACCCTAACATGTTTCCGTACACTCACCTGTGCCCTAAACCTTGCCGTTCCCTAACCCTAACCCTAGCCCAGAACGGAAACCTACCACCATCCCTACACCTTACCCTACGCCGTACCCTAATCTTAATCTGTACGCTGACAATGACCCGTGCGTCAGCACATACCCTGACCCTAACACGTTTCCGTACCCTCACCTGTGCCCTAAACCTTGCCGTTCCCTAAGGCTAACCCTAGCCCGGCACGGAATTCTACCACCAACCCCACACGTTACCCTACGCCGTACCCTAATCCTAACCCGTGCGTCAGCATGTACCCTGACCCTAACACGTTTCCGTACCCTCACCTGTGCCCTAAACCTTGCAGTTCCCTAACCCTAACCCTAGCCCGGAAAGGACACCTGCCACCAACCCTACACCTTACCTTACTCCGTAACCTAATCCTAATCCGTACGCTGACACTGACCCCTGCGTAAGCACGTACCCTGACCCTAACATGTTTCCGTACACTCACCTGAGCCCTAAACCTTGCCGTTCCCTAACCCTAACCCTAGCCCGGAACGGAAACCTACCACCATCCCTACACCTTACCCTATGCCGTACCCTAATGCTAATCTGTACGCTGACAATGACCAGTGCGTCAGCACATACCCTGACCCTAACACGTTTCCGTACCCTCACTGGTGCCCTAAACCTTGCCGTTCCCTAAGCCTAACCCTAGGCCAGCACAGAATTCTACCACCAACCCTACACGTTACCCTACGCCGTACCCTAATCCTAACCCGTGCGTCAGCATGTACCCTGACCCTAACACGTTTCCTTACCCTCACCTGTGCCCTAAGCCTTGCAGTTCCCTAACCCTAACCCTAGCCCGGAACGGAAACCTACCACCATCCCTACACCTTACCCTACGCCGTACCCTAATCCTAATCCGTACGCTGACACTGACCCGTGCGTCAGCAAGTACCCTGACCCTAACACGTTTCCGTACCCTCACCTGTGTCCTAATCCTTGCCGTTCCCTAACCCTAACCCTAGCGTTAAATGGAAACCTACCACAAAACCTACACCTTACCCTACGCCATACCCTAATCTTAATCCGTACGCTGACACTGACCCGTGGGTCAGCACGTACCCTGACCCTAACACGTTTCCGTACCCTCACCTGTGCCCTAAACCTTACAGTTCCCTAACCCTAACCCTAGCCCGGAATGGAAACCTACCACCAACCCTACACCTTACCCTACACCGTACCCTAATCCTAACCCGTGCGTCAGCATGTACCCTGACGCTAACACGTTTCCGTACCCTCACCTGTGTCCTAAACATTGCCGTTCCCTAACCCTAGCGCGGAATGGAAACCTACCACAAAACCTGCACCTTACCCTACGCCGTACCCTAATCCTAACCCGTGCGTCAGCACATACCCTGACCCTAACACGTTTCCGTACCCTCACCTGTGCCCTAAACCTTGCAGTTCCCTAACCCTAACCCTAGCCCGGAACGGAAACCTACCACCAACCCTACACCTTACCCTACGCCGTACCCTAATCCTAATCCGTACGCTGACACTAACCAGTGCGTCAGCAAGTACCCTGACCCTAACACGTTTCGGTACCCTCACCTGTGTGCAAAACCTTGCAATTCCCTAACCCTAACCCTAGCGAGGAATGGAAACCTACCACAAAACCTACACCTTACCCTACGACATACCCTAATCCTAATCCGTACGCTGACACTGACCCGTGCGTCAGCACGTACCCTGACCCTAACATGTTTCCGTACACTCACCTGTGCCGTAAACCTTGCCGTTCCCTAACCCTAACCCTAGCCCGGAACGGAAACCTACCACCATCTGCACACCTTACCCTACGCCGTAGCCTAATCCTAAACTGTACGCTGACAACGACCCGTGCGTCAGCACACACCCTGACCCTAACACGTTTCCGTAACCTCACCTGTGCCCTAAACCTTGCCGTTCCCTAAGGCTAACCCTAGGCCGGCACGGAATCCTACCACCAACCCTACACGTTACCCTACGCCGTACCCTAATCCTAACCCGTGCGTCAGCATGTACCCTAACCCTAACACGTTTCCGTACCCTCACCTGTGCCCTAAACCTTGCAGTTCCCTAACCCTAACCCTAGCCCGGAAAGGAAACCTACCACCAACCCTACACCTTACCTTTCGCCGTAACCTAATCCTGATCCGTACGCTGACACTGACCCATGCGTAAGCACGTACCCTGACCCTAACATGTTTCCGTACACTCACCTGTGCCCTAAACCTTGCCGTTCCCTAACCCTAACCCTAGCCAAGAACGGAAACCTACCACCATCCCTACATCTTACCCTACGCCGTACCCTAATCCTAATCTGTACGCTGACAATGACCCGTGCGTCAGCACATACCCTGACCCTAACACGTTTCCGTACCCTCACCTGTGCCCTAAACCTTGCCATTCCCTAAGCCTAACCCTAGCCCGGCACGGAATTCTACCACCAACCCCACACGATACCCTACGCCGTACCCTAATCCTAACCAGTGCGTCAGCATGTACCCTGACCCTAACACGTTTCCTTACCCTCACCTGTGCCCTAAACCTTGCAGTTCCCTAACCCTAACCCTAGCCCGGAACGGAAACCTACCACCAACCCTACACCTTACCCTACGCCGTACCCTAATCCTAATCCGTACGCTGACACTAACCCGTGCGTCAGCAAGTACCCTGACCCTAACACGTTTCCGTACCCTCACCTGCGTCCGTAGCCTTGCCGTTCCCTAACACTAACCCTAGCGAAGAATGGAAACCTACCACAAAACCTACACCTTACCCTACGCCATACCCTATTCCTAATCTGTACGCTGACAATGACCCGTGCGTCAGCACATACCCTGAACCTAACACGTTTCCGTACCCTCACCTGTGCCCTAAACCTTGCCGTTCCCTAAGCCTAACACTAGGCCGACACGGAATTCTATGACCAACCCTACACGTTACCCTACGTCGTACCCTAATCCTAACTCGTGCATCAGCATGTAACCTGATCCTAACCCGTTTCCGTACCCTCACCTGTGCCCTAAACCTTGCAGTTCCCTAACCCTAACCCTAGCCCGAAACGGAACCCTACCACCAACCCTACACCTTACCTTACGCCGTACCCTAATTCTAATCCGTACGCTGAGACTGACCCGTGCGTCAGCAAGTACCCTGACCCTAACACGTTTCCGTACCCACACCTGTGTCCTAAACCTTGCCGTTCTCTAACCCTAACCCTAGCCCAAACGGAAACCTACCACCAACCCTACAACTTACCCTACGCCTTACTCTAATCCTAATCCATACGCTGACACTGACACGTGCGTCAGCACGTACCCTGACCCTAACATGTTTCCGTACACTCACCTGTGCCATAAACCTTGCCGTTCCCTAACCCTAACCCTAGCCCGGAACGGAAACCTACCACCATCCCTACACCTTACCCTATGCAGTACCCTAATCCTAATCTGTACACTGACAATGACCCGTGCGTCAGCACATACCCTAAGCTAACACGTTTCCGTACCCTCACCTGTGCCCTAAACCTTGCCGTTCCCTAAGCCTATCCCTACGCCGGCACGGAATCCTACCTCCAACCCTACACGTTACCCTACACCGTACCCTAATCCTAACCCGTGCGTCAGCATGTACCCTGACCCTAACACGTTTCCGTACCCTCACCTGTGCCCTAAACCTTACAGTTCCCTAACCCTAACCCTAGCCCGAAACAGAAACCTACCACAAAACTTACACCTTGCCCTACGCCGTACCCTAATCCTAATCCGTACGCTGACATTGACCCGTGCGTCAGCAAGTACCCTGACCCTAACACGTTTCCGTACCCTCACCAGTGCCCTATACCTTGCCGTTCCCTAACCCTAACCCTAGCCCGGAATGGAAACCTACCACCAACCCTACACCTTACCCTACGCCGTACCCTAATCCTAATCCGTACGCTGACACTGACCCATGCGTCAGCAAGTACCCTGACCCTAACACGTTTCCGTACCCACACCTGTGCCCTAAACCTTGCCATTCCCTAACCCTAACCCTAGCCCAAACGGAAACCTACCACCAACCCTACACCTTACCCTACGCCGTACCCTAATCCTAATCCGTACGCTGACACTGACCCGTGCGTCAGCAAGTACCCTGACCCTAACACGTTTCCGTACCCTCACCAGTGCCCTATACCTTGCCGTTCCCTAACCCTAACCCTAGCCCGGAATGGAAACCTACCACCAACCCTACACCTTACCCTACGCCATACCCTAATCCTAATCCGTACGCTGACACTGACCCGTGCGTCAGCAAGTACCCTGACCCTAACACGTTTCCGTACCCACACCTGTGTCCTAAACCTTGCCGTTCCCTAACCCTAGCCCAAACGGAAACCTACCACCAACCCTACACCTCACCCTACGCCGTACCCTAATCCTAATCCGTACGCTGACACTGACCCGTGCGTCAGCAAGTACCCTGACCCTAACACGTTTCCGTACCCTCACCTGTGTCCTAAACCTTGCCGTTCCCTAACCCTAACCCTATCGCGGAATGGAAACCTACCACAAAACCTACACCTTACCCTACGCCGTACCCTAATCCTAATCCGTACGCTGACACTGACCCGTGCGTCAGCACGTACCCTGACCCTAACACGTTTCCGTACACTCACTTGTGCCCTAAACCTTGCCGTTCCCTAACCCTAACCCTAGCCCGGAACGGAAACCTACCACCATCCCTACACCTTACACTACGCCGTGCCCTAATCCAAATCTGTACGCTGACAATGACCCGTGAGTCAGCACATACCCTGACCCTAACACGTTTCCGTACCCTCACCTGTGCCCTAAACCTTGCCGTTCCCTAAGCCTAACCCTAGGCCGGCACGGAATCCTACCTCCAACACTACACGTTACCCTACGACGTACCCTAATCCTAACCCGTGCGTCAGCATGTACCCTGACCCTAACACGTTTCCGTACCCTCACCTGTGGCCTAAACCTTACAGTTCCCTAACCCTAACCCGAGGCCGAAACAGAAACCTTCCACAAAACCTACAACTTACCCTATGCCGTACCCTAATCCTTATACGTACGCTGACATTGACCCATGCGTCAGCAAGTACCCTGACCCTAACACGTTTCCATACCCTCACCTGTGCACAAAACCTTGCCGTTCCCTATCCCTAACCCTAGCCCGGAATGGAAACCTACCACCAACCCTACACCTTACCCTACGCCGTACCCTAATCCTAATCCGTACGCTGACACTGACCCGTGCGTCAGCACGTACCCTGACCCTAACACGTTTCCGTACACTCACCTGTGTCCTAAACCTTGCCGTTCCCTAACCCTAACCCTAGCCCGGAACGGAAACCTACCACCATCCCTACACCTTACACTACGCCGTACCCTAATCCTAATCTGTACGCTGACAATGACCCGTGCGTCAGCACATACCCTGACCCTAACACGTTTCCGTACCCTCACCTGTGCCCTAAACCTTGCCGTTCCCTAAGCCTATCCCTAGGCCGGCACGGAATCCTACCTCCAACCCTACACGTTACCCTACGCCGTACCCTAATCCTAACCCGTGCGTCAGCATGTACCCTGACCCTAACACGTTTCCGTACCCTCACCTGTGCCCTAAACCTTACAGTTTCCTAACCCTAACCCTAGCCCGAAACAGAAACCTACCACAAAACTTACACCTTGTCCTACGCCGTAGCCTAATCCTAATCCGTACGCTGACATTGACCCGTGCGTCAGCAAATACCCTGACCCTAACACGTTTCCGTACCCTCACCAGTGCCCTATACCTTGCCGTTCCCTAACCCTAACCCTAGCCCGGAATGGAAACCTACCACCAACCCTACACCTTACCCTACGCCATACCCTAATCCTAATCCGTACGCTGACACTGACCCGTGCGTCAGCAAGTACCCTGACCCTAACACGTTTCCGTACCCACACCTGTGTCCTAAACCTTGCCGTTCCCTAACCCTAGCCCAAACGGAAACCTACCACCAACCCTACACCTTACCCTACGCCGTACCCTAATCCTAATCCGTACGCTGACACTGACCCGTGCGTCAGCAAGTACCCTGACCCTAACACGTTTCCGTACCCTCACCTGTGCCCTAAACCTTGCCGTTCCCTAACCCTAACCCTAGCCCGGAACGGAAACCTACCACCATCCCTACACCTTACACTACGCCGTGCCCTAATCCTAATCTGTACGCTGACAATGACCCGTGAGTCAGCACATACCCTGACCCTAACACGTTTCCGTACCCTCACCTGTGCCCTAAACCTTGCCGTTCCCTAAGCCTAACCCTAGGCCAGCACGGAATCCTACCTCCAACACTACACGTTACCCTACGCCGTACCCTAATCCTAACCCGTGCGTCAGCATGTACCCTGACCCTAACACGTTTCCGTACCCTCACCTGTGCCCTAAACCTTGCCGTTCCCTAAGCCTATCCCTAGGCCGGCACGGAATCCTACCTCCAACCCTACACGTTACCCTAGGCCGTACCCTAATCCTAACCCGTGCGTCAGCATGTACCCTGACCCTAACATGTTTCCGTACACTCACCTGTGCCCTAAACCTTGCCGTTCCCTAACCCAAACCCTAGCCCGGAACGGAAACCTACCACCATCCCTACACCTTACCCTACGCCGTACCCTAATCCTAATCTGTACGCTGACAATGACCCGTGCGTCAGCACATATCCTAAACCTAACACGTTTCCGTACCCTCACCTGTGCCCTAAACCTTGCCATTCCCTAAGCCTAACACTAGGCCGACACGGAATTCTATGACCAACCCTACACGTTACCCTACGCCGTACCCTAATCCTAACCCGTGCATCAGCATGTACCCTGACCCTAACACGTTTCCGTACCCTCACCTGTGTCCTAAACCTTGCAGTTCCCTAACCCTAACCCTAGCGAAGAATGGAAACCTACCACAAAACCTACACCTTACCCTACGCCATACCCTATTCCTAATCTGTACGCTGACAATGACCCGTGCGTCAGCACATACCCTGAACCTAACACGTTTCCGTACCCTCACCTGTGCCCTAAACCTTGCCGTTCCCTAAGCCTAACACTAGGCCGACACGGAATTCTATGACCAACCCTACACGTTACCCTACGTCGTACCCTAATCCTAACCCGTGCATCAGCATGTAACCTGATCCTAACCCGTTTCCGTACCCTCACCTGTGCCCTAAACCTTGCAGTTCCCTAACCCTAACCCTAGCCCGAAACGGAACCCTACCACCAACCCTACACCTTACCTTACGCCGTACCCTAATCCTAATCCGTACGCTGAGACTGACCCGTGCGTCAGCAAGTACCCTGACCCTAACACGTTTCCGTACCCACACCTGTGTCCTAAACCTTGCCGTTCTCTAACCCTAACCCTAGCCCAAACGGAAACCTACCACCAACCCTACAACTTACCCTACGCCGTACTCTAATCCTAATCCGTACGCTGACACTGACCCGTGCGTCAGCACGTACCCTGACCCTAACATGTTTCCGTACACTCACCTGTGCCATAAACCTTGCCGTTCCCTAACCCTAACCCTAGCCCGGAACGGAAACCTACCACCATCCCTACACCTTACCCTATGCCGTACCCTAATCCTAATCTGTACACTGACAATGACCCGTGCGTCAGCACATACCCTAAGCTAACACGTTTCCGTACCCTCACCTGTGCCCTAAACCTTGCCGTTCCCTAAGCCTATCCCTAGGCCGGCACGGAATCCTACCTCCAACCCTACACGTTACCCTACGCCGTACCCTAATCCTAACCCGTGCGTCAGCATGTACCCTGACCCTAACACGTTTCCGTACCCTCACCTGTGCCCTAAACCTTACAGTTCCCTAACCCTAACCCTAGCCCGAAACAGAAACCTACCACAAAACTTACACCTTGCCCTACGCCGTACCCTAATCCTAATCCGTACGCTGACATTGACCCATGCGTCAGCAAGTACCCTGACCCTAACACGTTTCCGTACCCTCACCAGTGCCCTATACCTTGCCGTTCCCTAACCCTAACCCTAGCCCGGAATGGAAACCTACCACCAACCCTACACCTTACCCTACGCCGTACCCTAATCCTAATCCGTACGCTGACACTGACCCATGCGTCAGCAAGTACCCTGACCCTAACACGTTTCCGTACCCACACCTGTGTCCTAAACCTTGCCATTCCCTAACCCTAACCCTAGCCCAAACGGAAACCTACCACCAACCCTACACCTTACCCTACGCCGTACCCTAATCCTAATCCGTACGCTGACACTGACCCGTGCGTCAGCAAGTACCCTGACCCTAACACGTTTCCGTACCCTCACCTGTGTCCTAAACCTTGCCGTTCCCTAACCCTAACCCTATCGCGGAATGGAAACCTACCACAAAACCTACACCTTACCCTACGCCGTACCCTAATCCTAATCCGTACGCTGACACTGACCCGTGCGTCAGCACGTACCCTGACCCTAACACGTTTCCGTACACTCACCTGTGCCCTAAACCTTGCCGTTCCCTAACCCTAACCCTAGCCCGGAATGGAAACCTACCACCATCCCTACACCTTACACTACGCCGTACCCTAATCCTAATCTGTACGCTGACAATGACCCGTGAGTCAGCACATACCCTGACCCTAACACGTTTCCGTACCCTCACCTGTGCCCTAAACCTTGCCGTTCCCTAAGCCTAACCCTAGGCCGGCACCGAATCCTACCTCCAACACTACACGTTACCCTACGACGTACCCTAATCCTAACCCGTGCGTCAGCATGTACCCTGACCCTAACACGTTTCCGTACCCTCACCTGTGGCCTAAACCTTACAGTTCCCTAACCCTAACCCTAGCCCGAAACAGAAACCTACCACAAAACCTACAACTTACCCTATGCCGTACCCTAATCCTAATACGTACGCTGACATTGACCCGTGCGTCAGCAAGTACCCTGACCCTAACACGTTTCCGTAACCTCACCTGTGCCCTAAACCTTGCCGTTCCCTAAGCCTAACCCTAGGCCGGCACGGAATCCTACCACCAACCCTACACGTTACCCTACGCCGTACCCTAATCCTAACCCGTGCGTCAGCATGTACCCTAACCCTAACACGTTTCCGTACCCTCACCTGTGCCCTAAACCTTGCAGTTCCCTAACCCTAACCCTAGCCCGGAATGGAAACCTACCACCAACCCTACACCTTACCCTACACCGTACCCTAATCCTAATCCATACTCTGACACTGACCCGTGCGTCAGCACGTACCCTGACCCTAACATGTTTCCGTACACTCACCTGTGCCCTAAACCTTGCCGTTCCCTAACCCTAACCCTAGCCCAGAACGGAAACCTACCACCATCCCTACACCTTACCCTACGCCGTACCCTAATCTTAATCTGTACGCTGACAATGACCCGTGCGTCAGCACATACCCTGACCCTAACACGTTTCCGTACCCTCACCTGTGCCCTAAACCTTGCCGTTCCCTAAGGCTAACCCTAGCCCGGCACGGAATTCTACCACCAACCCCACACGTTACCCTACGCCGTACCCTAATCCTAACCCGTGCGTCAGCATGTACCCTGACCCTAACACGTTTCCGTACCCTCACCTGTGCCCTAAACCTTGCAGTTCCCTAACCCTAACCCTAGCCCGGAAAGGACACCTGCCACCAACCCTACACCTTACCTTACTCCGTAACCTAATCCTAATCCGTACGCTGACACTGACCCCTGCGTAAGCACGTACCCTGACCCTAACATGTTTCCGTACACTCACCTGAGCCCTAAACCTTGCCGTTCCCTAACCCTAACCCTAGCCCGGAACGGAAACCTACCACCATCCCTACACCTTACCCTATGCCGTACCCTAATGCTAATCTGTACGCTGACAATGACCAGTGCGTCAGCACATACCCTGACCCTAACACGTTTCCGTACCCTCACTGGTGCCCTAAACCTTGCCGTTCCCTAAGCCTAACCCTAGGCCAGCACAGAATTCTACCACCAACCCTACACGTTACCCTACGCCGTACCCTAATCCTAACCCGTGCGTCAGCATGTACCCTGACCCTAACACGTTTCCTTACCCTCACCTGTGCCCTAAGCCTTGCAGTTCCCTAACCCTAACCCTAGCCCGGAACGGAAACCTACCACCATCCCTACACCTTACCCTACGCCGTACCCTAATCCTAATCCGTACGCTGACACTGACCCGTGCGTCAGCAAGTACCCTGACCCTAACACGTTTCCGTACCCTCACCTGTGTCCTAATCCTTGCCGTTCCCTAACCCTAACCCTAGCGTTAAATGGAAACCTACCACAAAACCTACACCTTACCCTACGCCATACCCTAATCTTAATCCGTACGCTGACACTGACCCGTGGGTCAGCACGTACCCTGACCCTAACACGTTTCCGTACCCTCACCTGTGCCCTAAACCTTACAGTTCCCTAACCCTAACCCTAGCCCGGAATGGAAACCTACCACCAACCCTACACCTTACCCTACACCGTACCCTAATCCTAACCCGTGCGTCAGCATGTACCCTGACGCTAACACGTTTCCGTACCCTCACCTGTGTCCTAAACATTGCCGTTCCCTAACCCTAGCGCGGAATGGAAACCTACCACAAAACCTGCACCTTACCCTACGCCGTACCCTAATCCTAACCCGTGCGTCAGCACATACCCTGACCCTAACACGTTTCCGTACCCTCACCTGTGCCCTAAACCTTGCAGTTCCCTAACCCTAACCCTAGCCCGGAACGGAAACCTACCACCAACCCTACACCTTACCCTACGCCGTACCCTAATCCTAATCCGTACGCTGACACTAACCAGTGCGTCAGCAAGTACCCTGACCCTAACACGTTTCGGTACCCTCACCTGTGTGCAAAACCTTGCAATTCCCTAACCCTAACCCTAGCGAGGAATGGAAACCTACCACAAAACCTACACCTTACCCTACGACATACCCTAATCCTAATCCGTACGCTGACACTGACCCGTGCGTCAGCACGTACCCTGACCCTAACATGTTTCCGTACACTCACCTGTGCCGTAAACCTTGCCGTTCCCTAACCCTAACCCTAGCCCGGAACGGAAACCTACCACCATCTGCACACCTTACCCTACGCCGTAGCCTAATCCTAAACTGTACGCTGACAACGACCCGTGCGTCAGCACACACCCTGACCCTAACACGTTTCCGTAACCTCACCTGTGCCCTAAACCTTGCCGTTCCCTAAGGCTAACCCTAGGCCGGCACGGAATCCTACCACCAACCCTACACGTTACCCTACGCCGTACCCTAATCCTAACCCGTGCGTCAGCATGTACCCTAACCCTAACACGTTTCCGTACCCTCACCTGTGCCCTAAACCTTGCAGTTCCCTAACCCTAACCCTAGCCCGGAAAGGAAACCTACCACCAACCCTACACCTTACCTTTCGCCGTAACCTAATCCTGATCCGTACGCTGACACTGACCCATGCGTAAGCACGTACCCTGACCCTAACATGTTTCCGTACACTCACCTGTGCCCTAAACCTTGCCGTTCCCTAACCCTAACCCTAGCCAAGAACGGAAACCTACCACCATCCCTACATCTTACCCTACGCCGTACCCTAATCCTAATCTGTACGCTGACAATGACCCGTGCGTCAGCACATACCCTGACCCTAACACGTTTCCGTACCCTCACCTGTGCCCTAAACCTTGCCATTCCCTAAGCCTAACCCTAGCCCGGCACGGAATTCTACCACCAACCCCACACGATACCCTACGCCGTACCCTAATCCTAACCAGTGCGTCAGCATGTACCCTGACCCTAACACGTTTCCTTACCCTCACCTGTGCCCTAAACCTTGCAGTTCCCTAACCCTAACCCTAGCCCGGAACGGAAACCTACCACCAACCCTACACCTTACCCTACGCCGTACCCTAATCCTAATCCGTACGCTGACACTAACCCGTGCGTCAGCAAGTACCCTGACCCTAACACGTTTCCGTACCCTCACCTGCGTCCGTAGCCTTGCCGTTCCCTAACACTAACCCTAGCGAAGAATGGAAACCTACCACAAAACCTACACCTTACCCTACGCCATACCCTATTCCTAATCTGTACGCTGACAATGACCCGTGCGTCAGCACATACCCTGAACCTAACACGTTTCCGTACCCTCACCTGTGCCCTAAACCTTGCCGTTCCCTAAGCCTAACACTAGGCCGACACGGAATTCTATGACCAACCCTACACGTTACCCTACGTCGTACCCTAATCCTAACTCGTGCATCAGCATGTAACCTGATCCTAACCCGTTTCCGTACCCTCACCTGTGCCCTAAACCTTGCAGTTCCCTAACCCTAACCCTAGCCCGAAACGGAACCCTACCACCAACCCTACACCTTACCTTACGCCGTACCCTAATTCTAATCCGTACGCTGAGACTGACCCGTGCGTCAGCAAGTACCCTGACCCTAACACGTTTCCGTACCCACACCTGTGTCCTAAACCTTGCCGTTCTCTAACCCTAACCCTAGCCCAAACGGAAACCTACCACCAACCCTACAACTTACCCTACGCCGTACTCTAATCCTAATCCATACGCTGACACTGACACGTGCGTCAGCACGTACCCTGACCCTAACATGTTTCCGTACACTCACCTGTGCCATAAACCTTGCCGTTCCCTAACCCTAACCCTAGCCCGGAACGGAAACCTACCACCATCCCTACACCTTACCCTATGCAGTACCCTAATCCTAATCTGTACACTGACAATGACCCGTGCGTCAGCACATACCCTAAGCTAACACGTTTCCGTACCCTCACCTGTGCCCTAAACCTTGCCGTTCCCTAAGCCTATCCCTACGCCGGCACGGAATCCTACCTCCAACCCTACACGTTACCCTACGCCGTACCCTAATCCTAACCCGTGCGTCAGCATGTACCCTGACCCTAACACGTTTCCGTACCCTCACCTGTGCCCTAAACCTTACAGTTCCCTAACCCTAACCCTAGCCCGAAACAGAAACCTACCACAAAACTTACACCTTGCCCTACGCCGTACCCTAATCCTAATCCGTACGCTGACATTGACCCGTGCGTCAGCAAGTACCCTGACCCTAACACGTTTCCGTACCCTCACCAGTGCCCTATACCTTGCCGTTCCCTAACCCTAACCCTAGCCCGGAATGGAAACCTACCACCAACCCTACACCTTACCCTACGCCGTACCCTAATCCTAATCCGTACGCTGACACTGACCCATGCGTCAGCAAGTACCCTGACCCTAACACGTTTCCGTACCCACACCTGTGCCCTAAACCTTGCCATTCCCTAACCCTAACCCTAGCCCAAACGGAAACCTACCACCAACCCTACACCTTACCCTACGCCGTACCCTAATCCTAATCCGTACGCTGACACTGACCCGTGCGTCAGCAAGTACCCTGACCCTAACACGTTTCCGTACCCTCACCAGTGCCCTATACCTTGCCGTTCCCTAACCCTAACCCTAGCCCGGAATGGAAACCTACCACCAACCCTACACCTTACCCTACGCCATACCCTAATCCTAATCCGTACGCTGACACTGACCCGTGCGTCAGCAAGTACCCTGACCCTAACACGTTTCCGTACCCACACCTGTGTCCTAAACCTTGCCGTTCCCTAACCCTAGCCCAAACGGAAACCTACCACCAACCCTACACCTCACCCTACGCCGTACCCTAATCCTAATCCGTACGCTGACACTGACCCGTGCGTCAGCAAGTACCCTGACCCTAACACGTTTCCGTACCCTCACCTGTGTCCTAAACCTTGCCGTTCCCTAACCCTAACCCTATCGCGGAATGGAAACCTACCACAAAACCTACACCTTACCCTACGCCGTACCCTAATCCTAATCCGTACGCTGACACTGACCCGTGCGTCAGCACGTACCCTGACCCTAACACGTTTCCGTACACTCACTTGTGCCCTAAACCTTGCCGTTCCCTAACCCTAACCCTAGCCCGGAACGGAAACCTACCACCATCCCTACACCTTACACTACGCCGTGCCCTAATCCAAATCTGTACGCTGACAATGACCCGTGAGTCAGCACATACCCTGACCCTAACACGTTTCCGTACCCTCACCTGTGCCCTAAACCTTGCCGTTCCCTAAGCCTAACCCTAGGCCGGCACGGAATCCTACCTCCAACACTACACGTTACCCTACGACGTACCCTAATCCTAACCCGTGCGTCAGCATGTACCCTGACCCTAACACGTTTCCGTACCCTCACCTGTGGCCTAAACCTTACAGTTCCCTAACCCTAACCCGAGGCCGAAACAGAAACCTTCCACAAAACCTACAACTTACCCTATGCCGTACCCTAATCCTTATACGTACGCTGACATTGACCCATGCGTCAGCAAGTACCCTGACCCTAACACGTTTCCATACCCTCACCTGTGCACAAAACCTTGCCGTTCCCTATCCCTAACCCTAGCCCGGAATGGAAACCTACCACCAACCCTACACCTTACCCTACGCCGTACCCTAATCCTAATCCGTACGCTGACACTGACCCGTGCGTCAGCACGTACCCTGACCCTAACACGTTTCCGTACACTCACCTGTGTCCTAAACCTTGCCGTTCCCTAACCCTAACCCTAGCCCGGAACGGAAACCTACCACCATCCCTACACCTTACACTACGCCGTACCCTAATCCTAATCTGTACGCTGACAATGACCCGTGCGTCAGCACATACCCTGACCCTAACACGTTTCCGTACCCTCACCTGTGCCCTAAACCTTGCCGTTCCCTAAGCCTATCCCTAGGCCGGCACGGAATCCTACCTCCAACCCTACACGTTACCCTACGCCGTACCCTAATCCTAACCCGTGCGTCAGCATGTACCCTGACCCTAACACGTTTCCGTACCCTCACCTGTGCCCTAAACCTTACAGTTTCCTAACCCTAACCCTAGCCCGAAACAGAAACCTACCACAAAACTTACACCTTGTCCTACGCCGTAGCCTAATCCTAATCCGTACGCTGACATTGACCCGTGCGTCAGCAAATACCCTGACCCTAACACGTTTCCGTACCCTCACCAGTGCCCTATACCTTGCCGTTCCCTAACCCTAACCCTAGCCCGGAATGGAAACCTACCACCAACCCTACACCTTACCCTACGCCATACCCTAATCCTAATCCGTACGCTGACACTGACCCGTGCGTCAGCAAGTACCCTGACCCTAACACGTTTCCGTACCCACACCTGTGTCCTAAACCTTGCCGTTCCCTAACCCTAGCCCAAACGGAAACCTACCACCAACCCTACACCTTACCCTACGCCGTACCCTAATCCTAATCCGTACGCTGACACTGACCCGTGCGTCAGCAAGTACCCTGACCCTAACACGTTTCCGTACCCTCACCTGTGCCCTAAACCTTGCCGTTCCCTAACCCTAACCCTAGCCCGGAACGGAAACCTACCACCATCCCTACACCTTACACTACGCCGTGCCCTAATCCTAATCTGTACGCTGACAATGACCCGTGAGTCAGCACATACCCTGACCCTAACACGTTTCCGTACCCTCACCTGTGCCCTAAACCTTGCCGTTCCCTAAGCCTAACCCTAGGCCAGCACGGAATCCTACCTCCAACACTACACGTTACCCTACGCCGTACCCTAATCCTAACCCGTGCGTCAGCATGTACCCTGACCCTAACACGTTTCCGTACCCTCACCTGTGCCCTAAACCTTGCCGTTCCCTAAGCCTATCCCTAGGCCGGCACGGAATCCTACCTCCAACCCTACACGTTACCCTAGGCCGTACCCTAATCCTAACCCGTGCGTCAGCATGTACCCTGACCCTAACATGTTTCCGTACACTCACCTGTGCCCTAAACCTTGCCGTTCCCTAACCCAAACCCTAGCCCGGAACGGAAACCTACCACCATCCCTACACCTTACCCTACGCCGTACCCTAATCCTAATCTGTACGCTGACAATGACCCGTGCGTCAGCACATATCCTAAACCTAACACGTTTCCGTACCCTCACCTGTGCCCTAAACCTTGCCATTCCCTAAGCCTAACACTAGGCCGACACGGAATTCTATGACCAACCCTACACGTTACCCTACGCCGTACCCTAATCCTAACCCGTGCATCAGCATGTACCCTGACCCTAACACGTTTCCGTACCCTCACCTGTGTCCTAAACCTTGCAGTTCCCTAACCCTAACCCTAGCGAAGAATGGAAACCTACCACAAAACCTACACCTTACCCTACGCCATACCCTATTCCTAATCTGTACGCTGACAATGACCCGTGCGTCAGCACATACCCTGAACCTAACACGTTTCCGTACCCTCACCTGTGCCCTAAACCTTGCCGTTCCCTAAGCCTAACACTAGGCCGACACGGAATTCTATGACCAACCCTACACGTTACCCTACGTCGTACCCTAATCCTAACCCGTGCATCAGCATGTAACCTGATCCTAACCCGTTTCCGTACCCTCACCTGTGCCCTAAACCTTGCAGTTCCCTAACCCTAACCCTAGCCCGAAACGGAACCCTACCACCAACCCTACACCTTACCTTACGCCGTACCCTAATCCTAATCCGTACGCTGAGACTGACCCGTGCGTCAGCAAGTACCCTGACCCTAACACGTTTCCGTACCCACACCTGTGTCCTAAACCTTGCCGTTCTCTAACCCTAACCCTAGCCCAAACGGAAACCTACCACCAACCCTACAACTTACCCTACGCCGTACTCTAATCCTAATCCGTACGCTGACACTGACCCGTGCGTCAGCACGTACCCTGACCCTAACATGTTTCCGTACACTCACCTGTGCCATAAACCTTGCCGTTCCCTAACCCTAACCCTAGCCCGGAACGGAAACCTACCACCATCCCTACACCTTACCCTATGCCGTACCCTAATCCTAATCTGTACACTGACAATGACCCGTGCGTCAGCACATACCCTAAGCTAACACGTTTCCGTACCCTCACCTGTGCCCTAAACCTTGCCGTTCCCTAAGCCTATCCCTAGGCCGGCACGGAATCCTACCTCCAACCCTACACGTTACCCTACGCCGTACCCTAATCCTAACCCGTGCGTCAGCATGTACCCTGACCCTAACACGTTTCCGTACCCTCACCTGTGCCCTAAACCTTACAGTTCCCTAACCCTAACCCTAGCCCGAAACAGAAACCTACCACAAAACTTACACCTTGCCCTACGCCGTACCCTAATCCTAATCCGTACGCTGACATTGACCCATGCGTCAGCAAGTACCCTGACCCTAACACGTTTCCGTACCCTCACCAGTGCCCTATACCTTGCCGTTCCCTAACCCTAACCCTAGCCCGGAATGGAAACCTACCACCAACCCTACACCTTACCCTACGCCGTACCCTAATCCTAATCCGTACGCTGACACTGACCCATGCGTCAGCAAGTACCCTGACCCTAACACGTTTCCGTACCCACACCTGTGTCCTAAACCTTGCCATTCCCTAACCCTAACCCTAGCCCAAACGGAAACCTACCACCAACCCTACACCTTACCCTACGCCGTACCCTAATCCTAATCCGTACGCTGACACTGACCCGTGCGTCAGCAAGTACCCTGACCCTAACACGTTTCCGTACCCTCACCTGTGTCCTAAACCTTGCCGTTCCCTAACCCTAACCCTATCGCGGAATGGAAACCTACCACAAAACCTACACCTTACCCTACGCCGTACCCTAATCCTAATCCGTACGCTGACACTGACCCGTGCGTCAGCACGTACCCTGACCCTAACACGTTTCCGTACACTCACCTGTGCCCTAAACCTTGCCGTTCCCTAACCCTAACCCTAGCCCGGAATGGAAACCTACCACCATCCCTACACCTTACACTACGCCGTACCCTAATCCTAATCTGTACGCTGACAATGACCCGTGAGTCAGCACATACCCTGACCCTAACACGTTTCCGTACCCTCACCTGTGCCCTAAACCTTGCCGTTCCCTAAGCCTAACCCTAGGCCGGCACCGAATCCTACCTCCAACACTACACGTTACCCTACGACGTACCCTAATCCTAACCCGTGCGTCAGCATGTACCCTGACCCTAACACGTTTCCGTACCCTCACCTGTGGCCTAAACCTTACAGTTCCCTAACCCTAACCCTAGCCCGAAACAGAAACCTACCACAAAACCTACAACTTACCCTATGCCGTACCCTAATCCTAATACGTACGCTGACATTGACCCGTGCGTCAGCAAGTACCCTGACCCTAACACGTTTCCGTAACCTCACCTGTGCCCTAAACCTTGCCGTTCCCTAAGCCTAACCCTAGGCCGGCACGGAATCCTACCACCAACCCTACACGTTACCCTACGCCGTACCCTAATCCTAACCCGTGCGTCAGCATGTACCCTAACCCTAACACGTTTCCGTACCCTCACCTGTGCCCTAAACCTTGCAGTTCCCTAACCCTAACCCTAGCCAAGAACGGAAACCTACCACCATCCCTACATCTTACCCTACGCCGTACCCTAATCCTAATCTGTACGCTGACAATGACCCGTGCGTCACCACATACCCTGACCCTAACACGTTTCCGTACCCTCACCTGTGCCCTAAACCTTGCCGTTCCCTAAGCCTAACCCTAGCCCGGCACGGAATTCTACCACCAACCCCACACGATACCCTACGCCGTACCCTAATCCTAACCCGTGCGTCAGCATGTACCCTGACCCTAACACGTTTCCTTACCCTCACCTGTGCCCTAAACCTTGCAGTTCCCTCACCCTAACCCTAGCCCGGAACGGAAACCTACCACCAACCCTACACCTTACCCTACGCCGTACCCTAATCCTAATCCGTACGCTGACACTAACCCGTGCGTCAGCAAGTACCCTGACCCTAACACGTTTCCGTACCCTCACCTGCGTCCGAAGCCTTGCCGTTCCCTAACACTAACCCTAGCGAAGAATGGAAACCTACCACAAAACCTACACCTTACCCTACGCCATACCCTATTCCTAATCCGTACGCTGACACTGACCCGTGCGCCAGCACGTACCCTGACCCTAACATGTTTCCGTACACTCACCTGTGCCCTAAACCTTGCCGTTCCCTAACCCTAACGCTAGCCCGGAACGGAAACCTACCACCATCCCTACACCTTACCCTACGCTGTACCCTAATTCTAATCTGTACGCTGACAATGACCCGTGCGTCAGCACATACCCTGTCCCTAACACGTTTCCGTACACTCACCTGTGCCCTAAACCTTGCCGTTCCCTAAGCCTAACCCTAGGCCAGCACGGAATTCTACCACCAACCCTACCCGTTACCCTACACCGTACCCTAATCCTAACCCGTGGGTCAGCATGTACCCTGACCCTAACACATTTCCGTATCCTCACCTGTGCCCTAAACCTTGCAGTTCCCTAACCCTAACCCTAGCCCGGAACGGAAACCTACCACCAACCCTACACCTTACCCTACGCCGTACCCTAATCCTAATCCGTACGCTGACACAGACACGTGCATCAGCAAGTACTCTGAACCTAACACGTTTCCGTACCCACACCTGTGCCCTAAACCTTGCCGTTCCCTAAACCTAACCCTAGCCAAGAATGGAAACCTACCACCATCCCTACACCTTACCCTACGCCATACCCTAATCCTAATCTGTACGCTGACACTGACCCGTGCATCAGCACGTACCCTGACCCTAACATGTTTCCGTACACTCACCTGTGCCCTAAACCTTGCCGTTCCCTAACCCTAAGCCTAGCCCGGAACGGGAACCTACCACCATCCCTACACCTTACGCTACGCCGTACCCTAATCCTAATCTGTACGCTGACAATGACCCGTGCGTCAGCAAGTACCCTGACCCTAACACGTTTCTGTACCCTCACCTGTGCCCTAAACCTTGCCGTTCCCTAAGGCTAACCCTAGGCCGGCACGGAATCCTACCACCAACCCTACACGTTACCCTATGCCGTACCCTAATCCTAACCCGTGCGTCAGCATGTACCCTGACCCTAACACGTTTCCGTACCCTCACCTGTGCCCTAAACCTTGCAGTTCCCTAACCCTAACCCTAGCCCGGAATGGAAACCTACCACCAACCCTACACCTTACCCTACGCCATACCATAATCCTAATCCGTACGCTGACACTGACCCATGCTTCAGCACGTACCCTGACCCTAACATGTTTCCGTACACTCACCTGTGCCCTAAACCTTGCCGTTCCCTAACCCTAAGCCTAGCCCGGAACGGAAACCTACCACCATCCCTACACCTTACCCTACGCCGTACCCTAATCCTAATCTGTACGCTGACAATGACCCGTGCGTCAGCACATACCATGAGCCTAACACGTTTCCGTACCTTCACCTGTGCCCTAAACCTTGCCGTTCCCTAAGCCTAACCATAGCCTGGCACGGAATTCTACCACCAACCCCACACGTTACCCTACGCCGTACCCTAATCCTAACCCGTGCGTCAGCATGTACCCTGACCCTAACACGTTTCTGTACCCTCACCTGTGCCCTAAACCTTGCAGTTCCCTAACCCTAACCCAAGCCCGCAATGGAAACCTACCACCAACCCTACACCTTACCCTACGCCGTACCCTAATCCTAATCCGTACGCTGACACTGACCCATGCGTCAGCACGTACCCTGACCCTAACATGTTTCCGTACACTCACCTGTGCCCTAAACCTTGCCGTACCTTAACCCTAACCCTAGCCCGGAACGGAAACCTACCACCATCCCTACACCTTACCCTACGCTGTACCCTAATCCTAATCTGTACGCTGACAATGACCCATGCGTCAGCACATACCCTGACCCTAACATGTTTCCGTACCCTCACCTGTGCCCTAAACCTTGCCGTTCCCTAAGCCTAACCCTAGGCCGGCAAGGAATTCTACCACCAACCCTACACGTTACCCTACGCCGTACCCTAATTCTAACCCGTGCGTCAGCATGTACCCTGACCCTAACACGTTTCCGTACCCTCAACTGTGCCCTAAACCTTGCAGTTCCCTAACCCTAACCCTAGCCCGGAACAGAAACCTACCACCAACCCTACACCTTACCCTACGCTGTACCCTAATCCTAATCCGTACGCTGACACTGACCCGTGCATCAGCAAGTACCCTGAACCTAACACGTTTCCATACCCACACCTGTGTCCTAAACCTTGCCTTTCCCTAACCCTAACCCTAGCCCAAACGGAAACCTAACACCAACCCTACACCTTACCCTACGCCGTACCCTAATCCTAATCCGTACGCTGACACTGACCCGTGCGTCAGCAAGTACCCTGACACTAAAACGTTTCCGTACCCTCACCTGTGCCCTAAACCTTGCCGTTCCCTAAGGCTAACCCTAGGCCGGCACGGAATCCTACCACCAACCCTACACGTTACCCTATGCCGTACCCTAATCCTAACCCATGTGTCAGCATGTACCCTGACCCTAACACTTTTCCGTACCCTCACCTGTGCCCTAAACCTTGCAGTTCCCTAACCCTAACCCTAGCCCGGAATGGAAACCTACCACCAACCCTACACCTTACCCTATGCCGTACCGTAATACTAATCCGTACGCTTACACTGACCCGTGCGTCAGCACGTTCCCTGACCCTAACATGTTTCCGTACACTCACCTGTGCCCTAAACCTTGCCGTTCCCTAACCCTAGCCCAAACGGAAACCTACCACCAACCCTACACCTCACCCTACGCCGTACCCTAATCCTAATCCGTACGCTGACACTGACCCGTGCGTCAGCAAGTACCCTGACCCTAACACGTTTCCGTACCCTCACCTGTGTCCTAAACCTTGCCGTTCCCTAACCCTAACCCTATCGCGGAATGGAAACCTACCACAAAACCTACACCTTACCCTACGCCGTACCCTAATCCTAATCCGTACGCTGACACTGACCCGTGCGTCAGCACGTACCCTGACCCTAACACGTTTCCGTACACTCACTTGTGCCCTAAACCTTGCCGTTCCCTAACCCTAACCCTAGCCCGGAACGGAAACCTACCACCATCCCTACACCTTACACTACGCCGTGCCCTAATCCAAATCTGTACGCTGACAATGACCCGTGAGTCAGCACATACCCTGACCCTAACACGTTTCCGTACCCTCACCTGTGCCCTAAACCTTGCCGTTCCCTAAGCCTAACCCTAGGCCGGCACGGAATCCTACCTCCAACACTACACGTTACCCTACGACGTACCCTAATCCTAACCCGTGCGTCAGCATGTACCCTGACCCTAACACGTTTCCGTACCCTCACCTGTGGCCTAAACCTTACAGTTCCCTAACCCTAACCCGAGGCCGAAACAGAAACCTTCCACAAAACCTACAACTTACCCTATGCCGTACCCTAATCCTTATACGTACGCTGACATTGACCCATGCGTCAGCAAGTACCCTGACCCTAACACGTTTCCATACCCTCACCTGTGCACAAAACCTTGCCGTTCCCTATCCCTAACCCTAGCCCGGAATGGAAACCTACCACCAACCCTACACCTTACCCTACGCCGTACCCTAATCCTAATCCGTACGCTGACACTGACCCGTGCGTCAGCACGTACCCTGACCCTAACACGTTTCCGTACACTCACCTGTGTCCTAAACCTTGCCGTTCCCTAACCCTAACCCTAGCCCGGAACGGAAACCTACCACCATCCCTACACCTTACACTACGCCGTACCCTAATCCTAATCTGTACGCTGACAATGACCCGTGCGTCAGCACATACCCTGACCCTAACACGTTTCCGTACCCTCACCTGTGCCCTAAACCTTGCCGTTCCCTAAGCCTATCCCTAGGCCGGCACGGAATCCTACCTCCAACCCTACACGTTACCCTACGCCGTACCCTAATCCTAACCCGTGCGTCAGCATGTACCCTGACCCTAACACGTTTCCGTACCCTCACCTGTGCCCTAAACCTTACAGTTTCCTAACCCTAACCCTAGCCCGAAACAGAAACCTACCACAAAACTTACACCTTGTCCTACGCCGTAGCCTAATCCTAATCCGTACGCTGACATTGACCCGTGCGTCAGCAAATACCCTGACCCTAACACGTTTCCGTACCCTCACCAGTGCCCTATACCTTGCCGTTCCCTAACCCTAACCCTAGCCCGGAATGGAAACCTACCACCAACCCTACACCTTACCCTACGCCATACCCTAATCCTAATCCGTACGCTGACACTGACCCGTGTGTCAGCAAGTACCCTGACCCTAACACGTTTCCGTACCCACACCTGTGTCCTAAACCTTGCCGTTCCCTAACCCTAGCCCAAACGGAAACCTACCACCAACCCTACACCTTACCCTACGCCGTACCCTAATCCTAATCCGTACGCTGACACTGACCCGTGCGTCAGCAAGTACCCTGACCCTAACACGTTTCCGTACCCTCACCTGTGCCCTAAACCTTGCCGTTCCCTAACCCTAACCCTAGCCCGGAACGGAAACCTACCACCATCCCTACACCTTACACTACGCCGTGCCCTAATCCTAATCTGTACGCTGACAATGACCCGTGAGTCAGCACATACCCTGACCCTAACACGTTTCCGTACCCTCACCTGTGCCCTAAACCTTGCCGTTCCCTAAGCCTAACCCTAGGCCAGCACGGAATCCTACCTCCAACACTACACGTTACCCTACGCCGTACCCTAATCCTAACCCGTGCGTCAGCATGTACCCTGACCCTAACACGTTTCCGTACCCTCACCTGTGCCCTAAACCTTGCCGTTCCCTAAGCCTATCCCTAGGCCGGCACGGAATCCTACCTCCAACCCTACACGTTACCCTAGGCCGTACCCTAATCCTAACCCGTGCGTCAGCATGTACCCTGACCCTAACATGTTTCCGTACACTCACCTGTGCCCTAAACCTTGCCGTTCCCTCACCCAAACCCTAGCCCGGAACGGAAACCTACCACCATCCCTACACCTTACCCTACGCCGTACCCTAATCCTAATCTGTACGCTGACAATGACCCGTGCGTCAGCACATATCCTAAACCTAACACGTTTCCGTACCCTCACCTGTGCCCTAAACCTTGCCATTCCCTAAGCCTAACACTAGGCCGACACGGAATTCTATGACCAACCCTACACGTTACCCTACGCCGTACCCTAATCCTAACCCGTGCATCAGCATGTACCCTGACCCTAACACGTTTCCGTACCCTCACCTGTGTCCTAAACCTTGCAGTTCCCTAACCCTAACCCTAGCGAAGAATGGAAACCTACCACAAAACCTACACCTTACCCTACGCCATACCCTATTCCTAATCTGTACGCTGACAATGACCCGTGCGTCAGCACATACCCTGAACCTAACACGTTTCCGTACCCTCACCTGTGCCCTAAACCTTGCCGTTCCCTAAGCCTAACACTAGGCCGACACGGAATTCTATGACCAACCCTACACGTTACCCTACGTCGTACCCTAATCCTAACCCGTGCATCAGCATGTAACCTGATCCTAACCCGTTTCCGTACCCTCACCTGTGCCCTAAACCTTGCAGTTCCCTAACCCTAACCCTAGCCCGAAACGGAACCCTACCACCAACCCTACACCTTACCTTACGCCGTACCCTAATCCTAATCCGTACGCTGAGACTGACCCGTGCGTCAGCAAGTACCCTGACCCTAACACGTTTCCGTACCCACACCTGTGTCCTAAACCTTGCCGTTCTCTAACCCTAACCCTAGCCCAAACGGAAACCTACCACCAACCCTACAACTTACCCTACGCCGTACTCTAATCCTAATCCGTACGCTGACACTGACCCGTGCGTCAGCACGTACCCTGACCCTAACATGTTTCCGTACACTCACCTGTGCCATAAACCTTGCCGTTCCCTAACCCTAACCCTAGCCCGGAACGGAAACCTACCACCATCCCTACACCTTACCCTATGCCGTACCCTAATCCTAATCTGTACACTGACAATGACCCGTGCGTCAGCACATACCCTAAGCTAACACGTTTCCGTACCCTCACCTGTGCCCTAAACCTTGCCGTTCCCTAAGCCTATCCCTAGGCCGGCACGGAATCCTACCTCCAACCCTACACGTTACCCTACGCCGTACCCTAATCCTAACCCGTGCGTCAGCATGTACCCTGACCCTAACACGTTTCCGTACCCTCACCTGTGCCCTAAACCTTACAGTTCCCTAACCCTAACCCTAGCCCGAAACAGAAACCTACCACAAAACTTACACCTTGCCCTACGCCGTACCCTAATCCTAATCCGTACGCTGACATTGACCCATGCGTCAGCAAGTACCCTGACCCTAACACGTTTCCGTACCCTCACCAGTGCCCTATACCTTGCCGTTCCCTAACCCTAACCCTAGCCCGGAATGGAAACCTACCACCAACCCTACACCTTACCCTACGCCGTACCCTAATCCTAATCCGTACGCTGACACTGACCCATGCGTCAGCAAGTACCCTGACCCTAACACGTTTCCGTACCCACACCTGTGTCCTAAACCTTGCCATTCCCTAACCCTAACCCTAGCCCAAACGGAAACCTACCACCAACCCTACACCTTACCCTACGCCGTACCCTAATCCTAATCCGTACGCTGACACTGACCCGTGCGTCAGCAAGTACCCTGACCCTAACACGTTTCCGTACCCTCACCTGTGTCCTAAACCTTGCCGTTCCCTAACCCTAACCCTATCGCGGAATGGAAACCTACCACAAAACCTACACCTTACCCTACGCCGTACCCTAATCCTAATCCGTACGCTGACACTGACCCGTGCGTCAGCACGTACCCTGACCCTAACACGTTTCCGTACACTCACCTGTGCCCTAAACCTTGCCGTTCCCTAACCCTAACCCTAGCCCGGAATGGAAACCTACCACCATCCCTACACCTTACACTACGCCGTACCCTAATCCTAATCTGTACGCTGACAATGACCCGTGAGTCAGCACATACCCTGACCCTAACACGTTTCCGTACCCTCACCTGTGCCCTAAACCTTGCCGTTCCCTAAGCCTAACCCTAGGCCGGCACCGAATCCTACCTCCAACACTACACGTTACCCTACGACGTACCCTAATCCTAACCCGTGCGTCAGCATGTACCCTGACCCTAACACGTTTCCGTACCCTCACCTGTGGCCTAAACCTTACAGTTCCCTAACCCTAACCCTAGCCCGAAACAGAAACCTACCACAAAACCTACAACTTACCCTATGCCGTACCCTAATCCTAATACGTACGCTGACATTGACCCGTGCGTCAGCAAGTACCCTGACCCTAACACGTTTCCGTAACCTCACCTGTGCCCTAAACCTTGCCGTTCCCTAAGCCTAACCCTAGGCCGGCACGGAATCCTACCACCAACCCTACACGTTACCCTACGCCGTACCCTAATCCTAACCCGTGCGTCAGCATGTACCCTAACCCTAACACGTTTCCGTACCCTCACCTGTGCCCTAAACCTTGCAGTTCCCTAACCCTAACCCTAGCCCGGAAAGGAAACCTACCACCAACCCTACACCTTACCTTACGCCGTAACCTAATCCTGATCCGTACGCTGACACTGACCCATGCGTAAGCACGTACCCTGACCCTAACATGTTTCCGTACACTCACCTGTGCCCTAAACCTTGCCGTTCCCTAACCCTAACCCTAGCCAAGAACGGAAACCTACCACCATCCCTACATCTTACCCTACGCCGTACCCTAATCCTAATCTGTACGCTGACAATGACCCGTGCGTCAGCACATACCCTGACCCTAACACGTTTCCGTACCCTCACCTGTGCCCTAAACCTTGCCGTTCCCTAAGCCTAACCCTAGCCCGGCACGGAATTCTACCACCAACCCCACACGATACCCTACGCCGTACCCTAATCCTAACCCGTGCGTCAGCATGTACCCTGACCCTAACACGTTTCCTTACCCTCACCTGTGCCCTAAACCTTGCAGTTCCCTCACCCTAACCCTAGCCCGGAACGGAAACCTACCACCAACCCTACACCTTACCCTACGCCGTACCCTAATCCTAATCCGTACGCTGACACTAACCCGTGCGTCAGCAAGTACCCTGACCCTAACACGTTTCCGTACCCTCACCTGCGTCCGAAGCCTTGCCGTTCCCTAACACTAACCCTAGCGAAGAATGGAAACCTACCACAAAACCTACACCTTACCCTACGCCATACCCTATTCCTAATCCGTACGCTGACACTGACCCGTGCGCCAGCACGTACCCTGACCCTAACATGTTTCCGTACACTCACCTGTGCCCTAAACCTTGCCGTTCCCTAACCCTAACGCTAGCCCGGAACGGAAAACTACCACCATCCCTACACCTTACCCTACGCTGTACCCTAATTCTAATCTGTACGCTGACAATGACCCGTGCGTCAGCACATACCCTGTCCCTAACACGTTTCCGTACACTCACCTGTGCCCTAAACCTTGCCGTTCCCTAAGCCTAACCCTAGGCCAGCACGGAATTCTACCACCAACCCTACACGTTACCCTACACCGTACCCTAATCCTAACCCGTGGGTCAGCATGTACCCTGACCCTAACACATTTCCGTATCCTCACCTGTGCCCTAAACCTTGCAGTTCCCTAACCCTAACCCTAGCCCGGAACGGAAACCTACCACCAACCCTACACCTTACCCTACGCCGTACCCTAATCCTAATCCGTACGCTGACACAGACACGTGCATCAGCAAGTACTCTGAACCTAACACGTTTCCGTACCCACACCTGTGCCCTAAACCTTGCCGTTCCCTAAACCTAACCCTAGCCAAGAATGGAAACCTACCACCATCCCTACACCTTACCCTACGCCATACCCTAATCCTAATCTGTACGCTGACACTGACCCGTGCATCAGCACGTACCCTGACCCTAACATGTTTCCGTACACTCACCTGTGCCCTAAACCTTGCCGTTCCCTAACCCTAAGCCTAGCCCGGAACGGGAACCTACCACCATCCCTACACCTTACGCTACGCCGTACCCTAATCCTAATCTGTACGCTGACAATGACCCGTGCGTCAGCAAGTACCCTGACCCTAACACGTTTCTGTACCCTCACCTGTGCCCTAAACCTTGCCGTTCCCTAAGGCTAACCCTAGGCCGGCACGGAATCCTACCACCAACCCTACACGTTACCCTATGCCGTACCCTAATCCTAACCCGTGCGTCAGCATGTACCCTGACCCTAACACGTTTCCGTACCCTCACCTGTGCCCTAAACCTTGCAGTTCCCTAACCCTAACCCTAGCCCGGAATGGAAACCTACCACCAACCCTACACCTTACCCTACGCCATACCATAATCCTAATCCGTACGCTGACACTGACCCATGCTTCAGCACGTACCCTGACCCTAACATGTTTCCGTACACTCACCTGTGCCCTAAACCTTGCCGTTCCCTAACCCTAAGCCTAGCCCGGAACGGAAACCTACCACCATCCCTACACCTTACCCTACGCCGTACCCTAATCCTAATCTGTACGCTGACAATGACCCGTGCGTCAGCACATACCCTGAGCCTAACACGTTTCCGTACCTTCACCTGTGCCCTAAACCTTGCCGTTCCCTAAGCCTAACCATAGCCTGGCACGGAATTCTACCACCAACCCCACACGTTACCCTACGCCGTACCCTAATCCTAACCCGTGCGTCAGCATGTACCCTGACCCTAACACGTTTCTGTACCCTCACCTGTGCCCTAAACCTTGCAGTTCCCTAACCCTAACCCAAGCCCGCAATGGAAACCTACCACCAACCCTACACCTTACCCTACGCCGTACCCTAATCCTAATCCGTACGCTGACACTGACCCATGCGTCAGCACGTACCCTGACCCTAACATGTTTCCGTACACTCACCTGTGCCCTAAACCTTGCCGTACCTTAACCCTAACCCTAGCCCGGAACGGAAACCTACCACCATCCCTACACCTTACCCTACGCTGTACCCTAATCCTAATCTGTACGCTGACAATGACCCATGCGTCAGCACATACCCTGACCCTAACATGTTTCCGTACCCTCACCTGTGCCCTAAACCTTGCCGTTCCCTAAGCCTAACCCTAGGCCGGCAAGGAATTCTACCACCAACCCTACACGTTACCCTACGCCGTACCCTAATTCTAACCCGTGCGTCAGCATGTACCCTGACCCTAACACGTTTCCGTACCCTCAACTGTGCCCTAAACCTTGCAGTTCCCTAACCCTAACCCTAGCCCGGAACAGAAACCTACCACCAACCCTACACCTTACCCTACGCTGTACCCTAATCCTAATCCGTACGCTGACACTGACCCGTGCATCAGCAAGTACCCTGAACCTAACACGTTTCCATACCCACACCTGTGTCCTAAACCTTGCCTTTCCCTAACCCTAACCCTAGCCCAAACGGAAACCTAACACCAACCCTACACCTTACCCTACGCCGTACCCTAATCCTAATCCGTACGCTGACACTGACCCGTGCGTCAGCAAGTACCCTGACACTAAAACGTTTCCGTACCCTCACCTGTGCCCTAAACCTTGCCGTTCCCTAAGGCTAACCCTAGGCCGGCACGGAATCCTACCACCAACCCTACACGTTACCCTATGCCGTACCCTAATCCTAACCCATGTGTCAGCATGTACCCTGACCCTAACACTTTTCCGTACCCTCACCTGTGCCCTAAACCTTGCAGTTCCCTAACCCTAACCCTAGCCCGGAATGGAAACCTACCACCAACCCTACACCTTACCCTATGCCGTACCGTAATACTAATCCGTACGCTTACACTGACCCGTGCGTCAGCACGTTCCCTGACCCTAACATGTTTCCGTACACTCACCTGTGCCCTAAACCTTGCCGTTCCCTAACCCTAGCCCAAACGGAAACCTACCACCAACCCTACACCTCACCCTACGCCGTACCCTAATCCTAATCCGTACGCTGACACTGACCCGTGCGTCAGCAAGTACCCTGACCCTAACACGTTTCCGTACCCTCACCTGTGTCCTAAACCTTGCCGTTCCCTAACCCTAACCCTATCGCGGAATGGAAACCTACCACAAAACCTACACCTTACCCTACGCCGTACCCTAATCCTAATCCGTACGCTGACACTGACCCGTGCGTCAGCACGTACCCTGACCCTAACACGTTTCCGTACACTCACTTGTGCCCTAAACCTTGCCGTTCCCTAACCCTAACCCTAGCCCGGAACGGAAACCTACCACCATCCCTACACCTTACACTACGCCGTGCCCTAATCCAAATCTGTACGCTGACAATGACCCGTGAGTCAGCACATACCCTGACCCTAACACGTTTCCGTACCCTCACCTGTGCCCTAAACCTTGCCGTTCCCTAAGCCTAACCCTAGGCCGGCACGGAATCCTACCTCCAACACTACACGTTACCCTACGACGTACCCTAATCCTAACCCGTGCGTCAGCATGTACCCTGACCCTAACACGTTTCCGTACCCTCACCTGTGGCCTAAACCTTACAGTTCCCTAACCCTAACCCGAGGCCGAAACAGAAACCTTCCACAAAACCTACAACTTACCCTATGCCGTACCCTAATCCTTATACGTACGCTGACATTGACCCATGCGTCAGCAAGTACCCTGACCCTAACACGTTTCCATACCCTCACCTGTGCACAAAACCTTGCCGTTCCCTATCCCTAACCCTAGCCCGGAATGGAAACCTACCACCAACCCTACACCTTACCCTACGCCGTACCCTAATCCTAATCCGTACGCTGACACTGACCCGTGCGTCAGCACGTACCCTGACCCTAACACGTTTCCGTACACTCACCTGTGTCCTAAACCTTGCCGTTCCCTAACCCTAACCCTAGCCCGGAACGGAAACCTACCACCATCCCTACACCTTACACTACGCCGTACCCTAATCCTAATCTGTACGCTGACAATGACCCGTGCGTCAGCACATACCCTGACCCTAACACGTTTCCGTACCCTCACCTGTGCCCTAAACCTTGCCGTTCCCTAAGCCTATCCCTAGGCCGGCACGGAATCCTACCTCCAACCCTACACGTTACCCTACGCCGTACCCTAATCCTAACCCGTGCGTCAGCATGTACCCTGACCCTAACACGTTTCCGTACCCTCACCTGTGCCCTAAACCTTACAGTTTCCTAACCCTAACCCTAGCCCGAAACAGAAACCTACCACAAAACTTACACCTTGTCCTACGCCGTAGCCTAATCCTAATCCGTACGCTGACATTGACCCGTGCGTCAGCAAATACCCTGACCCTAACACGTTTCCGTACCCTCACCAGTGCCCTATACCTTGCCGTTCCCTAACCCTAACCCTAGCCCGGAATGGAAACCTACCACCAACCCTACACCTTACCCTACGCCATACCCTAATCCTAATCCGTACGCTGACACTGACCCGTGCGTCAGCAAGTACCCTGACCCTAACACGTTTCCGTACCCACACCTGTGTCCTAAACCTTGCCGTTCCCTAACCCTAGCCCAAACGGAAACCTACCACCAACCCTACACCTTACCCTACGCCGTACCCTAATCCTAATCCGTACGCTGACACTGACCCGTGCGTCAGCAAGTACCCTGACCCTAACACGTTTCCGTACCCTCACCTGTGCCCTAAACCTTGCCGTTCCCTAACCCTAACCCTAGCCCGGAACGGAAACCTACCACCATCCCTACACCTTACACTACGCCGTGCCCTAATCCTAATCTGTACGCTGACAATGACCCGTGAGTCAGCACATACCCTGACCCTAACACGTTTCCGTACCCTCACCTGTGCCCTAAACCTTGCCGTTCCCTAAGCCTAACCCTAGGCCAGCACGGAATCCTACCTCCAACACTACACGTTACCCTACGCCGTACCCTAATCCTAACCCGTGCGTCAGCATGTACCCTGACCCTAACACGTTTCCGTACCCTCACCTGTGCCCTAAACCTTGCCGTTCCCTAAGCCTATCCCTAGGCCGGCACGGAATCCTACCTCCAACCCTACACGTTACCCTAGGCCGTACCCTAATCCTAACCCGTGCGTCAGCATGTACCCTGACCCTAACATGTTTCCGTACACTCACCTGTGCCCTAAACCTTGCCGTTCCCTAACCCAAACCCTAGCCCGGAACGGAAACCTACCACCATCCCTACACCTTACCCTACGCCGTACCCTAATCCTAATCTGTACGCTGACAATGACACGTGCGTCAGCACATATCCTAAACCTAACACGTTTCCGTACCCTCACCTGTGCCCTAAACCTTGCCATTCCCTAAGCCTAACACTAGGCCGACACGGAATTCTATGACCAACCCTACACGTTACCCTACGCCGTACCCTAATCCTAACCCGTGCATCAGCATGTACCCTGACCCTAACACGTTTCCGTACCCTCACCTGTGTCCTAAACCTTGCAGTTCCCTAACCCTAACCCTAGCCCGGAATGGAAACCTACCACCAACCCTACAACTTACCCTATGCCATACCCTAATCCTAATCTGTACGCTGACAATGACCCGTGCGTCAGCACATACCCTGAACCTAACACGTTTCCGTACCCTCACCTGTGCCCTAAACCTTGCCGTTCCCTAAGCCTAACACTAGGCCGACACGGAATTCTATGACCAACCCTACACGTTACCCTACGTCGTACCCTAATCCTAACCCGTGCATCAGCATGTAACCTGATCCTAACCCGTTTCCGTACCCTCACCTGTGCCCTAAACCTTGCAGTTCCCTAACCCTAACCCTAGCCCGAAACGGAACCCTACCACCAACCCTACACCTTACCTTACGCCGTACCCTAATCCTAATCCGTACGCTGAGACTGACCCGTGCGTCAGCAAGTACCCTGACCCTAACACGTTTCCGTACCCACACCTGTGTCCTAAACCTTGCCGTTCTCTAACCCTAACCCTAGCCCAAACGGAAACCTACCACCAACCCTACAACTTACCCTACGCCGTACTCTAATCCTAATACGTACGCTGACACTGACCCGTGCGTCAGCACGTACCCTGACCCTAACATGTTTCCGTACACTCACCTGTGCCATAAACCTTGCCGTTCCCTAACCCTAACCCTAGCCCGGAACGGAAACCTACCACCATCCCTACACCTTACCCTATGCCGTACCCTAATCCTAATCTGTACACTGACAATGACCCGTGCGTCAGCACATACCCTAAGCTAACACGTTTCCGTACCCTCACCTGTGCCCTAAACCTTGCCGTTCCCTAAGCCTATCCCTAGGCCGGCACGGAATCCTACCTCCAACCCTACACGTTACCCTACGCCGTACCCTAATCCTAACCCGTGCGTCAGCATGTACCCTGACCCTAACACGTTTCCGTACCCTCACCTGTGCCCTAAACCTTACAGTTCCCTAACCCTAACCCTAGCCCGAAACAGAAACCTACCACAAAACTTACACCTTGCCCTACGCCGTACCCTAATCCTAATCCGTACGCTGACATTGACCCATGCGTCAGCAAGTACCCTGACCCTAACACGTTTCCGTACCCTCACCAGTGCCCTATACCTTGCCGTTCCCTAACCCTAACCCTAGCCCGGAATGGAAACCTACCACCAACCCTACACCTTACCCTACGCCGTACCCTAATCCTAATCCGTACGCTGACACTGACCCATGCGTCAGCAAGTACCCTGACCCTAACACGTTTCCGTACCCACACCTGTGTCCTAAACCTTGCCATTCCCTAACCCTAACCCTAGCCCAAACGGAAACCTACCACCAACCCTACACCTTACCCTACGCCGTACCCTAATCCTAATCCGTACGCTGACACTGACCCGTGCGTCAGCAAGTACCCTGACCCTAACACGTTTCCGTACCCTCACCTGTGTCCTAAACCTTGCCGTTCCCTAACCCTAACCCTATCGCGGAATGGAAACCTACCACAAAACCTACACCTTACCCTACGCCGTACCCTAATCCTAATCCGTACGCTGACACTGACCCGTGCGTCAGCACGTACCCTGACCCTAACACGTTTCCGTACACTCACCTGTGCCCTAAACCTTGCCGTTCCCTAACCCTAACCCTAGCCCGGAATGGAAACCTACCACCATCCCTACACCTTACACTACGCCGTACCCTAATCCTAATCTGTACGCTGACAATGACCCGTGAGTCAGCACATACCCTGACCCTAACACGTTTCCGTACCCTCACCTGTGCCCTAAACCTTGCCGTTCCCTAAGCCTAACCCTAGGCCGGCACCGAATCCTACCTCCAACACTACACGTTACCCTACGACGTACCCTAATCCTAACCCGTGCGTCAGCATGTACCCTGACCCTAACACGTTTCCGTACCCTCACCTGTGGCCTAAACCTTACAGTTCCCTAACCCTAACCCTAGCCCGAAACAGAAACCTACCACAAAACCTACAACTTACCCTATGCCGTACCCTAATCCTAATACGTACGCTGACATTGACCCGTGCGTCAGCAAGTACCCTGACCCTAACACGTTTCCGTAACCTCACCTGTGCCCTAAACCTTGCCGTTCCCTAAGCCTAACCCTAGGCCGGCACGGAATCCTACCACCAACCCTACACGTTACCCTACGCCGTACCCTAATCCTAACCCGTGCGTCAGCATGTACCCTAACCCTAACACGTTTCCGTACCCTCACCTGTGCCCTAAACCTTGCAGTTCCCTAACCCTAACCCTAGCCCGGAAAGGAAACCTACCACCAACCCTACACCTTACCTTACGCCGTAACCTAATCCTGATCCGTACGCTGACACTGACCCATGCGTAAGCACGTACCCTGACCCTAACATGTTTCCGTACACTCACCTGTGCCCTAAACCTTGCCGTTCCCTAACCCTAACCCTAGCCAAGAACGGAAACCTACCACCATCCCTACATCTTACCCTACGCCGTACCCTAATCCTAATCTGTACGCTGACAATGACCCGTGCGTCAGCACATACCCTGACCCTAACACGTTTCCGTACCCTCACCTGTGCCCTAAACCTTGCCGTTCCCTAAGCCTAACCCTAGCCCGGCACGGAATTCTACCACCAACCCCACACGATACCCTACGCCGTACCCTAATCCTAACCCGTGCGTCAGCATGTACCCTGACCCTAACACGTTTCCTTACCCTCACCTGTGCCCTAAACCTTGCAGTTCCCTCACCCTAACCCTAGCCCGGAACGGAAACCTACCACCAACCCTACACCTTACCCTACGCCGTACCCTAATCCTAATCCGTACGCTGACACTAACCCGTGCGTCAGCAAGTACCCTGACCCTAACACGTTTCCGTACCCTCACCTGCGTCCGAAGCCTTGCCGTTCCCTAACACTAACCCTAGCGAAGAATGGAAACCTACCACAAAACCTACACCTTACCCTACGCCATACCCTATTCCTAATCCGTACGCTGACACTGACCCGTGCGCCAGCACGTACCCTGACCCTAACATGTTTCCGTACACTCACCTGTGCCCTAAACCTTGCCGTTCCCTAACCCTAACGCTAGCCCGGAACGGAAACCTACCACCATCCCTACACCTTACCCTACGCTGTACCCTAATTCTAATCTGTACGCTGACAATGACCCGTGCGTCAGCACATACCCTGTCCCTAACACGTTTCCGTACACTCACCTGTGCCCTAAACCTTGCCGTTCCCTAAGCCTAACCCTAGGCCAGCACGGAATTCTACCACCAACCCTACACGTTACCCTACACCGTACCCTAATCCTAACCCGTGGGTCAGCATGTACCCTGACCCTAACACATTTCCGTATCCTCACCTGTGCCCTAAACCTTGCAGTTCCCTAACCCTAACCCTAGCCCGGAACGGAAACCTACCACCAACCCTACACCTTACCCTACGCCGTACCCTAATCCTAATCCGTACGCTGACACAGACACGTGCATCAGCAAGTACTCTGAACCTAACACGTTTCCGTACCCACACCTGTGCCCTAAACCTTGCCGTTCCCTAACCCTAACCCTAGCCAAGAATGGAAACCTACCACCATCCCTACACCTTACCCTACGCCATACCCTAATCCTAATCTGTACGCTGACACTGACCCGTGCATCAGCACGTACCCTGACCCTAACATGTTTCCGTACACTCACCTGTGCCCTAAACCTTGCCGTTCCCTAACCCTAAGCCTAGCCCGGAACGGGAACCTACCACCATCCCTACACCTTACGCTACGCCGTACCCTAATCCTAATCTGTACGCTGACAATGACCCGTGCGTCAGCAAGTACCCTGACCCTAACACGTTTCTGTACCCTCACCTGTGCCCTAAACCTTGCCGTTCCCTAAGGCTAACCCTAGGCCGGCACGGAATCCTACCACCAACCCTACACGTTACCCTATGCCGTACCCTAATCCTAACCCGTGCGTCAGCATGTACCCTGACCCTAACACGTTTCCGTACCCTCACCTGTGCCCTAAACCTTGCAGTTCCCTAACCCTAACCCTAGCCCGGAATGGAAACCTACCACCAACCCTACACCTTACCCTACGCCATACCATAATCCTAATCCGTACGCTGACACTGACCCATGCTTCAGCACGTACCCTGACCCTAACATGTTTCCGTACACTCACCTGTGCCCTAAACCTTGCCGTTCCCTAACCCTAAGCCTAGCCCGGAACGGAAACCTACCACCATCCCTACACCTTACCCTACGCCGTACCCTAATCCTAATCTGTACGCTGACAATGACCCGTGCGTCAGCACATACCCTGAGCCTAACACGTTTCCGTACCTTCACCTGTGCCCTAAACCTTGCCGTTCCCTAAGCCTAACCATAGCCTGGCACGGAATTCTACCACCAACCCCACACGTTACCCTACGCCGTACCCTAATCCTAACCCGTGCGTCAGCATGTACCCTGACCCTAACACGTTTCTGTACCCTCACCTGTGCCCTAAACCTTGCAGTTCCCTAACCCTAACCCAAGCCCGCAATGGAAACCTACCACCAACACTACACCTTACCCTACGCCGTACCCTAATCCTAATCCGTACGCTGACACTGACCCATGCGTCAGCACGTACCCTGACCCTAACATGTTTCCGTACACTCACCTGTGCCCTAAACCTTGCCGTACCTTAACCCTAACCCTAGCCCGGAACGGAAACCTACCACCATCCCTACACCTTACCCTACGCTGTACCCTAATCCTAATCTGTACGCTGACAATGACCCATGCGTCAGCACATACCCTGACCCTAACATGTTTCCGTACCCTCACCTGTGCCCTAAACCTTGCCGTTCCCTAAGCCTAACCCTAGGCCGGCAAGGAATTCTACCACCAACCCTACACGATACCCTACGCCGTACCCTAATTCTAACCCGTGCGTCAGCATGTACCCTGACCCTAACACGTTTCCGTACCCTCAACTGTGCCCTAAACCTTGCAGTTCCCTAACCCTAACCCTAGCCCGGAACAGAAACCTACCACCAACCCTACACCTTACCCTACGCTGTACCCTAATCCTAATCCGTACGCTGACACTGACCCGTGCATCAGCAAGTACCCTGAACCTAACACGTTTCCATACCCACACCTGTGTCCTAAACCTTGCCTTTCCCTAACCCTAACCCTAGCCCAAACGGAAACCTAACACCAACCCTACACCTTACCCTACGCCGTACCCTAATCCTAATCCGTACGCTGACACTGACCCGTGCGTCAGCAAGTACCCTGACACTAAAACGTTTCCGTACCCTCACCTGTGCCCTAAACCTTGCCGTTCCCTAAGGCTAACCCTAGGCCGGCACGGAATCCTACCACCAACCCTACACGTTACCCTATGCCGTACCCTAATCCTAACCCATGTGTCAGCATGTACCCTGACCCTAACACTTTTCCGTACCCTCACCTGTGCCCTAAACCTTGCAGTTCCCTAACCCTAACCCTAGCCCGGAATGGAAACCTACCACCAACCCTACACCTTACCCTATGCCGTACCGTAATACTAATCCGTACGCTTACACTGACCCGTGCGTCAGCACGTTCCCTGACCCTAACATGTTTCCGTACACTCACCTGTGCCCTAAACCTTGCCGTTCCCTAACCCTAACCCTAGCCCGGAACGGAAACCTACCACCATCCCTACACCTTACCCTACACCATACCCTAATCCTAATCTGTACGCTGACAATGACCCATGCGTCAGCACATACCCTGACCCTAACATGTTTCCGTACCCTCACCTGTGCCCTAAACCTTGCCGTTCCCTAAGCATAACCCTAGGCCGGCACGGAATTCTACCACCAACCCTACACGTTACCCTACGCCGTACCCTAATCCTAACCCGTGCGTCAGCATGTACCCTCACCCTAACTCGTTTCCGTACCCTCACCTGTGACCTAAACCTTGCAGTTCCCTAACCCTAACCCTAGCCCGGAATGGATACCTACCACCAACCCTACACCTTACCCTACGCCGTACCCTAATCCTAATCCGTACGCTGACACTGACCCGTGCATCAGCAAGTACCCTGAACCTAACACGTTTCCATACCCACACCTGTGTCCTAAACCTTGCCGTTCCCTAAACCTAACCCTAGGCCAAACGAAAACCTACCACCAACCCTACACCTTACCCTACCCCGTACCCTAATCCTAATCCGTACGCTGACACTAACCAGTGCGTCAGCAAGTACCCTGACCCTAACACGTTTCCGTACCCTCACCTGTGTCCAAAACCTTGCAATTCCCTAACCCTAACCCTAGCGAGGAATGGAAACCTACCACAAAACCTACACCTTACCCTACGACATACCCTAATCCTAATCCGTACGCTGACACTGACCCGTGCGTCAGCACGTACCCTGACCTTAACATGTTTCCATACACTCACCTGTGCTGTAAACCTTGCCGTTCCCTAACCCTAACCCTAGCCCGGAACGGAAACCTACCACCATCCGCACACCTTACCCTACGCCGTAGCCTAATCCTAAACTGTACGCTGACAACGACCCCTGCGTCAACACACACCCTGACCCTAACACGTTTCCGTAACCTCACCTGTGCCCTAAACCTTGCCGTTCCCTAAGCCTAACCCTAGGCCGGCACGGAATCCTACCACCAACCCTACACGTTACCCTACGCCGTACCCTAATCCTAACCAGTGCGTCAGCATGTACCCTGACCCTAACACGTTTCCTTACCCTCACCTGTGCCCTAAACCTTGCAGTTCCCTAACCCTAACCCTAGCCCGGAACGGAAACCTACCACCAACCCTACACCTTACCCTACGCCGTACCCTAATCCTAATCCGTACGCTGACACTAACCCGTGCGTCAGCAAGTACCCTGACCCTAACACGTTTCCGTACCCTCACCTGCGTCCGAAGCCTTGCCGTTCCCTAACACTAACCCTAGCGAAGAATGGAAACCTACCACAAAACCTACACCTTACCCTACGCCATACCCTATTCCTAATCCGTACGCTGACACTGACCCATGCGCCAGAACGTACCCTGACCCTAACATGTTTCCGTACACTCACCTGTGCCCTAAACCTTGCCGTTCCCTAACCCTAACGCTAGCCCGGAACGGAAACCTACCACCATCCCTACACCTTACCCTACGCTGTACCCTAATTCTAATCTGTACGCTGACAATGACCCGTGCGTCAGCCCATACCCTGACCCTAACACGTTTCCGTACCCTCACCTGTGCCCTAAACCTTGCCGTTCCCTAAGCCTAACCCTAGGCCGGCACGGAATTCTACCACCAACCCTACACGTTACCCTACACCGTACCCTAATCCTAACCCGTGGGTCAGCATGTACCCTGACCCTAACACATTTCCGTATCCTCACCTGTGCCCTAAACCTTGCAGTTCCCTAACCCTAACCCTAGCCCGGAACGGAAACCTACCACCAACCCTACACCTTACCCTACGCCGTACCCTAATCCTAATCCGTACGCTGACACAGACACGTGCATCAGCAAGTACTCTGAACCTAACACGTTTCCGTATCCACACCTGTGCCCTAAACCTTGCCGTTCCCTAACCCTAACCCTAGCCAAGAATGGAAACCTACCACGATCCCTACACCTTACCCTACGCCATACCCTAATCATAATCTGTACGCTGACAATGACCCGTGCGTCAGCACATACCCTGACACTAACACGTTTCTGTACCCTCACCTGTGCCCTAAACCTTCCATTTCCCTAACCCTAACCCTAGCCAGGAATGGAAACCTACCACCAACCCTACACCTTACCCTACGCCGTACCCTAATCCTAATCCATACGCTGACACTGACACGTGCGTCAGCAAGTACCCTGACCCTAACACTTTTCCGTACCCACACCTGTGTCCTAAACCTTGCCGTTCCCTAACCCTAACCCTAGCCCGGAACGGAAACCTACCACCATCCCTACACCTTACCCTATGCCGTACCCTAATCCTAATCTGTAAGCTGACAATGACCCGTGCGTCAGCACATACCCTCACCCTAACATGTTTCCGTACCCTCACCTGTGCCCTAAACCTTGCCGTTCCCTAAGCCTAACACTACGCCGGCACGGAATTCTACCACCAACCCTACACGTTACCCTACGCCGTACCCTAATCCTAACCCGTGCGTCAGCATGTACCCTGACACTAACACGTTTCCGTACCCTCACCTGTGCCCTAAACCTTGCAGTTCCCTAACCCTAACCCTAGCCCGGAACGGAAACGTACCACCAACCCTACACCTTACCCTACGCCGTACCCAAATCCTAATCCGTACGGTGACACTGACCCGTGCGTCAGCAAGTATCCTGACCCTATCACGTTTCCGTACCCTCACCTGTGTCCTAAACCTTGTAGTTCCCTAACCCTAACCCTAGCGAGGAATGGAAACCTACCACAAAACCTACACCTTACCCTACGCAATACCCTAATCCTAATCTGTACGCTGACACTGACCCGTGCATCAGCACGTACCCTGACCCTAACATGTTTCCGTACACTCACCTGTGCCGTGAACCTTGCCGTTCCCTAACCCTAACCCTAGCCTGGAACGGAAACCTACCACCATCCCCACACCTTACCCTACGCCGTAGCCTAATCCTAAACTGTACGCTGACAACGAACCGTGAGTCAGCACACACCCTGACCCTAACACGTTTCCGTAACCTCACCTGTGCCCTAAACCTTGCCGTTCCCTAAGCCTAACCCTAGGCCGGCACGGAATCCTACCACCAACCCTACACGTTACCCTACGCCGTACCCTAATCCTAACCCATGCGTCAGCAGGTACCCTGACCCTAACACATTTCCATACCCTCACCTGTGCCCTAAACCTTGCAGTTCCCTAACCCTAACCCTAGCCCGGAATGGAAAACTACCACCAACCCTACACCTTACCCTACACCGTACCCTAATCCTAATCCATACGCTGACACTGACCCGTGCGTCAGCACGTACCCTGACCCTAACATGTTTCCGTACACTCACCTGTGCCCTAAACCTTGCCGTTCCCTAACCCTAACCCTAGCCCGGAACGGAAACCTACCACCATCCCTACACCTTACCCTACGCCATACCCTAATCTTAATCTGTACGCTGACAATGACCCGTGCGTCAGCACATACCCTGACCCTAAAACGTTTCCGTACCCTCACCTGTGCCCTAAACCTTGCCGTTCCCTAAGGCTAACCCTAGCCCGGCACGGAATTCTACCACCAACCCCACACGTTACCCTACGCCGTACCCTAATCCTAACCCGTGCGTCAGCATGTACCCTGACCCTAACACGTTTCCGTACCCTCACCTGTGCCCTAAACCTTGCAGTTCCCTAACCCTAACCCTAGCCCGGAATGGAAACCTACCACCAACCCTACACCTTACCCTACACCGTACCCTAATCCTAATCCATACTCTGACACTGACCCGTGCGTCAGCACGTACCCTGACCCTAACATGTTTCCGTACACTCACCTGTGCCCTAAACCTTGCCGTTCCCTAACCCTAACCCTAGCCCAGAACGGAAACCTACCACCATCCCTACACCTTACCCTACGCCGTACCCTAATCTTAATCTGTACGCTGACAATGACCCGTGCGTCAGCACATACCCTGACCCTAACACGTTTCCGTACCCTCACCTGTGCCCTAAACCTTGCCGTTCCCTAAGGCTAACCCTAGCCCGGCACGGAATTCTACCACCAACCCCACACGTTACCCTACGCCGTACCCTAATCCTAACCCGTGCGTCAGCATGTACCCTGACCCTAACACGTTTCCGTACCCTCACCTGTGCCCTAAACCTTGCAGTTCCCTAACCCTAACCCTAGCCCGGAAAGGACACCTGCCACCAACCCTACACCTTACCTTACTCCGTAACCTAATCCTAATCCGTACGCTGACACTGACCCCTGCGTAAGCACGTACCCTGACCCTAACATGTTTCCGTACACTCACCTGAGCCCTAAACCTTGCCGTTCCCTAACCCTAACCCTAGCCCGGAACGGAAACCTACCACCATCCCTACACCTTACCCTATGCCGTACCCTAATGCTAATCTGTACGCTGACAATGACCAGTGCGTCAGCACATACCCTGACCCTAACACGTTTCCGTACCCTCACTGGTGCCCTAAACCTTGCCGTTCCCTAAGCCTAACCCTAGGCCAGCACAGAATTCTACCACCAACCCTACACGTTACCCTACGCCGTACCCTAATCCTAACCCGTGCGTCAGCATGTACCCTGACCCTAACACGTTTCCTTACCCTCACCTGTGCCCTAAGCCTTGCAGTTCCCTAACCCTAACCCTAGCCCGGAACGGAAACCTACCACCATCCCTACACCTTACCCTACGCCGTACCCTAATCCTAATCCGTACGCTGACACTGACCCGTGCGTCAGCAAGTACCCTGACCCTAACACGTTTCCGTACCCTCACCTGTGTCCTAATCCTTGCCGTTCCCTAACCCTAACCCTAGCGTTAAATGGAAACCTACCACAAAACCTACACCTTACCCTACGCCATACCCTAATCTTAATCCGTACGCTGACACTGACCCGTGGGTCAGCACGTACCCTGACCCTAACACGTTTCCGTACCCTCACCTGTGCCCTAAACCTTACAGTTCCCTAACCCTAACCCTAGCCCGGAATGGAAACCTACCACCAACCCTACACCTTACCCTACACCGTACCCTAATCCTAACCCGTGCGTCAGCATGTACCCTGACGCTAACACGTTTCCGTACCCTCACCTGTGTCCTAAACATTGCCGTTCCCTAACCCTAGCGCGGAATGGAAACCTACCACAAAACCTGCACCTTACCCTACGCCGTACCCTAATCCTAACCCGTGCGTCAGCACATACCCTGACCCTAACACGTTTCCGTACCCTCACCTGTGCCCTAAACCTTGCAGTTCCCTAACCCTAACCCTAGCCCGGAACGGAAACCTACCACCAACCCTACACCTTACCCTACGCCGTACCCTAATCCTAATCCGTACGCTGACACTAACCAGTGCGTCAGCAAGTACCCTGACCCTAACACGTTTCGGTACCCTCACCTGTGTGCAAAACCTTGCAATTCCCTAACCCTAACCCTAGCGAGGAATGGAAACCTACCACAAAACCTACACCTTACCCTACGACATACCCTAATCCTAATCCGTACGCTGACACTGACCCGTGCGTCAGCACGTACCCTGACCCTAACATGTTTCCGTACACTCACCTGTGCCGTAAACCTTGCCGTTCCCTAACCCTAACCCTAGCCCGGAACGGAAACCTACCACCATCTGCACACCTTACCCTACGCCGTAGCCTAATCCTAAACTGTACGCTGACAACGACCCGTGCGTCAGCACACACCCTGACCCTAACACGTTTCCGTAACCTCACCTGTGCCCTAAACCTTGCCGTTCCCTAAGGCTAACCCTAGGCCGGCACGGAATCCTACCACCAACCCTACACGTTACCCTACGCCGTACCCTAATCCTAACCCGTGCGTCAGCATGTACCCTAACCCTAACACGTTTCCGTACCCTCACCTGTGCCCTAAACCTTGCAGTTCCCTAACCCTAACCCTAGCCCGGAAAGGAAACCTACCACCAACCCTACACCTTACCTTTCGCCGTAACCTAATCCTGATCCGTACGCTGACACTGACCCATGCGTAAGCACGTACCCTGACCCTAACATGTTTCCGTACACTCACCTGTGCCCTAAACCTTGCCGTTCCCTAACCCTAACCCTAGCCAAGAACGGAAACCTACCACCATCCCTACATCTTACCCTACGCCGTACCCTAATCCTAATCTGTACGCTGACAATGACCCGTGCGTCAGCACATACCCTGACCCTAACACGTTTCCGTACCCTCACCTGTGCCCTAAACCTTGCCATTCCCTAAGCCTAACCCTAGCCCGGCACGGAATTCTACCACCAACCCCACACGATACCCTACGCCGTACCCTAATCCTAACCAGTGCGTCAGCATGTACCCTGACCCTAACACGTTTCCTTACCCTCACCTGTGCCCTAAACCTTGCAGTTCCCTAACCCTAACCCTAGCCCGGAACGGAAACCTACCACCAACCCTACACCTTACCCTACGCCGTACCCTAATCCTAATCCGTACGCTGACACTAACCCGTGCGTCAGCAAGTACCCTGACCCTAACACGTTTCCGTACCCTCACCTGCGTCCGTAGCCTTGCCGTTCCCTAACACTAACCCTAGCGAAGAATGGAAACCTACCACAAAACCTACACCTTACCCTACGCCATACCCTATTCCTAATCTGTACGCTGACAATGACCCGTGCGTCAGCACATACCCTGAACCTAACACGTTTCCGTACCCTCACCTGTGCCCTAAACCTTGCCGTTCCCTAAGCCTAACACTAGGCCGACACGGAATTCTATGACCAACCCTACACGTTACCCTACGTCGTACCCTAATCCTAACTCGTGCATCAGCATGTAACCTGATCCTAACCCGTTTCCGTACCCTCACCTGTGCCCTAAACCTTGCAGTTCCCTAACCCTAACCCTAGCCCGAAACGGAACCCTACCACCAACCCTACACCTTACCTTACGCCGTACCCTAATCCTAATCCGTACGCTGAGACTGACCCGTGCGTCAGCAAGTACCCTGACCCTAACATGTTTCCGTACCCACACCTGTGTCCTAAACCTTGCCGTTCTCTAACCCTAACCCTAGCCCAAACGGAAACCTACCACCAACCCTACAACTTACCCTACGCCGTACTCTAATCCTAATCCATACGCTGACACTGACCCGTGCGTCAGCACGTACCCTGACCCTAACATGTTTCCGTACACTCACCTGTGCCATAAACCTTGCCGTTCCCTAACCCTAACCCTAGCCTGGAACGGAAACCTACCACCATCCCTACACCTTACCCTATGCCGTACCCTAATCCTAATCTGTACACTGACAATGACCCGTGCGTCAGCACATACCCTAAGCTAACACGTTTCCGTACCCTCACCTGTGCCCTAAACCTTGCCGTTCCCTAAGCCTATCCCTAGGCCGGCACGGAATCCTACCTCCAACCCTACACGTTACCCTACGCCGTACCCTAATCCTAACCCGTGCGTCAGCATGTACCCTGACCCTAACACGTTTCCGTACCCTCACCTGTGCCCTAAACCTTACAGTTCCCTAACCCTAACCCTAGCCCGAAACAGAAACCTACCACAAAGCTTACACCTTGCCCTACGCCGTACCCTAATCCTAATCCGTACGCTGACATTGACCCGTGCGTCAGCAAGTACCCTGACCCTAACACGTTTCCGTACCCTCACCAGTGCCCTATACCTTGCCGTTCCCTAACCCTAACCCTAGCCCGGAATGGAAACCTACCACCAACCCTACACCTTACCCTACGCCGTACCCTAATCCTAATCCGTACGCTGACACTGACCCATGCGTCAGCAAGTACCCTGACCCTAACACGTTTCCGTACCCACACCTGTGCCCTAAACCTTGCCATTCCCTAACCCTAACCCTAGCCCAAACGGAAACCTACCACCAACCCTACACCTTACCCTACGCCGTACCCTAATCCTAATCCGTACGCTGACACTGACCCGTGCGTCAGCAAGTACCCTGACCCTAACACGTTTCCGTACCCTCACCTGTGTCCTAAACCTTGCCGTTCCCTAACCCTAACCCTATCGCGGAATGGAAACCTACCACAAAACCTACACCTTACCCTACGCCGTACCCTAATCCTAATCCGTACGCTGACACTGACCCGTGCGTCAGCACGTACCCTGACCCTAACACGTTTCCGTACACTCACCTGTGCCCTAAACCTTGCCGTTCCCTAACCCTAACCCTAGCCCGGAATGGAAACCTACCACCATCCCTACACCTTACACTACGCCGTACCCTAATCCTAATCTGTACGCTGACAATGACCCGTGAGTCAGCACATACCCTGACCCTAACACGTTTCCGTACCCTCACCTGTGCCCTAAACCTTGCCGTTCCCTAAGCCTAACCCTAGGCCAGCACCGAATCCTACCTCCAACACTACACGTTACCCTACGACGTACCCTAATCCTAACCCGTGCGTCAGCATGTACCCTGACCCTAACACGTTTCCGTACCCTCACCTGTGGCCTAAACCTTACAGTTCCCTAACCCTAACCCTAGCCCGAAACAGAAACCTACCACAAAACCTACAACTTACCCTATGCCGTACCCTAATCCTAATACGTACGCTGACATTGACCCGTGCGTCAGCAAGTACCCTGACCCTAACACGTTTCCGTAACCTCACCTGTGCCCTAAACCTTGCCGTTCCCTAAGCCTAACCCTAGGCCGGCACGGAATCCTACCACCAACCCTACACGTTACCCTACGCCGTACCCTAATCCTAACCCGTGCGTCAGCATGTACCCTAACCCTAACACGTTTCCGTACCCTCACCTGTGCCCTAAACCTTGCAGTTCCCTAACCCTAACCCTAGCCCGGAAAGGAAACCTACCACCAACCCTACACCTTACCTTACGCCGTAACCTAATCCTGATCCGTACGCTGACACTGACCCATGCGTAAGCACGTACCCTGACCCTAACATGTTTCCGTACACTCACCTGTGCCCTAAACCTTGCCGTTCCCTAACCCTAACCCTAGCCAAGAACGGAAACCTACCACCATCCCTACATCTTACCCTACGCCGTACCCTAATCCTAATCTGTACGCTGACAATGACCCGTGCGTCAGCACATACCCTGACCCTAAAACGTTTCCGTACCCTCACCTGTGCCCTAAACCTTGCCGTTCCCTAAGCCTAACCCTAGCCCGGCACGGAATTCTACCACCAACCCCACACGATACCCTACGCCGTACCCTAATCCTAACCCGTGCGTCAGCATGTACCCTGACCCTAACACGTTTCCTTACCCTCACCTGTGCCCTAAACCTTGCAGTTCCCTCACCCTAACCCTAGCCCGGAACGGAAACCTACCACCAACCCTACACCTTACCCTACGCCGTACCCTAATCCTAATCCGTACGCTGACACTAACCCGTGCGTCAGCAAGTACCCTGACCCTAACACGTTTCCGTACCCTCACCTGCGTCCGAAGCCTTGCCGTTCCCTAACACTAACCCTAGCGAAGAATGGAAACCTACCACAAAACCTACACCTTACCCTACGCCATACCCTATTCCTAATCCGTACGCTGACACTGACCCGTGCGCCAGCACGTACCCTGACCCTAACATGTTTCCGTACACTCACCTGTGCCCTAAACCTTGCCGTTCCCTAACCCTAACGCTAGCCCGGAACGGAAACCTACCACCATCCCTACACCTTACCCTACGCTGTACCCTAATTCTAATCTGTACGCTGACAATGACCCGTGCGTCAGCACATACCCTGTCCCTAACACGTTTCCGTACACTCACCTGTGCCCTAAACCTTGCCGTTCCCTAAGCCTAACCCTAGGCCAGCACGGAATTCTACCACCAACCCTACACGTTACCCTACACCGTACCCTAATCCTAACCCGTGGGTCAGCATGTACCCTGACCCTAACACATTTCCGTATCCTCACCTGTGCCCTAAACCTTGCAGTTCCCTAACCCTAACCCTAGCCCGGAACGGAAACCTACCACCAACCCTACACCTTACCCTACGCCGTACCCTAATCCTAATCCGTACGCTGACACAGACACGTGCATCAGCAAGTACTCTGAACCTAACACGTTTCCGTACCCACACCTGTGCCCTAAACCTTGCCGTTCCCTAACCCTAACCCTAGCCAAGAATGGAAACCTACCACCATCCCTACACCTTACCCTACGCCATACCCTAATCCTAATCTGTACGCTGACACTGACCCGTGCATCAGCACGTACCCTGACCCTAACATGTTTCCGTACACTCACCTGTGCCCTAAACCTTGCCGTTCCCTAACCCTAAGCCTAGCCCGGAACGGGAACCTACCACCATCCCTACACCTTACCCTACGCCGTACCCTAATCCTAATCTGTACGCTGACAATGACCCGTGCGTCAGCAAGTACCCTGACCCTAACACGTTTCTGTACCCTCACCTGTGCCCTAAACCTTGCCGTTCCCTAAGGCTAACAATAGGCCGGCACGGAATCCTACCACCAACCCTACACGTTACCCTATGCCGTACCCTAATCCTAACCCGTGCGTCAGCATGTACCCTGACCCTAACACGTTTCCGTACCCTCACCTGTGCCCTAAACCTTGCAGTTCCCTAACCCTAACCCTAGCCCGGAATGGAAACCTACCACCCACCCTACACCTTACCCTACGCCATACCATAATCCTAATCCGTACGCTGACACTGACCCATGCTTCAGCACGTACCCTGACCCTAACATGTTTCCGTACACTCACCTGTGCCCTAAACCTTGCCGTTCCCTAACCCTAAGCCTAGCCCGGAACGGAAACCTACCACCATCCCTACACCTTACCCTACGCCGTACCCTAATCCTAATCTGTACGCTGACAATGACCCGTGCGTCAGCACATACCCTGAGCCTAACACGTTTCCGTACCTTCACCTGTGCCCTAAACCTTGCCGTTCCCTAAGCCTAACCATAGCCTGGCACGGAATTCTACCACCAACCCCACACGATACCCTACGCCGTACCCTAATCCTAACCCGTGCGTCAGCATGTACCCTGACCCTAACACGTTTCCTTACCCTCACCTGTGCCCTAAACCTTGCAGTTCCCTCACCCTAACCCTAGCCCGGAACGGAAACCTACCACCAACCCTACACCTTACCCTACGCCGTACCCTAATCCTAATCCGTACGCTGACACTAACCCGTGCGTCAGCAAGTACCCTGACCCTAACACGTTTCCGTACCCTCACCTGCGTCCGAAGCCTTGCCGTTCCCTAACACTAACCCTAGCGAAGAATGGAAACCTACCACAAAACCTACACCTTACCCTACGCCATACCCTATTCCTAATCCGTACGCTGACACTGACCCGTGCGCCAGCACGTACCCTGACCCTAACATGTTTCCGTACACTCACCTGTGCCCTAAACCTTGCCGTTCCCTAACCCTAACGCTAGCCCGGAACGGAAACCTACCACCATCCCTACACCTTACCCTACGCTGTACCCTAATTCTAATCTGTACGCTGACAATGACCCGTGCGTCAGCACATACCCTGTCCCTAACACGTTTCCGTACACTCACCTGTGCCCTAAACCTTGCCGTTCCCTAAGCCTAACCCTAGGCCAGCACGGAATTCTACCACCAACCCTACACGTTACCCTACACCGTACCCTAATCCTAACCCGTGGGTCAGCATGTACCCTGACCCTAACACATTTCCGTATCCTCACCTGTGCCCTAAACCTTGCAGTTCCCTAACCCTAACCCTAGCCCGGAACGGAAACCTACCACCAACCCTACACCTTACCCTACGCCGTACCCTAATCCTAATCCGTACGCTGACACAGACACGTGCATCAGCAAGTACTCTGAACCTAACACGTTTCCGTACCCACACCTGTGCCCTAAACCTTGCCGTTCCCTAACCCTAACCCTAGCCAAGAATGGAAACCTACCACCATCCCTACACCTTACCCTACGCCATACCCTAATCCTAATCTGTACGCTGACACTGACCCGTGCATCAGCACGTACCCTGACCCTAACATGTTTCCGTACACTCACCTGTGCCCTAAACCTTGCCGTTCCCTAACCCTAAGCCTAGCCCGGAACGGGAACCTACCACCATCCCTACACCTTACCCTACGCCGTACCCTAATCCTAATCTGTACGCTGACAATGACCCGTGCGTCAGCAAGTACCCTGACCCTAACACGTTTCTGTACCCTCACCTGTGCCCTAAACCTTGCCGTTCCCTAAGGCTAACAATAGGCCGGCACGGAATCCTACCACCAACCCTACACGTTACCCTATGCCGTACCCTAATCCTAACCCGTGCGTCAGCATGTACCCTGACCCTAACACGTTTCCGTACCCTCACCTGTGCCCTAAACCTTGCAGTTCCCTAACCCTAACCCTAGCCCGGAATGGAAACCTACCACCCACCCTACACCTTACCCTACGCCATACCATAATCCTAATCCGTACGCTGACACTGACCCATGCTTCAGCACGTACCCTGACCCTAACATGTTTCCGTACACTCACCTGTGCCCTAAACCTTGCCGTTCCCTAACCCTAAGCCTAGCCCGGAACGGAAACCTACCACCATCCCTACACCTTACCCTACGCCGTACCCTAATCCTAATCTGTACGCTGACAATGACCCGTGCGTCAGCACATACCCTGAGCCTAACACGTTTCCGTAACTTCACCTGTGCCCTAAACCTTGCCGTTCCCTAAGCCTAACCATAGCCTGGCACGGAATTCTACCACCAACCCCACACGTTACCCTACGCCGTACCCTAATCCTAACCCATGCGTCAGCAGGTACCCTGACCCTAACACATTTCCATACCCTCACCTGTGCCCTAAACCTTGCAGTTCCCTAACCCTAACCCTAGCCCGGAATGGAAACCTACCACCAACCCTACACCTTACCCTACACCGTACCCTAATCCTAATCCATACGCTGACACTGACCCGTGCGTCAGCACGTACCCTGACCCTAACATGTTTCCGTACACTCACCTGTGCCCTAAACCTTGCCGTTCCCTAACTCTAACCCTAGCCCGGAACGGGAACCTACCACCATCCCTACACCTTACCCTACGCCGTACCCTAATCTTAATCTGTACGCTGACAATGACCCGTGCGTCAGCACATACCCTGACCCTAAAACGTTTCCGTACCCTCACCTGTGCCCTAAACCTTGCCGTTCCCTAAGGCTAACCCTAGCCCGGCACGGAATTCTACCACCAACCCCACACGTTACCCTACGCCGTACACTAATCCTAACCCGTGCGTCAGCATGTACCCTGACCCTAACACGTTTCCGTACCCTCACCTGTGCCCTAAACCTTGCAGTTCCCTAACCCTAACCCTAGCCCGGAATGGAAACCTACCACCAACCCTACACCTTACCCTACACCGTACCCTAATCCTAATCCATACTCTGACACTGACCCGTGCGTCAGCACGTACCCTGACCCTAACATGTTTCCGTACACTCACCTGTGCCCTAAACCTTGCCGTTCCCTAACCCTAACCCTAGCCCGGAACGGAAACCTACCACCATCCCTACACCTTACCCTACGCCGTACCCTAATCTTAATCTGTACGCTGACAATGACCCGTGCGTCAGCACATACCCTGACCCTAACACGTTTCCGTACCCTCACCTGTGCCCTAAACCTTGCCGTTCCCTAAGGCTAACCCTAGCCCGGCACGGAATTCTACCACCAACCCCACACGTTACCCTACGCCGTACCCTAATCCTAACCCGTGCGTCAGCATGTACCCTGACCCTAACACGTTTCCGTACCCTCACCTGTGCCCTAAACCTTGCAGTTCCCTAACCCTAACCCTAGCCCGGAAAGGAAACCTACCACCAACCCTACACCTTACCTTACTCCGTAACCTAATCCTAATCCGTACGCTGACACTGACCCCTGCGTAAGCACGTACCCTGACCCTAACATGTTTCCGTACACTCACCTGAGCCCTAAACCTTGCCGTTCCCTAACCCTAACCCTAGCCCGGAACGGAAACCTACCACCATCCCTACACCTTACCCTACGCCGTACCCTAATCCTAATCTGTACGCTGACAATGACCAGTGCGTCAGCACATACCCTGACCCTAACACGTTTCCGTACCCTCACCGGTGCCCTAAACCTTGCCGTTCCCTAAGCCTAACCCTAGGCCAGCACAGAATTCTACCACCAACTCTACACATTACCCTACGCCGTACCCTAATCCTAACCCGTGCGTCAGCATGTACCCTGACCCTAACACGTTTCCTTACCCTCACCTGTGCCCTAAACCTTGCAGTTCCCTAACCCTAACCCTAGCCCGGAACGGAAACCTACCACCATCCCTACACCTTACCCTACGCCGTACCCTAATCCTAATCCGTACGCTGACACTGACCCGTGCGTCAGCAAGTACCCTGACCCTAACACGTTTCCGTACCCTCACCTGTGTCCTAATCCTTGCCGTTCCCTAACCCTAACCCTAGCGTTAAATGGAAACCTACCACAAAACCTACACCTTACCCTACGCCATACCCTAATCTTAATCCGTACGCTGACACTGACCCGTGGGTCAGCACGTACCCTGACCCTAACACGTTTCCGTACCCTCACCTGTGCCCTAAACCTTACAGTTCCCTAACCCTAACCCTAGCCCGGAATGGAAACCTACCACCAACCCTACACCTTACCCTACACCGTACCCTAATCCTAACCCGTGCGTCAGCATGTACCCTGACGCTAACACGTTTCCGTACCCTCACCTGTGTCCTAAACATTGCCGTTCCCTAACCCCAGCGCGGAATGGAAACCTACCACAAAACCTGCACCTTACCCTACGCCGTACCCTAATCCTAACCCGTGCGTCAGCACATACCCTGACCCTAACACGTTTCCGTACCCTCACCTGTGCCCTAAACCTTGCAGTTCCCTAACCCTAACCCTAGCCCGGAACGGAAACCTACCACCAACCCTACACCTTACCCTATGCCGTACCCTAATCCTAATCCGTACGCTGACACTAACCAGTGCGTCAGCAAGTACCCTGACCCTAACACGTTTCCGTACCCTCACCTGTGTGCAAAACCTTGCAATTCCCTAACCCTAACCCTAGCGAGGAATGGAAGACTACCACAAAACCTACACCTTACCCTACGACATACCCTAATCCTAATCCGTACGCTGACACTGACCCGTGCGTCAGCACGTACCCTGACCCTAACATGTTTCCGTACACTCACCTGTGCCGTAAACCTTGCCGTTCCCTAACCCTAACCCTAGCCCGGAACGGAAACATACCACCATCCGCACACCTTACCCTACGCCGTAGCCTAATCCTAAACTGTACGCTGACAACGACCCGTGCGTCAGCACACACCCTGACCCTAACACGTTTCCGTAACCTCACCTGTGCCCTAAACCTTGCCGTTCCCTAAGCCTAACCCTAGGCCGGCACGGAATCCTACCTCCAACCCTACACGTTACCCTACGCCGTACCCTAATCCTAACACGTGCGTCAGCATGTACCCTGACCCTAACACGTTTCCGTACCCTCACCTGTGCCCTAAACCTTACAGTTCCCTAAAGCTAACCCTAGCCCGAAACAGAAACCTACCACAAAACCTACACTTTGCCCTATGCCATACCCTAATCCTAATCCGTACGCTGACATTGACCCGTGCGTCAGCAAGTACCCTGACCCTAACACGTTTCCGTACCCTCACCTGTGCCCTAAACCTTGCCGTTCCCTAAGCCTAACCCTAGGCCAGCACCGAATCCTACCTCCAACACTACACGTTACCCTACGACGTACCCTAATCCTAACCCGTGCGTCAGCATGTACCCTGACCCTAACACGTTTCCGTACCCTCACCTGTGGCCTAAACCTTACAGTTCCCTAACCCTAACCCTAGCCCGAAACAGAAACCTACCACAAAACCTACAACTTACCCTATGCCGTACCCTAATCCTAATACGTACGCTGACATTGACCCGTGCGTCAGCAAGTACCCTGACCCTAACACGTTTCCGTAACCTCACCTGTGCCCTAAACCTTGCCGTTCCCTAAGCCTAACCCTAGGCCGGCACGGAATCCTACCACCAACCCTACACGTTACCCTACGCCGTACCCTAATCCTAACCCGTGCGTCAGCATGTACCCTAACCCTAACACGTTTCCGTACCCTCACCTGTGCCCTAAACCTTGCAGTTCCCTAACCCTAACCCTAGCCCGGAAAGGAAACCTACCACCAACCCTACACCTTACCTTACGCCGTAACCTAATCCTGATCCGTACGCTGACACTGACCCATGCGTAAGCACGTACCCTGACCCTAACATGTTTCCGTACACTCACCTGTGCCCTAAACCTTGCCGTTCCCTAACCCTAACCCTAGCCAAGAACGGAAACCTACCACCATCCCTACATCTTACCCTACGCCGTACCCTAATCCTAATCTGTACGCTGACAATGACCCGTGCGTCAGCACATACCCTGACCCTAACACGTTTCCGTACCCTCACCTGTGCCCTAAACCTTGCCGTTCCCTAAGCCTAACCCTAGCCCGGCACGGAATTCTACCACCAACCCCACACGATACCCTACGCCGTACCCTAATCCTAACCCGTGCGTCAGCATGTACCCTGACCCTAACACGTTTCCTTACCCTCACCTGTGCCCTAAACCTTGCAGTTCCCTCACCCTAACCCTAGCCCGGAACGGAAACCTACCACCAACCCTACACCTTACCCTACGCCGTACCCTAATCCTAATCCGTACGCTGACACTAACCCGTGCGTCAGCAAGTACCCTGACCCTAACACGTTTCCGTACCCTCACCTGCGTCCGAAGCCTTGCCGTTCCCTAACACTAACCCTAGCGAAGAATGGAAACCTACCACAAAACCTACACCTTACCCTACGCCATACCCTATTCCTAATCCGTACGCTGACACTGACCCGTGCGCCAGCACGTACCCTGACCCTAACATGTTTCCGTACACTCACCTGTGCCCTAAACCTTGCCGTTCCCTAACCCTAACGCTAGCCCGGAACGGAAACCTACTACCATCCCTACACCTTACCCTACGCTGTACCCTAATTCTAATCTGTACGCTGACAATGACCCGTGCGTCAGCACATACCCTGTCCCTAACACGTTTCCGTACACTCACCTGTGCCCTAAACCTTGCCGTTCCCTAAGCCTAACCCTAGGCCAGCACGGAATTCTACCACCAACCCTACACGTTACCCTACACCGTACCCTAATCCTAACCCGTGCGTCAGCATGTACCCTGACCCTAACACGTTTCCGTACCCTCACCTGTGGCCTAAACCTTACAGTTCCCTAACCCTAACCCGAGGCCGAAACAGAAACCTTCCACAAAACCTACAACTTACCCTATGCCGTACCCTAATCCTTATACGTACGCTGACATTGACCCATGCGTCAGCAAGTACCCTGACCCTAACACGTTTCCATACCCTCACCTGTGCACAAAACCTTGCCGTTCCCTATCCCTAACCCTAGCCCGGAATGGAAACCTACCACCAACCCTACACCTTACCCTACGCCGTACCCTAATCCTAATCCGTACGCTGACACTGACCCGTGCGTCAGCACGTACCCTGACCCTAACACGTTTCCGTACACTCACCTGTGTCCTAAACCTTGCCGTTCCCTAACCCTAACCCTAGCCCGGAACGGAAACCTACCACCATCCCTACACCTTACACTACGCCGTACCCTAATCCTAATCTGTACGCTGACAATGACCCGTGCGTCAGCACATACCCTGACCCTAACACGTTTCCGTACCCTCACCTGTGCCCTAAACCTTGCCGTTCCCTAAGCCTATCCCTAGGCCGGCACGGAATCCTACCTCCAACCCTACACGTTACCCTACGCCGTACCCTAATCCTAACCCGTGCGTCAGCATGTACCCTGACCCTAACACGTTTCCGTACCCTCACCTGTGCCCTAAACCTTACAGTTTCCTAACCCTAACCCTAGCCCGAAACAGAAACCTACCACAAAACTTACACCTTGTCCTACGCCGTAGCCTAATCCTAATCCGTACGCTGACATTGACCCGTGCGTCAGCAAATACCCTGACCCTAACACGTTTCCGTACCCTCACCAGTGCCCTATACCTTGCCGTTCCCTAACCCTAACCCTAGCCCGGAATGGAAACCTACCACCAACCCTACACCTTACCCTACGCCATACCCTAATCCTAATCCGTACGCTGACACTGACCCGTGCGTCAGCAAGTACCCTGACCCTAACACGTTTCCGTACCCACACCTGTGTCCTAAACCTTGCCGTTCCCTAACCCTAGCCCAAACGGAAACCTACCACCAACCCTACACCTTACCCTACGCCGTACCCTAATCCTAATCCGTACGCTGACACTGACCCGTGCGTCAGCAAGTACCCTGACCCTAACACGTTTCCGTACCCTCACCTGTGCCCTAAACCTTGCCGTTCCCTAACCCTAACCCTAGCCCGGAACGGAAACCTACCACCATCCCTACACCTTACACTACGCCGTGCCCTAATCCTAATCTGTACGCTGACAATGACCCGTGAGTCAGCACATACCCTGACCCTAACACGTTTCCGTACCCTCACCTGTGCCCTAAACCTTGCCGTTCCCTAAGCCTAACCCTAGGCCAGCACGGAATCCTACCTCCAACACTACACGTTACCCTACGCCGTACCCTAATCCTAACCCGTGCGTCAGCATGTACCCTGACCCTAACACGTTTCCGTACCCTCACCTGTGCCCTAAACCTTGCCGTTCCCTAAGCCTATCCCTAGGCCGGCACGGAATCCTACCTCCAACCCTACACGTTACCCTAGGCCGTACCCTAATCCTAACCCGTGCGTCAGCATGTACCCTGACCCTAACATGTTTCCGTACACTCACCTGTGCCCTAAACCTTGCCGTTCCCTAACCCAAACCCTAGCCCGGAACGGAAACCTACCACCATCCCTACACCTTACCCTACGCCGTACCCTAATCCTAATCTGTACGCTGACAATGACCCGTGCGTCAGCACATATCCTAAACCTAACACGTTTCCGTACCCTCACCTGTGCCCTAAACCTTGCCATTCCCTAAGCCTAACACTAGGCCGACACGGAATTCTATGACCAACCCTACACGTTACCCTACGCCGTACCCTAATCCTAACCCGTGCATCAGCATGTACCCTGACCCTAACACGTTTCCGTACCCTCACCTGTGTCCTAAACCTTGCAGTTCCCTAACCCTAACCCTAGCCCGGAATGGAAACCTACCACCAACCCTACAACTTACCCTATGCCATACCCTAATCCTAATCTGTACGCTGACAATGACCCGTGCGTCAGCACATACCCTGAACCTAACACGTTTCCGTACCCTCACCTGTGCCCTAAACCTTGCCGTTCCCTAAGCCTAACACTAGGCCGACACGGAATTCTATGACCAACCCTACACGTTACCCTACGTCGTACCCTAATCCTAACCCGTGCATCAGCATGTAACCTGATCCTAACCCGTTTCCGTACCCTCACCTGTGCCCTAAACCTTGCAGTTCCCTAACCCTAACCCTAGCCCGAAACGGAACCCTACCACCAACCCTACACCTTACCTTACGCCGTACCCTAATCCTAATCCGTACGCTGAGACTGACCCGTGCGTCAGCAAGTACCCTGACCCTAACACGTTTCCGTACCCACACCTGTGTCCTAAACCTTGCCGTTCTCTAACCCTAACCCTAGCCCAAACGGAAACCTACCACCAACCCTACAACTTACCCTACGCCGTACTCTAATCCTAATACGTACGCTGACACTGACCCGTGCGTCAGCACGTACCCTGACCCTAACATGTTTCCGTACACTCACCTGTGCCATAAACCTTGCCGTTCCCTAACCCTAACCCTAGCCCGGAACGGAAACCTACCACCATCCCTACACCTTACCCTATGCCGTACCCTAATCCTAATCTGTACACTGACAATGACCCGTGCGTCAGCACATACCCTAAGCTAACACGTTTCCGTACCCTCACCTGTGCCCTAAACCTTGCCGTTCCCTAAGCCTATCCCTAGGCCGGCACGGAATCCTACCTCCAACCCTACACGTTACCCTACGCCGTACCCTAATCCTAACCCGTGCGTCAGCATGTACCCTGACCCTAACACGTTTCCGTACCCTCACCTGTGCCCTAAACCTTACAGTTCCCTAACCCTAACCCTAGCCCGAAACAGAAACCTACCACAAAACTTACACCTTGCCCTACGCCGTACCCTAATCCTAATCCGTACGCTGACATTGACCCATGCGTCAGCAAGTACCCTGACCCTAACACGTTTCCGTACCCTCACCAGTGCCCTATACCTTGCCGTTCCCTAACCCTAACCCTAGCCCGGAATGGAAACCTACCACCAACCCTACACCTTACCCTACGCCGTACCCTAATCCTAATCCGTACGCTGACACTGACCCATGCGTCAGCAAGTACCCTGACCCTAACACGTTTCCGTACCCACACCTGTGTCCTAAACCTTGCCATTCCCTAACCCTAACCCTAGCCCAAACGGAAACCTACCACCAACCCTACACCTTACCCTACGCCGTACCCTAATCCTAATCCGTACGCTGACACTGACCCGTGCGTCAGCAAGTACCCTGACCCTAACACGTTTCCGTACCCTCACCTGTGTCCTAAACCTTGCCGTTCCCTAACCCTAACCCTATCGCGGAATGGAAACCTACCACAAAACCTACACCTTACCCTACGCCGTACCCTAATCCTAATCCGTACGCTGACACTGACCCGTGCGTCAGCACGTACCCTGACCCTAACACGTTTCCGTACACTCACCTGTGCCCTAAACCTTGCCGTTCCCTAACCCTAACCCTAGCCCGGAATGGAAACCTACCACCATCCCTACACCTTACACTACGCCGTACCCTAATCCTAATCTGTACGCTGACAATGACCCGTGAGTCAGCACATACCCTGACCCTAACACGTTTCCGTACCCTCACCTGTGCCCTAAACCTTGCCGTTCCCTAAGCCTAACCCTAGGCCGGCACCGAATCCTACCTCCAACACTACACGTTACCCTACGACGTACCCTAATCCTAACCCGTGCGTCAGCATGTACCCTGACCCTAACACGTTTCCGTACCCTCACCTGTGGCCTAAACCTTACAGTTCCCTAACCCTAACCCTAGCCCGAAACAGAAACCTACCACAAAACCTACAACTTACCCTATGCCGTACCCTAATCCTAATACGTACGCTGACATTGACCCGTGCGTCAGCAAGTACCCTGACCCTAACACGTTTCCGTAACCTCACCTGTGCCCTAAACCTTGCCGTTCCCTAAGCCTAACCCTAGGCCGGCACGGAATCCTACCACCAACCCTACACGTTACCCTATGCCGTACCCTAATCCTAACCCGTGCGTCAGCATGTACCCTAACCCTAACACGTTTCCGTACCCTCACCTGTGCCCTAAACCTTGCAGTTCCCTAACCCTAACCCTAGCCCGGAAAGGAAACCTACCACCAACCCTACACCTTACCTTACGCCGTAACCTAATCCTGATCCGTACGCTGACACTGACCCATGCGTAAGCACGTACCCTGACCCTAACATGTTTCCGTACACTCACCTGTGCCCTAAACCTTGCCGTTCCCTAACCCTAACCCTAGCCAAGAACGGAAACCTACCACCATCCCTACATCTTACCCTACGCCGTACCCTAATCCTAATCTGTACGCTGACAATGACCCGTGCGTCAGCACATACCCTGACCCTAACACGTTTCCGTACCCTCACCTGTGCCCTAAACCTTGCCGTTCCCTAAGCCTAACCCTAGCCCGGCACGGAATTCTACCACCAACCCCACACGATACCCTACGCCGTACCCTAATCCTAACCCGTGCGTCAGCATGTACCCTGACCCTAACACGTTTCCTTACCCTCACCTGTGCCCTAAACCTTGCAGTTCCCTCACCCTAACCCTAGCCCGGAACGGAAACCTACCACCAACCCTACACCTTACCCTACGCCGTACCCTAATCCTAATCCGTACGCTGACACTAACCCGTGCGTCAGCAAGTACCCTGACCCTAACACGTTTCCGTACCCTCACCTGCGTCCGAAGCCTTGCCGTTCCCTAACACTAACCCTAGCGAAGAATGGAAACCTACCACAAAACCTACACCTTACCCTACGCCATACCCTATTCCTAATCCGTACGCTGACACTGACCCGTGCGCCAGCACGTACCCTGACCCTAACATGTTTCCGTACACTCACCTGTGCCCTAAACCTTGCCGTTCCCTAACCCTAACGCTAGCCCGGAACGGAAACCTACCACCATCCCTACACCTTACCCTACGCTGTACCCTAATTCTAATCTGTACGCTGACAATGACCCGTGCGTCAGCACATACCCTGTCCCTAACACGTTTCCGTACACTCACCTGTGCCCTAAACCTTGCCGTTCCCTAAGCCTAACCCTAGGCCAGCACGGAATTCTACCACCAACCCTACACGTTACCCTACACCGTACCCTAATCCTAACCCGTGGGTCAGCATGTACCCTGACCCTAACACATTTCCGTATCCTCACCTGTGCCCTAAAATTTGCAGTTCCCTAACCCTAACCCTAGCCCGGAACGGAAACCTACCACCAACCCTACACCTTACCCTACGCCGTACCCTAATCCTAATCCGTACGCTGACACAGACACGTGCATCAGCAAGTACTCTGAACCTAACACGTTTCCGTACCCACACCTGTGCCCTAAACCTTGCCGTTCCCTAAACCTAACCCTAGCCAAGAATGGAAAACTACCACCATCCCTACACCTTACCCTACGCCATACCCTAATCCTAATCTGTACGCTGACACTGACCCGTGCATCAGCACGTACCCTGACCCTAACATGTTTCCGTACACTCACCTGTGCCCTAAACCTTGCCGTTCCCTAACCCTAAGCCTAGCCCGGAACGGGAACCTACCACCATCCCTACACCTTACGCTACGCCGTACCCTAATCCTAATCTGTACGCTGACAATGACCCGTGCGTCAGCAAGTACCCTGACCCTAACACGTTTCTGTACCCTCACCTGTGCCCTAAACCTTGCCGTTCCCTAAGGCTAACCCTAGGCCGGCACGGAATCCTACCACCAACCCTACACGTTACCCTATGCCGTACCCTAATCCTAACCCGTGCGTCAGCATGTACCCTGACCCTAACACGTTTCCGTACCCTCACCTGTGCCCTAAACCTTGCAGTTCCCTAACCCTAACCCTAGCCCGGAATGGAAACCTACCACCAACCCTACACCTTACCCTACGCCATACCATAATCCTAATCCGTACGCTGACACTGACCCATGCTTCAGCACGTACCCTGACCCTAACATGTTTCCGTACACTCACCTGTGCCCTAAACCTTGCCGTTCCCTAACCCTAAGCCTAGCCCGGAACGGAAACCTACCACCATCCCTACACCTTACCCTACGCCGTACCCTAATCCTAATCTGTACGCTGACAATGACCCGTGCGTCAGCACATACCCTGAGCCTAACACGTTTCCGTACCTTCACCTGTGCCCTAAACCTTGCCGTTCCCTAAGCCTAACCATAGCCTGGCACGGAATTCTACCACCAACCCCACACGTTACCCTACGCCGTACCCTAATCCTAACCCGTGCGTCAGCATGTACCCTGACCCTAACACGTTTCTGTACCCTCACCTGTGCCCTAAACCTTGCAGTTCCCTAACCCTAACCCAAGCCCGCAATGGAAACCTACCACCAACCCTACACCTTACCCTACGCCGTACCCTAATCCTAATCCGTACGCTGACACTGACCCATGCGTCAGCACGTACCCTGACCCTAACATGTTTCCGTACACTCACCTGTGCCCTAAACCTTGCCGTACCTTAACCCTAACCCTAGCCCGGAACGGAAACCTACCACCATCCCTACACCTTACCCTACGCTGTACCCTAATCCTAATCTGTACGCTGACAATGACCCATGCGTCAGCACATACCCTGACCCTAACATGTTTCCGTACCCTCACCTGTGCCCTAAACCTTGCCGTTCCCTAAGCCTAACCCTAGGCCGGCAAGGAATTCTACCACCAACCCTACACGTTACCCTACGCCGTACCCTAATTCTAACCCGTGCGTCAGCATGTACCCTGACCCTAACACGTTTCCGTACCCTCAACTGTGCCCTAAACCTTGCAGTTCCCTAACCCTAACCCTAGCCCGGAACAGAAACCTACCACCAACCCTACACCTTACCCTACGCTGTACCCTAATCCTAATCCGTACGCTGACACTGACCCGTGCATCAGCAAGTACCCTGAACCTAACACGTTTCCATACCCACACCTGTGTCCTAAACCTTGCCTTTCCCTAACCCTAACCCTAGCCCAAACGGAAACCTAACACCAACCCTACACCTTACCCTACGCCGTACCCTAATCCTAATCCGTACGCTGACACTGACCCGTGCGTCAGCAAGTACCCTGACACTAAAACGTTTCCGTACCCTCACCTGTGCCCTAAACCTTGCCGTTCCCTAAGGCTAACCCTAGGCCGGCACGGAATCCTACCACCAACCCTACACGTTACCCTATGCCGTACCCTAATCCTAACCCATGTGTCAGCATGTACCCTGACCCTAACACTTTTCCGTACCCTCACCTGTGCCCTAAACCTTGCAGTTCCCTAACCCTAACCCTAGCCCGGAATGGAAACCTACCACCAACCCTACACCTTACCCTATGCCGTACCGTAATACTAATCCGTACGCTTACACTGACCCGTGCGTCAGCACGTTCCCTGACCCTAACATGTTTCCGTACACTCACCTGTGCCCTAAACCTTGCCGTTCCCTAACCCTAGCCCAAACGGAAACCTACCACCAAACCTACACCTCACCCTACGCCGTACCCTAATCCTAATCCGTACGCTGACACTGACCCGTGCGTCAGCAAGTACCCTGACCCTAACACGTTTCCGTACCCTCACCTGTGTCCTAAACCTTGCCGTTCCCTAACCCTAACCCTATCGCGGAATGGAAACCTACCACAAAACCTACACCTTACCCTACGCCGTACCCTAATCCTAATCCGTACGCTGACACTGACCCGTGCGTCAGCACGTACCCTGACCCTAACACGTTTCCGTACACTCACTTGTGCCCTAAACCTTGCCGTTCCCTAACCCTAACCCTAGCCCGGAACGGAAACCTACCACCATCCCTACACCTTACACTACGCCGTGCCCTAATCCAAATCTGTACGCTGACAATGACCCGTGAGTCAGGACATACCCTGACCCTAACACGTTTCCGTACCCTCACCTGTGCCCTAAACCTTGCCGTTCCCTAAGCCTAACCCTAGGCCGGCACGGAATCCTACCTCCAACACTACACGTTACCCTACGACGTACCCTAATCCTAACCCGTGCGTCAGCATGTACCCTGACCCTAACACGTTTCCGTACCCTCACCTGTGGCCTAAACCTTACAGTTCCCTAACCCTAACCCGAGGCCGAAACAGAAACCTTCCACAAAACCTACAACTTACCCTATGCCGTACCCTAATCCTTATACGTACGCTGACATTGACCCATGCGTCAGCAAGTACCCTGACCCTAACACGTTTCCATACCCTCACCTGTGCACAAAACCTTGCCGTTCCCTATCCCTAACCCTAGCCCGGAATGGAAACCTACCACCAACCCTACACCTTACCCTACGCCGTACCCTAATCCTAATCCGTACGCTGACACTGACCCGTGCGTCAGCACGTACCCTGACCCTAACACGTTTCCGTACACTCACCTGTGTCCTAAACCTTGCCGTTCCCTAACCCTAACCCTAGCCCGGAACGGAAACCTACCACCATCCCTACACCTTACACTACGCCGTACCCTAATCCTAATCTGTACGCTGACAATGACCCGTGCGTCAGCACATACCCTGACCCTAACACGTTTCCGTACCCTCACCTGTGCCCTAAACCTTGCCGTTCCCTAAGCCTATCCCTAGGCCGGCACGGAATCCTACCTCCAACCCTACACGTTACCCTACGCCGTACCCTAATCCTAACCCGTGCGTCAGCATGTACCCTGACCCTAACACGTTTCCGTACCCTCACCTGTGCCCTAAACCTTACAGTTTCCTAACCCTAACCCTAGCCCGAAACAGAAACCTACCACAAAACTTACACCTTGTCCTACGCCGTAGCCTAATCCTAATCCGTACGCTGACATTGACCCGTGCGTCAGCAAATACCCTGACCCTAACACGTTTCCGTACCCTCACCAGTGCCCTATACCTTGCCGTTCCCTAACCCTAACCCTAGCCCGGAATGGAAACCTACCACCAACCCTACACCTTACCCTACGCCATACCCTAATCCTAATCCGTACGCTGACACTGACCCGTGCGTCAGCAAGTACCCTGACCCTAACACGTTTCCGTACCCACACCTGTGTCCTAAACCTTGCCGTTCCCTAACCCTAGCCCAAACGGAAACCTACCACCAACCCTACACCTTACCCTACGCCGTACCCTAATCCTAATCCGTACGCTGACACTGACCCGTGCGTCAGCAAGTACCCTGACCCTAACACGTTTCCGTACCCTCACCTGTGCCCTAAACCTTGCCGTTCCCTAACCCTAACCCTAGCCCGGAACGGAAACCTACCACCATCCCTACACCTTACACTACGCCGTGCCCTAATCCTAATCTGTACGCTGACAATGACCCGTGAGTCAGCACATACCCTGACCCTAACACGTTTCCGTACCCTCACCTGTGCCCTAAACCTTGCCGTTCCCTAAGCCTAACCCTAGGCCAGCACGGAATCCTACCTCCAACACTACACGTTACCCTACGCCGTACCCTAATCCTAACCCGTGCGTCAGCATGTACCCTGACCCTAACACGTTTCCGTACCCTCACCTGTGCCCTAAACCTTGCCGTTCCCTAAGCCTATCCCTAGGCCGGCACGGAATCCTACCTCCAACCCTACACGTTACCCTAGGCCGTACCCTAATCCTAACCCGTGCGTCAGCATGTACCCTGACCCTAACATGTTTCCGTACACTCACCTGTGCCCTAAACCTTGCCGTTCCCTAACCCAAACCCTAGCCCGGAACGGAAACCTACCACCATCCCTACACCTTACCCTACGCCGTACCCTAATCCTAATCTGTACGCTGACAATGACCCGTGCGTCAGCACATATCCTAAACCTAACACGTTTCCGTACCCTCACCTGTGCCCTAAACCTTGCCATTCCCTAAGCCTAACACTAGGCCGACACGGAATTCTATGACCAACCCTACACGTTACCCTACGCCGTACCCTAATCCTAACCCGTGCATCAGCATGTACCCTGACCCTAACACGTTTCCGTACCCTCACCTGTGTCCTAAACCTTGCAGTTCCCTAACCCTAACCCTAGCCCGGAATGGAAACCTACCACCAACCCTACAACTTACCCTATGCCATACCCTAATCCTAATCTGTACGCTGACAATGACCCGTGCGTCAGCACATACCCTGAACCTAACACGTTTCCGTACCCTCACCTGTGCCCTAAACCTTGCCGTTCCCTAAGCCTAACACTAGGCCGACACGGAATTCTATGACCAACCCTACACGTTACCCTACGTCGTACCCTAATCCTAACCCGTGCATCAGCATGTAACCTGATCCTAACCCGTTTCCGTACCCTCACCTGTGCCCTAAACCTTGCAGTTCCCTAACCCTAACCCTAGCCCGAAACGGAACCCTACCACCAACCCTACACCTTACCTTACGCCGTACCCTAATCCTAATCCGTACGCTGAGACTGACCCGTGCGTCAGCAAGTACCCTGACCCTAACACGTTTCCGTACCCACACCTGTGTCCTAAACCTTGCCGTTCTCTAACCCTAACCCTAGCCCAAACGGAAACCTACCACCAACCCTACAACTTACCCTACGCCGTACTCTAATCCTAATACGTACGCTGACACTGACCCGTGCGTCAGCACGTACCCTGACCCTAACATGTTTCCGTACACTCACCTGTGCCATAAACCTTGCCGTTCCCTAACCCTAACCCTAGCCCGGAACGGAAACCTACCACCATCCCTACACCTTACCCTATGCCGTACCCTAATCCTAATCTGTACACTGACAATGACCCGTGCGTCAGCACATACCCTAAGCTAACACGTTTCCGTACCCTCACCTGTGCCCTAAACCTTGCCGTTCCCTAAGCCTATCCCTAGGCCGGCACGGAATCCTACCTCCAACCCTACACGTTACCCTACGCCGTACCCTAATCCTAACCCGTGCGTCAGCATGTACCCTGACCCTAACACGTTTCCGTACCCTCACCTGTGCCCTAAACCTTACAGTTCCCTAACCCTAACCCTAGCCCGAAACAGAAACCTACCACAAAACTTACACCTTGCCCTACGCCGTACCCTAATCCTAATCCGTACGCTGACATTGACCCATGCGTCAGCAAGTACCCTGACCCTAACACGTTTCCGTACCCTCACCAGTGCCCTATACCTTGCCGTTCCCTAACCCTAACCCTAGCCCGGAATGGAAACCTACCACCAACCCTACACCTTACCCTACGCCGTACCCTAATCCTAATCCGTACGCTGACACTGACCCATGCGTCAGCAAGTACCCTGACCCTAACACGTTTCCGTACCCACACCTGTGTCCTAAACCTTGCCATTCCCTAACCCTAACCCTAGCCCAAACGGAAACCTACCACCAACCCTACACCTTACCCTACGCCGTACCCTAATCCTAATCCGTACGCTGACACTGACCCGTGCGTCAGCAAGTACCCTGACCCTAACACGTTTCCGTACCCTCACCTGTGTCCTAAACCTTGCCGTTCCCTAACCCTAACCCTATCGCGGAATGGAAACCTACCACAAAACCTACACCTTACCCTACGCCGTACCCTAATCCTAATCCGTACGCTGACACTGACCCGTGCGTCAGCACGTACCCTGACCCTAACACGTTTCCGTACACTCACCTGTGCCCTAAACCTTGCCGTTCCCTAACCCTAACCCTAGCCCGGAATGGAAACCTACCACCATCCCTACACCTTACACTACGCCGTACCCTAATCCTAATCTGTACGCTGACAATGACCCGTGAGTCAGCACATACCCTGACCCTAACACGTTTCCGTACCCTCACCTGTGCCCTAAACCTTGCCGTTCCCTAAGCCTAACCCTAGGCCGGCACCGAATCCTACCTCCAACACTACACGTTACCCTACGACGTACCCTAATCCTAACCCGTGCGTCAGCATGTACCCTGACCCTAACACGTTTCCGTACCCTCACCTGTGGCCTAAACCTTACAGTTCCCTAACCCTAACCCTAGCCCGAAACAGAAACCTACCACAAAACCTACAACTTACCCTATGCCGTACCCTAATCCTAATACGTACGCTGACATTGACCCGTGCGTCAGCAAGTACCCTGACCCTAACACGTTTCCGTAACCTCACCTGTGCCCTAAACCTTGCCGTTCCCTAAGCCTAACCCTAGGCCGGCACGGAATCCTACCACCAACCCTACACGTTACCCTACGCCGTACCCTAATCCTAACCCGTGCGTCAGCATGTACCCTAACCCTAACACGTTTCCGTACCCTCACCTGTGCCCTAAACCTTGCAGTTCCCTAACCCTAACCCTAGCCCGGAAAGGAAACCTACCACCAACCCTACACCTTACCTTACGCCGTAACCTAATCCTGATCCGTACGCTGACACTGACCCATGCGTAAGCACCTACCCTGACCCTAACATGTTTCCGTACACTCACCTGTGCCCTAAACCTTGCCGTTCCCTAACCCTAACCCTAGCCAAGAACGGAAACCTACCACCATCCCTACATCTTACCCTACGCCGTACCCTAATCCTAATCTGTACGCTGACAATGACCCGTGCGTCAGCACATACCCTGACCCTAACACGTTTCCGTACCCTCACCTGTGCCCTAAACCTTGCCGTTCCCTAAGCCTAACCCTAGCCCGGCACGGAATTCTACCACCAACCCCACACGATACCCTATGCCGTACCCTAATCCTAACCCGTGCGTCAGCATGTACCCTGACCCTAACACGTTTCCGTACCCTCACCTGTGCCCTAAACCTTGCAGTTCCCTAACCCTAACCCTAGCCCGGAATGGAAACCTACCACCAACCCTACACCTTACCCTACGCCATACCATAATCCTAATCCGTACGCTGACACTGACCCATGCTTCAGCACGTACCCTGACCCTAACATGTTTCCGTACACTCACCTGTGCCCTAAACCTTGCCGTTCCCTAACCCTAAGCCTAGCCCGGAACGGAAACCTACCACCATCCCTACACCTTACCCTACGCCGTACCCTAATCCTAATCTGTACGCTGACAATGACCCGTGCGTCAGCACATACCCTGAGCCTAACACGTTTCCGTACCTTCACCTGTGCCCTAAACCTTGCCGTTCCCTAAGCCTTACCATAGCCTGGCACGGAATTCTACCACCAACCCCACACGTTACCCTACGCCGTACCCTAATCCTAACCCGTGCGTCAGCATGTACCCTGACCCTAACACGTTTCTGTACCCTCACCTGTGCCCTAAACCTTGCAGTTCCCTAACCCTAACCCAAGCCCGCAATGGAAACCTACCACCAACACTGCACCTTACCCTACGCCGTACCCTAATCCTAATCCGTACGCTGACACTGACCCATGCGTCAGCACGTACCCTGACCCTAACATGTTTCCGTACACTCACCTGTGCCCTAAACCTTGCCGTACCTTAACCCTAACCCTAGCCCGGAACGGAAACCTACCACCATCCCTACACCTTACCCTACGCTGTACCCTAATCCTAATCTGTACGCTGACAATGACCCATGCGTCAGCACATACCCTGACCCTAACATGTTTCCGTACCCTCACCTGTGCCCTAAACCTTGCCGTTCCCTAAGCCTAACCCTAGGCCGGCAAGGAATTCTACCACCAACCCTACACGATACCCTACGCCGTACCCTAATTCTAACCCGTGCGTCAGCATGTACCCTGACCCTAACACGTTTCCGTACCCTCAACTGTGCCCTAAACCTTGCAGTTCCCTAACCCTAACCCTAGCCCGGAACAGAAACCTACCACCAACCCTACACCTTACCCTACGCTGTACCCTAATCCTAATCCGTACGCTGACACTGACCCGTGCATCAGCAAGTACCCTGAACCTAACACGTTTCCATACCCACACCTGTGTCCTAAACCTTGCCTTTCCCTAACCCTAACCCTAGCCCAAACGGAAACCTAACACCAACCCTACACCTTACCCTACGCCGTACCCTAATCCTAATCCGTACGCTGACACTGACCCGTGCGTCAGCAAGTACCCTGACACTAAAACGTTTCCGTACCCTCACCTGTGCCCTAAACCTTGCCGTTCCCTAAGGCTAACCCTAGGCCGGCACGGAATCCTACCACCAACCCTACACGTTACCCTATGCCGTACCCTAATCCTAACCCATGTGTCAGCATGTACCCTGACCCTAACACTTTTCCGTACCCTCACCTGTGCCCTAAACCTTGCAGTTCCCTAACCCTAACCCTAGCCCGGAATGGAAACCTACCACCAACCCTACACCTTACCCTATGCCGTACCGTAATACTAATCCGTACGCTTACACTGACCCGTGCGTCAGCACGTTCCCTGACCCTAACATGTTTCCGTACACTCACCTGTGCCCTAAACCTTGCCGTTCCCTAACCCTAACCCTAGCCCGGAACGGAAACCTACCACCATCCCTACACCTTACCCTACACCATACCCTAATCCTAATCTGTACGCTGACAATGACCCATGCGTCAGCACATACCCTGACCCTAACATGTTTCCGTACCCTCACCTGTGCCCTAAACCTTGCCGTTCCCTAAGCATAACCCTAGGCCGGCACGGAATTCTACCACCAACCCTACACGTTACCCTACGCCGTACCCTAATCCTAACCCGTGCGTCAGCATGTACCCTCACCCTAACTCGTTTCCGTACCCTCACCTGTGACCTAAACCTTGCAGTTCCCTAACCCTAACCCTAGCCCGGAATGGATACCTACCACCAACCCTACACCTTACCCTACGCCGTACCCTAATCCTAATCCGTACGCTGACACTGACCCGTGCATCAGCAAGTACCCTGAACCTAACACGTTTCCATACCCACACCTGTGTCCTAAACCTTGCCGTTCCCTAAACCTAACCCTAGGCCAAACGAAAACCTACCACCAACCCTACACCTTACCCTACCCCGTACCCTAATCCTAATCCGTACGCTGACACTAACCAGTGCGTCAGCAAGTACCCTGACCCTAACACGTTTCCGTACCCTCACCTGTGTCCAAAACCTTGCAATTCCCTAACCCTAACCCTAGCGAGGAATGGAAACCTACCACAAAACCTACACCTTACCCTACGACATACCCTAATCCTAATCCGTACGCTGACACTGACCCGTGCGTCAGCACGTACCCTGACCTTAACATGTTTCCATACACTCACCTGTGCTGTAAACCTTGCCGTTCCCTAACCCTAACCCTAGCCCGGAACGGAAACCTACCACCATCCGCACACCTTACCCTACGCCGTAGCCTAATCCTAAACTGTACGCTGACAACGACCCCTGCGTCAACACACACCCTGACCCTAACACGTTTCCGTAACCTCACCTGTGCCCTAAACCTTGCCGTTCCCTAAGCCTAACCCTAGGCCGGCATGGAATCCTACCACCAACCCTACACGTTACCCTACGCCGTACCCTAATCCTAACCAGTGCGTCAGCATGTACCCTGACCCTAACACGTTTCCTTACCCTCACCTGTGCCCTAAACCTTGCAGTTCCCTAACCCTAACCCTAGCCCGGAACGGAAACCTACCACCAACCCTACACCTTACCCTACGCCGTACCCTAATCCTAATCCGTACGCTGACACTAACCCGTGCGTCAGCAAGTACCCTGACCCTAACACGTTTCCGTACCCTCACCTGCGTCCGAAGCCTTGCCGTTCCCTAACACTAACCCTAGCGAAGAATGGAAACCTACCACAAAACCTACACCTTACCCTACGCCATACCCTATTCCTAATCCGTACGCTGACACTGACCCATGCGCCAGCACGTACCCTGACCCTAACATGTTTCCGTACACTCACCTGTGCCCTAAACCTTGCCGTTCCCTAACCCTAACGCTAGCCCGGAACGGAAACCTACCACCATCCCTACACCTTACCCTACGCTGTACCCTAATTCTAATCTGTACGCTGACAATGACCCGTGCGTCAGCCCATACCCTGACCCTAACACGTTTCCGTACCCTCACCTGTGCCCTAAACCTTGCCGTTCCCTAAGCCTAACCCTAGGCCGGCACGGAATTCTACCACCAACCCTACACGTTACCCTACACCGTACCCTAATCCTAACCCGTGGGTCAGCATGTACCCTGACCCTAACACATTTCCGTATCCTCACCTGTGCCCTAAACCTTGCAGTTCCCTAACCCTAACCCTAGCCCGGAACGGAAACCTACCACCAACCCTACACCTTACCCTACGCCGTACCCTAATCCTAATCCGTACGCTGACACAGACACGTGCATCAGCAAGTACTCTGAACCTAACACGTTTCCGTATCCACACCTGTGCCCTAAACCTTGCCGTTCCCTAACCCTAACCCTAGCCAAGAATGGAAACCTACCACGATCCCTACACCTTACCCTACGCCATACCCTAATCATAATCTGTACGCTGACAATGACCCGTGCGTCAGCACATACCCTGACACTAACACGTTTCTGTACCCTCACCTGTGCCCTAAACCTTCCATTTCCCTAACCCTAACCCTAGCCAGGAATGGAAACCTACCACCAACCCTACACCTTACCCTACGCCGTACCCTAATCCTAATCCATACGCTGACACTGACACGTGCGTCAGCAAGTACCCTGACCCTAACACTTTTCCGTACCCACACCTGTGTCCTAAACCTTGCCGTTCCCTAACCCTAACCCTAGCCCGGAACGGAAACCTACCACCATCCCTACACCTTACCCTATGCCGTACCCTAATCCTAATCTGTAAGCTGACAATGACCCGTGCGTCAGCACATACCCTCACCCTAACATGTTTCCGTACCCTCACCTGTGCCCTAAACCTTGCCGTTCCCTAAGCCTAACACTACGCCGGCACGGAATTCTACCACCAACCCTACACGTTACCCTACGCCGTACCCTAATCCTAACCCGTGCGTCAGCATGTACCCTGACCCTAACACGTTTCCGTACCCTCACCTGTGCCCTAAACCTTGCAGTTCCCTAACCCTAACCCTAGCCCGGAACGGAAACCTACCACCAACCCTACACCTTACCCTACGCCGTACCCAAATCCTAATCCGTACGGTGACACTGACCCGTGCGTCAGCAAGTATCCTGACCCTATCACGTTTCCGTACCCTCACCTGTGTCCTAAACCTTGTAGTTCCCTAACCCTAACCCTAGCGAGGAATGGAAACCTACCACAAAACCTACACCTTACCCTACGCAATACCCTAATCCTAATCTGTACGCTGACACTGACCCGTGCATCAGCACGTACCCTGACCCTAACATGTTTCCGTACACTCACCTGTGCCGTGAACCTTGCCGTTCCCTAACCCTAACCCTAGCCTGGAACGGAAACCTACCACCATCCCCACACCTTACCCTACGCCGTAGCCTAATCCTAAACTGTACGCTGACAACGAACCGTGAGTCAGCACACACCCTGACCCTAACACGTTTCCGTAACCTCACCTGTGCCCTAAACCTTGCCGTTCCCTAAGGCTAACCCTAGGCCGGCACGGAATCCTACCACCAACCCTACACGTTACCCTACGCCGTACCCTAATCCTAACCCATGCGTCAGCAGGTACCCTGACCCTAACACATTTCCATACCCTCACCTGTGCCCTAAACCTTGCAGTTCCCTAACCCTAACCCTAGCCCGGAATGGAAAACTACCACCAACCCTACACCTTACCCTACACCGTACCCTAATCCTAATCCATACGCTGACACTGACCCGTGCGTCAGCACGTACCCTGACCCTAACATGTTTCCGTACACTCACCTGTGCCCTAAACCTTGCCGTTCCCTAACCCTAACCCTAGCCCGGAACGGAAACCTACCACCATCCCTACACCTTACCCTACGCCATACCCTAATCTTAATCTGTACGCTGACAATGACCCGTGCGTCAGCACATACCCTGACCCTAAAACGTTTCCGTACCCTCACCTGTGCCCTAAACCTTGCCGTTCCCTAAGGCTAACCCTAGCCCGGCACGGAATTCTACCACCAACCCCACACGTTACCCTACGCCGTACCCTAATCCTAACCCGTGCGTCAGCATGTACCCTGACCCTAACACGTTTCCGTACCCTCACCTGTGCCCTAAACCTTGCAGTTCCCTAACCCTAACCCTAGCCCGGAATGGAAACCTACCACCAACCCTACACCTTACCCTACACCGTACCCTAATCCTAATCCATACTCTGACACTGACCCGTGCGTCAGCACGTACCCTGACCCTAACATGTTTCCGTACACTCACCTGTGCCCTAAACCTTGCCGTTCCCTAACCCTAACCCTAGCCCGGAACGGAAACCTACCACCATCCCTACACCTTACCCTACGCCGTACCCTAATCTTAATCTGTACGCTGACAATGACCCGTGCGTCAGCACATACCCTGACCCTAACACGTTTCCGTACCCTCACCTGTGCCCTAAACCTTGCCGTTCCCTAAGGCTAACCCTAGCCCGGCACGGAATTCTACCACCAACCCCACACGTTACCCTACGCCGTACCCTAATCCTAACCCGTGCGTCAGCATGTACCCTGACCCTAACACGTTTCCGTACCCTCACCTGTGCCCTAAACCTTGCAGTTCCCTAACCCTAACCCTAGCCCGGAAAGGACACCTGCCACCAACCCTACACCTTACCTTACTCCGTAACCTAATCCTAATCCGTACGCTGACACTGACCCCTGCGTAAGCACGTACCCTGACCCTAACATGTTTCCGTACACTCACCTGAGCCCTAAACCTTGCCGTTCCCTAACCCTAACCCTAGCCCGGAACGGAAACCTACCACCATCCCTACACCTTACCCTATGCCGTACCCTAATGCTAATCTGTACGCTGACAATGACCAGTGCGTCAGCACATACCCTGACCCTAACACGTTTCCGTACCCTCACTGGTGCCCTAAACCTTGCCTTTCCCTAAGCCTAACCCTAGGCCAGCACAGAATTCTACCACCAACCCTACACGTTACCCTACGCCGTACCCTAATCCTAACCCGTGCGTCAGCATGTACCCTGACCCTAACACGTTTCCTTACCCTCACCTGTGCCCTAAGCCTTGCAGTTCCCTAACCCTAACCCTAGCCGGGAACGGAAACCTACCACCATCCCTACACCTTACCCTACGCCGTACCCTAATCCTAATCCGTACGCTGACACTGACCCGTGCGTCAGCAAGTACCCTGACCCTAACACGTTTCCGTACCCTCACCTGTGTCCTAATCCTTGCCGTTCCCTAACCCTAACCCTAGCGTTAAATGGAAACCTACCACAAAACCTACACCTTACCCTACGCCATACCCTAATCTTAATCCGTACGCTGACACTGACCCGTGGGTCAGCACGTACCCTGACCCTAACACGTTTCCGTACCCTCACCTGTGCCCTAAACCTTACAGTTCCCTAACCCTAACCCTAGCCCGGAATGGAAACCTACCACCAACCCTACACCTTACCCTACACCGTACCCTAATCCTAACCCGTGCGTCAGCATGTACCCTGACGCTAACACGTTTCCGTACCCTCACCTGTGTCCTAAACATTGCCGTTCCCTAACCCTAGCGCGGAATGGAAACCTACCACAAAACCTGCACCTTACCCTACGCCGTACCCTAATCCTAACCCGTGCGTCAGCACATACCCTGACCCTAACACGTTTCCGTACCCTCACCTGTGCCCTAAACCTTGCAGTTCCCTAACCCTAACCCTAGCCCGGAACGGAAACCTACCACCAACCCTACACCTTACCCTACGCCGTACCCTAATCCTAATCCGTACGCTGACACTAACCAGTGCGTCAGCAAGTACCCTGACCCTAACACGTTTCGGTACCCTCACCTGTGTGCAAAACCTTGCAATTCCCTAACCCTAACCCTAGCGAGGAATGGAAACCTACCACAAAACCTACACCTTACCCTACGACATACCCTAATCCTAATCCGTACGCTGACACTGACCCGTGCGTCAGCACGTACCCTGACCCTAACATGTTTCCGTACACTCACCTGTGCCGTAAACCTTGCCGTTCCCTAACCCTAACCCTAGCCCGGAACGGAAACCTACCACCATCTGCACACCTTACCCTACGCCGTAGCCTAATCCTAAACTGTACGCTGACAACGACCCGTGCGTCAGCACACACCCTGACCCTAACACGTTTCCGTAACCTCACCTGTGCCCTAAACCTTGCCGTTCCCTAAGGCTAACCCTAGGCCGGCACGGAATCCTACCACCAACCCTACACGTTACCCTACGCCGTACCCTAATCCTAACCCGTGCGTCAGCATGTACCCTAACCCTAACACGTTTCCGTACCCTCACCTGTGCCCTAAACCTTGCAGTTCCCTAACCCTAACCCTAGCCCGGAAAGGAAACCTACCACGAACCCTACACCTTACCTTTCGCCGTAACCTAATCCTGATCCGTACGCTGACACTGACCCATGCGTAAGCACGTACCCTGACCCTAACATGTTTCCGTACACTCACCTGTGCCCTAAACCTTGCCGTTCCCTAACCCTAACCCTAGCCAAGAACGGAAACCTACCACCATCCCTACATCTTACCCTACGCCGTACCCTAATCCTAATCTGTACGCTGACAATGACCCGTGCGTCAGCACATACCCTGACCCTAACACGTTTCCGTACCCTCACCTGTGCCCTAAACCTTGCCATTCCCTAAGCCTAACCCTAGCCCGGCACGGAATTCTACCACCAACCCCACACGATACCCTACGCCGTACCCTAATCCTAACCAGTGCGTCAGCATGTACCCTGACCCTAACACGTTTCCTTACCCTCACCTGTGCCCTAAACCTTGCAGTTCCCTAACCCTAACCCTAGCCCGGAACGGAAACCTACCACCAACCCTACACCTTACCCTACGCCGTACCCTAATCCTAATCCGTACGCTGACACTAACCCGTGCGTCAGCAAGTACCCTGACCCTAACACGTTTCCGTACCCTCACCTGCGTCCGTAGCCTTGCCGTTCCCTAACACTAACCCTAGCGAACAATGGAAACCTACCACAAAACCTACACCTTACCCTACGCCATACCCTATTCCTAATCTGTACGCTGACAATGACCCGTGCGTCAGCACATACCCTGAACCTAACACGTTTCCGTACCCTCACCTGTGCCCTAAACCTTGCCGTTCCCTAAGCCTAACACTAGGCCGACACGGAATTCTATGACCAACCCTACACGTTACCCTACGTCGTACCCTAATCCTAACTCGTGCATCAGCATGTAACCTGATCCTAACCCGTTTCCGTACCCTCACCTGTGCCCTAAACCTTGCAGTTCCCTAACCCTAACCCTAGCCCGAAACGGAACCCTACCACCAACCCTACACCTTACCTTACGCCGTACCCTAATCCTAATCCGTACGCTGAGACTGACCCGTGCGTCAGCAAGTACCCTGACCCTAACATGTTTCCGTACCCACACCTGTGTCCTAAACCTTGCCGTTCTCTAACCCTAACCCTAGCCCAAACGGAAACCTACCACCAACCCTACAACTTACCCTACGCCGTACTCTAATCCTAATCCGTACGCTGACACTGACCCGTGCGTCAGCACGTACCCTGACCCTAACATGTTTCCGTACACTCACCTGTGCCATAAACCTTGCCGTTCCCTAACCCTAACCCTAGCCCGGAACGGAAACCTACCACCATCCCTACACCTTACCCTATGCCGTACCCTAATCCTAATCTGTACACTGACAATGACCCGTGCGTCAGCACATACCCTAAGCTAACACGTTTCCGTACCCTCACCTGTGCCCTAAACCTTGCCGTTCCCTAAGCCTATCCCTAGGCCGGCACGGAATCCTACCTCCAACCCTACACGTTACCCTACGCCGTACCCTAATCCTAACCCGTGCGTCAGCATGTACCCTGACCCTAACACGTTTCCGTACCCTCACCTGTGCCCTAAACCTTACAGTTCCCTAACCCTAACCCTAGCCCGAAACAGAAACCTACCACAAAGCTTACACCTTGCCCTACGCCGTACCCTAATCCTAATCCGTACGCTGACATTGACCCGTGCGTCAGCAAGTACCCTGACCCTAACACGTTTCCGTACCCTCACCAGTGCCCTATACCTTGCCGTTCCCTAACCCTAACCCTAGCCCGGAATGGAAACCTACCACCAACCCTACACCTTACCCTACGCCGTACCCTAATCCTAATCCGTACGCTGACACTGACCCATGCGTCAGCAAGTACCCTGACCCTAACACGTTTCCGTACCCACACCTGTGCCCTAAACCTTGCCATTCCCTAACCCTAACCCTAGCCCAAACGGAAACCTACCACCAACCCTACACCTTACCCTACGCCGTACCCTAATCCTAATCCGTACGCTGACACTGACCCGTGCGTCAGCAAGTACCCTGACCCTAACACGTTTCCGTACCCTCACCTGTGTCCTAAACCTTGCCGTTCCCTAACCCTAACCCTATCGCGGAATGGAAACCTACCACAAAACCTACACCTTACCCTACGCCGTACCCTAATCCTAATCCGTACGCTGACACTGACCCGTGCGTCAGCACGTACCCTGACCCTAACACGTTTCCGTACACTCACCTGTGCCCTAAACCTTGCCGTTCCCTAACCCTAACCCTAGCCCGGAATGGAAACCTACCACCATCCCTACACCTTACACTACGCCGTACCCTAATCCTAATCTGTACGCTGACAATGACCCGTGAGTCAGCACATACCCTGACCCTAACACGTTTCCGTACCCTCACCTGTGCCCTAAACCTTGCCGTTCCCTAAGCCTAACCCTAGGCCAGCACCGAATCCTACCTCCAACACTACACGTTACCCTACGACGTACCCTAATCCTAACCCGTGCGTCAGCATGTACCCTGACCCTAACACGTTTCCGTACCCTCACCTGTGGCCTAAACCTTACAGTTCCCTAACCCTAACCCTAGCCCGAAACAGAAACCTACCACAAAACCTACAACTTACCCTATGCCGTACCCTAATCCTAATACGTACGCTGACATTGACCCGTGCGTCAGCAAGTACCCTGACCCTAACACGTTTCCGTAACCTCACCTGTGCCCTAAACCTTGCCGTTCCCTAAGCCTAACCCTAGGCCGGCACGGAATCCTACCACCAACCCTACACGTTACCCTACGCCGTACCCTAATCCTAACCCGTGCGTCAGCATGTACCCTAACCCTAACACGTTTCCGTACCCTCACCTGTGCCCTAAACCTTGCAGTTCCCTAACCCTAACCCTAGCCCGGAAAGGAAACCTACCACCAACCCTACACCTTACCTTACGCCGTAACCTAATCCTGATCCGTACGCTGACACTGACCCATGCGTAAGCACGTACCCTGACCCTAACATGTTTCCGTACACTCACCTGTGCCCTAAACCTTGCCGTTCCCTAACCCTAACCCTAGCCAAGAACGGAAACCTACCACCATCCCTACATCTTACCCTACGCCGTACCCTAATCCTAATCTGTACGCTGACAATGACCCGTGCGTCAGCACATACCCTGACCCTAAAACGTTTCCGTACCCTCACCTGTGCCCTAAACCTTGCCGTTCCCTAAGCCTAACCCTAGCCCGGCACGGAATTCTACCACCAACCCCACACGATACCCTACGCCGTACCCTAATCCTAACCCGTGCGTCAGCATGTACCCTGACCCTAACACGTTTCCTTACCCTCACCTGTGCCCTAAACCTTGCAGTTCCCTCACCCTAACCCTAGCCCGGAACGGAAACCTACCACCAACCCTACACCTTACCCTACGCCGTACCCTAATCCTAATCCGTACGCTGACACTAACCCGTGCGTCAGCAAGTACCCTGACCCTAACACGTTTCCGTACCCTCACCTGCGTCCGAAGCCTTGCCGTTCCCTAACACTAACCCTAGCGAAGAATGGAAACCTACCACAAAACCTACACCTTACCCTACGCCATACCCTATTCCTAATCCGTACGCTGACACTGACCCGTGCGCCAGCACGTACCCTGACCCTAACATGTTTCCGTACACTCACCTGTGCCCTAAACCTTGCCGTTCCCTAACCCTAACGCTAGCCCGGAACGGAAACCTACCACCATCCCTACACCTTACCCTACGCTGTACCCTAATTCTAATCTGTACGCTGACAATGACCCGTGCGTCAGCACATACCCTGTCCCTAACACGTTTCCGTACACTCACCTGTGCCCTAAACCTTGCCGTTCCCTAAGCCTAACCCTAGGCCAGCACGGAATTCTACCACCAACCCTACACGTTACCCTACACCGTACCCTAATCCTAACCCGTGGGTCAGCATGTACCCTGACCCTAACACATTTCCGTATCCTCACCTGTGCCCTAAACCTTGCAGTTCCCTAACCCTAACCCTAGCCCGGAACGGAAACCTACCACCAACCCTACACCTTACCCTACGCCGTACCCTAATCCTAATCCGTACGCTGACACAGACACGTGCATCAGCAAGTACTCTGAACCTAACACGTTTCCGTACCCACACCTGTGCCCTAAACCTTGCCGTTCCCTAACCCTAACCCTAGCCAAGAATGGAAACCTACCACCATCCCTACACCTTACCCTACGCCATACCCTAATCCTAATCTGTACGCTGACACTGACCCGTGCATCAGCACGTACCCTGACCCTAACATGTTTCCGTACACTCACCTGTGCCCTAAACCTTGCCGTTCCCTAACCCTAAGCCTAGCCCGGAACGGGAACCTACCACCATCCCTACACCTTACCCTACGCCGTACCCTAATCCTAATCTGTACGCTGACAATGACCCGTGCGTCAGCAAGTACCCTGACCCTAACACGTTTCTGTACCCTCACCTGTGCCCTAAACCTTGCCGTTCCCTAAGGCTAACAATAGGCCGGCACGGAATCCTACCACCAACCCTACACGTTACCCTATGCCGTACCCTAATCCTAACCCGTGCGTCAGCATGTACCCTGACCCTAACACGTTTCCGTACCCTCACCTGTGCCCTAAACCTTGCAGTTCCCTAACCCTAACCCTAGCCCGGAATGGAAACCTACCACCCACCCTACACCTTACCCTACGCCATACCATAATCCTAATCCGTACGCTGACACTGACCCATGCTTCAGCACGTACCCTGACCCTAACATGTTTCCGTACACTCACCTGTGCCCTAAACCTTGCCGTTCCCTAACCCTAAGCCTAGCCCGGAACGGAAACCTACCACCATCCCTACACCTTACCCTACGCCGTACCCTAATCCTAATCTGTACGCTGACAATGACCCGTGCGTCAGCACATACCCTGAGCCTAACACGTTTCCGTACCTTCACCTGTGCCCTAAACCTTGCCGTTCCCTAAGCCTAACCATAGCCTGGCACGGAATTCTACCACCAACCCCACACGTTACCCTACGCCGTACCCTAATCCTAACCCATGCGTCAGCAGGTACCCTGACCCTAACACATTTCCATACCCTCACCTGTGCCCTAAACCTTGCAGTTCCCTAACCCTAACCCTAGCCCGGAATGGAAACCTACCACCAACCCTACACCTTACCCTACACCGTACCCTAATCCTAATCCATACGCTGACACTGACCCGTGCGTCAGCACGTACCCTGACCCTAACATGTTTCCGTACACTCACCTGTGCCCTAAACCTTGCCGTTCCCTAACTCTAACCCTAGCCCGGAACGGGAACCTACCACCATCCCTACACCTTACCCTACGCCGTACCCTAATCTTAATCTGTACGCTGACAATGACCCGTGCGTCAGCACATACCCTGACCCTAAAACGTTTCCGTACCCTCACCTGTGCCCTAAACCTTGCCGTTCCCTAAGGCTAACCCTAGCCCGGCACGGAATTCTACCACCAACCCCACACGTTACCCTACGCCGTACACTAATCCTAACCCGTGCGTCAGCATGTACCCTGACCCTAACACGTTTCCGTACCCTCACCTGTGCCCTAAACCTTGCAGTTCCCTAACCCTAACCCTAGCCCGGAATGGAAACCTACCACCAACCCTACACCTTACCCTACACCGTACCCTAATCCTAATCCATACTCTGACACTGACCCATGCGTCAGCACGTACCCTGACCCTAACATGTTTCCGTACACTCACCTGTGCCCTAAACCTTGCCGTTCCCTAACCCTAACCCTAGCCCGGAACGGAAACCTACCACCATCCCTACACCTTACCCTACGCCGTACCCTAATCTTAATCTGTACGCTGACAATGACCCGTGCGTCAGCACATACCCTGACCCTAACACGTTTCCGTACCCTCACCTGTGCCCTAAACCTTGCCGTTCCCTAAGGCTAACCCTAGCCCGGCACGGAATTCTACCACCAACCCCACACGTTACCCTACGCCGTACCCTAATCCTAACCCGTGCGTCAGCATGTACCCTGACCCTAACACGTTTCCGTACCCTCACCTGTGCCCTAAACCTTGCAGTTCCCTAACCCTAACCCTAGCCCGGAAAGGAAACCTACCACCAACCCTACACCTTACCTTACTCCGTAACCTAATCCTAATCCGTACGCTGACACTGACCCATGCGTAAGCACGTACCCTGACCCTAACATGTTTCCGTACACTCACCTGAGCCCTAAACCTTGCCGTTCCCTAACCCTAACCCTAGCCCGGAACGGAAACCTACCACCATCCCTACACCTTACCCTACGCCGTACCCTAATCCTAATCTGTACGCTGACAATGACCAGTGCGTCAGCACATACCCTGACCCTAACACGTTTCCGTACCCTCACCGGTGCCCTAAACCTTGCCGTTCCCTAAGCCTAACCCTAGGCCAGCACAGAATTCTACCACCAACTCTACACATTACCCTACGCCGTACCCTAATCCTAACCCGTGCGTCAGCATGTACCCTGACCCTAACACGTTTCCTTACCCTCACCTGTGCCCTAAACCTTGCAGTTCCCTAACCCTAACCCTAGCCCGGAACGGAAACCTACCACCATCCCTACACCTTACCCTACGCCGTACCCTAATCCTAATCCGTACGCTGACACTGACCCGTGCGTCAGCAAGTACCCTGACCCTAACACGTTTCCGTACCCTCACCTGTGTCCTAATCCTTGCCGTTCCCTAACCCTAACCCTAGCGTTAAATGGAAACCTACCACAAAACCTACACCTTACCCTACGCCATACCCTAATCTTAATCCGTACGCTGACACTGACCCGTGGGTCAGCACGTACCCTGACCCTAACACGTTTCCGTACCCTCACCTGTGCCCTAAACCTTACAGTTCCCTAACCCTAACCCTAGCCCGGAATGGAAACCTACCACCAACCCTACACCTTACCCTACACCGTACCCTAATCCTAACCCGTGCGTCAGCATGTACCCTGACGCTAACACGTTTCCGTACCCTCACCTGTGTCCTAAACATTGCCGTTCCCTAACCCCAGCGCGGAATGGAAACCTACCACAAAACCTGCACCTTACCCTACGCCGTACCCTAATCCTAACCCGTGCGTCAGCACATACCCTGACCCTAACACGTTTCCGTACCCTCACCTGTGCCCTAAACCTTGCAGTTCCCTAACCCTAACCCTAGCCCGGAACGGAAACCTACCACCAACCCTACACCTTACCCTATGCCGTACCCTAATCCTAATCCGTACGCTGACACTAACCAGTGCGTCAGCAAGTACCCTGACCCTAACACGTTTCCGTACCCTCACCTGTGTGCCAAACCTTGCAATTCCCTAACCCTAACCCTAGCGAGGAATGGAAGACTACCACAAAACCTACACCTTACCCTACGACATACCCTAATCCTAATCCGTACGCTGACACTGACCCGTGCGTCAGCACGTACCCTGACCCTAACATGTTTCCGTACACTCACCTGTGCCGTAAACCTTGCCGTTCCCTAACCCTAACCCTAGCCCGGAACGGAAACATACCACCATCCGCACACCTTACCCTACGCCGTAGCCTAATCCTAAACTGTACGCTGACAACGACCCGTGCGTCAGCACACACCCTGACCCTAACACGTTTCCGTAACCTCACCTGTGCCCTAAACCTTGCCGTTCCCTAAGCCTAACCCTAGGCCGGCACGGAATCCTACCTCCAACCCTACACGTTACCCTACGCCGTACCCTAATCCTAACACGTGCGTCAGCATGTACCCTGACCCTAACACGTTTCCGTACCCTCACCTGTGCCCTAAACCTTACAGTTCCCTAAAGCTAACCCTAGCCCGAAACAGAAACCTACCACAAAACCTACACTTTGCCCTATGCCATACCCTAATCCTAATCCGTACGCTGACATTGACCCGTGCGTCAGCAAGTACCCTGACCCTAACACGTTTCCGTACCCTCACCTGTGCCCTAAACCTTGCCGTTCCCTAAGCCTAACCCTAGGCCAGCACCGAATCCTACCTCCAACACTACACGTTACCCTACGACGTACCCTAATCCTAACCCGTGCGTCAGCATGTACCCTGACCCTAACACGTTTCCGTACCCTCACCTGTGGCCTAAACCTTACAGTTCCCTAACCCTAACCCTAGCCCGAAACAGAAACCTACCACAAAACCTACAACTTACCCTATGCCGTACCCTAATCCTAATACGTACGCTGACATTGACCCGTGCGTCAGCAAGTACCCTGACCCTAACACGTTTCCGTAACCTCACCTGTGCCCTAAACCTTGCCGTTCCCTAAGCCTAACCCTAGGCCGGCACGGAATCCTACCACCAACCCTACACGTTACCCTACGCCGTACCCTAATCCTAACCCGTGCGTCATCATGTACCCTAACCCTAACACGTTTCCGTACCCTCACCTGTGCCCTAAACCTTGCAGTTCCCTAACCCTAACCCTAGCCCGGAAAGGAAACCTACCACCAACCCTACACCTTACCTTACGCCGTAACCTAATCCTGATCCGTACGCTGACACTGACCCATGCGTAAGCACGTACCCTGACCCTAACATGTTTCCGTACACTCACCTGTGCCCTAAACCTTGCCGTTCCCTAACCCTAACCCTAGCCAAGAACGGAAACCTACCACCATCCCTACATCTTACCCTACGCCGTACCCTAATCCTAATCTGTACGCTGACAATGACCCGTGCGTCAGCACATACCCTGACCCTAACACGTTTCCGTACCCTCACCTGTGCCCTAAACCTTGCCGTTCCCTAAGCCTAACCCTAGCCCGGCACGGAATTCTACCACCAACGCCACACGATACCCTACGCCGTACCCTAATCCTAACCCGTGCGTCAGCATGTACCCTGACCCTAACACGTTTCCTTACCCTCACCTGTGCCCTAAACCTTGCAGTTCCCTCACCCTAACCCTAGCCCGGAACGGAAACCTACCACCAACCCTACACCTTACCCTACGCCGTACCCTAATCCTAATCCGTACGCTGACACTAACCCGTGCGTCAGCAAGTACCCTGACCCTAACACGTTTCCGTACCCTCACCTGCGTCCGAAGCCTTGCCGTTCCCTAACACTAACCCTAGCGAAGAATGGAAACCTACCACAAAACCTACACCTTACCCTACGCCATACTCTATTCCTAATCCGTACGCTGACACTGACCCGTGCGCCAGCACGTACCCTGACCCTAACATGTTTCCGTACACTCACCTGTGCCCTAAACCTTGCCGTTCCCTAACCCTAACGCTAGCCCGGAACGGAAACCTACTACCATCCCTACACCTTACCCTACGCTGTACCCTAATTCTAATCTGTACGCTGACAATGACCCGTGCGTTAGCACATACCCTGTCCCTAACACGTTTCCGTACACTCACCTGTGCCCTAAACCTTGCCGTTCCCTAAGCCTAACCCTAGGCCAGCACGGAATTCTACCACCAACCCTACACGTTACCCTACACCGTACCCTAATCCTAACCCGTGGGTCAGCATGTACCCTGACCCTAACACATTTCCGTATCCTCACCTGTGCCCTAAACCTTGCAGTTCCCTAACCCTAACCCTAGCCCGGAACGGAAACCTACCACCAACCCTACACCTTACCCTACGCCGTACCCTAATCCTAATCCGTACGCTGACACAGACACGTGCATCAGCAAGTACTCTGAACCTAACACGTTTCCGTACCCACACCTGTGCCCTAAACCTTGCCGTTCCCTAACCCTAACCCTAGCCAAGAATGGAAACCTACCACCATCCCTACACCTTACCCTACGCCATACCCTAATCCTAATCTGTACGCTGACACTGACCCGTGCATCAGCACGTACCCTGACCCTAACATGTTTCCGTACACTCACCTGTGCCCTAAACCTTGCCGTTCCCTAACCCTAAGCCTAGCCCGGAACGGGAACCTACCACCATCCCTACACCTTACCCTACGCCGTACCCTAATCCTAATCTGTACGCTGACAATGACCCGTGCGTCAGCAAGTACCCTGACCCTAACACGTTTCTGTACCCTTACCTGTGCCCTAAACCTTGCCGTTCCCTAAGGCTAACCCTAGGCCGGCACGGAATCCTACCACCAACCCTACACGTTACCCTATGCCGTACCCTAATCCTAACCCGTGCGTCAGCATGTACCCTGACCCTAACACGTTTCCGTACCCTCACCTGTGCCCTAAACCTTGCAGTTCCCTAACCCTAACCCTAGCCCGGAATGGAAACCTACCACCCACCCTACACCTTACCCTACGCCATACCATAATCCTAATCCGTACGCTGACACTGACCCATGCTTCAGCACGTACCCTGACCCTAACATGTTTCCGTACACTCACCTGTGCCCTAAACCTTGCCGTTCCCTAACCCTAAGCCTAGCCCGGAACGGAAACCTACCACCATCCCTACACCTTACCCTACGCCGTACCCTAATCCTAATCTGTACGCTGACAATGACCCGTGCGTCAGCACTTACCCTGAGCCTAACACGTTTCCGTACCTTCACCTGTGCCCTAAACCTTGCCGTTCCCTAAGCCTAACCATAGCCTGGCACGGAATTCTACCACCAACCCCACACGTTACCCTACGCCGTACCCTAATCCTAACCCATGCGTCAGCAGGTACCATGACCCTAACACATTTCCATACCCTCACCTGTGCCCTAAACCTTGCAGTTCCCTAACCCTAACCCTAGCCCGGAATGGAAACCTACCACCAACCCTACACCTTACCCTACACCGTACCCTAATCCTAATCCATACGCTGACAATGACCCGTGCGGCAGCACATACCCTGAACCTAACACGTTTCCGTACCCTCACCTGTGCCCTAAACCTTGCCGTTCCCTAAGCCTAACACTAGGCCGACACGGAATTCTATGACCAACCCTACACGTTACCCTACGTCGTACCCTAATCCTAACCCGTGCATCAGCATGTAACCTGATCCTAACCCGTTTCCGTACCCTCACCTGTGCCCTAAACCTTGCAGTTCCCTAACCCTAACCCTAGCCCGAAACGGAACCCTACCACCAACCCTACACCTTACCTTACGCCGTACCCTAATCCTAATCCGTACGCTGAGACTGACCCGTGCGTCAGCAAGTACCCTGACCCTAACACGTTTCCGTACCCACACCTGTGTCCTAAACCTTGCCGTTCTCTAACCCTAACCCTAGCCCAAACGGAAACCTACCACCAACCCTACAACTTACCCTACGCCGTACTGTAATCCTAATCCGTACGCTGACACTGACCCGTGCGTCAGCACGTACCCTGACCCTAACATGTTTCTGTACACTCACCTGTGCCATAAACCTTGCCGTTCCCTAACCCTAACCCTAGCCCGGAACGGAAACCTACCACCATCCCTACACCTTACCCTATGCCGTACCCTAATCCTAATCTGTACACTGACAATGACCCGTGCGTCAGCACATACCCTAAGCTAACACGTTTCCGTACCCTCACCTGTGCCCTAAACCTTGCCGTTCCCTAAGCCTATCCCTAGGCCGGCACGGAATCCTACCTCCAACCCTACACGTTACCCTACGCCGTACCCTAATCCTAACCCGTGCGTCAGCATGTACCCTGACCCTAACACGTTTCCGTACCCTCACCTGTGCCCTAAACCTTACAGTTCCCTAACCCTAACCCTAGCCCGAAACAGAAACCTACCACAAAACTTACACCTTGCCCTACGCCGTACCCTAATCCTAATCCGTACGCTGACATTGACCCGTGCGTCAGCAAGTACCCTGACCCTAACACGTTTCCGTACCCTCACCAGTGCCCTATACCTTGCCGTTCCCTAACCCTAACCCTAGCCCGGAATGGAAACCTACCACCAACCCTACACCTTACCCTACGCCGTACCCTAATCCTAATCCGTACGCTGACACTGACCCATGCGTCAGCAAGTACCCTGACCCTAACACGTTTCCGTACCCACACCTGTGTCCTAAACCTTGCCATTCCCTAACCCTAACCCTAGCCCAAACGGAAACCTACCACCAACCCTACACCTTACCCTACGCCGTACCCTAATCCTAATCCGTACGCTGACACTGACCCGTGCGTCAGCAAGTACCCTGACCCTAACACGTTTCCGTACCCTCACCTGTGTCCTAAACCTTGCCGTTCCCTAACCCTAACCCTATCGCGGAATGGAAACCTACCACAAAACCTACACCTTACCCTACGCCGTACCCTAATCCTAATCCGTACGCTGACACTGACCCGTGCGTCAGCACGTACCCTGACCCTAACACGTTTCCGTACACTCACCTGTGCCCTAAACCTTGCCGTTCCCTAACCCTAACCCTAGCCCGGAATGGAAACCTACCACCATCCCTACACCTTACACTACGCCGTACCCTAATCCTAATCTGTACGCTGACAATGACCCGTGAGTCAGCACATACCCTGACCCTAACACGTTTCCGTACCCTCACCTGTGCCCTAAACCTTGCCGTTCCCTAAGCCTAACCCTAGGCCGGCACCGAATCCTACCTCCAACACTACACGTTACCCTACGACGTACCCTAATCCTAACCCGTGCGTCAGCATGTACCCTGACCCTAACACGTTTCCGTACCCTCACCTGTGGCCTAAACCTTACAGTTCCCTAACCCTAACCCTAGCCCGAAACAGAAACCTACCACAAAACCTATAACTTACCCTATGCCGTACCCTAATCCTAATACGTACGCTGACATTGACCCGTGCGTCAGCAAGTACCCTGACCCTAACACGTTTCCGTAACCTCACCTGTGCCCTAAACCTTGCCGTTCCCTAAGCCTAACCCTAGGCCGGCACGGAATCCTACCACCAACCCTACACGTTACCCTACGCCGTACCCTAATCCTAAACCGTGCGTCAGCATGTACCCTGACCCTAACACGTTTCCGTACCCTCACCTGTGCCCTAAACCTTGCAGTTCCCTAACCCTAACCCTAGCCCGGAATGGAAACCTACCACCCACCCTACACCTTACCCTACGCCATACCATAATCCTAATCCGTACGCTGACACTGACCCATGCTTCAGCACGTACCCTGACCCTAACATGTTTCCGTACACTCACCTGTGCCCTAAACCTTGCCGTTCCCTAACCCTAAGCCTAGCCCGGAACGGAAACCTACCACCATCCCTACACCTTACCCTACGCCGTACCCTAATCCTAATCTGTACGCTGACAATGACCCGTGCGTCAGCACTTACCCTGAGCCTAACACGTTTCCGTACCTTCACCTGTGCCCTAAACCTTGCCGTTCCCTAAGCCTAACCATAGCCTGGCACGGAATTCTACCACCAACCCCACACGTTACCCTACGCCGTACCCTAATCCTAACCCATGCGTCAGCAGGTACCCTGACCCTAACACATTTCCATACCCTCACCTGTGCCCGAAACCTTGCAGTTCCCTAACCCTAACCCTAGCCCGGAATGGAAACCTACCACCAACCCTACACCTTACCCTACACCGTACCCTAATCCTAATCCATACGCTGACAATGACCCGTGCGTCAGCACATACCCTGAACCTAACACGTTTCCGTACCCTCACCTGTGCCCTAAACCTTGCCGTTCCCTAAGCCTAACACTAGGCCGACACGGAATTCTATGACCAACCCTACACGTTACCCTACGTCGTACCCTAATCCTAACCCGTGCATCAGCATGTAACCTGATCCTAACCCGTTTCCGTACCCTCACCTGTGCCCTAAACCTTGCAGTTCCCTAACCCTAACCCTAGCCCGAAACGGAACCCTACCACCAACCCTACACCTTACCTTACGCCGTACCCTAATCCTAATCCGTACGCTGAGACTGACCCGTGCGTCAGCAAGTACCCTGACCCTAACACGTTTCCGTACCCACACCTGTGTCCTAAACCTTGCCGTTCTCTAACCCTAACCCTAGCCCAAACGGAAACCTACCACCAACCCTACAACTTACCCTACGCCGTACTCTAATCCTAATCCGTACGCTGACACTGACCCGTGCGTCAGCACGTACCCTGACCCTAACATGTTTCCGTACACTCACCTGTGCCATAAACCTTGCCGTTCCCTAACCCTAACCCTAGCCCGGAACGGAAACCTACCACCATCCCTACACCTTACCCTATGCCGTACCCTAATCCTAATCTGTACACTGACAATGACCCGTGCGTCAGCACATACCCTAAGCTAACACGTTTCCGTACCCTCACCTGTGCCCTAAACCTTGCCGTTCCCTAAGCCTATCCCTAGGCCGGCACGGAATCCTACCTCCAACCCTACACGTTACCCTACGCCGTACCCTAATCCTAACCCGTGCGTCAGCATGTACCCTGACCCTAACACGTTTCCGTACCCTCACCTGTGCCCTAAACCTTACAGTTCCCTAACCCTAACCCTAGCCCGAAACAGAAACCTACCACAAAACTTACACCTTGCCCTACGCCGTACCCTAATCCTAATCCGTACGCTGACATTGACCCGTGCGTCAGCAAGTACCCTGACCCTAACACGTTTCCGTACCCTCACCAGTGCCCTATACCTTGCCGTTCCCTAACCCTAACCCTAGCCCGGAATGGAAACCTACCACCAACCCTACACCTTACCCTACGCCGTACCCTAATCCTAATCCGTACGCTGACACTGACCCATGCGTCAGCAAGTACCCTGACCCTAACACGTTTCCGTACCCACACCTGTGTCCTAAACCTTGCCATTCCCTAACCCTAACCCTAGCCCAAACGGAAACCTACCACCAACCCTACACCTTACCCTACGCCGTACCCTAATCCTAATCCGTACGCTGACACTGACCCGTGCGTCAGCAAGTACCCTGACCCTAACACGTTTCCGTACCCTCACCTGTGTCCTAAACCTTGCCGTTCCCTAACCCTAACCCTATCGCGGAATGGAAACCTACCACAAAACCTACACCTTACCCTACGCCGTACCCTAATCCTAATCCGTACGCTGACACTGACCCGTGCGTCAGCACGTACCCTGACCCTAACACGTTTCCGTACACTCACCTGTGCCCTAAACCTTGCCGTTCCCTAACCCTAACCCTAGCCCGGAATGGAAACCTACCACCATCCCTACACCTTACACTACGCCGTACCCTAATCCTAATCTGTACGCTGACAATGACCCGTGAGTCAGCACATACCCTGACCCTAACACGTTTCCGTACCCTCACCTGTGCCCTAAACCTTGCCGTTCCCTAAGCCTAACCCTAGGCCGGCACCGAATCCTACCTCCAACACTACACGTTACCCTACGACGTACCCTAATCCTAACCCGTGCGTCAGCATGTACCCTGACCCTAACACGTTTCCGTACCCTCACCTGTGGCCTAAACCTTACAGTTCCCTAACCCTAACCCTAGCCCGAAACAGAAACCTACCACAAAACCTACAACTTACCCTATGCCGTACCCTAATCCTAATACGTACGCTGACATTGACCCGTGCGTCAGCAAGTACCCTGACCCTAACACGTTTCCGTAACCTCACCTGTGCCCTAAACCTTGCCGTTCCCTAAGCCTAACCCTAGGCCGGCACGGAATCCTACCACCAACCCTACACGTTACCCTACGCCGTACCCTAATCCTAACCCGTGCGTCAGCATGTACCCTAACCCTAACACGTTTCCGTACCCTCACCTGTGCCCTAAACCTTGCAGTTCCCTAACCCTAACCCTAGCCCGGAAAGGAAACCTACCACCAACCCTACACCTTACCTTACGCCGTAACCTAATCCTGATCCGTACGCTGACACTGACCCATGCGTAAGCACGTACCCTGACCCTAACATGTTTCCGTACACTCACCTGTGCCCTAAACCTTGCCGTTCCCTAACCCTAACCCTAGCCAAGAACGGAAACCTACCACCATCCCTACATCTTACCCTACGCCGTACCCTAATCCTAATCTGTACGCTGACAATGACCCGTGCGTCAGCACATACCCTGACCCTAACACGTTTCCGTACCCTCACCTGTGCCCTAAACCTTGCCGTTCCCTAAGCCTAACACTAGCCCGGCACGGAATTCTACCACCAACCCCACACGATACCCTACGCCGTACCCTAATCCTAACCCGTGCGTCAGCATGTACCCTGACCCTAACACGTTTCCTTACCCTCACCTGTGCCCTAAACCTTGCAGTTCCCTCACCCTAACCCTAGCCCGGAACGGAAACCTACCACCAACCCTACACCTTACCCTACGCCGTACCCTAATCCTAATCCGTACGCTGACACTAACCCGTGCGTCAGCAAGTACCCTGACCCTAACACGTTTCCGTACCCTCACCTGCGTCCGAAGCCTTGCCGTTCCCTAACACTAACCCTAGCGAAGAATGGAAACCTACCACAAAACCTACACCTTACCCTACGCCATACCCTATTCCTAATCCGTACGCTGACACTGACCCGTGCGCCAGCACGTACCCTGACCCTAACATGTTTCCGTACACTCACCTGTGCCCTAAACCTTGCCGTTCCCTAACCCTAACGCTAGCCCGGAACGGAAACCTACCACCATCCCTACACCTTACCCTACGCTGTACCCTAATTCTAATCTGTACGCTGACAATGACCCGTGCGTCAGCACATACCCTGTCCCTAACACGTTTCCGTACACTCACCTGTGCCCTAAACCTTGCCGTTCCCTAAGCCTAACCCTAGGCCAGCACGGAATTCTACCACCAACCCTACACGTTACCCTACACCGTACCCTAATCCTAACCCGTGGGTCAGCATGTACCCTGACCCTAACACATTTCCGTATCCTCACCTGTGCCCTAAACCTTGCAGTTCCCTAACCCTAACCCTAGCCCGGAACGGAAACCTACCACCAACCCTACACCTTACCCTACGCCGTACCCTAATCCTAATCCGTACGCTGACACAGACACGTGCATCAGCAAGTACTCTGAACCTAACACGTTTCCGTACCCACACCTGTGCCCTAAACCTTGCCGTTCCCTAACCCTAACCCTAGCAAAGAATGGAAACCTACCACCATCCCTACACCTTACCCTACGCCATACCCTAATCCTAATCTGTACGCTGACACTGACCCGTGCATCAGCACGTACCCTGACCCTAACATGTTTCCGTACACTCACCTGTGCCCTAAACCTTGCCGTTCCCTAACCCTAAGCCTAGCCCGGAACGGGAACCTACCACCATCCCTACACCTTACCCTACGCCGTACCCTAATCCTAATCTGTACGCTGACAATGACCCGTGCGTCAGCAAGTACCCTGACCCTAACACGTTTCTGTACCCTCACCTGTGCCCTAAACCTTGCTGTTCCCTAAGGCTAACCCTAGGCCGGCACGGAATCCTACCACCAACCCTACACGTTACCCTATGCCGTACCCTAATCCTAACCCGTGCGTCAGCATGTACCCTGACCCTAACACGTTTCCGTACCCTCACCTGTGCCCTAAACCTTGCAGTTCCCTAACCCTAACCCTAGCCCGGAATGGAAACCTACCACCAACCCTACACCTTACCCTACGCCATACCATAATCCTAATCCGTACGCTGACACTGACCCATGCTTCAGCACGTACCCTGACCCTAACATGTTTCCGTACACTCACCTGTGCCCTAAACCTTGCCGTTCCCTAACCCTAAGCCTAGCCCGGAACGGAAACCTACCACCATCCCTACACCTTACCCTACGCCGTACCCTAATCCTAATCTGTACGCTGACAATGACCCGTGCGTCAGCACATACCCTGAGCCTAACACGTTTCCGTACCTTCACCTGTGCCCTAAACCTTGCCGTTCCCTAAGCCTAACCATAGCCTGGCACGGAATTCTACCACCAACGCCACACGATACCCTACGCCGTACCCTAATCCTAACCCGTGCGTCAGCATGTACCCTGACCCTAACACGTTTCTGTACCCTCACCTGTGCCCTAAACCTTGCAGTTCCCTAACCCTAACCCAAGCCCGCAATGGAAACCTACCACCAACCCTACACCTTACCCTACGCCGTACCCTAATCCTAATCCGTACGCTGACACTGACCCATGCGTCAGCACGTACCCTGACCCTAACATGTTTCCGTACACTCACCTGTGCCCTAAACCTTGCCGTACCTTAACCGTAACCCTAGCCCGGAACGGAAACCTACCACCATCCCTACACCTTACCCTACGCTGTACCCTAATCCTAATCTGTACGCTGACAATGACCCATGCGTCAGCACATACCCTGACCCTAACATGTTTCCGTACCCTCACCTGTGCCCTAAACCTTGCCGTTCCCTAAGCCTAACCCTAGGCCGGCAAGGAATTCTACCACCAACCCTACACTTTACCCTACGCCGTACCCTAATTCTAACCCGTGCGTCAGCATGTACCCTGACCCTAACACGTTTCCGTACCCTCACCTGTGCCCTAAACCTTGCAGTTCCCTAACCCTAACCCTAGCCCGGAACAGAAACCTACCACCAACCCTACACCTTACCCTACGCTGTACCCTAATCCTAATCCGTACGCTGACACTGACCCGTGCATCAGCAAGTACCCTGAACCTAACACGTTTCCATACCCACACATGTGTCCTAAACCTTGCCTTTCCCTAACCCTAACCCTAGCCCAAACGGAAACCTAACACCAACCCTACACCTTACCCTACGCCGTACCCTAATCCTAATCCGTACGCTGACACTGACCCGTGCGTCAGCAAGTACCCTGACACTAAAACGTTTCCGTACCCTCACCTGTGCCCTAAACCTTGCCGTTCCCTAAGGCTAACCCTAGGCCGGCACGGAATCCTACCACCAACCCTACACGTTACCCTATGCCGTACCCTAATCCTAACCCATGTGTCAGCATGTACCCTGACCCTAACACTTTTCCGTACCCTCACCTGTGCCCTAAACCTTGCAGTTCCCTAACCCTAACCCTAGCCCGGAATGGAAACCTACCACCAACCCTACACCTTACCCTATGCCGTGCCGTAATACTAATCCGTACGCTTACACTGACCCGTGCGTCAGCACGTTCCCTGACACTAACATGTTTCCGTACACTCACCTGTGCCCTAAACCTTGCCGATCCCTAACCCTAACCCTAGCCCGGAACGGAAACCTACCACCATCCCTACACCTTACCCTACACCATACCCTAATCCTAATCCGTACGCTGACAATGACCCATGCGTCAGCACATACCCTGACCCTAACCCGTTTCCTTACCCTCACCTGTGCCCTAAACCTTGCAGTTCCCTAACCCTAACCCTAGCCCGGAACGGAAACCTACCACCAACCCTACACCTTACCCTACGCCGTACCCTAATCCTAATCCGTACGCTGACACTAACCCGTGCGTCAGCAAGTACCCTGACCCTAACACGTTTCCGTACCCTCACCTGCGTCCGTAGCCTTGCCGTTCCCTAACACTAACCCTAGCGAAGAATGGAAACCTACCACAAAACCTACACCTTACCCTACGCCATACCCTATTCCTAATCTGTACGCTGACAATGACCCGTGCGTCAGCACATACCCTGAACCTAACACGTTTCCGTACCCTCACCTGTGCCCTAAACCTTGCCGTTCCCTAAGCCTAACACTAGGCCGACACGGAATTCTATGACCAACCCTACACGTTACCCTACGTCGTACCCTAATCCTAACCCGTGCATCAGCATGTAACCTGATCCTAACCCGTTTCCGTACCCTCACCTGTGCCCTAAACCTTGCAGTTCCCTAACCCTAACCCTAGCCCGAAACGGAACCCTACCACCAACCCTACACCTTACCTTACGCCGTACCCTAATCCTAATCCGTACGCTGAGACTGACCCGTGCGTCAGCAAGTACCCTGACCCTAACACGTTTCCGTACCCACACCTGTGTCCTAAACCTTGCCGTTCTCTAACCCTAACCCTAGCCCAAACGGAAACCTACCACCAACCCTACAACTTACCCTACGCCGTACTCTAATCCTAATCCATACGCTGACACTGACACGTGCGTCAGCACGTACCCTGACCCTAACATGTTTCCGTACACTCACCTGTGCCATAAACCTTGCCGTTCCCTAACCCTAACCCTAGCCCGGAACGGAAACCTACCACCATCCCTACACCTTACCCTATGCCGTACCCTAATCCTAATCTGTACACTGACAATGACCCGTGCGTCAGCACATACCCTAAGCTAACACGTTTCCGTACCCTCACCTGTGCCCTAAACCTTGCCGTTCCCTAAGCCTATCCCTAGGCCGGCACGGAATCCTACCTCCAACCCTACACGTTACCCTACGCCGTACCCTAATCCTAACCCGTGCGTCAGCATGTACCCTGACCCTAACACGTTTCCGTACCCTCACCTGTGCCCTAAACCTTACAGTTCCCTAACCCTAACCCTAGCCCGAAACAGAAACCTACCACAAAACTTACACCTTGCCCTACGCCGTACCCTAATCCTAATCCGTACGCTGACATTGACCCGTGCGTCAGCAAGTACCCTGACCCTAACACGTTTCCGTACCCTCACCAGTGCCCTATACCTTGCCGTTCCCTAACCCTAACCCTAGCCCGGAATGGAAACCTACCACCAACCCTACACCTTACCCTACGCCGTACCCTAATCCTAATCCGTACGCTGACACTGACCCATGCGTCAGCAAGTACCCTGACCCTAACACGTTTCCGTACCCACACCTGTGCCCTAAACCTTGCCGTTCCCTAAGCATAACACTAGGCCGGCACGGAATTCTACCACCAACCCTACACGTTACCCTACGCCGTACCCTAATCCTAACCCGTGCGTCAGCATGTACCCTCACCCTAACTCGTTTCCGTACCCTCACCTGTGACCTAAACCTTGCAGTTCCCTAACCCTAACCCTAGCCCGGAACGGATACCTACCACCAACCCTACACCTTACCCTACGCCGTACCCTAATCCTAATCCGTACGCTGACACTGACCCGTGCATCAGCAAGTACCCTGAACCTAACACGTTTCCATACCGACACCTGTGTCCTAAACCTTGCCGTTCCCTAAACCTAACCCTAGGCCAAACGAAAACCTACCACCAACCCTACACCTTACCCTACCCCGTACCCTAATCCTAATCCGTACGCTGACACTAACCAGTGCGTCAGCAAGTACCCTGACCCTAACACGTTTCCGTACCCTCACCTGTGTCCAAAACCTTGCAATTCCCTAACCCTAACCCTAGCGAGGAATGGAAACCTACCACAAAACCTCCACCTTACCCTACGACATACCCTAATCCTAATCCGTACGCTGACACTGACCCGTGCGTCAGCACGTACCCTGACCCTAACATGTTTCCATACACTCACCTGTGCTGTAAACCTTGCCGTTCCCTAACCCTAACCCTAGCCCGGAACGGAAACCTACCACCATCCGCACACCTTACCCTACGCCGTAGCCTAATCCTAAACTGTACGCTGACAACGACCCGTGCGTCAGCACACACCCTGACCCTAACACGTTTCCGTAACCTCACCTGTGCCCTAAACCTTGCCGTTCCCTAAGCCTAACCCTAGGCCGGCACGGAATCCTACCACCAACACTACACGTTACCCTACGCCGTACCCTAATCCTAACCAGTGCGTCAGCATGTACCCTGACCCTAACACGTTTCCTTACCCTCACCTGTGCCCTAAACCTTGCAGTTCCCTAACCCTAACCCTAGCCCGGAACGGAAACCTACCACCAACCCTACACCTTACCCTACGCCGTACCCTAATCCTAATCCGTACGCTGACACTAACCCGTGCGTCAGCAAGTACCCTGACCCTAACACGTTTCCGTACCCTCACCTGCGTCCGAAGCCTTGCCGTTCCCTAACACTAACCCTAGCGAAGAATGGAAACCTACCACAAAACCTACACCTTACCCTACGCCATACCCTATTCCTAATCCGTACGCTGACACTGACCCATGCGCCAGCACGTACCCTGACCCTAACATGTTTCCGTACACTCACCTGTGCCCTAAACCTTGCCGTTCCCTAACCCTAACGCTAGCCCGGAACGGAAACCTACCACCATACCTACACCTTACCCTACGCTGTACCCTAATTCTAATCTGTACGCTGACAATGACCCGTGCGTCAGCCCATACCCTGACCCTAACACGTTTCCGTACCCTCACCTGTGCCCTAAACCTTGCCGTTCCCTAAGCCTAACCCTAGGCCGGCACGGAATTCTACCACCAACCCTACACGTTACCCTACACCGTACCCTAATCCTAACCCGTGGGTCAGCATGTACCCTGACCCTAACACATTTCCGTATCCTCACCTGTGCCCTAAACCTTGCAGTTCCCTAACCCTAACCCTAGCCCGGAACGGAAACCTACCACCAACCCTACACCTTACCCTACGCCGTACCCTAATCCTAATCCGTACGCTGACACAGACACGTGCATCAGCAAGTACTCTGAACCTAACACGTTTCCGTATCCACACCTGTGCCCTAAACCTTGCCGTTCCCTAACCCTAACCCTAGCCAAGAATGGAAACCTACCACGATCCCTACACCTTACCCTACGCCATACCCTAATCCTAATCTGTACACTGACAATGACCCGTGCGTCAGCACATACCCTGACACTAACACGTTTCTGTACCCTCACCTGTGCCCTAAACCTTCCATTTCCCTAACCCTAACCCTAGCCAGGAATGGAAACCTACCACCAACCCTACACCTTACCCTACGCCGTACCCTAATCCTAATCCATACGCTGACACTGACCCGTGCGTCAGCAAGTACCCTGACCCTAACACTTTTCCGTACCCACACCTGTGTCCTAAACCTTGCCGTTCCCTAACCCTAACCCTAGCCCGGAACGGAAACCTACCACCATCCCTACACCTTACCCTATGCCGTACCCTAATCCTAATCTGTAAGCTGACAATGACCCGTGCGTCAGCACATACCCTCACCCTAACATGTTTCCGTACCCTCACCTGTGCCCTAAACCTTGCCGTTCCCTAAGCCTAACACTACGCCGGCACGGAATTCTACCACCAACCCTACACGTTACCCTACGCCGTACCCTAATCCTAACCCGTGCGTCAGCATGTACCCTGACCCTAACACGTTTCCGTACCCTCACCTGTGCCCTAAACCTTGCAGTTCCCTAACCCTAACCCTAGCCCGGAACGGAAACGTACCACCAACCCTACACCTTACCCTACGCCGTACCCAAATCCTAATCCGTACGGTGACACTGACCCGTGCGTCAGCAAGTATCCTGACCCTATCACGTTTCCGTACCCTCACCTGTGTCCTAAACCTTGTAGTTCCCTAACCCTAACCCTAGCGAGGAATGGAAACCTACCACAAAACCTACACCTTACCCTACGCAATACCCTAATCCTAATCTGTACGCTGACACTGACCCGTGCATCAGCACGTACCCTGACCCTAACATGTTTCCGTACACTCACCTGTGCCGTGAACCTTGCCGTTCCCTAACCCTAACCCTAGCCTGGAACGGAAACCTACCACCATCCCCACACCTTACCCTACGCCGTAGCCTAATCCTAAACTGTACGCTGACAACGAACCGTTAGTCAGCACACACCCTGACCCTAACACGTTTCCGTAACCTCACCTGTGCCCTAAACCTTGCCGTTCCCTAAGCCTAACCCTAGGCCGGCACAGAATCCTACCACCAACCCTACACGTTACCCTACGCCGTACCCTAATCCTAACCCATGCGTCAGCAGGTACCCTGACCCTAACACATTTCCATACCCTCACCTGTGCCCTAAACCTTGCAGTTCCCTAACCCTAACCCTAGCCCGGAATGGAAACCTACCACCAACCCTACACCTTACCCTACACCGTACCCTAATCCTAATCCATACGCTGACACTGACCCGTGCGTCAGCACGTACCCTGACCCTAACATGTTTCCGTACACTCACCTGTGCCCTAAACCTTGCCGTTCCCTAACCCTAACCCTAGCCCGGAACGGAAACCTACCACCATCCCTACACCTTACCCTACGCCATACCCTAATCTTAATCTGTACGCTGACAATGACCCGTGCGTCAGCACATACCCTGACCCTAAAACGTTTCCGTACCCTCACCTGTGCCCTAAACCTTGCCGTTCCCTAAGGCTAACCCTAGCCCGGCACAGAATTCTACCACCAACCCCACACGTTACCCTACGCCGTACCCTAATCCTGACCCGTGCGTCAGCATGTACCCTGACCCTAACACGTTTCCGTACCCTCACCTGTGCCCTAAACCTTGCAGTTCCCTAACCCTAACCCTAGCCCGGAATGGAAACCTACCACCAACCCTACACCTTACCCTACACCGTACCCTAATCCTAATCCATACTCTGACACTGACCCGTGCGTCAGCACGTACCCTGACCCTAACATGTTTCCGTACACTCACCTGTGCCCTAAACCTTGCCGTTCCCTAACCCTAACCCTAGCCCGGAACGGAAACCTACCACCATCCCTACACCTTACCCTACGCCGTACCCTAATCTTAATCTGTACGCTGACAATGACCCGTGCGTCAGCACATACCCTGACCCTAACACGTTTCCGTACCCTCACCTGTGCCCTAAACCTTGCCGTTCCCTAAGGCTAACCCTAGCCCGGCACGGAATTCTACCACCAACCCCACACGTTACCCTACGCCGTACCCTAATCCTAACCCGTGCGTCAGCATGTACCCTGACCCTAACACGTTTCCGTACCCTCACCTGTGCCCTAAACCTTGCAGTTCCCTAACCCTAACCCTAGCCCGGAAAGGAAACCTACCACCAACCCTACACCTTACCTTACTCCGTAACCTAATCCTAATCCGTACGCTGACACTGACCCCTGCGTAAGCACGTACCCTGACCCTAACATGTTTCCGTACACTCACCTGAGCCCTAAACCTTGCCGTTCCCTAACCCTAACCCTAGCCCGGAACGGAAACCTACCACCATCCCTACACCTTACCCTATGCCGTACCCTAATGCTAATCTGTACGCTGACAATGACCAGTGCGTCAGCACATACCCTGACCCTAACACGTTTCCGTACCCTCACTGGTGCCCTAAACCTTGCCGTTCCCTAAGCCTAACCCTAGGCCAGCACAGAATTCTACCACCAACCCTACACGTTACCCTACGCCGTACCCTAATCCTAACCCGTGCGTCAGCATGTACCCTGACCCTAACACGTTTCCTTACCCTCACCTGTGCCCTAAGCCTTGCAGTTCCCTAACCCTAACCCTAGCCCGGAACGGAAACCTACCACCATCCCTACACCTTACCCTACGCCGTACCCTAATCCTAATCCGTACGCTGACACTGACCCGTGCGTCAGCAAGTACCCTGACCCTAACACGTTTCCGTACCCTCACCTGTGTCCTAATCCTTGCCGTTCCCTAACCCTAACCCTAGCGTTAAATGGAAACCTACCACAAAACCTACACCTTACCCTACGCCATACCCTAATCTTAATCCGTACGCTGACACTGACCCGTGGGTCAGCACGTACCCTGACCCTAACACGTTTCCGTACCCTCACCTGTGCCCTAAACCTTACAGTTCCCTAACCCTAACCCTAGCCCGGAATGGAAACCTACCACCAACCCTACACCTTACCCTACACCGTACCCTAATCCTAACCCGTGCGTCAGCATGTACCCTGACGCTAACACGTTTCCGTACCCTCACCTGTGTCCTAAACATTGCCGTTCCCTAACCCTAGCGCGGAATGGAAACCTACCACAAAACCTGCACCTTACCCTACGCCGTACCCTAATCCTAACCCGTGCGTCAGCACATACCCTGACCCTAACACGTTTCCGTACCCTCACCTGTGCCCTAAACCTTGCAGTTCCCTAACCCTAACCCTAGCCCGGAACGGAAACCTACCACCAACCCTACACCTTACCCTACTCCGTACCCTAATCCTAATCCGTACGCTGACACTAACCAGTGCGTCAGCAAGTACCCTGACCCTAACACGTTTCGGTACCCTCACCTGTGTGCAAAACCTTGCAATTCCCTAACCCTAACCCTAGCGAGGAATGGAAAGCTACCACAAAACCTACACCTTACCCTACGACATACCCTAATCCTAATCCGTACGCTGACACTGACCCGTGCGTCAGCACGTACCCTGACCCTAACATGTTTCCGTACACTCACCTGTGCCGTAAACCTTGCCGTTCCCTAACCATAACCCTAGCCCGGAACGGAAACCTACCACCATCTGCACACCTTACCCTACGCCGTAGCCTAATCCTAAACTGTACGCTGACAACGACCCGTGCGTCAGCACACACCCTGACCCTAACACGTTTCCGTAACCTCACCTGTGCCCTAAACCTTGCCGTTCCCTAAGCCTAACCCTAGGCCGGCACGGAATCCTACCACCAACCCTACACGTTAACCTACGCCGTACCCTAATCCTAACCCGTGCGTCAGCATGTACCCTAACCCTAACACGTTTCCGTACCCTCACCTGTGCCCTAAACCTTGCAGTTCCCTAACCCTAACCCTAGCCCGGAAAGGAAACCTACCACCAACCCTACACCTTACCTTACGCCGTAACCTAATCCTGATCCGTACGCTGACACTGACCCATGCGTAAGCACGTACCCTGACCCTAACATGTTTCCGTACACTCACCTGTGCCCTAAACCTTGCCGTTCCCTAACCCTAACCCTAGCCAAGAACAGAAACCTACCACCATCCCTACATCTTACCCTACGCCGTACCCTAATCCTAATCTGTACGCTGACAATGACCCGTGCGTCAGCACATACCCTGACCCTAACACGTTTCCGTACCCTCACCTGTGCCCTAAACCTTGCCATTCCCTAAGCCTAACCCTAGCCCGGCACGGAATTCTACCACCAACCCCACACGATACCCTACGCCGTACCCTAATCCTAACCAGTGCGTCAGCATGTACCCTGACCCTAACACGTTTCCTTACCCTCACCTGTGCCCTAAACCTTGCAGTTCCCTAACCCTAACCCTAGCCCGGAACGGAAACCTACCACCAACCCTACACCTTACCCTACGCCGTACCCTAATCCTAATCCGTACGCTGACACTAACCCGTGCGTCAGCAAGTACCCTGACCCTAACACGTTTCCGTACCCTCACCTGCGTCCGTAGCCTTGCCGTTCCCTAACACTAACCCTAGCGAAGAATGGAAACCTACCACAAAACCTACACCTTACCCTATGCCATACCCTATTCCTAATCTGTACGCTGACAATGACCCGTGCGTCAGCACATACCCTGAACCTAACACGTTTCCGTACCCTCACCTGTGCCCTAAACCTTGCCGTTCCCTAAGCCTAACACTAGGCCGACACGGAATTCTATGACCAACCCTACACGTTACCCTACGTCGTACCCTAATCCTAACCCGTGCATCAGCATGTAACCTGATCCTAACCCGTTTCCGTACCCTCACCTGTGCCCTAAACCTTGCAGTTCCCTAACCCTAACCCTAGCCCGAAACGGAACCCTACCACCAACCCTACACCTTACCTTACGCCGTACCCTAATCCTAATCCGTACGCTGAGACTGACCCGTGCGTCAGCAAGTACCCTGACCCTAACACGTTTCCGTACCCACACCTGTGTCCTAAACCTTGCCGTTCTCTAACCCTAACCCTAGCCCAAACGGAAACCTACCACCAACCCTACAACTTACCCTACGCCGTACTCTAATCCTAATCCATACGCTGACACTGACACGTGCGTCAGCACGTACCCTGACCCTAACATGTTTCCGTACACTCACCTGTGCCATAAACCTTGCCGTTCCCTAACCCTAACCCTAGCCCGGAACGGAAACCTACCACCATCCCTACACCTTACCCTATGCCGTACCCTAATCCTAATCTGTACACTGACAATGACCCGTGCGTCAGCACATACCCTAAGCTAACACGTTTCCGTACCCTCACCTGTGCCCTAAACCTTGCCGTTCCCTAAGCCTATCCCTAGGCCGGCACGGAATCCTACCTCCAACCCTACACGTTACCCTACGCCGTACCCTAATCCTAACCCGTGCGTCAGCATGTACCCTGACCCTAACACGTTTCCGTACCCTCACCTGTGCCCTAAACCTTACAGTTCCCTAACCCTAACCCTAGCCCGAAACAGAAACCTACCACAAAACTTACACCTTGCCCTACGCCGTACCCTAATCCTAATCCGTACGCTGACATTGACCCGTGCGTCAGCAAGTACCCTGACCCTAACACGTTTCCGTACCCTCACCAGTGCCCTATGCCTTGCCGTTCCCTAACCCTAACCCTAGCCCGGAATGGAAACCTACCACCAACCCTACACCTTACCCTACGCCGTACCCTAATCCTAATCCGTACGCTGACACTGACCCATGCGTCAGCAAGTACCCTGACCCTAACACGTTTCCGTACCCACACCTGTGCCCTAAACCTTGCCATTCCCTAACCCTAACCCTAGCCCAAACGGAAACCTACCACCAACCCTACACCTTACCCTACGCCGTACCCTAATCCTAATCCGTACGCTGACACTGACCCGTGCGTCAGCAAGTACCCTGACCCTAACACGTTTCCGTACCCTCACCAGTGCCCTATACCTTGCCGTTCCCTAACCCTAACCCTAGCCCGGAATGGAAACCTACCACCAACCCTACACCTTACCCTACGCCATACCCTAATCCTAATCCGTACGCTGACACTGACCCGTGCGTCAGCAAGTACCCTGACCCTAACACGTTTCCGTACCCACACCTGTGTCCTAAACCTTGCCGTTCCCTAACCCTAGCCCAAACGGAAACCTACCACCAACCCTACACCTCACCCTACGCCGTACCCTAATCCTAATCCGTACGCTGACACTGACCCGTGCGTCAGCAAGTACCCTGACCCTAACACGTTTCCGTACCCTCACCTGTGTCCTAAACCTTGCCGTTCCCTAACCCTAACCCTATCGCGGAATGGAAACCTACCACAAAACCTACACCTTACCCTACGCCGTACCCTAATCCTAATCCGTACGCTGACACTGACCCGTGCGTCAGCACGTACCCTGACCCTAACACGTTTCCGTACACTCACTTGTGCCCTAAACCTTGCCGTTCCCTAACCCTAACCCTAGCCCGGAACGGAAACCTACCACCATCCCTACACCTTACACTACGCCGTGCCCTAATCCAAATCTGTACGCTGACAATGACCCGTGAGTCAGCACATACCCTGACCCTAACACGTTTCCGTACCCTCACCTGTGCCCTAAACCTTGCCGTTCCCTAAGCCTAACCCTAGGCCGGCACGGAATCCTACCTCCAACACTACACGTTACCCTACGACGTACCCTAATCCTAACCCGTGCGTCAGCATGTACCCTGACCCTAACACGTTTCCGTACCCTCACCTGTGGCCTAAACCTTACAGTTCCCTAACCCTAACCCGAGGCCGAAACAGAAACCTTCCACAAAACCTACAACTTACCCTATGCCGTACCCTAATCCTTATACGTACGCTGACATTGACCCATGCGTCAGCAAGTACCCTGACCCTAACACGTTTCCATACCCTCACCTGTGCACAAAACCTTGCCGTTCCCTATCCCTAACCCTAGCCCGGAATGGAAACCTACCACCAACCCTACACCTTACCCTACGCCGTACCCTAATCCTAATCCGTACGCTGACACTGACCCGTGCGTCAGCACGTACCCTGACCCTAACACGTTTCCGTACACTCACCTGTGTCCTAAACCTTGCCGTTCCCTAACCCTAACCCTAGCCCGGAACGGAAACCTACCACCATCCCTACACCTTACACTACGCCGTACCCTAATCCTAATCTGTACGCTGACAATGACCCGTGCGTCAGCACATACCCTGACCCTAACACGTTTCCGTACCCTCACCTGTGCCCTAAACCTTGCCGTTCCCTAAGCCTATCCCTAGGCCGGCACGGAATCCTACCTCCAACCCTACACGTTACCCTACACCGTACCCTAATCCTAACCCGTGCGTCAGCATGTACCCTGACCCTAACACGTTTCCGTACCCTCACCTGTGCCCTAAACCTTACAGTTTCCTAACCCTAACCCTAGCCCGAAACAGAAACCTACCACAAAACTTACACCTTGTCCTACGCCGTAGCCTAATCCTAATCCGTACGCTGACATTGACCCGTGCGTCAGCAAATACCCTGACCCTAACACGTTTCCGTACCCTCACCAGTGCGCTATACCTTGCCGTTCCCTAACCCTAACCCTAGCCCGGAATGGAAACCTACCACCAACCCTACACCTTACCCTACGCCATACCCTAATCCTAATCCGTACGCTGACACTGACCCGTGCGTCAGCAAGTACCCTGACCCTAACACGTTTCCGTACCCACACCTGTGTCCTAAACCTTGCCGTTCCCTAACCCTAGCCCAAACGGAAACCTACCACCAACCCTACACCTTACCCTACGCCGTACCCTAATCCTAATCCGTACGCTGACACTGACCCGTGCGTCAGCAAGTACCCTGACCCTAACACGTTTCCGTACCCTCACCTGTGCCCTAAACCTTGCCGTTCCCTAACCCTAACCCTAGCCCGGAACGGAAACCTACCACCATCCCTACACCTTACACTACGCCGTGCCCTAATCCTAATCTGTACGCTGACAATGACCCGTGAGTCAGCACATACCCTGACCCTAACACGTTTCCGTACCCTCACCTGTGCCCTAAACCTTGCCGTTCCCTAAGCCTAACCCTAGGCCAGCACGGAATCCTACCTCCAACACTACACGTTACCCTACGCCGTACCCTAATCCTAACACGTGCGTCAGCATGTACCCTGACCCTAACACGTTTCCGTACCCTCACCTGTGCCCTAAACCTTGCCGTTCCCTAAGCCTATCCCTAGGCCGGCACGGAATCCTACCTCCAACCCTACACGTTACCCTAGGCCGTACCCTAATCCTAACCCGTGCGTCAGCATGTACCCTGACCCTAACATGTTTCCGTACACTCACCTGTGCCCTAAACCTTGCCGTTCCCTAACCCAAACCCTAGCCCGGAACGGAAACCTACCACCATCCCTACACCTTACCCTACGCCGTACCCTAATCCTAATCTGTACGCTGACAATGACCCGTGCGTCAGCACATATCCTAAACCTAACACGTTTCCGTACCCTCACCTGTGCCCTAAACCTTGCCATTCCCTAAGCCTAACACTAGGCCGACACGGAATTCTATGACCAACCCTACACGTTACCCTACGCCGTACCCTAATCCTAACCCGTGCATCAGCATGTACCCTGACCCTAACACGTTTCCGTACCCTCACCTGTGTCCTAAACCTTGCAGTTCCCTAACCCTAACCCTAGCCCGGAATGGAAACCTACCACCAACCCTACAACTTACCCTATGCCATACCCTAATCCTAATCTGTACGCTGACAATGACCCGTGCGTCAGCACATACCCTGAACCTAACACGTTTCCGTACCCTCACCTGTGCCCTAAACCTTGCCGTTCCCTAAGCCTAACACTAGGCCGACACGGAATTCTATGACCAACCCTACACGTTACCCTACGTCGTACCCTAATCCTAACCCGTGCATCAGCATGTAACCTGATCCTAACCCGTTTCCGTACCCTCACCTGTGCCCTAAACCTTGCAGTTCCCTAACCCTAACCCTAGCCCGAAACGGAACCCTACCACCAACCCTACACCTTACCTTACGCCGTACCCTAATCCTAATCCGTACGCTGAGACTGACCCGTGCGTCAGCAAGTACCCTGACCCTAACACGTTTCCGTACCCACACCTGTGTCCTAAACCTTGCCGTTCTCTAACCCTAACCCTAGCCCAAACGGAAACCTACCACCAACCCTACAACATACCCTACGCCGTACTCTAATCCTAATCCGTACGCTGACACTGACCCGTGCGTCAGCACGTACCCTGACCCTAACATGTTTCCGTACACTCACCTGTGCCATAAACCTTGCCGTTCCCTAACCCTAACCCTAGCCCGGAACGGAAACCTACCACCATCCCTACACCTTACCCTATGCCGTACCCTAATCCTAATCTGTACACTGACAATGACCCGTGCGTCAGCACATACCCTAAGCTAACACGTTTCCGTACCCTCACCTGTGCCCTAAACCTTGCCGTTCCCTAAGCCTATCCCTAGGCCGGCACGGAATCCTACCTCCAACCCTACACGTTACCCTACGCCGTACCCTAATCCTAACCCGTGCGTCAGCATGTACCCTGACCCTAACACGTTTCCGTACCCTCACCTGTGCCCTAAACCTTACAGTTCCCTAACCCTAACCCTAGCCCGAAACAGAAACCTACCACAAAACTTACACCTTGCCCTACGCCGTACCCTAATCCTAATCCGTACGCTGACATTGACCCATGCGTCAGCAAGTACCCTGACCCTAACACGTTTCCGTACCCTCACCAGTGCCCTATACCTTGCCGTTCCCTAACCCTAACCCTAGCCCGGAATGGAAACCTACCACCAACCCTACACCTTACCCTACGCCGTACCCTAATCCTAATCCGTACGCTGACACTGACCCATGCGTCAGCAAGTACCCTGACCCTAACACGTTTCCGTACCCACACCTGTGTCCTAAACCTTGCCATTCCCTAACCCTAACCCTAGCCCAAACGGAAACCTACCACCAACCCTACACCTTACCCTACGCCGTACCCTAATCCTAATCCGTACGCTGACACTGACCCGTGCGTCAGCAAGTACCCTGACCCTAACACGTTTCCGTACCCTCACCTGTGTCCTAAACCTTGCCGTTCCCTAACCCTAACCCTATCGCGGAATGGAAACCTACCACAAAACCTACACCTTACCCTACGCCGTACCCTAATCCTAATCCGTACGCTGACACTGACCCGTGCGTCAGCACGTACCCTGACCCTAACACGTTTCCGTACACTCACCTGTGCCCTAAACCTTGCCGTTCCCTAACCCTAACCCTAGCCCGGAATGGAAACCTACCACCATCCCTACACCTTACACTACGCCGTACCCTAATCCTAATCTGTACGCTGACAATGACCCGTGAGTCAGCACATACCCTGACCCTAACACGTTTCCGTACCCTCACCTGTGCCCTAAACCTTGCCGTTCCCTAAGCCTAACCCTAGGCCGGCACCGAATCCTACCTCCAACACTACACGTTACCCTACGACGTACCCTAATCCTAACCCGTGCGTCAGCATGTACCCTGACCCTAACACGTTTCCGTACCCTCACCTGTGGCCTAAACCTTACAGTTCCCTAACCCTAACCCTAGCCCGAAACAGAAACCTACCACAAAACCTACAACTTACCCTATGCCGTACCCTAATCCTAATACGTACGCTGACATTGACCCGTGCGTCAGCAAGTACCCTGACCCTAACACGTTTCCGTAACCTCACCTGTGCCCTAAACCTTGCCGTTCCCTAAGCCTAACCCTAGGCCGGCACGGAATCCTACCACCAACCCTACACGTTACCCTACGCCGTACCCTAATCCTAACCCGTGCGTCAGCATGTACCCTAACCCTAACACGTTTCCGTACCCTCACCTGTGCCCTAAACCTTGCAGTTCCCTAACCCTAACCCTAGCCCGGAAAGGAAACCTACCACCAACCCTACACCTTACCTTACGCCGTAACCTAATCCTGATCCGTACGCTGACACTGACCCATGCGTAAGCACGTACCCTGACCCTAACATGTTTCCGTACACTCACCTGTGCCCTAAACCTTGCCGTTCCCTAACCCTAACCCTAGCCAAGAACGGAAACCTACCACCATCCCTACATCTTACCCTACGCCGTACCCTAATCCTAATCTGTACGCTGACAATGACCCGTGCGTCAGCACATACCCTGACCCTAACACGTTTCCGTACCCTCACCTGTGCCCTAAACCTTGCCGTTCCCTAAGCCTAACCCTAGCCCGGCACGGAATTCTACCACCAACCCCACACGATACCCTACGCCGTACCCTAATCCTAACCCGTGCGTCAGCATGTACCCTGACCCTAACACGTTTCCTTACCCTCACCTGTGCCCTAAACCTTGCAGTTCCCTCACCCTAACCCTAGCCCGGAACGGAAACCTACCACCAACCCTACACCTTACCCTACGCCGTACCCTAATCCTAATCCGTACGCTGACACTAACCCGTGCGTCAGCAAGTACCCTGACCCTAACACGTTTCCGTACCCTCACCTGCGTCCGAAGCCTTGCCGTTCCCTAACACTAACCCTAGCGAAGAATGGAAACCTACCACAAAACCTACACCTTACCCTACGCCATACCCTATTCCTAATCCGTACGCTGACACTGACCCGTGCGCCAGCACGTACCCTGACCCTAACATGTTTCCGTACACTCACCTGTGCCCTAAACCTTGCCGTTCCCTAACCCTAACCCTAGCCCGGAACGGAAACCTACCACCATCCCTACACCTTACCCTACGCCATACCCTAATCTTAATCTGTACGCTGACAATGACCCGTGCGTCAGCACATACCCTGACCCTAAAACGTTTCCGTACCCTCACCTGTGCCCTAAACCTTGCCGTTCCCTAAGGCTAACCCTAGCCCGGCACGGAATTCTACCACCAACCCCACACGTTACCCTACGCCGTACCCTAATCCTAACCCGTGCGTCAGCATGTACCCTGACCCTAACACGTTTCCGTACCCTCACCTGTGCCCTAAACCTTGCAGTTCCCTAACCCTAACCCTAGCCCGGAATGGAAACCTACCACCAACCCTACACCTTACCCTACACCGTACCCTAATCCTAATCCATACTCTGACACTGACCCGTGCGTCAGCACGTACCCTGACCCTAACATGTTTCCGTACACTCACCTGTGCCCTAAACCTTGCCGTTCCCTAACCCTAACCCTAGCCCGGAACGGAAACCTACCACCATCCCTACACCTTACCCTACGCCGTACCCTAATCTTAATCTGTACGCTGACAATGACCCGTGCGTCAGCACATACCCTGACCCTAACACGTTTCCGTACCCTCACCTGTGCCCTAAACCTTGCCGTTCCCTAAGGCTAACCCTAGCCCGGCACGGAATTCTACCACCAACCCCACACGTTACCCTACGCCGTACCCTAATCCTAACCCGTGCGTCAGCATGTACCCTGACCCTAACACGTTTCCGTACCCTCACCTGTGCCCTAAACCTTGCAGTTCCCTAACCCTAACCCTAGCCCGGAAAGGAAACCTACCACCAACCCTACACCTTACCTTACTCCGTAACCTAATCCTAATCCGTACGCTGACACTGACCCCTGCGTAAGCACGTACCCTGACCCTAACATGTTTCCGTACACTCACCTGAGCCCTAAACCTTGCCGTTCCCTAACCCTAACCCTAGCCCGGAACGGAAACCTACCACCATCCCTACACCTTACCCTATGCCGTACCCTAATGCTAATCTGTACGCTGACAATGACCAGTGCGTCAGCACATACCCTGACCCTAACACGTTTCCGTACCCTCACTGGTGCCCTAAACCTTGCCGTTCCCTAAGCCTAACCCTAGGCCAGCACAGAATTCTACCACCAACCCTACACGTTACCCTACGCCGTACCCTAATCCTAACCCGTGCGTCAGCATGTACCCTGACCCTAACACGTTTCCTTACCCTCACCTGTGCCCTAAGCCTTGCAGTTCCCTAACCCTAACCCTAGCCCGGAACGGAAACCTACCACCATCCCTACACCTTACCCTACGCCGTACCCTAATCCTAATCCGTACGCTGACACTGACCCGTGCGTCAGCAAGTACCCTGACCCTAACACGTTTCCGTACCCTCACCTGTGTCCTAATCCTTGCCGTTCCCTAACCCTAACCCTAGCGTTAAATGGAAACCTACCACAAAACCTACACCTTACCCTACGCCATACCCTAATCTTAATCCGTACGCTGACACTGACCCGTGGGTCAGCACGTACCCTGACCCTAACAGGTTTCCGTACCCTCACCTGTGCCCTAAACCTTACAGTTCCCTAACCCTAACCCTAGCCCGGAATGGAAACCTACCACCAACCCTACACCTTACCCTACACCGTACCCTAATCCTAACCCGTGCGTCAGCATGTACCCTGACGCTAACACGTTTCCGTACCCTCACCTGTGTCCTAAACATTGCCGTTCCCTAACCCTAGCGCGGAATGGAAACCTACCACAAAACCTGCACCTTACCCTACGCCGTACCCTAATCCTAACCCGTGCGTCAGCACATACCCTGACCCTAACACGTTTCCGTACCCTCACCTGTGCCCTAAACCTTGCAGTTCCCTAACCCTAACCCTAGCCCGGAACGGAAACCTACCACCAACCCTACACCTTACCCTACGCCGTACCCTAATCCTAATCCGTACGCTGACACTAACCAGTGCGTCAGCAAGTACCCTGACCCTAACACGTTTCGGTACCCTCACCTGTGTGCAAAACCTTGCAATTCCCTAACCCTAACCCTAGCGAGGAATGGAAACCTACCACAAAACCTACACCTTACCCTACGACATACCCTAATCCTAATCCGTACGCTGACACTGACCCGTGCGTCAGCACGTACCCTGACCCTAACATGTTTCCGTACACTCACCTGTGCCGTAAACCTTGCCGTTCCCTAACCCTAACCCTAGCCCGGAACGGAAACCTACCACCATCTGCACACCTTACCCTACGCCGTAGCCTAATCCTAAACTGTACGCTGACAACGACCCGTGCGTCAGCACACACCCTGACCCTAACACGTTTCCGTAACCTCACCTGTGCCCTAAACCTTGCCGTTCCCTAAGGCTAACCCTAGGCCGGCACGGAATCCTACCACCAACCCTACACGTTACCCTACGCCGTACCCTAATCCTAACCCGTGCGTCAGCATGTACCCTAACCCTAACACGTTTCCGTACCCTCACCTGTGCCCTAAACCTTGCAGTTCCCTAACCCTAACCCTAGCCCGGAAAGGAAACCTACCACCAACCCTACACCTTACCTTACGCCGTAACCTAATCCTGATCCGTACGCTGACACTGACCCATGCGTAAGCACGTACCCTGACCCTAACATGTTTCCGTACACTCACCTGTGCCCTAAACCTTGCCGTTCCCTAACCCTAACCCTAGCCAAGAACGGAAACCTACCACCATCCCTACATCTTACCCTACGCCGTACCCTAATCCTAATCTGTACGCTGACAATGACCCGTGCGTCAGCACATACCCTGACCCTAACACGTTTCCGTACCCTCACCTGTGCCCTAAACCTTGCCATTCCCTAAGCCTAACCCTAGCCCGGCACGGAATTCTACCACCAACCCCACACGATACCCTACGCCGTACCCTAATCCTAACCAGTGCGTCAGCATGTACCCTGACCCTAACACGTTTCCTTACCCTCACCTGTGCCCTAAACCTTGCAGTTCCCTAACCCTAACCCTAGCCCGGAACGGAAACCTACCACCAACCCTACACCTTACCCTACGCCGTACCCTAATCCTAATCCGTACGCTGACACTAACCCGTGCGTCAGCAAGTACCCTGACCCTAACACGTTTCCGTACCCTCACCTGCGTCCGTAGCCTTGCCGTTCCCTAACACTAACCCTAGCGAAGAATGGAAACCTACCACAAAACCTACACCTTACCCTACGCCATACCCTATTCCTAATCTGTACGCTGACAATGACCCGTGCGTCAGCACATACCCTGAACCTAACACGTTTCCGTACCCTCACCTGTGCCCTAAACCTTGCCGTTCCCTAAGCCTAACACTAGGCCGACACGGAATTCTATGACCAACCCTACACGTTACCCTACGTCGTACCATAATCCTAACTCGTGCATCAGCATGTAACCTGATCCTAACCCGTTTCCATACCCTCACCTGTGCCCTAAACCTTGCAGTTCCCTAACCCTAACCCTAGCCCGAAACGGAACCCTACCACCAACCCTACACCTTACCTTACGCCGTACCCTAATCCTAATCCGTACGCTGAGACTGACCCGTGCGTCAGCAAGTACCCTGACCCTAACACGTTTCCGTACCCACACCTGTGTCCTAAACCTTGCCGTTCTCTAACCCTAACCCTAGCCCAAACGGAAACCTACCACCAACCCTACAACTTACCCTACGCCGTACTCTAATCCTAATCCATACGCTGACACAGACCCGTGCGTCAGCACGTACCCTGACCCTAACATGTTTCCGTACACTCACCTGTGCCATAAACCTTGCCGTTCCCTAACCCTAACCCTAGCCCGGAACGGAAACCTACCACCATCCCTACACCTTACCCTATGCCGTACCCTAATCCTAATCTGTACACTGACAATGACCCGTGCGTCAGCACATACCCTAAGCTAACACGTTTCCGTACCCTCACCTGTGCCCTAAACCTTGCCGTTCCCTAAGCCTATCCCTAGGCCGGCACGGAATCCTACCTCCAACCCTACACGTTACCCTACGCCGTACCCTAATCCTAACCCGTGCGTCAGCATGTACCCTGACCCTAACACGTTTCCGTACCCTCACCTGTGCCCTAAACCTTACAGTTCCCTAACCCTAACCCTAGCCCGAAACGGAAACCTACCCCAAAACTTACACCTTGCCCTACGCCGTACCCTAATCCTAATCCGTACGCTGACATTGACCCGTGCGTCAGCAAGTACCCTGACCCTAACACGTTTCCGTACCCTCACCAGTGCCCTATACCTTGCCGTTCCCTAACCCTAACCCTAGCCCGGAATGGAAACCTACCACCAACCCTACACCTTACCCTACGCCGTACCCTAATCCTAATCCGTACGCTGACACTGACCCGTGCGTCAGCAAGTACCCTGACCCTAACACGTTTCCGTACCCACACCTGTGCCCTAAACCTTGCCATTCCCTAACCCTAACCCTAGCCCAAACGGAAACCTACCACCAACCCTACACCTTACCCTACGCCGTACCCTAATCCTAATCCGTACGCTGACACTGACCCGTGCGTCAGCAAGTACCCTGACCCTAACACGTTTCCGTACCCTCACCTGTGTCCTAAACCTTGCCGTTCCCTAACCCTAACCCTATCGCGGAATGGAAACCTACCACAAAACCTACACCTTACCCTACGCCGTACCCTAATCCTAATCCGTACGCTGACACTGACCCGTGCGTCAGCACGTACCCTGACCCTAACACGTTTCCGTACACTCACCTGTGCCCTAAACCTTTCCGTTCCCTAACCCTAACCCTAGCCCGGAATGGAAACCTACCACCATCCCTACACCTTACACTACGCCGTACCCTAATCCTAATCTGTACGCTGACAATGACCCGTGAGTCAGCACATACCCTGACCCTAACACGTTTCCGTACCCTCACCTGTGCCCTAAACCTTGCCGTTCCCTAAGCCTAACCCTAGGCCAGCACCGAATCCTACCTCCAACACTACACGTTACCCTACGACGTACCCTAATCCTAACCCGTGCGTCAGCATGTACCCTGACCCTAACACGTTTCCGTACCCTCACCTGTGGCCTAAACCTTACAGTTCCCTAACCCTAACCCTAGCCCGAAACAGAAACCTACCACAAAACCTACAACTTACCCTATGCCGTACCCTAATCCTAATACGTACGCTGACATTGACCCGTGCGTCAGCAAGTACCCTGACCCTAACACGTTTCCGTAACCTCACCTGTGCCCTAAACCTTGCCGTTCCCTAAGCCTAACCCTAGGCCGGCACGGAATCCTACCACCAACCCCACACGTTACCCTACGCCGTACCCTAATCCTAACCCGTGCGTCAGCATGTACCCTGACCCTAACACGTTTCCGTACCCTCACCTGTGCCCTAAACCTTGCAGTTCCCTAACCCTAACCCTAGCCCGGAAAGGAAACCTACCACCAACCCTACACCTTACCTTACGCCGTAACCTAATCCTGATCCGTACGCTGACACTGACCCATGCGTAAGCACGTACCCTGACCCTAACATGTTTCCGTACACTCACCTGTGCCCTAAACCTTGCCGTTCCCTAACCCTAACCCTAGCCAAGAACGGAAACCTACCACCATCCCTACATCTTACCCTACGCCGTACCCTAATCCTAATCTGTACGCTGACAATGACCCGTGCGTCAGCACATACCCTGACCCTAACACGTTTCCGTACCCTCACCTGTGCCCTAAACCTTGCCGTTCCCTAAGCCTAACCCTAGCCCGGCACGGAATTCTACCACCAACCCCACACGATACCCTACGCCGTACCCTAATCCTAACCCGTGCGTCAGCATGTACCCTGACCCTAACACGTTTCCTTACCCTCACCTGTGCCCTAAACCTTGCAGTTCCCTCACCCTAACCCTAGCCCGGAACGGAAACCTACCACCAACCCTACACCTTACCCTACGCCGTACCCTAATCCTAATCCGTACGCTGACACTAACCCGTGCGTCAGCAAGTACCCTGACCCTAACACGTTTCCGTACCCTCACCTGCGTCCGAAGCCTTGCCGTTCCCTAACACTAACCCTAGCGAAGAATGGAAACCTACCACAAAACCTACACCTTACCCTACGCCATACCCTATTCCTAATCCGTACGCTGACACTGACCCGTGCGCCAGCACGTACCCTGACCCTAACATGTTTCCGTACACTCACCTGTGCCCTAAACCTTGCCGTTCCCTAACCCTAACGCTAGCCCGGAACGGAAACCTACCACCATCCCTACACCTTACCCTACGCTGTACCCTAATTCTAATCTGTACGCTGACAATGACCCGTGCGTCAGCACATACCCAGTCCCTAACACGTTTCCGTACACTCACCTGTGCCCTAAACCTTGCCGTTCCCTAAGCCTAACCCTAGGCCAGCACGGAATTCTACCACCAACCCTACACGTTACCCTACACCGTACCCTAATCCTAACCCGTGGGTCAGCATGTACCCTGACCCTAACACATTTCCGTATCCTCACCTGTGCCCTAAACCTTGCAGTTCCCTAACCCTAACCCTAGCCCGGAACGGAAACCTACCACCAACCCTACACCTTACCCTACGCCGTACCCTAATCCTAATCCGTACGCTGACACAGACACGTGCATCAGCAAGTACTCTGAACCTAACACGTTTCCGTACCCACACCTGTGCCCTAAACCTTGCCGTTCCCTAACCCTAACCCTAGCCAAGAATGGAAACCTACCACCATCCCTACACCTTACCCTACGCCATACCCTAATCCTAATCTGTACGCTGACACTGACCCGTGCATCAGCACGTACCCTGACCCTAACATGTTTCCGTACACTCACCTGTGCCCTAAACCTTGCCGTTCCCTAACCCTAAGCCTAGCCCGGAACGGGAACCTACCACCATCCCTACACCTTACCCTACGCCGTACCCTAATCCTAATCTGTACGCTGACAATGACCCGTGCGTCAGCAAGTACCCTGACCCTAACACGTTTCTGTACCCTCACCTGTGCCCTAAACCTTGCCGTTCCCTAAGGCTAACAATAGGCCGGCACGGAATCCTACCACCAACCCTACACGTTACCCTATGCCGTACCCTAATCCTAACCCGTGCGTCAGCATGTACCCTGACCCTAACACGTTTCCGTACCCTCACCTGTGCCCTAAACCTTGCAGTTCCCTAACCCTAACCCTAGCCCGGAATGGAAACCTACCACCAACCCTACACCTTACCCTACACCGTACCCTAATCCTAACCCGTGCGTCAGCATGTACCCTGACGCTAACACGTTTCCGTACCCTCACCTGTGTCCTAAACATTGCCGTTCCCTAACCCTAGCGCGGAATGGAAACCTACCACAAAACCTGCACCTTACCCTACGCCGTACCCTAATCCTAACCCGTGCGTCAGCACATACCCTGACCCTAACATGTTTCCGTACCCTCACCTGTGCCCTAAACCTTGCAGTTCCCTAACCCTAACCCTAGCCCGGAACGGAAACCTACCACCAACCCTACACCTTACCCTACGCCGTACCCTAATCCTAATCCGTACGCTGACACTAACCAGTGCGTCAGCAAGTACCCTGACCCTAACACGTTTCGGTACCCTCACCTGTGTGCAAAACCTTGCAATTCCCTAACCCTAACCCTAGCGAGGAATGGAAACCTACCACAAAACCTACACCTTACCCTACGACATACCCTAATCCTAATCCGTACGCTGACACTGACCCGTGCGTCAGCACGTACCCTGACCCTAACATGTTTCCGTACACTCACCTGTGCCGTAAACCTTGCCGTTCCCTAACCCTAACCCTAGCCCGGAACGGAAACCTACCACCATCTGCACACCTTACCCTACGCCGTAGCCTAATCCTAAACTGTACGCTGACAACGACCCGTGCGTCAGCACACACCCTGACCCTAACACGTTTCCGTAACCTCACCTGTGCCCTAAACCTTGCCGTTCCCTAAGGCTAACCCTAGGCCGGCACGGAATCCTACCACCAACCCTACACGTTACCCTACGCCGTACCCTAATCCTAACCCGTGCGTCAGCATGTACCCTAACCCTAACACGTTTCCGTACCCTCACCTGTGCCCTAAACCTTGCAGTTCCCTAACCCTAACCCTAGCCCGGAAAGGAAACCTACCACCAACCCTACACCTTACCTTACGCCGTAACCTAATCCTGATCCGTACGCTGACACTGACCCATGCGTAAGCACGTACCCTGACCCTAACATGTTTCCGTACACTCACCTGTGCCCTAAACCTTGCCGTTCCCTAACCCTAACCCTAGCCAAGAACGGAAACCTACCACCATCCCTACATCTTACCCTACGCCGTACCCTAATCCTAATCTGTACGCTGACAATGACCCGTGCGTCAGCACATACCCTGACCCTAACACGTTTCCGTACCCTCACCTGTGCCCTAAACCTTGCCATTCCCTAAGCCTAACCCTAGCCCGGCACGGAATTCTACCACCAACCCCACACGATACCCTACGCCGTACCCTAATCCTAACCAGTGCGTCAGCATGTACCCTGACCCTAACACGTTTCCTTACCCTCACCTGTGCCCTAAACCTTGCAGTTCCCTAACCCTAACCCTAGCCCGGAACGGAAACCTACCACCAACCCTACACCTTACCCTACGCCGTACCCTAATCCTAATCCGTACGCTGACACTAACCCGTGCGTCAGCAAGTACCCTGACCCTAACACGTTTCCGTACCCTCACCTGCGTCCGTAGCCTTGCCGTTCCCTAACACTAACCCTAGCGAAGAATGGAAACCTACCACAAAACCTACACCTTACCCTACGCCATACCCTATTCCTAATCTGTACGCTGACAATGACCCGTGCGTCAGCACATACCCTGAACCTAACACGTTTCCGTACCCTCACCTGTGCCCTAAACCTTGCCGTTCCCTAAGCCTAACACTAGGCCGACACGGAATTCTATGACCAACCCTACACGTTACCCTACGTCGTACCCTAATCCTAACTCGTGCATCAGCATGTAACCTGATCCTAACCCGTTTCCATACCCTCACCTGTGCCCTAAACCTTGCAGTTCCCTAACCCTAACCCTAGCCCGAAACGGAACCCTACCACCAACCCTACACCTTACCTTACGCCGTACCCTAATCCTAATCCGTACGCTGAGACTGACCCGTGCGTCAGCAAGTACCCTGACCCTAACACGTTTCCGTACCCACACCTGTGTCCTAAACCTTGCCGTTCTCTAACCCTAACCCTAGCCCAAACGGAAACCTACCACCAACCCTACAACTTACCCTACGCCGTACTCTAATCCTAATCCATACGCTGACACAGACCCGTGCGTCAGCACGTACCCTGACCCTAACATGTTTCCGTACACTCACCTGTGCCATAAACCTTGCCGTTCCCTAACCCTAACCCTAGCCCGGAACGGAAACCTACCACCATCCCTACACCTTACCCTATGCCGTACCCTAATCCTAATCTGTACACTGACAATGACCCGTGCGTCAGCACATACCCTAAGCTAACACGTTTCCGTACCCTCACCTGTGCCCTAAACCTTGCCGTTCCCTAAGCCTATCCCTAGGCCGGCACGGAATCCTACCTCCAACCCTACACGTTACCCTACGCCGTACCCTAATCCTAACCCGTGCGTCAGCATGTACCCTGACCCTAACACGTTTCCGTACCCTCACCTGTGCCCTAAACCTTACAGTTCCCTAACCCTAACCCTAGCCCGAAACGGAAACCTACCACAAAACTTACACCTTGCCCTACGCCGTACCCTAATCCTAATCCGTACGCTGACATTGACCCGTGCGTCAGCAAGTACCCTGACCCTAACACGTTTCCGTACCCTCACCAGTGCCCTATACCTTGCCGTTCCCTAACCCTAACCCTAGCCCGGAATGGAAACCTACCACCAACCCTACACCTTACCCTACGCCGTACCCTAATCCTAATCCGTACGCTGACACTGACCCGTGCGTCAGCAAGTACCCTGACCCTAACACGTTTCCGTACCCACACCTGTGCCCTAAACCTTGCCATTCCCTAACCCTAACCCTAGCCCAAACGGAAACCTACCACCAACCCTACACCTTACCCTACGCCGTACCCTAATCCTAATCCGTACGCTGACACTGACCCGTGCGTCAGCAAGTACCCTGACCCTAACACGTTTCCGTACCCTCACCTGTGTCCTAAACCTTGCCGTTCCCTAACCCTAACCCTATCGCGGAATGGAAACCTACCACAAAACCTACACCTTACCCTACGCCGTACCCTAATCCTAATCCGTACGCTGACACTGACCCGTGCGTCAGCACGTACCCTGACCCTAACACGTTTCCGTACACTCACCTGTGCCCTAAACCTTTCCGTTCCCTAACCCTAACCCTAGCCCGGAATGGAAACCTACCACCATCCCTACACCTTACACTACGCCGTACCCTAATCCTAATCTGTACGCTGACAATGACCCGTGAGTCAGCACATACCCTGACCCTAACACGTTTCCGTACCCTCACCTGTGCCCTAAACCTTGCCGTTCCCTAAGCCTAACCCTAGGCCAGCACCGAATCCTACCTCCAACACTACACGTTACCCTACGACGTACCCTAATCCTAACCCGTGCGTCAGCATGTACCCTGACCCTAACACGTTTCCGTACCCTCACCTGTGGCCTAAACCTTACAGTTCCCTAACCCTAACCCTAGCCCGAAACAGAAACCTACCACAAAACCTACAACTTACCCTATGCCGTACCTGAATCCTAATACGTACGCTGACATTGACCCGTGCGTCAGCAAGTACCCTGACCCTAACACGTTTCCGTAACCTCACCTGTGCCCTAAACCTTGCCGTTCCCTAAGCCTAACCCTAGGCCGGCACGGAATCCTACCACCAACCCCACACGTTACCCTACGCCGTACCCTAATCCTAACCCGTGCGTCAGCATGTACCCTGACCCTAACACGTTTCCGTACCCTCACCTGTGCCCTAAACCTTGCAGTTCCCTAACCCTAACCCTAGCCCGGAAAGGAAACCTACCACCAACCCTACACCTTACCTTACGCCGTAACCTAATCCTGATCCGTACGCTGACACTGACCCATGCGTAAGCACGTACCCTGACCCTAACATGTTTCCGTACACTCACCTGTGCCCTAAACCTTGCCGTTCCCTAACCCTAACCCTAGCCAAGAACGGAAACCTACCACCATCCCTACATCTTACCCTACGCCGTACCCTAATCCTAATCTGTACGCTGACAATGACCCGTGCGTCAGCACATACCCTGACCCTAACACGTTTCCGTACCCTCACCTGTGCCCTAAACCTTGCCGTTCCCTAAGCCTAACCCTAGCCCGGCACGGAATTCTACCACCAACCCCACACGATACCCTACGCCGTACCCTAATCCTAACCCGTGCGTCAGCATGTACCCTGACCCTAACACGTTTCCTTACCCTCACCTGTGCCCTAAACCTTGCAGTTCCCTCACCCTAACCCTAGCCCGGAACGGAAACCTACCACCAACCCTACACCTTATCCTACGCCGTACCCTAATCCTAATCCGTACGCTGACACTAACCCGTGCGTCAGCAAGTACCCTGACCCTAACACGTTTCCGTACCCTCACCTGCGTCCGAAGCCTTGCCGTTCCCTAACACTAACCCTAGCGAAGAATGGAAACCTACCACAAAACCTACACCTTACCCTACGCCATACCCTATTCCTAATCCGTACGCTGACACTGACCCGTGCGCCAGCACGTACCCTGACCCTAACATGTTTCCGTACACTCACCTGTGCCCTAAACCTTGCCGTTCCCTAACCCTAACGCTAGCCCGGAACGGAAACCTACCACCATCCCTACACCTTACCCTACGCTGTACCCTAATTCTAATCTGTACGCTGACAATGACCCGTGCGTCAGCACATACCCTGTCCCTAACACGTTTCCGTACACTCACCTGTGCCCTAAACCTTGCCGTTCCCTAAGCCTAACCCTAGGCCAGCACGGAATTCTACCACCAACCCTACACGTTACCCTACACCGTACCCTAATCCTAACCCGTGGGTCAGCATGTACCCTGACCCTAACACATTTCCGTATCCTCACCTGTGCCCTAAACCTTGCAGTTCCCTAACCCTAACCCTAGCCCGGAACGGAAACCTACCACCAACCCTACACCTTACCCTACGCCGTACCCTAATCCTACTCCGTACGCTGACACAGACACGTGCATCAGCAAGTACTCTGAACCTAACACGTTTCCGTACCCACACCTGTGCCCTAAACCTTGCCGTTCCCTAACCCTAACCCTAGCCAAGAATGGAAACCTACCACCATCCCTACACCTTACCCTACGCCATACCCTAATCCTAATCTGTACGCTGACACTGACCCGTGCATCAGCACGTACCCTGACCCTAACATGTTTCCGTACACTCACCTGTGCCCTAAACCTTGCCGTTCCCTAACCCTAAGCCTAGCCCGGAACGGGAACCTACCACCATCCCTACACCTTACCCTACGCCGTACCCTAATCCTAATCTGTACGCTGACAATGACCCGTGCGTCAGCAAGTACCCTGACCCTAACACGTTTCTGTACCCTCACCTGTGCCCTAAACCTTGCCGTTCCCTAAGGCTAACAATAGGCCGGCACGGAATCCTACCACCAACCCTACACGTTACCCTATGCCGTACCCTAATCCTAACCCGTGCGTCAGCATGTACCCTGACCCTAACACGTTTCCGTACCCTCACCTGTGCCCTAAACCTTGCAGTTCCCTAACCCTAACCCTAGCCCGGAATGGAAACCTACCACCCACCCTACACCTTACCCTACGCCATACCATAATCCTAATCCGTACGCTGACACTGACCCATGCTTCAGCACGTACCCTGACCCTAACATGTTTCCGTACACTCACCTGTGCCCTAAACCTTGCCGTTCCCTAACCCTAAGCCTAGCCCGGAACGGAAACCTACCACCATCCCTACACCTTACCCTACGCCGTACCCTAATCCTAATCTGTACGCTGACAATGACCCGTGCGTCAGCACATACCCTGAGCCTAACACGTTTCCGTACCTTCACCTGTGCCCTAAACCTTGCCGTTCCCTAAGCCTAACCATAGCCTGGCACGGAATTCTACCACCAACCCCACACGTTACCCTACGCCGTACCCTAATCCTAACCCATGCGTCAGCAGGTACCCTGACCCTAACACATATCCATACCCTCACCTGTGCCCTAAACCTTGCAGTTCCCTAACCCTAACCCTAGCCCGGAATGGAAACCTACCACCAACCCTACACCTTACCCTACACCGTACCCTAATCCTAATCCATACGCTGACACTGACCCGTGCGTCAGCACGTACCCTGACCCTAACATGTTTCCGTATACTCAACTGTGCCCTAAACCTTGCCGTTCCCTAACTCTAACCCTAGCCCGGAACGGGAACCTACCACCATCCCTACACCTTACCCTACGCCGTACCCTAATCTTAATCTGTACGCTGACAATGACCCGTGCGTCAGCACATACCCTGACCCTAAAACGTTTCCGTACCCTCACCTGTGCCCTAAACCTTGCCGTTCCCTAAGGCTAACCCTAGCCCGGCACGGAATTCTACCACCAACCCCACACGTTACCCTACGCCGTACACTAATCCTAACCCGTGCGTCAGCATGTACCCTGACCCTAACACGTTTCCGTACCCTCACCTGTGCCGTAAACCTTGCAGTTCCCTAACCCTAACCCTAGCCCGGAATGGAAACCTACCACCAACCCTACACCTTACCCTACACCGTACCCTAATCCTAATCCATACTCTGACACTGACCCGTGCGTCAGCACGTACCCTGACCCTAACATGTTTCCGTACACTCACCTGTGCCCTAAACCTTGCCGTTCCCTAACCCTAACCCTAGCCCGGAACGGAAACCTACCACCATCCCTACACCTTACCCTACGCCGTACCCTAATCTTAATCTGTACGCTGACAATGACCCGTGCGTCAGCACATACCCTGACCCTAACACGTTTCCGTACCCTCACCTGTGCCCTAAACCTTGCCGTTCCCTAAGGCTAACCCTAGCCCGGCACGGAATTCTACCACCAACCCCACACGTTACCCTACGCCGTACCCTAATCCTAACCCGTGCGTCAGCATGTACCCTGACCCTAACACGTTTCCGTACCCTCACCTGTGCCCTAAACCTTGCAGTTCCCTAACCCTAACCCTAGCCCGGAAAGGAAACCTACCACCAACCCTACACCTTACCTTACTCCGTAACCTAATCCTAATCCGTACGCTGACACTGACCCCTGCGTAAGCACGTACCCTGACCCTAACATGTTTCCGTACACTCACCTGAGCCCTAAACCTTGCCGTTCCCTAACCCTAACCCTAGCCCGGAACGGAAACCTACCACCATCCCTACACCTTACCCTACGCCGTACCCTAATCCTAATCTGTACGCTGACAATGACCAGTGCGTCAGCACATACCCTGACCCTAACACGTTTCCGTACCCTCACCGGTGCCCTAAACCTTGCCGTTCCCTAAGCCTAACCCTAGGCCAGCACAGAATTCTACCACCAACTCTACACATTACCCTACGCCGTACCCTAATCCTAACCCGTGCGTCAGCATGTACCCTGACCCTAACACGTTTCCTTACCCTCACCTGTGCCCTAAACCTTGCAGTTCCCTAACCCTAACCCTAGCCCGGAACGGAAACCTACCACCATCCCTACACCTTACCCTACGCCGTACCCTAATCCTAATCCGTACGCTGACACTGACCCGTGCGTCAGCAAGTACCCTGACCCTAACACGTTTCCGTACCCTCACCTGTGTCCTAATCCTTGCCGTTCCCTAACCCTAACCCTAGCGTTAAATGGAAACCTACCACAAAACCTACACCTTACCCTACGCCATACCCTAATCTTAATCCGTACGCTGACACTGACCCGTGGGTCAGCACGTACCCTGACCCTAACACGTTTCCGTACCCTCACCTGTGCCCTAAACCTTACAGTTCCCTAACCCTAACCCTAGCCCGGAATGGAAACCTACCACCAACCCTACACCTTACCCTACACCGTACCCTAATCCTAACCCGTGCGTCAGCATGTACCCTGACGCTAACACGTTTCCGTACCCTCACCTGTGTCCTAAACATTGCCGTTCCCTAACCCTAGCGCGGAATGGAAACCTACCACAAAACCTGCACCTTACCCTACGCCGTACCCTAATCCTAACCCGTGCGTCAGCACATACCCTGACCCTAACACGTTTCCGTACCCTCACCTGTGCCCTAAACCTTGCAGTTCCCTAACCCTAACCCTAGCCCGGAACGGAAACCTACCACCAACCCTACACCTTACCCTATGCCGTACCCTAATCCTAATCCGTACGCTGACACTAACCAGTGCGTCAGCAAGTACCCTGACCCTAACACGTTTCCGTACCCTCACCTGTGTGCAAAACCTTGCAATTCCCTAACCCTAACCCTAGCGAGGAATGGAAGACTACCACAAAACCTACACCTTACCCTACGACATACCCTAATCCTAATCCGTACGCTGACACTGACCCGTGCGTCAGCACGTACCCTGACCCTAACATGTTTCCGTACACTCACCTGTGCCGTAAACCTTGCCGTTCCCTAACCCTAACCCTAGCCCGGAACGGAAACATACCACCATCCGCACACCTTACCCTACGCCGTAGCCTAATCCTAAACTGTACGCTGACAACGACCCGTGCGTCAGCACACACCCTGACCCTAACACGTTTCCGTAACCTCACCTGTGCCCTAAACCTTGCCGTTCCCTAAGCCTAACCCTAGGCCGGCACGGAATCCTACCTCCAACCCTACACGTTACCCTACGCCGTACCCTAATCCTAACACGTGCGTCAGCATGTACCCTGACCCTAACACGTTTCCGTACCCTCACCTGTGCCCTAAACCTTACAGTTCCCTAAAGCTAACCCTAGCCCGAAACAGAAACCTACCACAAAACCTACACTTTGCCCTATGCCATACCCTAATCCTAATCCGTACGCTGACATTGACCCGTGCGTCAGCAAGTACCCTGACCCTAACACGTTTCCGTACCCTCACCTGTGCCCTAAACCTTGCCGTTCCCTAAGCCTAACCCTAGGCCAGCACCGAATCCTACCTCCAACACTACACGTTACCCTACGACGTACCCTAATCCTAACCCGTGCGTCAGCATGTACCCTGACCCTAACACGTTTCCGTACCCTCACCTGTGGCCTAAACCTTACAGTTCCCTAACCCTAACCCTAGCCCGAAACAGAAACCTACCACAAAACCTACAACTTACCCTATGCCGTACCCTAATCCTAATACGTACGCTGACATTGACCCGTGCGTCAGCAAGTACCCTGACCCTAACACGTTTCCGTAACCTCACCTGTGCCCTAAACCTTGCCGTTCCCTAAGCCTAACCCTAGGCCGGCACGGAATCCTACCACCAACCCTACACGTTACCCTACGCCGTACCCTAATCCTAACCCGTGCGTCAGCATGTACCCTAACCCTAACACGTTTCCGTACCCTCACCTGTGCCCTAAACCTTGCAGTTCCCTAACCCTAACCCTAGCCCGGAAAGGAAACCTACCACCAACCCTACACCTTACCTTACGCCGTAACCTAATCCTGATCCGTACGCTGACACTGACCCATGCGTAAGCACGTACCCTGACCCTAACATGTTTCCGTACACTCACCTGTGCCCTAAACCTTGCCGTTCCCTAACCCTAACCCTAGCCAAGAACGGAAACCTACCACCATCCCTACATCTTACCCTACGCCGTACCCTAATCCTAATCTGTACGCTGACAATGACCCGTGCGTCAGCACATACCCTGACCCTAACACGTTTCCGTACCCTCACCTGTGCCCTAAACCTTGCCGTTCCCTAAGCCTAACCCTAGCCCGGCACGGAATTCTACCACCAACCCCACACGATACCCTACGCCGTACCCTAATCCTAACCCGTGCGTCAGCATGTACCCTGACCCTAACACGTTTCCTTACCCTCACCTGTGCCCTAAACCTTGCAGTTCCCTCACCCTAACCCTAGCCCGGAACGGAAACCTACCACCAACCCTACACCTTACCCTACGCCGTACCCTAATCCTAATCCGTACGCTGACACTAACCCGTGCGTCAGCAAGTACCCTGACCCTAACACGTTTCCGTACCCTCACCTGCGTCCGAAGCCTTGCCGTTCCCTAACACTAACCCTAGCGAAGAATGGAAACCTACCACAAAACCTACACCTTACCCTACGCCATACCCTATTCCTAATCCGTACGCTGACACTGACCCGTGCGCCAGCACGTACCCTGACCCTAACATGTTTCCGTACACTCACCTGTGCCCTAAACCTTGCCGTTCCCTAACCCTAACGCTAGCCCGGAACGGAAACCTACTACCATCCCTACACCTTACCCTACGCTGTACCCTAATTCTAATCTGTACGCTGACAATGACCCGTGCGTCAGCACATACCCTGTCCCTAACACGTTTCCGTACACTCACCTGTGCCCTAAACCTTGCCGTTCCCTAAGCCTAACCCTAGGCCAGCACGGAATTCTACCACCAACCCTACACGTTACCCTACACCGTACCCTAATCCTAACCCGTGGGTCAGCATGTACCCTGACCCTAACACATTTCCGTATCCTCACCTGTGCCCTAAACCTTGCAGTTCCCTAACCCTAACCCTAGCCCGGAACGGAAACCTACCACCAACCCTACACCTTACCCTACGCCGTACCCTAATCCTAATCCGTACGCTGACACAGACACGTGCATCAGCAAGTACTCTGAACCTAACACGTTTCCGTACCCACACCTGTGCCCTAAACCTTGCCGTTCCCTAACCCTAACCCTAGCCAAGAATGGAAACCTACCACCATCCCTACACCTTACCCTACGCCATACCCTAATCCTAATCTGTACGCTGACACTGACCCGTGCATCAGCACGTACCCTGACCCTAACATGTTTCCGTACACTCACCTGTGCCCTAAACCTTGCCGTTCCCTAACCCTAAGCCTAGCCCGGAACGGGAACCTACCACCATCCCTACACCTTACCCTACGCCGTACCCTAATCCTAATCTGTACGCTGACAATGACCCGTGCGTCAGCAAGTACCCTGACCCTAACACGTTTCCGTACCCTTACCTGTGCCCTAAACCTTGCCGTTCCCTAAGGCTAACCCTAGGCCGGCACGGAATCCTACCACCAACCCTACACGTTACCCTATGCCGTACTCTAATCCTAACCCGTGCGTCAGCATGTACCCTGACCCTAACACGTTTCCGTACCCTCACCTGTGCCCTAAACCTTGCAGTTCCCTAACCCTAACCCTAGCCCGGAATGGAAACCTACCACCCACCCTACACCTTACCCTACGCCATACCATAATCCTAATCCGTACGCTGACACTGACCCATGCTTCAGCACGTACCCTGACCCTAACATGTTTCCGTACACTCACCTGTGCCCTAAACCTTGCCGTTCCCTAACCCTAAGCCTAGCCCGGAACGGAAACCTACCACCATCCCTACACCTTACCCTACGCCGTACCCTAATCCTAATCTGTACGCTGACAATGACCCGTGCGTCAGCACTTACCCTGAGCCTAACACGTTTCCGTACCTTCACCTGTGCCCTAAACCTTGCCGTTCCCTAAGCCTAACCATAGCCTGGCACGGAATTCTACCACCAACCCCACACGTTACCCTACGCCGTACCCTAATCCTAACCCATGCGTCAGCAGGTACCCTGACCCTAACACATTTCCATACCCTCACCTGTGCCCTAAACCTTGCAGTTCCCTAACCCTAACCCTAGCCCGGAATGGAAACCTACCACCAACCCTACACCTTACCCTACACCGTACCCTAATCCTAATCCATACGCTGACACTGACCCGTGCGTCAGCACGTACCCTGACCCTAACATGTTTCCGTACACTCACCTGTGCCCTAAACCTTGCCGTTCCCTAACTCTAACCCTAGCCCGGAACGGGAACCTACCACCATCCCTACACCTTACCCTACGCCGTACCCTAATCTTAATCTGTACGCTGACAATGACCCGTGCGTCAGCACATACCCTGACCCTAAAACGTTTCCGTACCCTCACCTGTGCCCTAAACCTTGCCGTTCCCTAAGGCTAACCCTAGCCCGGCACGGAATTCTACCACCAACCCCACACGTTACCCTACGCCGTACACTAATCCTAACCCGTGCGTCAGCATGTACCCTGACCCTAACACTTTTCCGTACCCTCACCTGTGCCCTAAACCTTGCAGTTCCCTAACCCTAACCCTAGCCCGGAATGGAAACCTACCACCAACCCTACACCTTACCCTACACCGTACCCTAATCCTAATCCATACTCTGACACTGACCCGTGCGTCAGCACGTACCCTGACCCTAACATGTTTCCGTACACTCACCTGTGCCCTAAACCTTGCCGTTCCCTAACCCTAACCCTAGCCCGGAACGGAAACCTACCACCATCCCTACACCTTACCCTACGCCGTACCCTAATCTTAATCTGTACGCTGACAATGACCCGTGCGTCAGCACATACCCTGACCCTAACACGTTTCCGTACCCTCACCTGTGCCCTAAACCTTGCCGTTCCCTAAGGCTAACCCTAGCCCGGCACGGAATTCTACCACCAACCCCACACGTTACCCTACGCCGTACCCTAATCCTAACCCGTGCGTCAGCATGTACCCTGACCCTAACACGTTTCCGTACCCTCACCTGTGCCCTAAACCTTGCAGTTCCCTAACCCTAACCCTAGCCCGGAAAGGAAACCTACCACCAACCCTACACCTTACCTTACTCCGTAACCTAATCCTAATCCGTACGCTGACACTGACCCCTGCGTAAGCACGTACCCTGACCCTAACATGTTTCCGTACACTCACCTGAGCCCTAAACCTTGCCGTTCCCTAACCCTAACCCTAGCCCGGAACGGAAACCTACCACCATCCCTACACCTTACCCTACGCCGTACCCTAATCCTAATCTGTACGCTGACAATGACCAGTGCGTCAGCACATACCCTGACCCTAACACGTTTCCGTACCCTCACCGGTGCCCTAAACCTTGCCGTTCCCTAAGCCTAACCCTAGGCCAGCACAGAATTCTACCACCAACTCTACACATTACCCTACGCCGTACCGTAATCCTAACCCGTGCGTCAGCATGTACCCTGACCCTAACACGTTTCCTTACCCTCACCTGTGCCCTAAACCTTGCAGTTCCCTAACCCTAACCCTAGCCCGGAACGGAAACCTACCACCATCCCTACACCTTACCCTACGCCGTACCCTAATCCTAATCCGTACGCTGACACTGACCCGTGCGTCAGCAAGTACCCTGACCCTAACACGTTTCCGTACCCTCACCTGTGTCCTAATCCTTGCCTTTCCCTAACCCTAACCCTAGCGTTAAATGGAAACCTACCACAAAACCTACACCTTACCCTACGCCATACCCTAATCTTAATCCGTACGCTGACACTGACCCGTGGGTCAGCACGTACCCTGACCCTAACACGTTTCCGTACCCTCACCTGTGCCCTAAACCTTACAGTTCCCTAACCCTAACCCTAGCCCGGAATGGAAACCTACCACCAACCCTACACCTTACCCTACACCGTACCCTAATCCTAACCCGTGCGTCAGCATGTACCCTGACGCTAACACGTTTCCGTACCCTCACCTGTGTCCTAAACATTGCCATTCCCTAACCCTAGCGCGGAATGGAAACCTACCACAAAACCTGCACCTTACCCTACGCCGTACCCTAATCCTAACCCGTGCGTCAGCACATACCCTGACCCTAACACGTTTCCGTACCCTCACCTGTGCCCTAAACCTTGCAGTTCCCTAACCCTAACCCTAGCCCGGAACGGAAACCTACCACCAACCCTACACCTTACCCTACGCCGTACCCTAATCCTAATCCGTACGCTGACACTAACCAGTGCGTCAGCAAGTACCCTGACCCTAACACGTTTCCGTACCCTCACCTGTGTGCAAAACCTTGCAATTCCCTAACCCTAGCCCTAGCGAGGAATGGAAGACTACCACAAAACCTACACCTTACCCTACGACATACCCTAATCCTAATCCGTACGCTGACACTGACCCGTGCGTCAGCACGTACCCTGACCCTAACATGTTTCCGTACACTCACCTGTGCCGTAAACCTTGCCGTTCCCTAACCCTAACCCTAGCCCGGAACGGAAACATACCACCATCCGCACACCTTACCCTACGCCGTAGCCTAATCCTAAACTGTACGCTGACAACGACCCGTGCGTCAGCACACACCCTGACCCTAACACGTTTCCGTAACCTCACCTGTGCCCTAAACCTTGCCGTTCCCTAAGCCTAACCCTAGGCCGGCACGGAATCCTACCTCCAACCCTACACGTTACCCTACGCCGTACCCTAATCCTAACACGTGCGTCAGCATGTACCCTGACCCTAACACGTTTCCGTACCCTCACCTGTGCCCTAAACCTTACAGTTCCCTAAAGCTAACCCTAGCCCGAAACAGAAACCTACCACAAAACCTACACTTTGCCCTATGCCATACCCTAATCCTAATCCGTACGCTGACATTGACCCGTGCGTCAGCAAGTACCCTGACCCTAACACGTTTCCGTACCCTCAACAGTGCCCTATACCTTGCCGTTCCCTAACCCTAACCCTAGCCCGGAATGGAAACCTACCACCAACCCTACACCTTACCCTACGCCATACCCTAATCCTAATCCGTACGCTGACACTGACCCGTGCATCAGCACGTACCCTGACCCTAACATGTTTCCGTACACTCACCTGTGCCCTAAACCTTGCCGTTCCCTAACCCTAAGCCTAGCCCGGAACGGGAACCTACCACCATCCCTACACCTTACCCTACGCCGTACCCTAATCCTAATCTGTACGCTGACAATGACCCGTGCGTCAGCAAGTACCCTGACCCTAACACGTTTCCGTACCCTTACCTGTGCCCTAAACCTTGCCGTTCCCTAAGGCTAACCCTAGGCCGGCACGGAATCCTACCACCAACCCTACACGTTACCCTATGCCGTACCCTAATCCTAACCCGTGCGTCAGCATGTACCCTGACCCTAACACGTTTCCGTACCCTCACCTGTGCCCTAAACCTTGCAGTTCCCTAACCCTAACCCTAGCCCGGAATGGAAACCTACCACCCACCCTACACCTTACCCTACGCCATACCATAATCCTAATCCGTACGCTGACACTGACCCATGCTTCAGCACGTACCCTGACCCTAACATGTTTCCGTACACTCACCTGTGCCCTAAACCTTGCCGTTCCCTAACCCTAAGCCTAGCCCGGAACGGAAACCTACCACCATCCCTACACCTTACCCTACGCCGTACCCTAATCCTAATCTGTACGCTGACAATGACCCGTGCGTCAGCACTTACCCTGAGCCTAACACGTTTCCGTACCTTCACCTGTGCCCTAAACCTTGCCGTTCCCTAAGCCTAACCATAGCCTGGCACGGAATTCTACCACCAACCCCACACGTTACCCTACGCCGTACCCTAATCCTAACCCATGCGTCAGCAGGTACCCTGACCCTAACACATTTCCATACCCTCACCTGTGCCCTAAACCTTGCAGTTCCCTAACCCTAACCCTAGCCCGGAATGGAAACCTACCACCAACCCTACACCTTACCCTACACCGTACCCTAATCCTAATCCATACGCTGACACTGACCCGTGCGTCAGCACGTACCCTGACCCTAACATGTTTCCGTACACTCACCTGTGCCCTAAACCTTGCCGTTCCCTAACTCTAACCCTAGCCCGGAACGGGAACCTACCACCATCCCTACACCTTACCCTACGCCGTACCCTAATCTTAATCTGTACGCTGACAATGACCCGTGCGTCAGCACATACCCTGACCCTAAAACGTTTCCGTACCCTCACCTGTGCCCTAAACCTTGCCGTTCCCTAAGGCTAACCCTAGCCCGGCACGGAATTCTACCACCAACCCCACACGTTACCCTACGCCGTACACTAATCCTAACCCGTGCGTCAGCATGTACCCTGACCCTAACACTTTTCCGTACCCTCACCTGTGCCCTAAACCTTGCAGTTCCCTAACCCTAACCCTAGCCCGGAATGGAAACCTACCACCAACCCTACACCTTACCCTACACCGTACCCTAATCCTAATCCATACTCTGACACTGACCCGTGCGTCAGCACGTACCCTGACCCTAACATGTTTCCGTACACTCACCTGTGCCCTAAACCTTGCCGTTCCCTAACCCTAACCCTAGCCCGGAACGGAAACCTACCACCATCCCTACACCTTACCCTACGCCGTACCCTAATCTTAATCTGTACGCTGACAATGACCCGTGCGTCAGCACATACCCTGACCCTAACACGTTTCCGTACCCTCACCTGTGCCCTAAACCTTGCCGTTCCCTAAGGCTAACCCTAGCCCGGCACGGAATTCTACCACCAACCCCACACGTTACCCTACGCCGTACCCTAATCCTAACCCGTGCGTCAGCATGTACCCTGACCCTAACACGTTTCCGTACCCTCACCTGTGCCCTAAACCTTGCAGTTCCCTAACCCTAACCCTAGCCCGGAAAGGAAACCTACCACCAACCCTACACCTTACCTTACTCCGTAACCTAATCCTAATCCGTACGCTGACACTGACCCCTGCGTAAGCACGTACCCTGACCCTAACATGTTTCCGTACACTCACCTGAGCCCTAAACCTTGCCGTTCCCTAACCCTAACCCTAGCCCGGAACGGAAACCTACCACCATCCCTACACCTTACCCTACGCCGTACCCTAATCCTAATCTGTACGCTGACAATGACCAGTGCGTCAGCACATACCCTGACCCTAACACGTTTCCGTACCCTCACCGGTGCCCTAAACCTTGCCGTTCCCTAAGCCTAACCCTAGGCCAGCACAGAATTCTACCACCAACTCTACACATTACCCTACGCCGTACCGTAATCCTAACCCGTGCGTCAGCATGTACCCTGACCCTAACACGTTTCCTTACCCTCACCTGTGCCCTAAACCTTGCAGTTCCCTAACCCTAACCCTAGCCCGGAATGGAAACCTACCACCATCCCTACACCTTACCCTACGCCGTACCCTAATCCTAATCCGTACGCTGACACTGACCCGTGCGTCAGCAAGTACCCTGACCCTAACACGTTTCCGTACCCTCACCTGTGTCCTAATCCTTGCCTTTCCCTAACCCTAACCCTAGCGTTAAATGGAAACCTACCACAAAACCTACACCTTACCCTACGCCATACCCTAATCTTAATCCGTACGCTTACACTGACCCGTGGGTCAGCACGTACCCTGACCCTAACACGTTTCCGTACCCTCACCTGTGCCCTAAACCTTACAGTTCCCTAACCCTAACCCTAGCCCGGAATGGAAACCTACCACCAACCCTACACCTTACCCTACACCGTACCCTAATCCTAACCCGTGCGTCAGCATGTACCCTGACGCTAACACGTTTCCGTACCCTCACCTGTGTCCTAAACATTGCCATTCCCTAACCCTAGCGCGGAATGGAAACCTACCACAAAACCTGCACCTTACCCTACGCCGTACCCTAATCCTAACCCGTGCGTCAGCACATACCCTGACCCTAACACGTTTCCGTACCCTCACCTGTGCCCTAAACCTTGCAGTTCCCTAACCCTAACCCTAGCCCGGAACGGAAACCTACCACCAACCCTACACCTTACCCTACGCCGTACCCTAATCCTAATCCGTACGCTGACACTAACCAGTGCGTCAGCAAGTACCCTGACCCTAACACGTTTCCGTACCCTCACCTGTGTGCAAAACCTTGCAATTCCCTAACCCTAGCCCTAGCGAGGAATGGAAGACTACCACAAAACCTACACCTTACCCTACGACATACCCTAATCCTAATCCGTACGCTGACACTGACCCGTGCGTCAGCACGTACCCTGACCCTAACATGTTTCCGTACACTCACCTGTGCCGTAAACCTTGCCGTTCCCTAACCCTAACCCTAGCCCGGAACGGAAACATACCACCATCCGCACACCTTACCCTACGCCGTAGCCTAATCCTAAACTGTACGCTGACAACGACCCGTGCGTCAGCACACACCCTGACCCTAACACGTTTCCGTAACCTCACCTGTGCCCTAAACCTTGCCGTTCCCTAAGCCTAACCCTAGGCCGGCACGGAATCCTACCTCCAACCCTACACGTTACCCTACGCCGTACCCTAATCCTAACACGTGCGTCAGCATGTACCCTGACCCTAACACGTTTCCGTACCCTCACCTGTGCCCTAAACCTTACAGTTCCCTAAAGCTAACCCTAGCCCGAAACAGAAACCTACCACAAAACCTACACTTTGCCCTATGCCATACCCTAATCCTAATCCGTACGCTGACATTGACCCGTGCGTCAGCAAGTACCCTGACCCTAACACGTTTCCGTACCCTCAACAGTGCCCTATACCTTGCCGTTCCCTAACCCTAACCCTAGCCCGGAATGGAAACCTACCACCAACCCTACACCTTACCCTACGCCATACCCTAATCCTAATCCGTACGCTGACACTGACCCGTGCGTCAGCAAGTACCCTGACCCTAACACTTTTCCGTACCCACACCTGTGTCCTACACCTTGCCGTTCCCTAACACTAACCCTAGCCCAAACGGAAACCTACCACCAACCCTACACCTTACCCTACGCCGTACCATAATCCTAATCCGTACGCTGACACTGACCCGTGCGTCAGCAAGTACCCTGACCCTAACACGTTTCCGTACCCTCACCTGTGTCCTAAACCTTGCCGTTCCCTAACCCTAACCCTATCGCCGAATGGAAACCTACCAAAAAACCTACACCTTACCCTACGCCGTACCGTAATCCTAATCCATACGCTGACACTGACCCGTGCGTCAGCACGTACCCTGACCCTAACACGTTTCCGTACACTCACCTGTGCCCTAAACCTTGCCGTTCCCTAAGCCTAACCCTAGGCCGGCACGGAAACCTACCACCAACCCTACACGTTACCCTACGCCGTACCCTAATCCTAACCCGTGCGTCAGCATGTACCCTAACCCTAACACGTTTCCGTACCCTCACCTGTGCCCTAAACCTTGCAGTTCCCTAACCCTAACCCTAGCCCGGAAAGGAAACCTACCACCAACCCTACACCTTACCTTACGCCGTAACCTAATCCTGATCCGTACGCTGACACTGACCCATGCGTAAGCACGTACCCTGACCCTAACATGTTTCCGTACACTCACCTGTGCCCTAAACCTTGCCATTCCCTAACCCTAACCCTAGCCAAGAACGGAAACCTACCACCATCCCTACATCTTACCCTACGCCGTACCCTAATCCTAATCTGTACGCTGACAATGACCCGTGCGTCAGCACATACCCTGACCCTAACACGTTTCCGTACCCTCACCTGTGCCCTAAACCTTGCCGTTCCCTAAGCCTAACCCTAGCCCGGCACGGAATTCTACCACCAACCCCACACGATACCCTACGCCGTACCCTAATCCTAACCCGTGCGTCAGCATGTACCCTGACCCTAACACGTTTCCTTACCCTCACCTGTGCCCTAAACCTTGCAGTTCCCTCACCCTAACCCTAGCCCGGAACGGAAACCTACCACCAACCCTACACCTTACCCTACGCCGTACCCTAATCCTAATCCGTACGCTGACACTAACCCGTGCGTCAGCAAGTACCCTGACCCTAACACGTTTCCGTACCCTCACCTGCGTCCGAAGCCTTGCCGTTCCCTAACACTAACCCTAGCGAAGAATGGAAACCTACCACAAAACCTACACCTTACCCTACGCCATACCCTATTCCTAATCCGTACGCTGACACTGACCCGTGCGCCAGCACGTACCCTGACCCTAACATGTTTCCGTACACTCACCTGTGCCCTAAACCTTGCCGTTCCCTAACCCTAACGGTAGCCCGGAACGGAAACCTACCACCATCCCTACACCTTACCCTACGCTGTACCCTAATTCTAATCTGTACGCTGACAATGACCCGTGCGTCAGCACATACCCTGTCCCTAACACGTTTCCGTACACTCACCTGTGCCCTAAACCTTGCCGTTCCCTAAGCCTAACCCTAGGCCAGCACGGAATTCTACCACCAACCCTACACGTTACCCTACACCGTACCCTAATCCTAACCCGTGGGTCAGCATGTACCCTGACCCTAACACATTTCCGTATCCTCACCTGTGCCCTAAACCTTGCAGTTCCCTAACCCTAACCCTAGCCCGGAACGGAAACCTACCACCAACCCTACACCTTACCCTACGCCGTACCCTAATCCTAATCCGTACGCTGACACAGACACGTGCATCAGCAAGTACTCTGAACCTAACACGTTTCCGTACCCACACCTGTGCCCTAAACCTTGCCGTTCCCTAACCCTAACCCTAGCCAAGAATGGAAACCTACCACCATCCCTACACCTTACCCTACGCCATACCCTAATCCTAATCTGTACGCTGACACTGACCCGTGCATCAGCACGTACCCTGACCCTAACATGTTTCCGTACACTCACCTGTGCCCTAAACCTTGCCGTTCCCTAACCCTAAGCCTAGCCCGGAACGGGAACCTACCACCATCCCTACACCTTACCCTACGCCGTACCCTAATCCTAATCTGTACGCTGACAATGACCCGTGCGTCAGCAAGTACCCTGACCCTAACACGTTTCTGTACCCTCACCTGTGCCCTAAACCTTGCCGTTCCCTAAGGCTAACCCTAGGCCGGCACGGAATCCTACCACCAACCCTACACGTTACCCTATGCCGTACCCTAATCCTAACCCGTGCGTCAGCATGTACCCTGACCCTAACACGTTTCCGTACCCTCACCTGTGCCCTAAACCTTGCAGTTCCCTAACCCTAACCCTAGCCCGGAATGGAAACCTACCACCCACCCTACACCTTACCCTACGCCATACCATAATCCTAAACCGTACGCTGACACTGACCCATGCTTCAGCACGTACCCTGACCCTAACATGTTTCCGTACACTCACCTGTGCCCTAAACCTTGCCGTTCCCTAACCCTAAGCCTAGCCCGGAACGGAAACCTACCACCATCCCTACACCTTACCCTACGCCGTACCCTAATCCTAATCTGTACGCTGACAATGACCCGTGCGTCAGCACATACCCTGAGCCTAACACGTTTCCGTACCTTCACCTGTGCCCTAAACCTTGCCGTTCCCTAAGCCTAACCATAGCCTGGCACGGAATTCTACCACCAACCCCACACGTTACCCTACGCCGTACCCTAATCCTAACCCATGCGTCAGCAGGTACCCTGACCCTAACACATTTCCATACCCTCACCTGTGCCCTAAACCTTGCAGTTCCCTAACCCTAACCCTAGCCCGGAATGGAAACCTACCACCAACCCTACACCTTACCCTACACCGTACCCTAATCCTAATCCATACGCTGACACTGACCCGTGCGTCAGCACGTACCCTGACCCTAACATGTTTCCGTACACTCACCTGTGCCCTAAACCTTGCCGTTCCCTAACTCTAACCCTAGCCCGGAACGGGAACCTACCACCATCCCTACACCTTACCCTACGCCGTACCCTAATCTTAATCTGTACGCTGACAATGACCCGTGCGTCAGCACATACCCTGACCCTAAAACGTTTCCGTACCCTCACCTGTGCCCTAAACCTTGCCGTTCCCTAAGGCTAACCCTAGCCCGGCACGGAATTCTACCACCAACCCCACACGTTACCCTACGCCGTACACTAATCCTAACCCGTGCGTCAGCATGTACCCTGACCCTAACACGTTTCCGTACCCTCACCTGTGCCCTAAACCTTGCAGTTCCCTAACCCTAACCCTAGCCCGGAATGGAAACCTACCACCAACCCTACACCTTACCCTACACCGTACCCTAATCCTAATCCATACTCTGACACTGACCCGTGCGTCAGCACGTACCCTGACCCTAACATGTTTCCGTACACTCACCTGTGCCCTAAACCTTGCCGTTCCCTAACCCTAACCCTAGCCCGGAACGGAAACCTACCACCATCCCTACACCTTACCCTACGCCGTACCCTAATCTTAATCTGTACGCTGACAATGACCCGTGCGTCAGCACATACCCTGACCCTAACACGTTTCCGTACCCTCACCTGTGCCCTAAACCTTGCCGTTCCCTAAGGCTAACCCTAGCCCGGCACGGAATTCTACCACCAACCCCACACGTTACCCTACGCCGTACCCTAATCCTAACCCGTGCGTCAGCATGTACCCTGACCCTAACACGTTTCCGTACCCTCACCTGTGCCCTAAACCTTGCAGTTCCCTAACCCTAACCCTAGCCCGGAAAGGAAACCTACCACCAACCCTACACCTTACCTTACTCCGTAACCTAATCCTAATCCGTACGCTGACACTGACCCCTGCGTAAGCACGTACCCTGACCCTAACATGTTTCCGTACACTCACCTGAGCCCTAAACCTTGCCGTTCCCTAACCCTAACCCTAGCCCGGAACGGAAACCTACCACCATCCCTACACCTTACCCTACGCCGTACCCTAATCCTAATCTGTACGCTGACAATGACCAGTGCGTCAGCACATACCCTGACCCTAACACGTTTCCGTACCCTCACCGGTGCCCTAAACCTTGCCGTTCCCTAAGCCTAACCCTAGGCCAGCACAGAATTCTACCACCAACTCTACACATTACCCTACGCCGTACCCTAATCCTAACCCGTGCATCAGCATGTACCCTGACCCTAACACGTTTCCTTACCCTCACCTGTGCCCTAAACCTTGCAGTTCCCTAACCCTAACCCTAGCCCGGAACGGAAACCTACCACCATCCCTACACCTTACCCTACGCCGTACCCTAATCCTAATCCGTACGCTGACACTGACCCGTGCGTCAGCAAGTACCCTGACCCTAACACGTTTCCGTACCCTCACCTGTGTCCTAATCCTTGCCGTTCCCTAACCCTAACCCTAGCGTTAAATGGAAACCTACCACAAAACCTACACCTTACCCTACGCCATACCCTAATCTTAATCCGTACGCTGACACTGACCCGTGGGTCAGCACGTACCCTGACCCTAACACGTTTCCGTACCCTCACCTGTGCCCTAAACCTTACAGTTCCCTAACCCTAACCCTAGCCCGGAATGGAAACCTACCACCAACCCTACACCTTACCCTACACCGTACCCTAATCCTAACCCGTGCGTCAGCATGTACCCTGACGCTAACACGTTTCCGTACCCTCACCTGTGTCCTAAACATTGCCGTTCCCTAACCCTAGCGCGGAATGGAAACCTACCACAAAACCTGCACCTTACCCTACGCCGTACCCTAATCCTAACCCGTGCGTCAGCACATACCCTGACCCTAACACGTTTCCGTACCCTCACCTGTGCCCTAAACCTTGCAGTTCCCTAACCCTAACCCTAGCCCGGAACGGAAACCTACCACCAACCCTACACCTTACCCTACGCCGTACCCTAAACCTAATCCGTACGCTGACACTAACCAGTGCGTCAGCAAGTACCCTGACCCTAACACGTTTCCGTACCCTCACCTGTGTGCAAAACCTTGCAATTCCCTAACCCTAACCCTAGCGAGGAATGGAAGACTACCACAAAACCTACACCTTACCCTACGGCATACCCTAATCCTAATCCGTACGCTGACACTGACCCGTGCGTCAGCACGTACCCTGACCCTAACATGTTTCCGTACACTCACCTGTGCCGTAAACCTTGCCGTTCCCTAACCCTAACCCTAGCCCGGAACGGAAACATACCACCATCCGCACACCTTACCCTATGCCGTAGCCTAATCCTAAACTGTACGCTGACAACGACCCGTGCGTCAGCACACACCCTGACCCTAACACGTTTCCGTAACCTCACCTGTGCCCTAAACCTTGCCGTTCCCTAAGCCTAACCCTAGGCCGGCACGGAATCCTACCTCCAACCCTACACGTTACCCTACGCCGTACCCTAATCCTAACACGTGCGTCAGCATGTACCCTGACCCTAACACGTTTCCGTACCCTCACCTGTGCCCTAAACCTTACAGTTCCCTAAAGCTAACCCTAGCCCGAAACAGAAACCTACCACAAAACCTACACTTTGCCCTATGCCATACCCTAATCCTAATCCGTACGCTGACATTGACCCGTGCGTCAGCAAGTACCCTGACCCTAACACGTTTCCGTACCCTCACCTGTGCCCTAAACCTTGCCGTTCCCTAAGCCTAACCCTAGGCCAGCACCGAATCCTACCTCCAACACTACACGTTACCCTACGACGTACCCTAATCCTAACCCGTGCGTCAGCATGTACCCTGACCCTAACACGTTTCCGTACCCTCACCTGTGGCCTAAACCTTACAGTTCCCTAACCCTAACCCTAGCCCGAAACAGAAACCTACCACAAAACCTACAACTTACCCTATGCCGTACCCTAATCCTAATACGTACGCTGACATTGACCCGTGCGTCAGCAAGTACCCTGACCCTAACACGTTTCCGTAACCTCACCTGTGCCCTAAACCTTGCCGTTCCCTAAGCCTAACCCTAGGCCGGCACGGAATCCTACCACCAACCCTACACGTTACCCTACGCCGTACCCTAATCCTAACCCGTGCGTCAGCATGTACCCTAACCCTAACACGTTTCCGTACCCTCACCTGTGCCCTAAACCTTGCAGTTCCCTAACCCTAACCCTAGCCCGGAAAGGAAACCTACCACCAACCCTACACCTTACCTTACGCCGTAACCTAATCCTGATCCGTACGCTGACACTGACCCATGCGTAAGCACATACCCTGACCCTAACATGTTTCCGTACACTCACCTGTGCCCTAAACCTTGCCGTTCCCTAACCCTAACCCTAGCCAAGAACGGAAACCTACCACCATCCCTACATCTTACCCTACGCCGTACCCTAATCCTAATCTGTACGCTGACAATGACCCGTGCGTCAGCACATACCCTGACCCTAACACGTTTCCGTACCCTCACCTGTGCCCTAAACCTTGCCGTTCCCTAAGCCTAACCCTAGCCCGGCACGGAATTCTACCACCAACGCCACACGATACCCTACGCCGTACCCTAATCCTAACCCGTGCGTCAGCATGTACCCTGACCCTAACACGTTTCCTTACCCTCACCTGTGCCCTAAACCTTGCAGTTCCCTCACCCTAACCCTAGCCCGGAACGGAAACCTACCACCAACCCTACACCTTACCCTACGCCGTACCCTAATCCTAATCCGTACGCTGACACTAACCCGTGCGTCAGCAAGTACCCTGACCCTAACACGTTTCCGTACCCTCACCTGCGTCCGAAGCCTTGCCGTTCCCTAACACTAACCCTAGCGAAGAATGGAAACCTACCACAAAACCTACACCTTACCCTACGCCATACCCTATTCCTAATCCGTACGCTGACACTGACCCGTGCGCCAGCACGTACCCTGACCCTAACATGTTTCCGTACACTCACCTGTGCCCTAAACCTTGCCGTTCCCTAACCCTAACGCTAGCCCGGAACGGAAACCTACTACCATCCCTACACCTTACCCTACGCTGTACCCTAATTCTAATCTGTACGCTGACAATGACCCGTGCGTCAGCACATACCCTGTCCCTAACACGTTTCCGTACACTCACCTGTGCCCTAAACCTTGCCGTTCCCTAAGCCTAACCCTAGGCCAGCACGGAATTCTACCACCAACCCTACACGTTACCCTACACCGTACCCTAATCCTAACCCGTGGGTCAGCATGTACCCTGACCCTAACACATTTCCGTATCCTCACCTGTGCCCTAAACCTTGCAGTTCCCTAACCCTAACCCTAGCCCGGAACGGAAACCTACCACCAACCCTACACCTTACCCTACGCCGTACCCTAATCCTAATCCGTACGCTGACACAGACACGTGCATCAGCAAGTACTCTGAACCTAACACGTTTCCGTACCCACACCTGTGCCCTAAACCTTGCCGTTCCCTAAACCTAACCCTAGCCAAGAATGGAAACCTACCACCATCCCTACACCTTACCCTACGCCATACCCTAATCCTAATCTGTACGCTGACACTGACCCGTGCATCAGCACGTACCCTGACCCTAACATGTTTCCGTACACTCACCTGTGCCCTAAACCTTGCCGTTCCCTAACCCTAAGCCTAGCCCGGAACGGGAACCTACCACCATCCCTACACCTTACCCTACGCCGTACCCTAATCCTAATCTGTACGCTGACAATGACCCGTGCGTCAGCAAGTACCCTGACCCTAACACGTTTCTGTACCCTTACCTGTGCCCTAAACCTTGCCGTTCCCTAAGGCTAACCCTAGGCCGGCACGGAATCCTACCACCAACCCTACACGTTACCCTATGCCGTACCCTAATCCTAACCCGTGCGTCAGCATGTACCCTGACCCTAACACGTTTCCGTACCCTCACCTGTGCCCTAAACCTTGCAGTTCCCTAACCCTAACCCTAGCCCGGAATGGAAACCTACCACCCACCCTACACCTTACCCTACGCCATACCATAATCCTAATCCGTACGCTGACACTGACCCATGCTTCAGCACGTACCCTGACCCTAACATATTTCCGTACACTCACCTGTGCCCTAAACCTTGCCGTTCCCTAACCCTAAGCCTAGCCCGGAACGGAAACCTACCACCATCCCTACACCTTACCCTACGCCGTACCCTAATCCTAATCTGTACGCTGACAATGACCCGTGCGTCAGCACTTACCCTGAGCCTAACACGTTTCCGTACCTTCACCTGTGCCCTAAACCTTGCCGTTCCCTAAGCCTAACCATAGCCTGGCACGGAATTCTACCACCAACCCCACACGTTACCCTACGCCGTACCCTAATCCTAACCCATGCGTCAGCAGGTACCCTGACCCTAACACATTTCCATACCCTCACCTGTGCCCTAAACCTTGCAGTTCCCTAACCCTAACCCTAGCCCGGAATGGAAACCTACCACCAACCCTACACCTTACCCTACACCGTACCCTAATCCTAATCCATACGCTGACACTGACACGTGCGTCAGCACGTACCCTGACCCTAACATGTTTCCGTACACTCACCTGTGCCCTAAACCTTGCCGTTCCCTAAGGCTAACCCTAGCCCGGCACGGAATTCTACCACCAACCCCACACGTTACCCCACGCCGTACACTAATCCTAACCCGTGCGTCAGCATGTACCCTGACCCTAACACGTTTCCGTACCCTCACCTGTGCCCTAAACCTTGCAGTTCCCTAACCCTAACCCTAGCCCGGAATGGAAACCTACCACCAACCCTACACCTTACCCTACACCATACCCTAATCCTAATCCATACTCTGACACTGACCCGTGCGTCAGCACGTACCCTGACCCTAACATGTTTCCGTACACTCACCTGTGCCCTAAACCTTGCCGTTCCCTAACCCTAACCCTAGCCCGGAACGGAAACCTACCACCATCCCTACACCTTACCCTACGCCGTACCCTAATCCTAATCTGTACGCTGACAATGACCCGTGCGTCAGCACATACCCTGACCCTAACACGTTTCCGTACCCTCACCTGTGCCCTAAACCTTGCCGTTCCCTAAGCCTAACCCTAGCCCGGCACGGAATTCTACCACCAACGCCACACGATACCCTACGCCGTACCCTAATCCTAACCCGTGCGTCAGCATGTACCCTGACCCTAACACGTTTCCTTACCCTCACCTGTGCCCTAAACCTTGCAGTTCCCTCACCCTAACCCTAGCCCGGAACGGAAACCTACCACCAACCCTACACCTTACCCTACGCCGTACCCTAATCCTAATCCGTACGCTGACACTAACCCGTGCGTCAGCAAGTACCCTGACCCTAACACGTTTCCGTACCCTCACCTGCGTCCGAAGCCTTGCCGTTCCCTAACACTAACCCTAGCGAAGAATGGAAACCTACCACAAAACCTACACCTTACCCTACGCCATACCCTATTCCTAATCCGTACGCTGACACTGACCCGTGCGCCAGCACGTACCCTGACCCTAACATGTTTCCGTACACTCACCTGTGCCCTAAACCTTGCCGTTCCCTAACCCTAACGCTAGCCCGGAACGGAAACCTACTACCATCCCTACACCTTACCCTACGCTGTACCCTAATTCTAATCTGTACGCTGACAATGACCCGTGCGTCAGCACATACCCTGTCCCTAACACGTTTCCGTACACTCACCTGTGCCCTAAACCTTGCCGTTCCCTAAGCCTAACCCTAGGCCAGCACGGAATTCTACCACCAACCCTACACGTTACCCTACACCGTACCCTAATCCTAACCCGTGGGTCAGCATGTACCCTGACCCTAACACATTTCCGTATCCTCACCTGTGCCCTAAACCTTGCAGTTCCCTAACCCTAACCCTAGCCCGGAACGGAAACCTACCACCAACCCTACACCTTACCCTACGCCGTACCCTAATCCTAATCCGTACGCTGACACAGACACGTGCATCAGCAAGTACTCTGAACCTAACACGTTTCCGTACCCACACCTGTGCCCTAAACCTTGCCGTTCCCTAAACCTAACCCTAGCCAAGAATGGAAACCTACCACCATCCCTACACCTTACCCTACGCCATACCCTAATCCTAATCTGTACGCTGACACTGACCCGTGCATCAGCACGTACCCTGACCCTAACATGTTTCCGTACACTCACCTGTGCCCTAAACCTTGCCGTTCCCTAACCCTAAGCCTAGCCCGGAACGGGAACCTACCACCATCCCTACACCTTACCCTACGCCGTACCCTAATCCTAATCTGTACGCTGACAATGACCCGTGCGTCAGCAAGTACCCTGACCCTAACACGTTTCTGTACCCTTACCTGTGCCCTAAACCTTGCCGTTCCCTAAGGCTAACCCTAGGCCGGCACGGAATCCTACCACCAACCCTACACGTTACCCTATGCCGTACCCTAATCCTAACCCGTGCGTCAGCATGTACCCTGACCCTAACACGTTTCCGTACCCTCACCTGTGCCCTAAACCTTGCAGTTCCCTAACCCTAACCCTAGCCCGGAATGGAAACCTACCACCCACCCTACACCTTACCCTACGCCATACCATAATCCTAATCCGTACGCTGACACTGACCCATGCTTCAGCACGTACCCTGACCCTAACATATTTCCGTACACTCACCTGTGCCCTAAACCTTGCCGTTCCCTAACCCTAAGCCTAGCCCGGAACGGAAACCTACCACCATCCCTACACCTTACCCTACGCCGTACCCTAATCCTAATCTGTACGCTGACAATGACCCGTGCGTCAGCACTTACCCTGAGCCTAACACGTTTCCGTACCTTCACCTGTGCCCTAAACATTGCCGTTCCCTAAGCCTAACCATAGCCTGGCACGGAATTCTACCACCAACCCCACACGTTACCCTACGCCGTACCCTAATCCTAACCCATGCGTCAGCAGGTACCCTGACCCTAACACATTTCCATACCCTCACCTGTGCCCTAAACCTTGCAGTTCCCTAACCCTAACCCTAGCCCGGAATGGAAACCTACCACCAACCCTACACCTTACCCTACACCGTACCCTAATCCTAATCCATACGCTGACACTGACACGTGCGTCAGCACGTACCCTGACCCTAACATGTTTCCGTACACTCACCTGTGCCCTAAACCTTGCCGTTCCCTAAGGCTAACCCTAGCCCGGCACGGAATTCTACCACCAACCCCACACGTTACCCCACGCCGTACACTAATCCTAACCCGTGCGTCAGCATGTACCCTGACCCTAACACGTTTCCGTACCCTCACCTGTGCCCTAAACCTTGCAGTTCCCTAACCCTAACCCTAGCCCGGAATGGAAACCTACCACCAACCCTACACCTTACCCTACACCGTACCCTAATCCTAATCCATACTCTGACACTGACCCGTGCGTCAGCACGTACCCTGACCCTAACATGTTTCCGTACACTCACCTGTGCCCTAAACCTTGCCGTTCCCTAACCCTAACCCTAGCCCGGAACGGAAACCTACCACCATCCCTACACCTTACCCTACGCCGTACCCTAATCTTAATCTGTACGCTGACAATGACCCGTGCGTCAGCACATACCCTGACCCTAACACGTTTCCGTACCCTCACCTGTGCCCTAAACCTTGCCGTTCCCTAAGGCTAACCCTAGCCCGGCACGGAATTCGACCACCAACCCCACACGTTACCCTACGCCGTACCCTAATCCTAACCCGTGCGTCAGCATGTACCCTGACCCTAACACGTTTCCGTACCCTCACCTGTGCCCTAAACCTTGCAGTTCCCTAACCCTAACCCTAGCCCGGAAAGGAAACCTACCACCAACCCTACACCATACCTTACTCCGTAACCTAATCCTAATCCGTACGCTGACACTGACCCCTGCGTAAGCACGTACCCTGACCCTAACATGTTTCCGTACACTCACCTGAGCCCTAAACCTTGCCGTTCCCTAACCCTAACCCTAGCCCGGAACGGAAACCTACCACCATCCCTACACCTTACCCTACGCCGTACCCTAATCCTAATCTGTACGCTGACAATGACCAGTGCGTCAGCACATACCCTGACCCTAACACGTTTCCGTACCCTCACCGGTGCCCTAAACCTTGCCGTTCCCTAAGCCTAAACCTAGGCCAGCACAGAATTCTACCACCAACTCTACACATTACCCTACGCCGTACCGTAATCCTAACCCGTGCGTCAGCATGTACCCTGACCCTAACACGTTTCCTTACCCTCACCTGTGCCCTAAACCTTGCAGTTCCCTAACCCTAACCCTAGCCCGGAACGGAAACCTACCACCATCCCTACACCTTACCCTATGCCGTACCCTAATCCTAATCTGTAAGCTGACAATGACCCGTGCGTCAGCACATACCCTCACCCTAACATGTTTCCGTACCCTCACCTGTGCCCTAAACCTTGCCGTTCCCTAAGCCTAACCCTACGCCGGCACGGAATTCTACCACCAACCCTACACGTTACCCTACGCCGTACCCTAATCCTAACCCGTGCGTCAGCATGTACCCTGACCCTAACACGTTTCCGTACCCTCACCTGTGCCCTAAACCTTGCAGTTCCCTAACCCTAACCCTAGCCCGGAACGGAAACGTACCACCAACCCTACACCTTACCCTACGCCGTACCCAAATCCTAATCCGTACGGTGACACTGACCCGTGCGTCAGCAAGTATCCTGACCCTATCACGTTTCCGTACCCTCACCTGTGTCCTAAACCTTGCAGTTCCCTAACCCTAACCCTAGCGAGGAATGGAAACCTACCACAAAACCTACACCTTACCCTACGCAATACCCTAAACCTAATCTGTACGCTGACACTGACCCGTGCATCAGCACGTACCCTGACCCTAACATGTTTCCGTACACTCACCTGTGCCGTGAACCTTGCCATTCCCTAACCCTAACCCTAGCCCGGAACGGAAACCTACCACCATCCCCACACCTTACCCTACGCCGTAGCCTAATCCTAAACTGTACGCTGACAACGACCCGTGAGTCAGCACACACCCTGACCCTAACACGTTTCCGTAACCTCACCTGTGCCCTAAACCTTGCCGTTCCCTAAGCCTAACCCTAGGCCGGCACGGAATCCTACCACCAACCCTACACGTTACCCTACGCCGTACCCTAATCCTAACCCATGCGTCAGCAGGTACCCTGACCCTAACACATTTCCATACCCTCACCTGTGCCCTAAACCTTGCAGTTCCCTAACCCTAACCCTAGCCCGGAATGGAAACCTACCACCAACCCTACACCTTACCCTACACCGTACCCTAATCCTAATCCATACGTTGACACTGACCCGTGCGTCAGCACGTACCCTGACCCTAACATGTTTCCGTACACTCACCTGTGCCCTAAACCTTGCCGTTCCCTAACCCTAACCCTAGCCCGGAACGGAAACCTACCACCATCCCTACACCTTACCCTACGCCGTACCCTAATCTTAATCTGTACGCTGACAATGACCCGTGCGTCAGCACATACCCTGACCCTAAAACGTTTCCGTACCCTCACCTGTGCCCTAAACCTTGCCGTTCCCTAAGGCTAACCCTAGCCCGGCACGGAATTCTACCACCAACCCCACACGTTACCCTACGCCGTACCCTAATCCTAACCCGTGCGTCAGCATGTACCCTGACCCTAACACGTTTCCGTACCCTCACCTGTGCCCTAAACCTTGCAGTTCCCTAACCCTAACCCTAGCCCGGAATGGAAACCTACCACCAACCCTACACCTTACCCTACACCGTACCCTAATCCTAATCCATACTCTGACACTGACCCGTGCGCCAGCACGTACCCTGACCCTAACATGTTTCCGTACACTCACCTGTGCCCTAAACCTTGCCGTTCCCTAACCGTAACCCTAGCCCGGAACGGAAACCTACCACCATCCCTACACCTTACCCTACGCCGTACCCTAATCTTAATCTGTACGCTGACAATGACCCGTGCGTCAGCACATACCCTGACCCTAACACGTTTCCGTACCCTCACCTGTGCCCTAAACCTTGCCGTTCCCTAAGGCTAACCCTAGCCCGGCACGGAATTCTACCACCAACCCCACACGTTACCCTACGCCGTACCCTAATCCTAACCCGTGCGTCAGCATGTACCCTGACCCTAACACGTTTCCGTACCCTCACCTGTGCCCTAAACCTTGCAGTTCCCTAACCCTAACCCTAGCCCGGAAAGGAAACCTACCACCAACCCTACACCTTACCTTACTCCGTAACCTAATCCTAATCCGTACGCTGACACTGACCCCTGCGTAAGCACGTACCCTGACCCTAACATGTTTCCATACACTCACCTGAGCCCTAAACCTTGCCGTTCCCTAACCCTAACCCTAGCCCGGAACGGAAACCTACCACCATCCCTACACCTTACCCTACGCCGTACCCTAATCCTAATCTGTACGCTGACAATGACCAGTGCGTCAGCACATACCCTGACCCTAACACGTTTCCGTACCCTCACCGGTGCCCTAAACCTTGCCGTTCCCTAAGCCTAACCCTAGGCCAGCACAGAATTCTACCACCAACCCTACACGTTACCCTACGCCGTACCCTAATCCTAACCCGTGCGTCAGCATGTACCCTGACCCTAACACGTTTCCTTACCCTCACCTGTGCCCTAAACCTTGCAGTTCCCTAACCCTAACCCTAGCCCGGAACGGAAACCTACCACCATCCCTACACCTTACCCTACGCCGTACCCTAATCCTAATCCGTACGCTGACACTGACCCGTGCGTCAGCAAGTACCCTGACCCTAACACGTTTCCGTACCCTCACCTGTGTCCTAATCCTTGCCGTTCCCTAACCCTAACCCTAGCGTTAAATGGAAACCTACCACAAAACCTACACCTTACCCTACGCCATACCCTAATCTTAATCCGTACGCTGACACTGACCCGTGGGTCAGCACGTACCCTGACCCTAACACGTTTCCTTACCCTCACCTGTGCCCTAAACCTTACAGTTCCCTAACCCTAACCCTAGCCCGGAATGGAAACCTACCACCAACTCTACACCTTACCCTACACCGTACCCTAATCCTAACCCGTGCGTCAGCATGTACCCTGACGCTAACACGTTTCCGTACCCTCACCTGTGTCCTAAACATTGCCGTTCCCTAACCCTAGCGCGGAATGGAAACCTACCACAAAACCTGCACCTTACCCTACGCCGTACCCTAATCCTAACCCGTGCGTCAGCACATACCCTGACCCTAACACGTTTCCGTACCCTCACCTGTGCCCTAAACCTTGCAGTTCCCTAACCCTAACCCTAGCCCAGAACGGAAACCTACCACCAACCCTACACCTTACCCTACGCCGTACCCTAATCCTAATCCGTACGCTGACACTAACCAGTGCGTCAGCAAGTACCCTGACCCTAACACGTTTCGGTACCCTCACCTGTGTGCAAAACCTTGCAATTCCCTAACCCTAACCCTAGCGAGGAATGGAAACCTACCACAAAACCTACACCTTACCCTACGACATACCCTAATCCTAATCCGTACGCTGACACTGACCCGTGCGTCAGCACGTACCCTGACCCTAACATGTTTCCGTACACTCACCTGTGCCGTAAACCTTGCCGTTCCCTAACCCTAACCCTAGCCCGGAACGGAAACCTACCACCATCCGCACACCTTACCCTACGCCGTAGCCTAATCCTAAACTGTACGCTGACAACGACCCGTGCGTCAGCACACACCCTGACCCTAACACGTTTCCGTAACCTCACCTGTGCCCTAAACCTTGCCGTTCCCTAAGCCTAACCCTAGGCCGGCACGGAATCCTACCACCAACCCTACACGTTACCCTACGCCGTACCCTAATCCTAACCCGTGCGTCAGCATGTACCCTAACCCTAACACGTTTCCGTACCCTCACCTGTGCCCTAAACCTTGCAGTTCCCTAACCCTAACCCTAGCCCGGAAAGGAAACCTACCACCAACCCTACACCTTACCTTACGCCGTAACCTAATCCTGATCCGTACGCTGACACTGACCCATGCGTAAGCACGTACCCTGACCCTAACATGTTTCCGTACACTCACCTGTGCCCTAAACCTTGCCGTTCCCTAACCCTAACCCTAGCCAAGAACGGAAACCTACCACCATCCCTACATCTTACCCTACGCCGTACCCTAATCCTAATCTGTACGCTGACAATGACCCGTGCGTCAGCACATACCCTGACCCTAACACGTTTCCGTACCCTCACCTGTGCCCTAAACCTTGCCATTCCCTAAGCCTAACCCTAGCCCGGCACGGAATTCTACCACCAACCCCACACGATACCCTACGCCGTACCCTAATCCTAACCAGTGCGTCAGCATGTACCCTGACCCTAACACGTTTCCTTACCCTCACCTGTGCCCTAAACCTTGCAGTTCCCTAACCCAGCCCTAGCCCGGAACGGAAACCTACCACCAACCCTACACCTTACCCTACGCCGTACCCTAATCCTAATCCGTACGCTGACACTAACCCGTGCGTCAGCAAGTACCCTGACCCTAACACGTTTCCGTACCCTCACCTGCGTCCGTAGCCTTGCCGTTCCCTAACACTAACCCTAGCGAAGAATGGAAACCTACCACAAAACCTACACCTTACCCTACGCCATACCCTATTCCTAATCCGTACGCTGACACTGACCCGTGCGCCAGCACGTACCCTGACCCTAACACGTTTCCGTACACTCACCTGTGCCCTAAACCTTGCCGTTCCCTAACCCTAACGCTAGCCCGGAACGGAAACCTACCACCATCCCTACACCTTACCCTACGCTGTACCCTAATTATAATATGTACGCTGACAATGACCCGTGCGTCAGCCCATACCCTGACCCTAACACTTTTCCGTACACTCACCTGTGCCCTAAACCTTGCCGTTCCCTAAGCCTAACCCTAGGCCGGCACGGAATTCTACCACCAACCCTACACGTTACCCTACACCGTACCCTAATCCTAACCCGTGGGTCAGCATGTACCCTGACCCTAACACATTTCCGTATCCTCACCTGTGCCCTAAACCTTGCAGTTCCCTAACCCTAACCCTTACCCGGAACGGAAACCTACCACCAACCCTACACCTTACCCTACGCCGTACCCTAATCCTAATCCGTACGCTGACACAGACACGTGCATCAGCAAGTACTCTGAACCTAACACGTTTCCGTACCCACACCTGTGCCCTAAACCTTGCCGTTCCCTAACCCTAACCCTAGCCAAGAATGGAAACCTACCACGATCCCTACACCTTACCCTACGCCATACCCTAATCCTAATCTGTACGCTGACAATGACCCGTGCGTCAGCACATACCCTGACACTAACACGTTTCCGTACCCTCACCTGTGCCCTAAACCTTCCATTTCCCTAACCCTAACCCTAGCCAGGAACGGAAACCTACCACCAACCCTACACCTTACCCTACGCTGTACCCTAATCCTAATCCATACGCTGACACTGACCCGTGCGTCAGCAAGTACCCTGACCCTAACACTTTTCCGTACCCACACCTGTGTCCTAAACCTTGCCGTTCCCTAACCCTAACCCTAGCCCGGAACGGAAACCTACCACCATCCCCACACCTTACCCTACGCCGTAGCCTAATCCTAAACTGTACGCTGACAACGACGCGTGAGTCAGCACACACCCTGACCCTAACACGTTTCCGTAACCTCACCTGTGCCCTAAACCTTGCCGTTCCCTAAGCCTAACCCTAGGCCGGCACGGAATCCTACCACCAACCCTACACGTTACCCTACGCCGTACCCTAATCCTAACCCATGCGTCAGCAGGTACCCTGACCCTAACACATTTCCATACCCTCACCTGTGCCCTAAACCTTGCAGTTCCCTAACCCTAACCCTAGCCCGGAATGGAAACCTACCACCAACCCTACACCTTACCCTACACCGTACCCTAATCCTAATCCATACGCTGACACTGACCCGTGCGTCAGCACGTACCCTGACCCTAACATGTTTCCGTACACTCACCTGTGCCCTAAACCTTGCCGTTCCCTAACCCTAACCCTAGCCCGGAACGGAAACCTACCACCATCCCTACACCTTACCCTACGCCGTACCCTAATCTTAATTTGTATGCTGACAATGACCCGTGCGTCAGCACATACCCTGACCCTAAAACGTTTCCGTACCCTCGCCTGTGCCCTAAACCTTGCCGTTCCCTAAGGCTAACCCTAGCCCGGCACGGTATTCTACCACCAACCCCACACGTTACCCTACGCCGTACCCTAATCCTAACCCGTGCGTCAGCATGTACCCTGACCCTAACACGTTTCCGTACCCTCACCTGTGCCCTAAACCTTGCAGTTCCCTAACCCTAACCCTAGCCCGGAAAGGAAACCTACCACCAACCCTACACCTTACCCTACACCGTACCCTAATCCTAATCCATACGCTGACACTGACCCGTGCGTCAGCACGTACCCTGACCCTAACATGTTTCCGTACACTCACCTGTGCCCTAAACCTTGCCGTTCCCTAACCCTAACCCTAGCCCGGAACGGAAACCTACTACCATCCCTACACCTTACCCTACGCCGTACCCTAATCTTAATCTGTACGCTGACAATGACCCGTGCGTCAGCACATACCCTGACCCTAACACGTTTCCGTACCCTCACCTGTGCCCTAAACCTTGCCGTTCCCTAAGGCTAACCCTAGCCCGGCACGGAATTCTACCACCAACCCCACACGTTACCCTACGCCGTACCCTAATCCTAAACCGTGCGTCAGCATGTACCCTGACCCTAACACGTTTCCGTACCCTCACCTGTGCCCTAAACCTTGCAGTTCCCTAACCCTAACCCTAGCCCGGAAAGGAAACCTACCACCAACCCTACACCTTACCTTACTCCGTAACCTAATCCTAATCCGTACGCTGACACTGACCCCTGCGTAAGCACGTACCCTGACCCTAACATGTTTCCATACACTCACCTGAGCCCTAAACCTTGCCGTTCCCTAACCCTAACCCTAGCCCGGAATGGAAACCTACCACCATCCCTACACCTTACCCTACGCCGTACCCTAATCCTAATCTGTACGCTGACAATGACCAGTGCGTCAGCACATACCCTGACCCTAACACGTTTCCGTACCCTCACCGGTGCCCTAAACCTTGCCGTTCCCTAAGCCTAACCCTAGGCCAGCACAGAATTCTACCACCAACCCTACACGTTACCCTACGCCATACCCTAATCCTAACCCGTGCGTCAGCATGTACCCTGACCCTAACACGTTTCCTTACCCTCACCTGTGCCCTAAACCTTGCAGTTCCCTAACCCTAACCCTAGCCCGGAACGGAAACCTACCACCATCCCTACACCTTACCCTACGCCGTACCCTAATCCTAATCCGTACGCTGACACTGACCCGTGCGTCAGCAAGTACCCTGACCCTAACACGTTTCCGTACCCTCACCTGTGTCCTAATCCTTGCCGTTCCCTAACCCTAACCCTAGCGTTAAATGGAAACCTACCACAAAACCTACACCTTACCCTACGCCATACCCTAATCTTAATCCGTACGCTGACACTGACCCGTGGGTCAGCACGTACCCTGACCCTAACACGTTTCCTTACCCTCACCTGTGCCCTAAACCTTACAGTTCCCTAACCCTAACCCTAGCCCGGAATGGAAACCTACCACCAACTCTACACCTTACCCTACACCGTACCCTAATCCTAACCCGTGCGTCAGCATGTACCCTGACGCTAACACGTTTCCGTACCCTCACCTGTGTCCTAAACATTGCCGTTCCCTAACCCTAGCGCGGAATGGAAACCTACCACAAAACCTGCACCTTACCCTACGCCGTACCCTAATCCTAACCCGTGCGTCAGCACATACCCTGACCCTAACACGTTTCCGTACCCTCACCTGTGCCCTAAACCTTGCAGTTCCCTAACCCTAACCCTAGCCCGGAACGGAAACCTACCACCAACCCTACACCTTACCCTACACCGTACCCTAATCCTAATCCGTACGCTGACACTAACCAGTGCGTCAGCAAGTACCCTGACCCTAACACGTTTCGGTACCCTCACCTGTGTGCAAAACCTTGCAATTCCCTAACCCTAACCCTAGCGAGGAATGGAAACCTACCACAAAACCTACACCTTACCCTACGACATACCCTAATCCTAATCCGTACGCTGACACTGACCCGTGCGTCAGCACGTACCCTGACCCTAACATGTTTCCGTACACTCACCTGTGCCGTAAACCTTGCCGTTCCCTAACCCTAACCCTAGCCCGGAACGGAAACCTACCACCATCTGCACACCTTACCCTACGCCGTAGCCTAATCCTAAACTGTACGCTGACAACGACCCGTGCGTCAGCACACACCCTGACCCTAACACGTTTCCGTAACCTCACCTGTGCCCTAAACCTTGCCGTTCCCTAAGCCTAACCCTAGGCCGGCACGGAATCCTACCACCAACCCTACACGTTACCCTACGCCGTACCCTAATCCTAACCCGTGCGTCAGCATGTACCCTCACCCTAACACGTTTCCGTACCCTCACCTGTGCCCTAAACCTTGCAGTTCCCTAACCCTAACCCTAGCCCGGAAAGGAAACCTACCACCAACCCTACACCTTACCTTACGCCGTAACCTAATCCTGATCCGTACGCTGACACTGACCCATGCGTAAGCACGTACCCTGACCCTAACATGTTTCCGTACACTCACCTGTGCCCTAAACCTTGCCGTTCCCTAACCCTAACCCTAGCCAAGAACAGAAACCTACCACCATCCCTACATCTTACCCTACGCCGTACCCTAATCCTAATCTGTACGCTGACAATGACCCGTGCGTCAGCACATACCCTGACCCTAACACGTTTCCGTACCCTCACCTGTGCCCTAAACCTTGCCATTCCCTAAGCCTAACCCTAGCCCGGCACGGAATTCTACCACCAACCCCACACGATACCCTACGCCGTACCCTAATCCTAACCAGTGCGTCAGCATGTACCCTGACCCTAACACGTTTCCTTACCCTCACCTGTGCCCTAAACCTTGCAGTTCCCTAACCCTAACCCTAGCCCGGAACGGAAACCTACCACCAACCCTACACCTTACCCTACGCTGTACCCTAATCCTAATCCGTACGCTGACACTAACCCGTGCGTCAGCAAGTACCCTGACCCTAACACGTTTCCGTACCCTCACCTGCGTCCGTAGCCTTGCCGTTCCCTAACACTAACCCTAGCGAAGAATGGAAACCTACCACAAAACCTACACCTTACCCTACGCCATACCCTATTCCTAATCTGTACGCTGACAATGACCCGTGCGTCAGCACATACCCTGAACCTAACACGTTTCCGTACCCTCACCTGTGCCCTAAACCTTGCCGTTCCCTAAGCCTAACACTAGGCCGACACGGAATTCTATGACCAACCCTACACGTTACCCTACGTCGTACCCTAATCCTAACCCGTGCATCAGCATGTAACCTGATCCTAACCCGTTTCCGTACCCTCACCTGTGCCCTAAACCTTGCAGTTCCCTAACCCTAACCCTAGCCCGAAACGGAACCCTACCACCAACCCTACACCTTACCTTACGCCGTACCCTAATCCTAATCCGTACGCTGAGACTGACCCGTGCGTCAGCAAGTACCCTGACCCTAACACGTTTCCGTACCCACACCTGTGTCCTAAACCTTGCCGTTCTCTAACCCTAACCCTAGCCCAAACGGAAACCTACCACCAACCCTACAACTTACCCTACGCCGTACTCTAATCCTAATCCATACGCTGACACTGACACGTGCGTCAGCACGTACCCTGACCCTAACATGTTTCCGTACACTCACCTGTGCCATAAACCTTGCCGTTCCCTAACCCTAACCCTAGCCCGGAACGGAAACCTACCACCATCCCTACACCTTACCCTATGCAGTACCCTAATCCTAATCTGTACACTGACAATGACCCGTGCGTCAGCACATACCCTAAGCTAACACGTTTCCGTACCCTCACCTGTGCCCTAAACCTTGCCGTTCCCTAAGCCTATCCCTAGGCCGGCACGGAATCCTACCTCCAACCCTACACGTTACCCTACGCCGTACCCTAATCCTAACCCGTGCGTCAGCATGTACCCTGACCCTAACACGTTTCCGTACCCTCACCTGTGCCCTAAACCTTACAGTTCCCTAACCCTAACCCTAGCCCGAAACAGAAACCTACCACAAAACTTACACCTTGCCCTACGCCGTACCCTAATCCTAATCCGTACGCTGACATTGACCCGTGCGTCAGCAAGTACCCTGACCCTAACACGTTTCCGTACCCTCACCAGTGCCCTATACCTTGCCGTTCCCTAACCCTAACCCTAGCCCGGAATGGAAACCTACCACCAACCCTACACCTTACCCTACGCCGTACCCTAATCCTAATCCGTACGCTGACACTGACCCATGCGTCAGCAAGTACCCTGACCCTAACACGTTTCCGTACCCACACCTGTGCCCTAAACCTTGCCATTCCCTAACCCTAACCCTAGCCCAAACGGAAACCTACCACCAACCCTACACCTTACCCTACGCCGTACCCTAATCCTAATCCGTACGCTGACACTGACCCGTGCGTCAGCAAGTACCCTGACCCTAACACGTTTCCGTACCCTCACCAGTGCCCTATACCTTGCCGTTCCCTAACCCTAACCCTAGCCCGGAATGGAAACCTACCACCAACCCTACACCTTACCCTACGCCATACCCTAATCCTAATCCGTACGCTGACACTGACCCGTGCGTCAGCAAGTACCCTGACCCTAACACGTTTCCGTACCCACACCTGTGTCCTAAACCTTGCCGTTCCCTAACCCTAGCCCAAACGGAAACCTACCACCAACCCTACACCTCACCCTACGCCGTACCCTAATCCTAATCCGTACGCTGACACTGACCCGTGCGTCAGCAAGTACCCTGACCCTAACACGTTTCCGTACCCTCACCTGTGTCCTAAACCTTGCCGTTCCCTAACCCTAACCCTATCGCGGAATGGAAACCTACCACAAAACCTACACCTTACCCTACGCCGTACCCTAATCCTAATCCGTACGCTGACACTGACCCGTGCGTCAGCACGTACCCTGACCCTAACACGTTTCCGTACACTCACTTGTGCCCTAAACCTTGCCGTTCCCTAACCCTAACCCTAGCCCGGAACGGAAACCTACCACCATCCCTACACCTTACACTACGCCGTGCCCTAATCCAAATCTGTACGCTGACAATGACCCGTGAGTCAGCACATACCCTGACCCTAACACGTTTCCGTACCCTCACCTGTGCCCTAAACCTTGCCGTTCCCTAAGCCTAACCCTAGGCCGGCACGGAATCCTACCTCCAACACTACACGTTACCCTACGACGTACCCTAATCCTAACCCGTGCGTCAGCATGTACCCTGACCCTAACACGTTTCCGTACCCTCACCTGTGGCCTAAACCTTACAGTTCCCTAACCCTAACCCGAGGCCGAAACAGAAACCTTCCACAAAACCTACAACTTACCCTATGCCGTACCCTAATCCTTATACGTACGCTGACATTGACCCATGCGTCAGCAAGTACCCTGACCCTAACACGTTTCCATACCCTCACCTGTGCACAAAACCTTGCCGTTCCCTATCCCTAACCCTAGCCCGGAATGGAAACCTACCACCAACCCTACACCTTACCCTACGCCGTACCCTAATCCTAATCCGTACGCTGACACTGACCCATGCGTCAGCACGTACCCTGACCCTAACACGTTTCCGTACACTCACCTGTGTCCTAAACCTTGCCGTTCCCTAACCCTAACCCTAGCCCGGAACGGAAACCTACCACCATCCCTACACCTTACACTACGCCGTACCCTAATCCTAATCTGTACGCTGACAATGACCCGTGCGTCAGCACATACCCTGACCCTAACACGTTTCCGTACCCTCACCTGTGCCCTAAACCTTGCCGTTCCCTAAGCCTATCCCTAGGCCGGCACGGAATCCTACCTCCAACCCTACACGTTACCCTACGCCGTACCCTAATCCTAACCCGTGCGTCAGCATGTACCCTGACCCTAACACGTTTCCGTACCCTCACCTGTGCCCTAAACCTTACAGTTTCCTAACCCTAACCCTAGCCCGAAACAGAAACCTACCACAAAACTTACACCTTGTCCTACGCCGTAGCCTAATCCTAATCCGTACGCTGACATTGACCCGTGCGTCAGCAAATACCCTGACCCTAACACGTTTCCGTACCCTCACCAGTGCCCTATACCTTGCCGTTCCCTAACCCTAACCCTAGCCCGGAATGGAAACCTACCACCAACCCTACACCTTACCCTACGCCATACCCTAATCCTAATCCGTACGCTGACACTGACCCGTGCGTCAGCAAGTACCCTGACCCTAACACGTTTCCGTACCCACACCTGTGTCCTAAACCTTGCCGTTCCCTAACCCTAGCCCAAACGGAAACCTACCACCAACCCTACACCTTACCCTACGCCGTACCCTAATCCTAATCCGTACGCTGACACTGACCCGTGCGTCAGCAAGTACCCTGACCCTAACACGTTTCCGTACCCTCACCTGTGCCCTAAACCTTGCCGTTCCCTAACCCTAACCCTAGCCCGGAACGGAAACCTACCACCATCCCTACACCTTACACTACGCCGTGCCCTAATCCTAATCTGTACGCTGACAATGACCCGTGAGTCAGCACATACCCTGACCCTAACACGTTTCCGTACCCTCACCTGTGCCCTAAACCTTGCCGTTCCCTAAGCCTAACCCTAGGCCAGCACGGAATCCTACCTCCAACACTACACGTTACCCTACGCCGTACCCTAATCCTAACCCGTGCGTCAGCATGTACCCTGACCCTAACACGTTTCCGTACCCTCACCTGTGCCCTAAACCTTGCCGTTCCCTAAGCCTATCCCTAGGCCGGCACGGAATCCTACCTCCAACCCTACACGTTACCCTAGGCCGTACCCTAATCCTAACCCGTGCGTCAGCATGTACCCTGACCCTAACATGTTTCCGTACACTCACCTGTGCCCTAAACCTTGCCGTTCCCTAACCCAAACCCTAGCCCGGAACGGAAACCTACCACCATCCCTACACCTTACCCTACGCCGTACCCTAATCCTAATCTGTACGCTGACAATGACCCGTGCGTCAGCACATATCCTAAACCTAACACGTTTCCGTACCCTCACCTGTGCCCTAAACCTTGCCGTTCCCTAAGCCTAACACTAGGCCGACACGGAATTCTATGACCAACCCTACACGTTACCCTACGCCGTACCCTAATCCTAACCCGTGCATCAGCATGTACCCTGACCCTAACACGTTTCCGTACCCTCACCTGTGTCCTAAACCTTGCAGTTCCCTAACCCTAACCCTAGCGAAGAATGGAAACCTACCACAAAACCTACACCTTACCCTACGCCATACCCTATTCCTAATCTGTACGCTGACAATGACCCGTGCGTCAGCACATACCCTGAACCTAACACGTTTCCGTACCCTCACCTGTGCCCTAAACCTTGCCGTTCCCTAAGCCTAACACTAGGCCGACACGGAATTCTATGACCAACCCTACACGTTACCCTACGTCGTACCCTAATCCTAACCCGTGCATCAGCATGTAACCTGATCCTAACCCGTTTCCGTACCCTCACCTGTGCCCTAAACCTTGCAGTTCCCTAACCCTAACCCTAGCCCGAAACGGAACCCTACCACCAACCCTACACCTTACCTTACGCCGTACCCTAATCCTAATCCGTACGCTGAGACTGACCCGTGCGTCAGCAAGTACCCTGACCCTAACACGTTTCCGTACCCACACCTGTGTCCTAAACCTTGCCGTTCTCTAACCCTAACCCTAGCCCAAACGGAAACCTACCACCAACCCTACAACTTACCCTACGCCGTACTCTAATCCTAATCCGTACGCTGACACTGACCCGTGCGTCAGCACGTACCCTGACCCTAACATGTTTCCGTACACTCACCTGTGCCATAAACCTTGCCGTTCCCTAACCCTAACCCTAGCCCGGAACGGAAACCTACCACCATCCCTACACCTTACCCTATGCCGTACCCTAATCCTAATCTGTACACTGACAATGACCCGTGCGTCAGCACATACCCTAAGCTAACACGTTTCCGTACCCTCACCTGTGCCCTAAACCTTGCCGTTCCCTAAGCCTATCCCTAGGCCGGCACGGAATCCTACCTCCAACCCTACACGTTACCCTACGCCGTACCCTAATCCTAACCCGTGCGTCAGCATGTACCCTGACCCTAACACGTTTCCGTACCCTCACCTGTGCCCTAAACCTTACAGTTCCCTAACCCTAACCCTAGCCCGAAACAGAAACCTACCACAAAACTTACACCTTGCCCTACGCCGTACCCTAATCCTAATCCGTACGCTGACATTGACCCATGCGTCAGCAAGTACCCTGACCCTAACACGTTTCCGTACCCTCACCAGTGCCCTATACCTTGCCGTTCCCTAACCCTAACCCTAGCCCGGAATGGAAACCTACCACCAACCCTACACCTTACCCTACGCCGTACCCTAATCCTAATCCGTACGCTGACACTGACCCATGCGTCAGCAAGTACCCTGACCCTAACACGTTTCCGTACCCACACCTGTGTCCTAAACCTTGCCATTCCCTAACCCTAACCCTAGCCCAAATGGAAACCTACCACCAACCCTACACCTTACCCTACGCCGTACCCTAATCCTAATCCGTACGCTGACACTGACCCGTGCGTCAGCAAGTACCCTGACCCTAACACGTTTCCGTACCCTCACCTGTGTCCTAAACCTTGCCGTTCCCTAACCCTAACCCTATCGCGGAATGGAAACCTACCACAAAACCTACACCTTACCCTACGCCGTACCCTAATCCTAATCTGTACGCTGACACTGACCCGTGCGTCAGCACGTACCCTGACCCTAACACGTTTCCGTACACTCACCTGTGCCCTAAACCTTGCCGTTCCCTAACCCTAACCCTAGCCCGGAATGGAAACCTACCACCATCCCTACACCTTACACTACGCCGTACCCTAATCCTAATCTGTACGCTGACAATGACCCGTGAGTCAGCACATACCCTGACCCTAACACGTTTCCGTACCCTCACCTGTGCCCTAAACCTTGCCGTTCCCTAAGCCTAACCCTAGGCCGGCACCGAATCCTACCTCCAACACTACACGTTACCCTACGACGTACCCTAATCCTAACCCGTGCGTCAGCATGTACCCTGACCCTAACACGTTTCCGTACCCTCACCTGTGGCCTAAACCTTACAGTTCCCTAACCCTAACCCTAGCCCGAAACAGAAACCTACCACAAAACCTACAACTTACCCTATGCCGTACCCTAATCCTAATACGTACGCTGACATTGACCCGTGCGTCAGCAAGTACCCTGACCCTAACACGTTTCCGTAACCTCACCTGTGCCCTAAACCTTGCCGTTCCCTAAGCCTAACCCTAGGCCGGCACGGAATCCTACCACCAACCCTACACGTTACCCTACGCCGTACCCTAATCCTAACCCGTGCGTCAGCATGTACCCTAACCCTAACACGTTTCCGTACCCTCACCTGTGCCCTAAACCTTGCAGTTCCCTAACCCTAACCCTAGCCAAGAACGGAAACCTACCACCATCCCTACATCTTACCCTACGCCGTACCCTAATCCTAATCTGTACGCTGACAATGACCCGTGCGTCAGCACATACCCTGACCCTAACACGTTTCCGTACCCTCACCTGTGCCCTAAACCTTGCCGTTCCCTAAGCCTAACCCTAGCCCGGCACGGAATTCTACCACCAACCCCACACGATACCCTACGCCGTACCCTAATCCTAACCCGTGCGTCAGCATGTACCCTGACCCTAACACGTTTCCTTACCCTCACCTGTGCCCTAAACCTTGCAGTTCCCTCACCCTAACCCTAGCCCGGAACGGAAACCTACCACCAACCCTACACCTTACCCTACGCCGTACCCTAATCCTAATCCGTACGCTGACACTAACCCGTGCGTCAGCAAGTACCCTGACCCTAACACGTTTCCGTACCCTCACCTGCGTCCGAAGCCTTGCCGTTCCCTAACACTAACCCTAGCGAAGAATGGAAACCTACCACAAAACCTACACCTTACCCTACGCCATACCCTATTCCTAATCCGTACGCTGACACTGACCCGTGCGCCAGCACGTACCCTGACCCTAACATGTTTCCGTACACTCACCTGTGCCCTAAACCTTGCCGTTCCCTAACCCTAACGCTAGCCCGGAACGGAAACCTACCACCATCCCTACACCTTACCCTACGCTGTACCCTAATTCTAATCTGTACGCTGACAATGACCCGTGCGTCAGCACATACCCTGTCCCTAACACGTTTCCGTACACTCACCTGTGCCCTAAACCTTGCCGTTCCCTAAGCCTAACCCTAGGCCAGCACGGAATTCTACCACCAACCCTACACGTTACCCTACACCGTACCCTAATCCTAACCCGTGGGTCAGCATGTACCCTGACCCTAACACATTTCCGTATCCTCACCTGTGCCCTAAACCTTGCAGTTCCCTAACCCTAACCCTAGCCCGGAACGGAAACCTACCACCAACCCTACACCTTACCCTACGCCGTACCCTAATCCTAATCCGTACGCTGACACAGACACGTGCATCAGCAAGTACTCTGAACCTAACACGTTTCCGTACCCACACCTGTGCCCTAAACCTTGCCGTTCCCTAAACCTAACCCTAGCCAAGAATGGAAACCTACCACCATCCCTACACCTTACCCTACGCCATACCCTAATCCTAATCTGTACGCTGACACTGACCCGTGCATCAGCACGTACCCTGACCCTAACATGTTTCCGTACACTCACCTGTGCCCTAAACCTTGCCGTTCCCTAACCCTAAGCCTAGCCCGGAACGGGAACCTACCACCATCCCTACACCTTACGCTACGCCGTACCCTAATCCTAATCTGTACGCTGACAATGACCCGTGCGTCAGCAAGTACCCTGACCCTAACACGTTTCTGTACCCTCACCTGTGCCCTAAACCTTGCCGTTCCCTAAGGCTAACCCTAGGCCGGCACGGAATCCTACCACCAACCCTACACGTTACCCTATGCCGTACCCTAATCCTAACCCGTGCGTCAGCATGTACCCTGACCCTAACACGTTTCCGTACCCTCACCTGTGCCCTAAACCTTGCAGTTCCCTAACCCTAACCCTAGCCCGGAATGGAAACCTACCACCAACCCTACACCTTACCCTACGCCATACCATAATCCTAATCCGTACGCTGACACTGACCCATGCTTCAGCACGTACCCTGACCCTAACATGTTTCCGTACACTCACCTGTGCCCTAAACCTTGCCGTTCCCTAACCCTAAGCCTAGCCCGGAACGGAAACCTACCACCATCCCTACACCTTACCCTACGCCGTACCCTAATCCTAATCTGTACGCTGACAATGACCCGTGCGTCAGCACATACCATGAGCCTAACACGTTTCCGTACCTTCACCTGTGCCCTAAACCTTGCCGTTCCCTAAGCCTAACCATAGCCTGGCACGGAATTCTACCACCAACCCCACACGTTACCCTACGCCGTACCCTAATCCTAACCCGTGCGTCAGCATGTACCCTGACCCTAACACGTTTCTGTACCCTCACCTGTGCCCTAAACCTTGCAGTTCCCTAACCCTAACCCAAGCCCGCAATGGAAACCTACCACCAACCCTACACCTTACCCTACGCCGTACCCTAATCCTAATCCGTACGCTGACACTGACCCATGCGTCAGCACGTACCCTGACCCTAACATGTTTCCGTACACTCACCTGTGCCCTAAACCTTGCCGTACCTTAACCCTAACCCTAGCCCGGAACGGAAACCTACCACCATCCCTACACCTTACCCTACGCTGTACCCTAATCCTAATCTGTACGCTGACAATGACCCATGCGTCAGCACATACCCTGACCCTAACATGTTTCCGTACCCTCACCTGTGCCCTAAACCTTGCCGTTCCCTAAGCCTAACCCTAGGCCGGCAAGGAATTCTACCACCAACCCTACACGTTACCCTACGCCGTACCCTAATTCTAACCCGTGCGTCAGCATGTACCCTGACCCTAACACGTTTCCGTACCCTCAACTGTGCCCTAAACCTTGCAGTTCCCTAACCCTAACCCTAGCCCGGAACAGAAACCTACCACCAACCCTACACCTTACCCTACGCTGTACCCTAATCCTAATCCGTACGCTGACACTGACCCGTGCATCAGCAAGTACCCTGAACCTAACACGTTTCCATACCCACACCTGTGTCCTAAACCTTGCCTTTCCCTAACCCTAACCCTAGCCCAAACGGAAACCTAACACCAACCCTACACCTTACCCTACGCCGTACCCTAATCCTAATCCGTACGCTGACACTGACCCGTGCGTCAGCAAGTACCCTGACACTAAAACGTTTCCGTACCCTCACCTGTGCCCTAAACCTTGCCGTTCCCTAAGGCTAACCCTAGGCCGGCACGGAATCCTACCACCAACCCTACACGTTACCCTATGCCGTACCCTAATCCTAACCCATGTGTCAGCATGTACCCTGACCCTAACACTTTTCCGTACCCTCACCTGTGCCCTAAACCTTGCAGTTCCCTAACCCTAACCCTAGCCCGGAATGGAAACCTACCACCAACCCTACACCTTACCCTATGCCGTACCGTAATACTAATCCGTACGCTTACACTGACCCGTGCGTCAGCACGTTCCCTGACCCTAACATGTTTCCGTACACTCACCTGTGCCCTAAACCTTGCCGTTCCCTAACCCTAGCCCAAACGGAAACCTACCACCAACCCTACACCTCACCCTACGCCGTACCCTATTCCTAATCCGTACGCTGACACTGACCCGTGCGTCAGCAAGTACCCTGACCCTAACACGTTTCCGTACCCTCACCTGTGTCCTAAACCTTGCCGTTCCCTAACCCTAACCCTATCGCGGAATGGAAACCTACCACAAAACCTACACCTTACCCTACGCCGTACCCTAATCCTAATCCGTACGCTGACACTGACCCGTGCGTCAGCACGTACCCTGACCCTAACACGTTTCCGTACACTCACTTGTGCCCTAAACCTTGCCGTTCCCTAACCCTAACCCTAGCCCGGAACGGAAACCTACCACCATCCCTACACCTTACACTACGCCGTGCCCTAATCCAAATCTGTACGCTGACAATGACCCGTGAGTCAGCACATACCCTGACCCTAACACGTTTCCGTACCCTCACCTGTGCCCTAAACCTTGCCGTTCCCTAAGCCTAACCCTAGGCCGGCACGGAATCCTACCTCCAACACTACACGTTACCCTACGACGTACCCTAATCCTAACCCGTGCGTCAGCATGTACCCTGACCCTAACACGTTTCCGTACCCTCACCTGTGGCCTAAACCTTACAGTTCCCTAACCCTAACCCGAGGCCGAAACAGAAACCTTCCACAAAACCTACAACTTACCCTATGCCGTACCCTAATCCTTATACGTACGCTGACATTGACCCATGCGTCAGCAAGTACCCTGACCCTAACACGTTTCCATACCCTCACCTGTGCACAAAACCTTGCCGTTCCCTATCCCTAACCCTAGCCCGGAATGGAAACCTACCACCAACCCTACACCTTACCCTACGCCGTACCCTAATCCTAATCCGTACGCTGACACTGACCCGTGCGTCAGCACGTACCCTGACCCTAACACGTTTCCGTACACTCACCTGTGTCCTAAACCTTGCCGTTCCCTAACCCTAACCCTAGCCCGGAACGGAAACCTACCACCATCCCTACACCTTACACTACGCCGTACCCTAATCCTAATCTGTACGCTGACAATGACCCGTGCGTCAGCACATACCCTGACCCTAACACGTTTCCGTACCCTCACCTGTGCCCTAAACCTTGCCGTTCCCTAAGCCTATCCCTAGGCCGGCACGGAATCCTACCTCCAACCCTACACGTTACCCTACGCCGTACCCTAATCCTAACCCGTGCGTCAGCATGTACCCTGACCCTAACACGTTTCCGTACCCTCACCTGTGCCCTAAACCTTACAGTTTCCTAACCCTAACCCTAGCCCGAAACAGAAACCTACCACAAAACTTACACCTTGTCCTACGCCGTAGCCTAATCCTAATCCGTACGCTGACATTGACCCGTGCGTCAGCAAATACCCTGACCCTAACACGTTTCCGTACCCTCACCAGTGCCCTATACCTTGCCGTTCCCTAACCCTAACCCTAGCCCGGAATGGAAACCTACCACCAACCCTACACCTTACCCTACGCCATACCCTAATCCTAATCCGTACGCTGACACTGACCCGTGCGTCAGCAAGTACCCTGACCCTAACACGTTTCCGTACCCACACCTGTGTCCTAAACCTTGCCGTTCCCTAACCCTAGCCCAAACGGAAACCTACCACCAACCCTACACCTTACCCTACGCCGTACCCTAATCCTAATCCGTACGCTGACACTGACCCGTGCGTCAGCAAGTACCCTGACCCTAACACGTTTCCGTACCCTCACCTGTGCCCTAAACCTTGCCGTTCCCTAACCCTAACCCTAGCCCGGAACGGAAACCTACCACCATCCCTACACCTTACACTACGCCGTGCCCTAATCCTAATCTGTACGCTGACAATGACCCGTGAGTCAGCACATACCCTGACCCTAACACGTTTCCGTACCCTCACCTGTGCCCTAAACCTTGCCGTTCCCTAAGCCTAACCCTAGGCCAGCACGGAATCCTACCTCCAACACTACACGTTACCCTACGCCGTACCCTAATCCTAACCCGTGCGTCAGCATGTACCCTGACCCTAACACGTTTCCGTACCCTCACCTGTGCCCTAAACCTTGCCGTTCCCTAAGCCTATCCCTAGGCCGGCACGGAATCCTACCTCCAACCCTACACGTTACCCTAGGCCGTACCCTAATCCTAACCCGTGCGTCAGCATGTACCCTGACCCTAACATGTTTCCGTACACTCACCTGTGCCCTAAACCTTGCCGTTCCCTAACCCAAACCCTAGCCCGGAACGGAAACCTACCACCATCCCTACACCTTACCCTACGCCGTACCCTAATCCTAATCTGTACGCTGACAATGACCCGTGCGTCAGCACATATCCTAAACCTAACACGTTTCCGTACCCTCACCTGTGCCCTAAACCTTGCCATTCCCTAAGCCTAACACTAGGCCGACACGGAATTCTATGACCAACCCTACACGTTACCCTACGCCGTACCCTAATCCTAACCCGTGCATCAGCATGTACCCTGACCCTAACACGTTTCCGTACCCTCACCTGTGTCCTAAACCTTGCAGTTCCCTAACCCTAACCCTAGCCCGGAATGGAAACCTACCACCAACCCTACAACTTACCCTATGCCATACCCTAATCCTAATCTGTACGCTGACAATGACCCGTGCGTCAGCACATACCCTGAACCTAACACGTTTCCGTACCCTCACCTGTGCCCTAAACCTTGCCGTTCCCTAAGCCTAACACTAGGCCGACACGGAATTCTATGACCAACCCTACACGTTACCCTACGTCGTACCCTAATCCTAACCCGTGCATCAGCATGTAACCTGATCCTAACCCGTTTCCGTACCCTCACCTGTGCCCTAAACCTTGCAGTTCCCTAACCCTAACCCTAGCCCGAAACGGAACCCTACCACCAACCCTACACCTTACCTTACGCCGTACCCTAATCCTAATCCGTACGCTGAGACTGACCCGTGCGTCAGCAAGTACCCTGACCCTAACACGTTTCCGTACCCACACCTGTGTCCTAAACCTTGCCGTTCTCTAACCCTAACCCTAGCCCAAACGGAAACCTACCACCAACCCTACAACTTACCCTACGCCGTACTCTAATCCTAATACGTACGCTGACACTGACCCGTGCGTCAGCACGTACCCTGACCCTAACATGTTTCCGTACACTCACCTGTGCCATAAACCTTGCCGTTCCCTAACCCTAACCCTAGCCCGGAACGGAAACCTACCACCATCCCTACACCTTACCCTATGCCGTACCCTAATCCTAATCTGTACACTGACAATGACCCGTGCGTCAGCACATACCCTAAGCTAACACGTTTCCGTACCCTCACCTGTGCCCTAAACCTTGCCGTTCCCTAAGCCTATCCCTAGGCCGGCACGGAATCCTACCTCCAACCCTACACGTTACCCTACGCCGTACCCTAATCCTAACCCGTGCGTCAGCATGTACCCTGACCCTAACACGTTTCCGTACCCTCACCTGTGCCCTAAACCTTACAGTTCCCTAACCCTAACCCTAGCCCGAAACAGAAACCTACCACAAAACTTACACCTTGCCCTACGCCGTACCCTAATCCTAATCCGTACGCTGACATTGACCCATGCGTCAGCAAGTACCCTGACCCTAACACGTTTCCGTACCCTCACCAGTGCCCTATACCTTGCCGTTCCCTAACCCTAACCCTAGCCCGGAATGGAAACCTACCACCAACCCTACACCTTACCCTACGCCGTACCCTAATCCTAATCCGTACGCTGACACTGACCCATGCGTCAGCAAGTACCCTGACCCTAACACGTTTCCGTACCCACACCTGTGTCCTAAACCTTGCCATTCCCTAACCCTAACCCTAGCCCAAACGGAAACCTACCACCAACCCTACACCTTACCCTACGCCGTACCCTAATCCTAATCCGTACGCTGACACTGACCCGTGCGTCAGCAAGTACCCTGACCCTAACACGTTTCCGTACCCTCACCTGTGTCCTAAACCTTGCCGTTCCCTAACCCTAACCCTATCGCGGAATGGAAACCTACCACAAAACCTACACCTTACCCTACGCCGTACCCTAATCCTAATCCGTACGCTGACACTGACCCGTGCGTCAGCACGTACCCTGACCCTAACACGTTTCCGTACACTCACCTGTGCCCTAAACCTTGCCGTTCCCTAACCCTAACCCTAGCCCGGAATGGAAACCTACCACCATCCCTACACCTTACACTACGCCGTACCCTAATCCTAATCTGTACGCTGACAATGACCCGTGAGTCAGCACATACCCTGACCCTAACACGTTTCCGTACCCTCACCTGTGCCCTAAACCTTGCCGTTCCCTAAGCCTAACCCTAGGCCGGCACCGAATCCTACCTCCAACACTACACGTTACCCTACGACGTACCCTAATCCTAACCCGTGCGTCAGCATGTACCCTGACCCTAACACGTTTCCGTACCCTCACCTGTGGCCTAAACCTTACAGTTCCCTAACCCTAACCCTAGCCCGAAACAGAAACCTACCACAAAACCTACAACTTACCCTATGCCGTACCCTAATCCTAATACGTACGCTGACATTGACCCGTGCGTCAGCAAGTACCCTGACCCTAACACGTTTCCGTAACCTCACCTGTGCCCTAAACCTTGCCGTTCCCTAAGCCTAACCCTAGGCCGGCACGGAATCCTACCACCAACCCTACACGTTACCCTACGCCGTACCCTAATCCTAACCCGTGCGTCAGCATGTACCCTAACCCTAACACGTTTCCGTACCCTCACCTGTGCCCTAAACCTTGCAGTTCCCTAACCCTAACCCTAGCCCGGAAAGGAAACCTACCACCAACCCTACACCTTACCTTACGCCGTAACCTAATCCTGATCCGTACGCTGACACTGACCCATGCGTAAGCACGTACCCTGACCCTAACATGTTTCCGTACACTCACCTGTGCCCTAAACCTTGCCGTTCCCTAACCCTAACCCTAGCCAAGAACGGAAACCTACCACCATCCCTACATCTTACCCTACGCCGTACCCTAATCCTAATCTGTACGCTGACAATGACCCGTGCGTCAGCACATACCCTGACCCTAACACGTTTCCGTACCCTCACCTGTGCCCTAAACCTTGCCGTTCCCTAAGCCTAACCCTAGCCCGGCACGGAATTCTACCACCAACCCCACACGATACCCTACGCCGTACCCTAATCCTAACCCGTGCGTCAGCATGTACCCTGACCCTAACACGTTTCCTTACCCTCACCTGTGCCCTAAACCTTGCAGTTCCCTCACCCTAACCCTAGCCCGGAACGGAAACCTACCACCAACCCTACACCTTACCCTACGCCGTACCCTAATCCTAATCCGTACGCTGACACTAACCCGTGCGTCAGCAAGTACCCTGACCCTAACACGTTTCCGTACCCTCACCTGCGTCCGAAGCCTTGCCGTTCCCTAACACTAACCCTAGCGAAGAATGGAAACCTACCACAAAACCTACACCTTACCCTACGCCATACCCTATTCCTAATCCGTACGCTGACACTGACCCGTGCGCCAGCACGTACCCTGACCCTAACATGTTTCCGTACACTCACCTGTGCCCTAAACCTTGCCGTTCCCTAACCCTAACGCTAGCCCGGAACGGAAAACTACCACCATCCCTACACCTTACCCTACGCTGTACCCTAATTCTAATCTGTACGCTGACAATGACCCGTGCGTCAGCACATACCCTGTCCCTAACACGTTTCCGTACACTCACCTGTGCCCTAAACCTTGCCGTTCCCTAAGCCTAACCCTAGGCCAGCACGGAATTCTACCACCAACCCTACACGTTACCCTACACCGTACCCTAATCCTAACCCGTGGGTCAGCATGTACCCTGACCCTAACACATTTCCGTATCCTCACCTGTGCCCTAAACCTTGCAGTTCCCTAACCCTAACCCTAGCCCGGAACGGAAACCTACCACCAACCCTACACCTTACCCTACGCCGTACCCTAATCCTAATCCGTACGCTGACACAGACACGTGCATCAGCAAGTACTCTGAACCTAACACGTTTCCGTACCCACACCTGTGCCCTAAACCTTGCCGTTCCCTAACCCTAACCCTAGCCAAGAATGGAAACCTACCACCATCCCTACACCTTACCCTACGCCATACCCTAATCCTAATCTGTACGCTGACACTGACCCGTGCATCAGCACGTACCCTGACCCTAACATGTTTCCGTACACTCACCTGTGCCCTAAACCTTGCCGTTCCCTAACCCTAAGCCTAGCCCGGAACGGGAACCTACCACCATCCCTACACCTTACGCTACGCCGTACCCTAATCCTAATCTGTACGCTGACAATGACCCGTGCGTCAGCAAGTACCCTGACCCTAACACGTTTCTGTACCCTCACCTGTGCCCTAAACCTTGCCGTTCCCTAAGGCTAACCCTAGGCCGGCACGGAATCCTACCACCAACCCTACACGTTACCCTATGCCGTACCCTAATCCTAACCCGTGCGTCAGCATGTACCCTGACCCTAACACGTTTCCGTACCCTCACCTGTGCCCTAAACCTTGCAGTTCCCTAACCCTAACCCTAGCCCGGAATGGAAACCTACCACCAACCCTACACCTTACCCTACGCCATACCATAATCCTAATCCGTACGCTGACACTGACCCATGCTTCAGCACGTACCCTGACCCTAACATGTTTCCGTACACTCACCTGTGCCCTAAACCTTGCCGTTCCCTAACCCTAAGCCTAGCCCGGAACGGAAACCTACCACCATCCCTACACCTTACCCTACGCCGTACCCTAATCCTAATCTGTACGCTGACAATGACCCGTGCGTCAGCACATACCCTGAGCCTAACACGTTTCCGTACCTTCACCTGTGCCCTAAACCTTGCCGTTCCCTAAGCCTAACCATAGCCTGGCACGGAATTCTACCACCAACCCCACACGTTACCCTACGCCGTACCCTAATCCTAACCCGTGCGTCAGCATGTAACCTGACCCTAACACGTTTCTGTACCCTCACCTGTGCCCTAAACCTTGCAGTTCCCTAACCCTAACCCAAGCCCGCAATGGAAACCTACCACCAACCCTACACCTTACCCTACGCCGTACCCTAATCCTAATCCGTACGCTGACACTGACCCATGCGTCAGCACGTACCCTGACCCTAACATGTTTCCGTACACTCACCTGTGCCCTAAACCTTGCCGTACCTTAACCCTAACCCTAGCCCGGAACGGAAACCTACCACCATCCCTACACCTTACCCTACGCTGTACCCTAATCCTAATCTGTACGCTGACAATGACCCATGCGTCAGCACATACCCTGACCCTAACATGTTTCCGTACCCTCACCTGTGCCCTAAACCTTGCCGTTCCCTAAGCCTAACCCTAGGCCGGCAAGGAATTCTACCACCAACCCTACACGTTACCCTACGCCGTACCCTAATTCTAACCCGTGCGTCAGCATGTACCCTGACCCTAACACGTTTCCGTACCCTCAACTGTGCCCTAAACCTTGCAGTTCCCTAACCCTAACCCTAGCCCGGAACAGAAACCTACCACCAACCCTACACCTTACCCTACGCTGTACCCTAATCCTAATCCGTACGCTGACACTGACCCGTGCATCAGCAAGTACCCTGAACCTAACACGTTTCCATACCCACACCTGTGTCCTAAACCTTGCCTTTCCCTAACCCTAACCCTAGCCCAAACGGAAACCTAACACCAACCCTACACCTTACCCTACGCCGTACCCTAATCCTAATCCGTACGCTGACACTGACCCGTGCGTCAGCAAGTACCCTGACACTAAAACGTTTCCGTACCCTCACCTGTGCCCTAAACCTTGCCGTTCCCTAAGGCTAACCCTAGGCCGGCACGGAATCCTACCACCAACCCTACACGTTACCCTATGCCGTACCCTAATCCTAACCCATGTGTCAGCATGTACCCTGACCCTAACACTTTTCCGTACCCTCACCTGTGCCCTAAACCTTGCAGTTCCCTAACCCTAACCCTAGCCCGGAATGGAAACCTACCACCAACCCTACACCTTACCCTATGCCGTACCGTAATACTAATCCGTACGCTTACACTGACCCGTGCGTCAGCACGTTCCCTGACCCTAACATGTTTCCGTACACTCACCTGTGCCCTAAACCTTGCCGTTCCCTAACCCTAGCCCAAACGGAAACCTACCACCAACCCTACACCTCACCCTACGCCGTACCCTAATCCTAATCCGTACGCTGACACTGACCCGTGCGTCAGCAAGTACCCTGACCCTAACACGTTTCCGTACCCTCACCTGTGTCCTAAACCTTGCCGTTCCCTAACCCTAACCCTATCGCGGAATGGAAACCTACCACAAAACCTACACCTTACCCTACGCCGTACCCTAATCCTAATCCGTACGCTGACACTGACCCGTGCGTCAGCACGTACCCTGACCCTAACACGTTTCCGTACACTCACTTGTGCCCTAAACCTTGCCGTTCCCTAACCCTAACCCTAGCCCGGAACGGAAACCTACCACCATCCCTACACCTTACACTACGCCGTGCCCTAATCCAAATCTGTACGCTGACAATGACCCGTGAGTCAGCACATACCCTGACCCTAACACGTTTCCGTACCCTCACCTGTGCCCTAAACCTTGCCGTTCCCTAAGCCTAACCCTAGGCCGGCACGGAATCCTACCTCCAACACTACACGTTACCCTACGACGTACCCTAATCCTAACCCGTGCGTCAGCATGTACCCTGACCCTAACACGTTTCCGTACCCTCACCTGTGGCCTAAACCTTACAGTTCCCTAACCCTAACCCGAGGCCGAAACAGAAACCTTCCACAAAACCTACAACTTACCCTATGCCGTACCCTAATCCTTATACGTACGCTGACATTGACCCATGCGTCAGCAAGTACCCTGACCCTAACACGTTTCCATACCCTCACCTGTGCACAAAACCTTGCCGTTCCCTATCCCTAACCCTAGCCCGGAATGGAAACCTACCACCAACCCTACACCTTACCCTACGCCGTACCCTAATCCTAATCCGTACGCTGACACTGACCCGTGCGTCAGCACGTACCCTGACCCTAACACGTTTCCGTACACTCACCTGTGTCCTAAACCTTGCCGTTCCCTAACCCTAACCCTAGCCCGGAACGGAAACCTACCACCATCCCTACACCTTACACTACGCCGTACCCTAATCCTAATCTGTACGCTGACAATGACCCGTGCGTCAGCACATACCCTGACCCTAACACGTTTCCGTACCCTCACCTGTGCCCTAAACCTTGCCGTTCCCTAAGCCTATCCCTAGGCCGGCACGGAATCCTACCTCCAACCCTACACGTTACCCTACGCCGTACCCTAATCCTAACCCGTGCGTCAGCATGTACCCTGACCCTAACACGTTTCCGTACCCTCACCTGTGCCCTAAACCTTACAGTTTCCTAACCCTAACCCTAGCCCGAAACAGAAACCTACCACAAAACTTACACCTTGTCCTACGCCGTAGCCTAATCCTAATCCGTACGCTGACATTGACCCGTGCGTCAGCAAATACCCTGACCCTAACACGTTTCCGTACCCTCACCAGTGCCCTATACCTTGCCGTTCCCTAACCCTAACCCTAGCCCGGAATGGAAACCTACCACCAACCCTACACCTTACCCTACGCCATACCCTAATCCTAATCCGTACGCTGACACTGACCCGTGCGTCAGCAAGTACCCTGACCCTAACACGTTTCCGTACCCACACCTGTGTCCTAAACCTTGCCGTTCCCTAACCCTAGCCCAAACGGAAACCTACCACCAACCCTACACCTTACCCTACGCCGTACCCTAATCCTAATCCGTACGCTGACACTGACCCGTGCGTCAGCAAGTACCCTGACCCTAACACGTTTCCGTACCCTCACCTGTGCCCTAAACCTTGCCGTTCCCTAACCCTAACCCTAGCCCGGAACGGAAACCTACCACCATCCCTACACCTTACACTACGCCGTGCCCTAATCCTAATCTGTACGCTGACAATGACCCGTGAGTCAGCACATACCCTGACCCTAACACGTTTCCGTACCCTCACCTGTGCCCTAAACCTTGCCGTTCCCTAAGCCTAACCCTAGGCCAGCACGGAATCCTACCTCCAACACTACACGTTACCCTACGCCGTACCCTAATCCTAACCCGTGCGTCAGCATGTACCCTGACCCTAACACGTTTCCGTACCCTCACCTGTGCCCTAAACCTTGCCGTTCCCTAAGCCTATCCCTAGGCCGGCACGGAATCCTACCTCCAACCCTACACGTTACCCTAGGCCGTACCCTAATCCTAACCCGTGCGTCAGCATGTACCCTGACCCTAACATGTTTCCGTACACTCACCTGTGCCCTAAACCTTGCCGTTCCCTAACCCAAACCCTAGCCCGGAACGGAAACCTACCACCATCCCTACACCTTACCCTACGCCGTACCCTAATCCTAATCTGTACGCTGACAATGACCCGTGCGTCAGCACATATCCTAAACCTAACACGTTTCCGTACCCTCACCTGTGCCCTAAACCTTGCCATTCCCTAAGCCTAACACTAGGCCGACACGGAATTCTATGACCAACCCTACACGTTACCCTACGCCGTACCCTAATCCTAACCCGTGCATCAGCATGTACCCTGACCCTAACACGTTTCCGTACCCTCACCTGTGTCCTAAACCTTGCAGTTCCCTAACCCTAACCCTAGCCCGGAATGGAAACCTACCACCAACCCTACAACTTACCCTATGCCATACCCTAATCCTAATCTGTACGCTGACAATGACCCGTGCGTCAGCACATACCCTGAACCTAACACGTTTCCGTACCCTCACCTGTGCCCTAAACCTTGCCGTTCCCTAAGCCTAACACTAGGCCGACACGGAATTCTATGACCAACCCTACACGTTACCCTACGTCGTACCCTAATCCTAACCCGTGCATCAGCATGTAACCTGATCCTAACCCGTTTCCGTACCCTCACCTGTGCCCTAAACCTTGCAGTTCCCTAACCCTAACCCTAGCCCGAAACGGAACCCTACCACCAACCCTACACCTTACCTTACGCCGTACCCTAATCCTAATCCGTACGCTGAGACTGACCCGTGCGTCAGCAAGTACCCTGACCCTAACACGTTTCCGTACCCACACCTGTGTCCTAAACCTTGCCGTTCTCTAACCCTAACCCTAGCCCAAACGGAAACCTACCACCAACCCTACAACTTACCCTACGCCGTACTCTAATCCTAATACGTACGCTGACACTGACCCGTGCGTCAGCACGTACCCTGACCCTAACATGTTTCCGTACACTCACCTGTGCCATAAACCTTGCCGTTCCCTAACCCTAACCCTAGCCCGGAACGGAAACCTACCACCATCCCTACACCTTACCCTATGCCGTACCCTAATCCTAATCTGTACACTGACAATGACCCGTGCGTCAGCACATACCCTAAGCTAACACGTTTCCGTACCCTCACCTGTGCCCTAAACCTTGCCGTTCCCTAAGCCTATCCCTAGGCCGGCACGGAATCCTACCTCCAACCCTACACGTTACCCTACGCCGTACCCTAATCCTAACCCGTGCGTCAGCATGTACCCTGACCCTAACACGTTTCCGTACCCTCACCTGTGCCCTAAACCTTACAGTTCCCTAACCCTAACCCTAGCCCGAAACAGAAACCTACCACAAAACTTACACCTTGCCCTACGCCGTACCCTAATCCTAATCCGTACGCTGACATTGACCCATGCGTCAGCAAGTACCCTGACCCTAACACGTTTCCGTACCCTCACCAGTGCCCTATACCTTGCCGTTCCCTAACCCTAACCCTAGCCCGGAATGGAAACCTACCACCAACCCTACACCTTACCCTACGCCGTACCCTAATCCTAATCCGTACGCTGACACTGACCCATGCGTCAGCAAGTACCCTGACCCTAACACGTTTCCGTACCCACACCTGTGTCCTAAACCTTGCCATTCCCTAACCCTAACCCTAGCCCAAACGGAAACCTACCACCAACCCTACACCTTACCCTACGCCGTACCCTAATCCTAATCCGTACGCTGACACTGACCCGTGCGTCAGCAAGTACCCTGACCCTAACACGTTTCCGTACCCTCACCTGTGTCCTAAACCTTGCCGTTCCCTAACCCTAACCCTATCGCGGAATGGAAACCTACCACAAAACCTACACCTTACCCTACGCCGTACCCTAATCCTAATCCGTACGCTGACACTGACCCGTGCGTCAGCACGTACCCTGACCCTAACACGTTTCCGTACACTCACCTGTGCCCTAAACCTTGCCGTTCCCTAACCCTAACCCTAGCCCGGAATGGAAACCTACCACCATCCCTACACCTTACACTACGCCGTACCCTAATCCTAATCTGTACGCTGACAATGACCCGTGAGTCAGCACATACCCTGACCCTAACACGTTTCCGTACCCTCACCTGTGCCCTAAACCTTGCCGTTCCCTAAGCCTAACCCTAGGCCGGCACCGAATCCTACCTCCAACACTACACGTTACCCTACGACGTACCCTAATCCTAACCCGTGCGTCAGCATGTACCCTGACCCTAACACGTTTCCGTACCCTCACCTGTGGCCTAAACCTTACAGTTCCCTAACCCTAACCCTAGCCCGAAACAGAAACCTACCACAAAACCTACAACTTACCCTATGCCGTACCCTAATCCTAATACGTACGCTGACATTGACCCGTGCGTCAGCAAGTACCCTGACCCTAACACGTTTCCGTAACCTCACCTGTGCCCTAAACCTTGCCGTTCCCTAAGCCTAACCCTAGGCCGGCACGGAATCCTACCACCAACCCTACACGTTACCCTACGCCGTACCCTAATCCTAACCCGTGCGTCAGCATGTACCCTAACCCTAACACGTTTCCGTACCCTCACCTGTGCCCTAAACCTTGCAGTTCCCTAACCCTAACCCTAGCCCGGAAAGGAAACCTACCACCAACCCTACACCTTACCTTACGCCGTAACCTAATCCTGATCCGTACGCTGACACTGACCCATGCGTAAGCACGTACCCTGACCCTAACATGTTTCCGTACACTCACCTGTGCCCTAAACCTTGCCGTTCCCTAACCCTAACCCTAGCCAAGAACGGAAACCTACCACCATCCCTACATCTTACCCTACGCCGTACCCTAATCCTAATCTGTACGCTGACAATGACCCGTGCGTCAGCACATACCCTGACCCTAACACGTTTCCGTACCCTCACCTGTGCCCTAAACCTTGCCGTTCCCTAAGCCTAACCCTAGCCCGGCACGGAATTCTACCACCAACCCCACACGATACCCTACGCCGTACCCTAATCCTAACCCGTGCGTCAGCATGTACCCTGACCCTAACACGTTTCCTTACCCTCACCTGTGCCCTAAACCTTGCAGTTCCCTCACCCTAACCCTAGCCCGGAACGGAAACCTACCACCAACCCTACACCTTACCCTACGCCGTACCCTAATCCTAATCCGTACGCTGACACTAACCCGTGCGTCAGCAAGTACCCTGACCCTAACACGTTTCCGTACCCTCACCTGCGTCCGAAGCCTTGCCGTTCCCTAACACTAACCCTAGCGAAGAATGGAAACCTACCACAAAACCTACACCTTACCCTACGCCATACCCTATTCCTAATCCGTACGCTGACACTGACCCGTGCGCCAGCACGTACCCTGACCCTAACATGTTTCCGTACACTCACCTGTGCCCTAAACCTTGCCGTTCCCTAACCCTAACGCTAGCCCGGAACGGAAACCTACCACCATCCCTACACCTTACCCTACGCTGTACCCTAATTCTAATCTGTACGCTGACAATGACCCGTGCGTCAGCACATACCCTGTCCCTAACACGTTTCCGTACACTCACCTGTGCCCTAAACCTTGCCGTTCCCTAAGCCTAACCCTAGGCCAGCACGGAATTCTACCACCAACCCTACACGTTACCCTACACCGTACCCTAATCCTAACCCGTGGGTCAGCATGTACCCTGACCCTAACACATTTCCGTATCCTCACCTGTGCCCTAAACCTTGCAGTTCCCTAACCCTAACCCTAGCCCGGAACGGAAACCTACCACCAACCCTACACCTTACCCTACGCCGTACCCTAATCCTAATCCGTACGCTGACACAGACACGTGCATCAGCAAGTACTCTGAACCTAACACGTTTCCGTACCCACACCTGTGCCCTAAACCTTGCCGTTCCCTAACCCTAACCCTAGCCAAGAATGGAAACCTACCACCATCCCTACACCTTACCCTACGCCATACCCTAATCCTAATCTGTACGCTGACACTGACCCGTGCATCAGCACGTACCCTGACCCTAACATGTTTCCGTACACTCACCTGTGCCCTAAACCTTGCCGTTCCCTAACCCTAAGCCTAGCCCGGAACGGGAACCTACCACCATCCCTACACCTTACGCTACGCCGTACCCTAATCCTAATCTGTACGCTGACAATGACCCGTGCGTCAGCAAGTACCCTGACCCTAACACGTTTCTGTACCCTCACCTGTGCCCTAAACCTTGCCGTTCCCTAAGGCTAACCCTAGGCCGGCACGGAATCCTACCACCAACCCTACACGTTACCCTATGCCGTACCCTAATCCTAACCCGTGCGTCAGCATGTACCCTGACCCTAACACGTTTCCGTACCCTCACCTGTGCCCTAAACCTTGCAGTTCCCTAACCCTAACCCTAGCCCGGAATGGAAACCTACCACCAACCCTACACCTTACCCTACGCCATACCATAATCCTAATCCGTACGCTGACACTGACCCATGCTTCAGCACGTACCCTGACCCTAACATGTTTCCGTACACTCACCTGTGCCCTAAACCTTGCCGTTCCCTAACCCTAAGCCTAGCCCGGAACGGAAACCTACCACCATCCCTACACCTTACCCTACGCCGTACCCTAATCCTAATCTGTACGCTGACAATGACCCGTGCGTCAGCACATACCCTGAGCCTAACACGTTTCCGTACCTTCACCTGTGCCCTAAACCTTGCCGTTCCCTAAGCCTAACCATAGCCTGGCACGGAATTCTACCACCAACCCCACACGTTACCCTACGCCGTACCCTAATCCTAACCCGTGCGTCAGCATGTACCCTGACCCTAACACGTTTCTGTACCCTCACCTGTGCCCTAAACCTTGCAGTTCCCTAACCCTAACCCAAGCCCGCAATGGAAACCTACCACCAACACTACACCTTACCCTACGCCGTACCCTAATCCTAATCCGTACGCTGACACTGACCCATGCGTCAGCACGTACCCTGACCCTAACATGTTTCCGTACACTCACCTGTGCCCTAAACCTTGCCGTACCTTAACCCTAACCCTAGCCCGGAACGGAAACCTACCACCATCCCTACACCTTACCCTACGCTGTACCCTAATCCTAATCTGTACGCTGACAATGACCCATGCGTCAGCACATACCCTGACCCTAACATGTTTCCGTACCCTCACCTGTGCCCTAAACCTTGCCGTTCCCTAAGCCTAACCCTAGGCCGGCAAGGAATTCTACCACCAACCCTACACGATACCCTACGCCGTACCCTAATTCTAACCCGTGCGTCAGCATGTACCCTGACCCTAACACGTTTCCGTACCCTCAACTGTGCCCTAAACCTTGCAGTTCCCTAACCCTAACCCTAGCCCGGAACAGAAACCTACCACCAACCCTACACCTTACCCTACGCTGTACCCTAATCCTAATCCGTACGCTGACACTGACCCGTGCATCAGCAAGTACCCTGAACCTAACACGTTTCCATACCCACACCTGTGTCCTAAACCTTGCCTTTCCCTAACCCTAACCCTAGCCCAAACGGAAACCTAACACCAACCCTACACCTTACCCTACGCCGTACCCTAATCCTAATCCGTACGCTGACACTGACCCGTGCGTCAGCAAGTACCCTGACACTAAAACGTTTCCGTACCCTCACCTGTGCCCTAAACCTTGCCGTTCCCTAAGGCTAACCCTAGGCCGGCACGGAATCCTACCACCAACCCTACACGTTACCCTATGCCGTACCCTAATCCTAACCCATGTGTCAGCATGTACCCTGACCCTAACACTTTTCCGTACCCTCACCTGTGCCCTAAACCTTGCAGTTCCCTAACCCTAACCCTAGCCCGGAATGGAAACCTACCACCAACCCTACACCTTACCCTATGCCGTACCGTAATACTAATCCGTACGCTTACACTGACCCGTGCGTCAGCACGTTCCCTGACCCTAACATGTTTCCGTACACTCACCTGTGCCCTAAACCTTGCCGTTCCCTAACCCTAACCCTAGCCCGGAACGGAAACCTACCACCATCCCTACACCTTACCCTACACCATACCCTAATCCTAATCTGTACGCTGACAATGACCCATGCGTCAGCACATACCCTGACCCTAACATGTTTCCGTACCCTCACCTGTGCCCTAAACCTTGCCGTTCCCTAAGCATAACCCTAGGCCGGCACGGAATTCTACCACCAACCCTACACGTTACCCTACGCCGTACCCTAATCCTAACCCGTGCGTCAGCATGTACCCTCACCCTAACTCGTTTCCGTACCCTCACCTGTGACCTAAACCTTGCAGTTCCCTAACCCTAACCCTAGCCCGGAATGGATACCTACCACCAACCCTACACCTTACCCTACGCCGTACCCTAATCCTAATCCGTACGCTGACACTGACCCGTGCATCAGCAAGTACCCTGAACCTAACACGTTTCCATACCCACACCTGTGTCCTAAACCTTGCCGTTCCCTAAACCTAACCCTAGGCCAAACGAAAACCTACCACCAACCCTACACCTTACCCTACCCCGTACCCTAATCCTAATCCGTACGCTGACACTAACCAGTGCGTCAGCAAGTACCCTGACCCTAACACGTTTCCGTACCCTCACCTGTGTCCAAAACCTTGCAATTCCCTAACCCTAACCCTAGCGAGGAATGGAAACCTACCACAAAACCTACACCTTACCCTACGACATACCCTAATCCTAATCCGTACGCTGACACTGACCCGTGCGTCAGCACGTACCCTGACCTTAACATGTTTCCATACACTCACCTGTGCTGTAAACCTTGCCGTTCCCTAACCCTAACCCTAGCCCGGAACGGAAACCTACCACCATCCGCACACCTTACCCTACGCCGTAGCCTAATCCTAAACTGTACGCTGACAACGACCCCTGCGTCAACACACACCCTGACCCTAACACGTTTCCGTAACCTCACCTGTGCCCTAAACCTTGCCGTTCCCTAAGCCTAACCCTAGGCCGGCACGGAATCCTACCACCAACCCTACACGTTACCCTACGCCGTACCCTAATCCTAACCAGTGCGTCAGCATGTACCCTGACCCTAACACGTTTCCTTACCCTCACCTGTGCCCTAAACCTTGCAGTTCCCTAACCCTAACCCTAGCCCGGAACGGAAACCTACCACCAACCCTACACCTTACCCTACGCCGTACCCTAATCCTAATCCGTACGCTGACACTAACCCGTGCGTCAGCAAGTACCCTGACCCTAACACGTTTCCGTACCCTCACCTGCGTCCGAAGCCTTGCCGTTCCCTAACACTAACCCTAGCGAAGAATGGAAACCTACCACAAAACCTACACCTTACCCTACGCCATACCCTATTCCTAATCCGTACGCTGACACTGACCCGTGCGCCAGCACGTACCCTGACCCTAACATGTTTCCGTACACTCACCTGTGCCCTAAACCTTGCCGTTCCCTAACCCTAACGCTAGCCCGGAACGGAAACCTACCACCATCCCTACACCTTACCCTACGCTGTACCCTAATTCTAATCTGTACGCTGACAATGACCCGTGCGTCAGCCCATACCCTGACCCTAACACGTTTCCGTACCCTCACCTGTGCCCTAAACCTTGCCGTTCCCTAAGCCTAACCCTAGGCCGGCACGGAATTCTACCACCAACCCTACACGTTACCCTACACCGTACCCTAATCCTAACCCGTGGGTCAGCATGTACCCTGACCCTAACACATTTCCGTATCCTCACCTGTGCCCTAAACCTTGCAGTTCCCTAACCCTAACCCTAGCCCGGAACGGAAACCTACCACCAACCCTACACCTTACCCTACGCCGTACCCTAATCCTAATCCGTACGCTGACACAGACACGTGCATCAGCAAGTACTCTGAACCTAACACGTTTCCGTATCCACACCTGTGCCCTAAACCTTGCCGTTCCCTAACCCTAACCCTAGCCAAGAATGGAAACCTACCACGATCCCTACACCTTACCCTACGCCATACCCTAATCATAATCTGTACGCTGACAATGACCCGTGCGTCAGCACATACCCTGACACTAACACGTTTCTGTACCCTCACCTGTGCCCTAAACCTTCCATTTCCCTAACCCTAACCCTAGCCAGGAATGGAAACCTACCACCAACCCTACACCTTACCCTACGCCGTACCCTAATCCTAATCCATACGCTGACACTGACACGTGCGTCAGCAAGTACCCTGACCCTAACACTTTTCCGTACCCACACCTGTGTCCTAAACCTTGCCGTTCCCTAACCCTAACCCTAGCCCGGAACGGAAACCTACCACCATCCCTACACCTTACCCTATGCCGTACCCTAATCCTAATCTGTAAGCTGACAATGACCCGTGCGTCAGCACATACCCTCACCCTAACATGTTTCCGTACCCTCACCTGTGCCCTAAACCTTGCCGTTCCCTAAGCCTAACACTACGCCGGCACGGAATTCTACCACCAAACCTACACGTTACCCTACGCCGTACCCTAATCCTAACCCGTGCGTCAGCATGTACCCTGACCCTAACACGTTTCCGTACCCTCACCTGTGCCCTAAACCTTGCAGTTCCCTAACCCTAACCCTAGCCCGGAACGGAAACGTACCACCAACCCTACACCTTACCCTACGCCGTACCCAAATCCTAATCCGTACGGTGACACTGACCCGTGCGTCAGCAAGTATCCTGACCCTATCACGTTTCCGTACCCTCACCTGTGTCCTAAACCTTGTAGTTCCCTAACCCTAACCCTAGCGAGGAATGGAAACCTACCACAAAACCTACACCTTACCCTACGCAATACCCTAATCCTAATCTGTACGCTGACACTGACCCGTGCATCAGCACGTACCCTGACCCTAACATGTTTCCGTACACTCACCTGTGCCGTGAACCTTGCCGTTCCCTAACCCTAACCCTAGCCTGGAACGGAAACCTACCACCATCCCCACACCTTACCCTACGCCGTAGCCTAATCCTAAACTGTACGCTGACAACGAACCGTGAGTCAGCACACACCCTGACCCTAACACGTTTCCGTAACCTCACCTGTGCCCTAAACCTTGCCGTTCCCTAAGCCTAACCCTAGGCCGGCACGGAATCCTACCACCAACCCTACACGTTACCCTACGCCGTACCCTAATCCTAACCCATGCGTCAGCAGGTACCCTGACCCTAACACATTTCCATACCCTCACCTGTGCCCTAAACCTTGCAGTTCCCTAACCCTAACCCTAGCCCGGAATGGAAAACTACCACCAACCCTACACCTTACCCTACACCGTACCCTAATCCTAATCCATACGCTGACACTGACCCGTGCGTCAGCACGTACCCTGACCCTAACATGTTTCCGTACACTCACCTGTGCCCTAAACCTTGCCGTTCCCTAACCCTAACCCTAGCCCGGAACGGAAACCTACCACCATCCCTACACCTTACCCTACGCCATACCCTAATCTTAATCTGTACGCTGACAATGACCCGTGCGTCAGCACATACCCTGACCCTAAAACGTTTCCGTACCCTCACCTGTGCCCTAAACCTTGCCGTTCCCTAAGGCTAACCCTAGCCCGGCACGGAATTCTACCACCAACCCCACACGTTACCCTACGCCGTACCCTAATCCTAACCCGTGCGTCAGCATGTACCCTGACCCTAACACGTTTCCGTACCCTCACCTGTGCCCTAAACCTTGCAGTTCCCTAACCCTAACCCTAGCCCGGAATGGAAACCTACCACCAACCCTACACCTTACCCTACACCGTACCCTAATCCTAATCCATACTCTGACACTGACCCGTGCGTCAGCACGTACCCTGACCCTAACATGTTTCCGTACACTCACCTGTGCCCTAAACCTTGCCGTTCCCTAACCCTAACCCTAGCCCAGAACGGAAACCTACCACCATCCCTACACCTTACCCTACGCCGTACCCTAATCTTAATCTGTACGCTGACAATGACCCGTGCGTCAGCACATACCCTGACCCTAACACGTTTCCGTACCCTCACCTGTGCCCTAAACCTTGCCGTTCCCTAAGGCTAACCCTAGCCCGGCACGGAATTCTACCACCAACCCCACACGTTACCCTACGCCGTACCCTAATCCTAACCCGTGCGTCAGCATGTACCCTGACCCTAACACGTTTCCGTACCCTCACCTGTGCCCTAAACCTTGCAGTTCCCTAACCCTAACCCTAGCCCGGAAAGGACACCTGCCACCAACCCTACACCTTACCTTACTCCGTAACCTAATCCTAATCCGTACGCTGACACTGACCCCTGCGTAAGCACGTACCCTGACCCTAACATGTTTCCGTACACTCACCTGAGCCCTAAACCTTGCCGTTCCCTAACCCTAACCCTAGCCCGGAACGGAAACCTACCACCATCCCTACACCTTACCCTATGCCGTACCCTAATGCTAATCTGTACGCTGACAATGACCAGTGCGTCAGCACATACCCTGACCCTAACACGTTTCCGTACCCTCACTGGTGCCCTAAACCTTGCCGTTCCCTAAGCCTAACCCTAGGCCAGCACAGAATTCTACCACCAACCCTACACGTTACCCTACGCCGTACCCTAATCCTAACCCGTGCGTCAGCATGTACCCTGACCCTAACACGTTTCCTTACCCTCACCTGTGCCCTAAGCCTTGCAGTTCCCTCACCCTAACCCTAGCCCGGAACGGAAACCTACCACCATCCCTACACCTTACCCTACGCCGTACCCTAATCCTAATCCGTACGCTGACACTGACCCGTGCGTCAGCAAGTACCCTGACCCTAACACGTTTCCGTACCCTCACCTGTGTCCTAATCCTTGCCGTTCCCTAACCCTAACCCTAGCGTTAAATGGAAACCTACCACAAAACCTACACCTTACCCTACGCCATACCCTAATCTTAATCCGTACGCTGACACTGACCCGTGGGTCAGCACGTACCCTGACCCTAACACGTTTCCGTACCCTCACCTGTGCCCTAAACCTTACAGTTCCCTAACCCTAACCCTAGCCCGGAATGGAAACCTACCACCAACCCTACACCTTACCCTACACCGTACCCTAATCCTAACCCGTGCGTCAGCATGTACCCTGACGCTAACACGTTTCCGTACCCTCACCTGTGTCCTAAACATTGCCGTTCCCTAACCCTAGCGCGGAATGGAAACCTACCACAAAACCTGCACCTTACCCTACGCCGTACCCTAATCCTAACCCGTGCGTCAGCACATACCCTGACCCTAACACGTTTCCGTACCCTCACCTGTGCCCTAAACCTTGCAGTTCCCTAACCCTAACCCTAGCCCGGAACGGAAACCTACCACCAACCCTACACCTTACCCTACGCCGTACCCTAATCCTAATCCGTACGCTGACACTAACCAGTGCGTCAGCAAGTACCCTGACCCTAACACGTTTCGGTACCCTCACCTGTGTGCAAAACCTTGCAATTCCCTAACCCTAACCCTAGCGAGGAATGGAAACCTACCACAAAACCTACACCTTACCCTACGACATACCCTAATCCTAATCCGTACGCTGACACTGACCCGTGCGTCAGCACGTACCCTGACCCTAACATGTTTCCGTACACTCACCTGTGCCGTAAACCTTGCCGTTCCCTAACCCTAACCCTAGCCCGGAACGGAAACCTACCACCATCTGCACACCTTACCCTACGCCGTAGCCTAATCCTAAACTGTACGCTGACAACGACCCGTGCGTCAGCACACACCCTGACCCTAACACGTTTCCGTAACCTCACCTGTGCCCTAAACCTTGCCGTTCCCTAAGGCTAACCCTAGGCCGGCACGGAATCCTACCACCAACCCTACACGTTACCCTACGCCGTACCCTAATCCTAACCCGTGCGTCAGCATGTACCCTAACCCTAACACGTTTCCGTACCCTCACCTGTGCCCTAAACCTTGCAGTTCCCTAACCCTAACCCTAGCCCGGAAAGGAAACCTACCACCAACCCTACACCTTACCTTTCGCCGTAACCTAATCCTGATCCGTACGCTGACACTGACCCATGCGTAAGCACGTACCCTGACCCTAACATGTTTCCGTACACTCACCTGTGCCCTAAACCTTGCCGTTCCCTAACCCTAACCCTAGCCAAGAACGGAAACCTACCACCATCCCTACATCTTACCCTACGCCGTACCCTAATCCTAATCTGTACGCTGACAATGACCCGTGCGTCAGCACATACCCTGACCCTAACACGTTTCCGTACCCTCACCTGTGCCCTAAACCTTGCCATTCCCTAAGCCTAACCCTAGCCCGGCACGGAATTCTACCACCAACCCCACACGATACCCTACGCCGTACCCTAATCCTAACCAGTGCGTCAGCATGTACCCTGACCCTAACACGTTTCCTTACCCTCACCTGTGCCCTAAACCTTGCAGTTCCCTAACCCTAACCCTAGCCCGGAACGGAAACCTACCACCAACCCTACACCTTACCCTACGCCGTACCCTAATCCTAATCCGTACGCTGACACTAACCCGTGCGTCAGCAAGTACCCTGACCCTAACACGTTTCCGTACCCTCACCTGCGTCCGTAGCCTTGCCGTTCCCTAACACTAACCCTAGCGAAGAATGGAAACCTACCACAAAACCTACACCTTACCCTACGCCATACCCTATTCCTAATCTGTACGCTGACAATGACCCGTGCGTCAGCACATACCCTGAACCTAACACGTTTCCGTACCCTCACCTGTGCCCTAAACCTTGCCGTTCCCTAAGCCTAACACTAGGCCGACACGGAATTCTATGACCAACCCTACACGTTACCCTACGTCGTACCCTAATCCTAACTCGTGCATCAGCATGTAACCTGATCCTAACCCGTTTCCGTACCCTCACCTGTGCCCTAAACCTTGCAGTTCCCTAACCCTAACCCTAGCCCGAAACGGAACCCTACCACCAACCCTACACCTTACCTTACGCCGTACCCTAATCCTAATCCGTACGCTGAGACTGACCCGTGCGTCAGCAAGTACCCTGACCCTAACATGTTTCCGTACCCACACCTGTGTCCTAAACCTTGCCGTTCTCTAACCCTAACCCTAGCCCAAACTGAAACCTACCACCAACCCTACAACTTACCCTACGCCGTACTCTAATCCTAATCCATACGCTGACACTGACCCGTGCGTCAGCACGTACCCTGACCCTAACATGTTTCCGTACACTCACCTGTGCCATAAACCTTGCCGTTCCCTAACCCTAACCCTAGCCCGGAACGGAAACCTACCACCATCCCTACACCTTACCCTATGCCGTACCCTAATCCTAATCTGTACACTGACAATGACCCGTGCGTCAGCACATACCCTAAGCTAACACGTTTCCGTACCCTCACCTGTGCCCTAAACCTTGCCGTTCCCTAAGCCTATCCCTAGGCCGGCACGGAATCCTACCTCCAACCCTACACGTTACCCTACGCCGTACCCTAATCCTAACCCGTGCGTCAGCATGTACCCTGACCCTAACACGTTTCCGTACCCTCACCTGTGCCCTAAACCTTACAGTTCCCTAACCCTAACCCTAGCCCGAAACAGAAACCTACCACAAAGCTTACACCTTGCCCTACGCCGTACCCTAATCCTAATCCGTACGCTGACATTGACCCGTGCGTCAGCAAGTACCCTGACCCTAACACGTTTCCGTACCCTCACCAGTGCCCTATACCTTGCCGTTCCCTAACCCTAACCCTAGCCCGGAATGGAAACCTACCACCAACCCTACACCTTACCCTACGCCGTACCCTAATCCTAATCCGTACGCTGACACTGACCCATGCGTCAGCAAGTACCCTGACCCTAACACGTTTCCGTACCCACACCTGTGCCCTAAACCTTGCCATTCCCTAACCCTAACCCTAGCCCAAACGGAAACCTACCACCAACCCTACACCTTACCCTACGCCGTACCCTAATCCTAATCCGTACGCTGACACTGACCCGTGCGTCAGCAAGTACCCTGACCCTAACACGTTTCCGTACCCTCACCTGTGTCCTAAACCTTGCCGTTCCCTAACCCTAACCCTATCGCGGAATGGAAACCTACCACAAAACCTACACCTTACCCTACGCCGTACCCTAATCCTAATCCGTACGCTGACACTGACCCGTGCGTCAGCACGTACCCTGACCCTAACACGTTTCCGTACACTCACCTGTGCCCTAAACCTTGCCGTTCCCTAACCCTAACCCTAGCCCGGAATGGAAACCTACCACCATCCCTACACCTTACACTACGCCGTACCCTAATCCTAATCTGTACGCTGACAATGACCCGTGAGTCAGCACATACCCTGACCCTAACACGTTTCCGTACCCTCACCTGTGCCCTAAACCTTGCCGTTCCCTAAGCCTAACCCTAGGCCAGCACCGAATCCTACCTCCAACACTACACGTTACCCTACGACGTACCCTAATCCTAACCCGTGCGTCAGCATGTACCCTGACCCTAACACGTTTCCGTACCCTCACCTGTGGCCTAAACCTTACAGTTCCCTAACCCTAACCCTAGCCCGAAACAGAAACCTACCACAAAACCTACAACTTACCCTATGCCGTACCCTAATCCTAATACGTACGCTGACATTGACCCGTGCGTCAGCAAGTACCCTGACCCTAACACGTTTCCGTAACCTCACCTGTGCCCTAAACCTTGCCGTTCCCTAAGCCTAACCCTAGGCCGGCACGGAATCCTACCACCAACCCTACACGTTACCCTACGCCGTACCCTAATCCTAACCCGTGCGTCAGCATGTACCCTAACCCTAACACGTTTCCGTACCCTCACCTGTGCCCTAAACCTTGCAGTTCCCTAACCCTAACCCTAGCCCGGAAAGGAAACCTACCACCAACCCTACACCTTACCTTACGCCGTAACCTAATCCTGATCCGTACGCTGACACTGACCCATGCGTAAGCACGTACCCTGACCCTAACATGTTTCCGTACACTCACCTGTGCCCTAAACCTTGCCGTTCCCTAACCCTAACCCTAGCCAAGAACGGAAACCTACCACCATCCCTACATCTTACCCTACGCCGTACCCTAATCCTAATCTGTACGCTGACAATGACCCGTGCGTCAGCACATACCCTGACCCTAAAACGTTTCCGTACCCTCACCTGTGCCCTAAACCTTGCCGTTCCCTAAGCCTAACCCTAGCCCGGCACGGAATTCTACCACCAACCCCACACGATACCCTACGCCGTACCCTAATCCTAACCCGTGCGTCAGCATGTACCCTGACCCTAACACGTTTCCTTACCCTCACCTGTGCCCTAAACCTTGCAGTTCCCTCACCCTAACCCTAGCCCGGAACGGAAACCTACCACCAACCCTACACCTTACCCTACGCCGTACCCTAATCCTAATCCGTACGCTGACACTAACCCGTGCGTCAGCAAGTACCCTGACCCTAACACGTTTCCGTACCCTCACCTGCGTCCGAAGCCTTGCCGTTCCCTAACACTAACCCTAGCGAAGAATGGAAACCTACCACAAAACCTACACCTTACCCTACGCCATACCCTATTCCTAATCCGTACGCTGACACTGACCCGTGCGCCAGCACGTACCCTGACCCTAACATGTTTCCGTACACTCACCTGTGCCCTAAACCTTGCCGTTCCCTAACCCTAACGCTAGCCCGGAACGGAAACCTACCACCATCCCTACACCTTACCCTACGCTGTACCCTAATTCTAATCTGTACGCTGACAATGACCCGTGCGTCAGCACATACCCTGTCCCTAACACGTTTCCGTACACTCACCTGTGCCCTAAACCTTGCCGTTCCCTAAGCCTAACCCTAGGCCAGCACGGAATTCTACCACCAACCCTACACGTTACCCTACACCGTACCCTAATCCTAACCCGTGGGTCAGCATGTACCCTGACCCTAACACATTTCCGTATCCTCACCTGTGCCCTAAACCTTGCAGTTCCCTAACCCTAACCCTAGCCCGGAACGGAAACCTACCACCAACCCTACACCTTACCCTACGCCGTACCCTAATCCTAATCCGTACGCTGACACAGACACGTGCATCAGCAAGTACTCTGAACCTAACACGTTTCCGTACCCACACCTGTGCCCTAAACCTTGCCGTTCCCTAACCCTAACCCTAGCCAAGAATGGAAACCTACCACCATCCCTACACCTTACCCTACGCCATACCCTAATCCTAATCTGTACGCTGACACTGACCCGTGCATCAGCACGTACCCTGACCCTAACATGTTTCCGTACACTCACCTGTGCCCTAAACCTTGCCGTTCCCTAACCCTAAGCCTAGCCCGGAACGGGAACCTACCACCATCCCTACACCTTACCCTACGCCGTACCCTAATCCTAATCTGTACGCTGACAATGACCCGTGCGTCAGCAAGTACCCTGACCCTAACACGTTTCTGTACCCTCACCTGTGCCCTAAACCTTGCCGTTCCCTAAGGCTAACAATAGGCCGGCACGGAATCCTACCACCAACCCTACACGTTACCCTATGCCGTACCCTAATCCTAACCCGTGCGTCAGCATGTACCCTGACCCTAACACGTTTCCGTACCCTCACCTGTGCCCTAAACCTTGCAGTTCCCTAACCCTAACCCTAGCCCGGAATGGAAACCTACCACCCACCCTACACCTTACCCTACGCCATACCATAATCCTAATCCGTACGCTGACACTGACCCATGCTTCAGCACGTACCCTGACCCTAACATGTTTCCGTACACTCACCTGTGCCCTAAACCTTGCCGTTCCCTAACCCTAAGCCTAGCCCGGAACGGAAACCTACCACCATCCCTACACCTTACCCTACGCCGTACCCTAATCCTAATCTGTACGCTGACAATGACCCGTGCGTCAGCACATACCCTGAGCCTAACACGTTTCCGTACCTTCACCTGTGCCCTAAACCTTGCCGTTCCCTAAGCCTAACCATAGCCTGGCACGGAATTCTACCACCAACCCCACACGTTACCCTACGCCGTACCCTAATCCTAACCCATGCGTCAGCAGGTACCCTGACCCTAACACATTTCCATACCCTCACCTGTGCCCTAAACCTTGCAGTTCCCTAACCCTAACCCTAGCCCGGAATGGAAACCTACCACCAACCCTACACCTTACCCTACACCGTACCCTAATCCTAATCCATACGCTGACACTGACCCGTGCGTCAGCACGTACCCTGACCCTAACATGTTTCCGTACACTCACCTGTGCCCTAAACCTTGCCGTTCCCTAACTCTAACCCTAGCCCGGAACGGGAACCTACCACCATCCCTACACCTTACCCTACGCCGTACCCTAATCTTAATCTGTACGCTGACAATGACCCGTGCGTCAGCACATACCCTGACCCTAAAACGTTTCCGTACCCTCACCTGTGCCCTAAACCTTGCCGTTCCCTAAGGCTAACCCTAGCCCGGCACGGAATTCTACCACCAACCCCACACGTTACCCTACGCCGTACACTAATCCTAACCCGTGCGTCAGCATGTACCCTGACCCTAACACGTTTCCGTACCCTCACCTGTGCCCTAAACCTTGCAGTTCCCTAACCCTAACCCTAGCCCGGAATGGAAACCTACCACCAACCCTACACCTTACCCTACACCGTACCCTAATCCTAATCCATACTCTGACACTGACCCGTGCGTCAGCACGTACCCTGACCCTAACATGTTTCCGTACACTCACCTGTGCCCTAAACCTTGCCGTTCCCTAACCCTAACCCTAGCCCGGAACGGAAACCTACCACCATCCCTACACCTTACCCTACGCCGTACCCTAATCTTAATCTGTACGCTGACAATGACCCGTGCGTCAGCACATACCCTGACCCTAACACGTTTCCGTACCCTCACCTGTGCCCTAAACCTTGCCGTTCCCTAAGGCTAACCCTAGCCCGGCACGGAATTCTACCACCAACCCCACACGTTACCCTACGCCGTACCCTAATCCTAACCCGTGCGTCAGCATGTACCCTGACCCTAACACGTTTCCGTACCCTCACCTGTGCCCTAAACCTTGCAGTTCCCTAACCCTAACCCTAGCCCGGAAAGGAAACCTACCACCAACCCTACACCTTACCTTACTCCGTAACCTAATCCTAATCCGTACGCTGACACTGACCCCTGCGTAAGCACGTACCCTGACCCTAACATGTTTCCGTACACTCACCTGAGCCCTAAACCTTGCCGTTCCCTAACCCTAACCCTAGCCCGGAACGGAAACCTACCACCATCCCTACACCTTACCCTACGCCGTACCCTAATCCTAATCTGTACGCTGACAATGACCAGTGCGTCAGCACATACCCTGACCCTAACACGTTTCCGTACCCTCACCGGTGCCCTAAACCTTGCCGTTCCCTAAGCCTAACCCTAGGCCAGCACAGAATTCTACCACCAACTCTACACATTACCCTACGCCGTACCCTAATCCTAACCCGTGCGTCAGCATGTACCCTGACCCTAACACGTTTCCTTACCCTCACCTGTGCCCTAAACCTTGCAGTTCCCTAACCCTAACCCTAGCCCGGAACGGAAACCTACCACCATCCCTACACCTTACCCTACGCCGTACCCTAATCCTAATCCGTACGCTGACACTGACCCGTGCGTCAGCAAGTACCCTGACCCTAACACGTTTCCGTACCCTCACCTGTGTCCTAATCCTTGCCGTTCCCTAACCCTAACCCTAGCGTTAAATGGAAACCTACCACAAAACCTACACCTTACCCTACGCCATACCCTAATCTTAATCCGTACGCTGACACTGACCCGTGGGTCAGCACGTACCCTGACCCTAACACGTTTCCGTACACTCACCTGTGCCCTAAACCTTACAGTTCCCTAACCCTAACCCTAGCCCGGAATGGAAACCTACCACCAACCCTACACCTTACCCTACACCGTACCCTAATCCTAACCCGTGCGTCAGCATGTACCCTGACGCTAACACGTTTCCGTACCCTCACCTGTGTCCTAAACATTGCCGTTCCCTAACCCCAGCGCGGAATGGAAACCTACCACAAAACCTGCACCTTACCCTACGCCGTACCCTAATCCTAACCCGTGCGTCAGCACATACCCTGACCCTAACACGTTTCCGTACCCTCACCTGTGCCCTAAACCTTGCAGTTCCCTAACCCTAACCCTAGCCCGGAACGGAAACCTACCACCAACCCTACACCTTACCCTATGCCGTACCCTAATCCTAATCCGTACGCTGACACTAACCAGTGCGTCAGCAAGTACCCTGACCCTAACACGTTTCCGTACCCTCACCTGTGTGCAAAACCTTGCAATTCCCTAACCCTAACCCTAGCGAGGAATGGAAGACTACCACAAAACCTACACCTTACCCTACGACATACCCTAATCCTAATCCGTACGCTGACACTGACCCGTGCGTCAGCACGTACCCTGACCCTAACATGTTTCCGTACACTCACCTGTGCCGTAAACCTTGCCGTTCCCTAACCCTAACCCTAGCCCGGAACGGAAACATACCACCATCCGCACACCTTACCCTACGCCGTAGCCTAATCCTAAACTGTACGCTGACAACGACCCGTGCGTCAGCACACACCCTGACCCTAACACGTTTCCGTAACCTCACCTGTGCCCTAAACCTTGCCGTTCCCTAAGCCTAACCCTAGGCCGGCACGGAATCCTACCTCCAACCCTACACGTTACCCTACGCCGTACCCTAATCCTAACACGTGCGTCAGCATGTACCCTGACCCTAACACGTTTCCGTACCCTCACCTGTGCCCTAAACCTTACAGTTCCCTAAAGCTAACCCTAGCCCGAAACAGAAACCTACCACAAAACCTACACTTTGCCCTATGCCATACCCTAATCCTAATCCGTACGCTGACATTGACCCGTGCGTCAGCAAGTACCCTGACCCTAACACGTTTCCGTACCCTCACCTGTGCCCTAAACCTTGCCGTTCCCTAAGCCTAACCCTAGGCCAGCACCGAATCCTACCTCCAACACTACACGTTACCCTACGACGTACCCTAATCCTAACCCGTGCGTCAGCATGTACCCTGACCCTAACACGTTTCCGTACCCTCACCTGTGGCCTAAACCTTACAGTTCCCTAACCCTAACCCTAGCCCGAAACAGAAACCTACCACAAAACCTACAACTTACCCTATGCCGTACCCTAATCCTAATACGTACGCTGACATTGACCCGTGCGTCAGCAAGTACCCTGACCCTAACACGTTTCCGTAACCTCACCTGTGCCCTAAACCTTGCCGTTCCCTAAGCCTAACCCTAGGCCGGCACGGAATCCTACCACCAACCCTACACGTTACCCTACGCCGTACCCTAATCCTAACCCGTGCGTCAGCATGTACCCTAACCCTAACACGTTTCCGTACCCTCACCTGTGCCCTAAACCTTGCAGTTCCCTAACCCTAACCCTAGCCCGGAAAGGAAACCTACCACCAACCCTACACCTTACCTTACGCCGTAACCTAATCCTGATCCGTACGCTGACACTGACCCATGCGTAAGCACGTACCCTGACCCTAACATGTTTCCGTACACTCACCTGTGCCCTAAACCTTGCCGTTCCCTAACCCTAACCCTAGCCAAGAACGGAAACCTACCACCATCCCTACATCTTACCCTACGCCGTACCCTAATCCTAATCTGTACGCTGACAATGACCCGTGCGTCAGCACATACCCTGACCCTAACACGTTTCCGTACCCTCACCTGTGCCCTAAACCTTGCCGTTCCCTAAGCCTAACCCTAGCCCGGCACGGAATTCTACCACCAACCCCACACGATACCCTACGCCGTACCCTAATCCTAACCCGTGCGTCAGCATGTACCCTGACCCTAACACGTTTCCTTACCCTCACCTGTGCCCTAAACCTTGCAGTTCCCTCACCCTAACCCTAGCCCGGAACGGAAACCTACCACCAACCCTACACCTTACCCTACGCCGTACCCTAATCCTAATCCGTACGCTGACACTAACCCGTGCGTCAGCAAGTACCCTGACCCTAACACGTTTCCGTACCCTCACCTGCGTCCGAAGCCTTGCCGTTCCCTAACACTAACCCTAGCGAAGAATGGAAACCTACCACAAAACCTACACCTTACCCTACGCCATACCCTATTCCTAATCCGTACGCTGACACTGACCCGTGCGCCAGCACGTACCCTGACCCTAACATGTTTCCGTACACTCACCTGTGCCCTAAACCTTGCCGTTCCCTAACCCTAACGCTAGCCCGGAACGGAAACCTACTACCATCCCTACACCTTACCCTACGCTGTACCCTAATTCTAATCTGTACGCTGACAATGACCCGTGCGTCAGCACATACCCTGTCCCTAACACGTTTCCGTACACTCACCTGTGCCCTAAACCTTGCCGTTCCCTAAGCCTAACCCTAGGCCAGCACGGAATTCTACCACCAACCCTACACGTTACCCTACACCGTACCCTAATCCTAACCCGTGCGTCAGCATGTACCCTGACCCTAACACGTTTCCGTACCCTCACCTGTGGCCTAAACCTTACAGTTCCCTAACCCTAACCCGAGGCCGAAACAGAAACCTTCCACAAAACCTACAACTTACCCTATGCCGTACCCTAATCCTTATACGTACGCTGACATTGACCCATGCGTCAGCAAGTACCCTGACCCTAACACGTTTCCATACCCTCACCTGTGCACAAAACCTTGCCGTTCCCTATCCCTAACCCTAGCCCGGAATGGAAACCTACCACCAACCCTACACCTTACCCTACGCCGTACCCTAATCCTAATCCGTACGCTGACACTGACCCGTGCGTCAGCACGTACCCTGACCCTAACACGTTTCCGTACACTCACCTGTGTCCTAAACCTTGCCGTTCCCTAACCCTAACCCTAGCCCGGAACGGAAACCTACCACCATCCCTACACCTTACACTACGCCGTACCCTAATCCTAATCTGTACGCTGACAATGACCCGTGCGTCAGCACATACCCTGACCCTAACACGTTTCCGTACCCTCACCTGTGCCCTAAACCTTGCCGTTCCCTAAGCCTATCCCTAGGCCGGCACGGAATCCTACCTCCAACCCTACACGTTACCCTACGCCGTACCCTAATCCTAACCCGTGCGTCAGCATGTACCCTGACCCTAACACGTTTCCGTACCCTCACCTGTGCCCTAAACCTTACAGTTTCCTAACCCTAACCCTAGCCCGAAACAGAAACCTACCACAAAACTTACACCTTGTCCTACGCCGTAGCCTAATCCTAATCCGTACGCTGACATTGACCCGTGCGTCAGCAAATACCCTGACCCTAACACGTTTCCGTACCCTCACCAGTGCCCTATACCTTGCCGTTCCCTAACCCTAACCCTAGCCCGGAATGGAAACCTACCACCAACCCTACACCTTACCCTACGCCATACCCTAATCCTAATCCGTACGCTGACACTGACCCGTGCGTCAGCAAGTACCCTGACCCTAACACGTTTCCGTACCCACACCTGTGTCCTAAACCTTGCCGTTCCCTAACCCTAGCCCAAACGGAAACCTACCACCAACCCTACACCTTACCCTACGCCGTACCCTAATCCTAATCCGTACGCTGACACTGACCCGTGCGTCAGCAAGTACCCTGACCCTAACACGTTTCCGTACCCTCACCTGTGCCCTAAACCTTGCCGTTCCCTAACCCTAACCCTAGCCCGGAACGGAAACCTACCACCATCCCTACACCTTACACTACGCCGTGCCCTAATCCTAATCTGTACGCTGACAATGACCCGTGAGTCAGCACATACCCTGACCCTAACACGTTTCCGTACCCTCACCTGTGCCCTAAACCTTGCCGTTCCCTAAGCCTAACCCTAGGCCAGCACGGAATCCTACCTCCAACACTACACGTTACCCTACGCCGTACCCTAATCCTAACCCGTGCGTCAGCATGTACCCTGACCCTAACACGTTTCCGTACCCTCACCTGTGCCCTAAACCTTGCCGTTCCCTAAGCCTATCCCTAGGCCGGCACGGAATCCTACCTCCAACCCTACACGTTACCCTAGGCCGTACCCTAATCCTAACCCGTGCGTCAGCATGTACCCTGACCCTAACATGTTTCCGTACACTCACCTGTGCCCTAAACCTTGCCGTTCCCTAACCCAAACCCTAGCCCGGAACGGAAACCTACCACCATCCCTACACCTTACCCTACGCCGTACCCTAATCCTAATCTGTACGCTGACAATGACCCGTGCGTCAGCACATATCCTAAACCTAACACGTTTCCGTACCCTCACCTGTGCCCTAAACCTTGCCATTCCCTAAGCCTAACACTAGGCCGACACGGAATTCTATGACCAACCCTACACGTTACCCTACGCCGTACCCTAATCCTAACCCGTGCATCAGCATGTACCCTGACCCTAACACGTTTCCGTACCCTCACCTGTGTCCTAAACCTTGCAGTTCCCTAACCCTAACCCTAGCCCGGAATGGAAACCTACCACCAACCCTACAACTTACCCTATGCCATACCCTAATCCTAATCTGTACGCTGACAATGACCCGTGCGTCAGCACATACCCTGAACCTAACACGTTTCCGTACCCTCACCTGTGCCCTAAACCTTGCCGTTCCCTAAGCCTAACACTAGGCCGACACGGAATTCTATGACCAACCCTACACGTTACCCTACGTCGTACCCTAATCCTAACCCGTGCATCAGCATGTAACCTGATCCTAACCCGTTTCCGTACCCTCACCTGTGCCCTAAACCTTGCAGTTCCCTAACCCTAACCCTAGCCCGAAACGGAACCCTACCACCAACCCTACACCTTACCTTACGCCGTACCCTAATCCTAATCCGTACGCTGAGACTGACCCGTGCGTCAGCAAGTACCCTGACCCTAACACGTTTCCGTACCCACACCTGTGTCCTAAACCTTGCCGTTCTCTAACCCTAACCCTAGCCCAAACGGAAACCTACCACCAACCCTACAACTTACCCTACGCCGTACTCTAATCCTAATACGTACGCTGACACTGACCCGTGCGTCAGCACGTACCCTGACCCTAACATGTTTCCGTACACTCACCTGTGCCATAAACCTTGCCGTTCCCTAACCCTAACCCTAGCCCGGAACGGAAACCTACCACCATCCCTACACCTTACCCTATGCCGTACCCTAATCCTAATCTGTACACTGACAATGACCCGTGCGTCAGCACATACCCTAAGCTAACACGTTTCCGTACCCTCACCTGTGCCCTAAACCTTGCCGTTCCCTAAGCCTATCCCTAGGCCGGCACGGAATCCTACCTCCAACCCTACACGTTACCCTACGCCGTACCCTAATCCTAACCCGTGCGTCAGCATGTACCCTGACCCTAACACGTTTCCGTACCCTCACCTGTGCCCTAAACCTTACAGTTCCCTAACCCTAACCCTAGCCCGAAACAGAAACCTACCACAAAACTTACACCTTGCCCTACGCCGTACCCTAATCCTAATCCGTACGCTGACATTGACCCATGCGTCAGCAAGTACCCTGACCCTAACACGTTTCCGTACCCTCACCAGTGCCCTATACCTTGCCGTTCCCTAACCCTAACCCTAGCCCGGAATGGAAACCTACCACCAACCCTACACCTTACCCTACGCCGTACCCTAATCCTAATCCGTACGCTGACACTGACCCATGCGTCAGCAAGTACCCTGACCCTAACACGTTTCCGTACCCACACCTGTGTCCTAAACCTTGCCATTCCCTAACCCTAACCCTAGCCCAAACGGAAACCTACCACCAACCCTACACCTTACCCTACGCCGTACCCTAATCCTAATCCGTACGCTGACACTGACCCGTGCGTCAGCAAGTACCCTGACCCTAACACGTTTCCGTACCCTCACCTGTGTCCTAAACCTTGCCGTTCCCTAACCCTAACCCTATCGCGGAATGGAAACCTACCACAAAACCTACACCTTACCCTACGCCGTACCCTAATCCTAATCCGTACGCTGACACTGACCCGTGCGTCAGCACGTACCCTGACCCTAACACGTTTCCGTACACTCACCTGTGCCCTAAACCTTGCCGTTCCCTAACCCTAACCCTAGCCCGGAATGGAAACCTACCACCATCCCTACACCTTACACTACGCCGTACCCTAATCCTAATCTGTACGCTGACAATGACCCGTGAGTCAGCACATACCCTGACCCTAACACGTTTCCGTACCCTCACCTGTGCCCTAAACCTTGCCGTTCCCTAAGCCTAACCCTAGGCCGGCACCGAATCCTACCTCCAACACTACACGTTACCCTACGACGTACCCTAATCCTAACCCGTGCGTCAGCATGTACCCTGACCCTAACACGTTTCCGTACCCTCACCTGTGGCCTAAACCTTACAGTTCCCTAACCCTAACCCTAGCCCGAAACAGAAACCTACCACAAAACCTACAACTTACCCTATGCCGTACCCTAATCCTAATACGTACGCTGACATTGACCCGTGCGTCAGCAAGTACCCTGACCCTAACACGTTTCCGTAACCTCACCTGTGCCCTAAACCTTGCCGTTCCCTAAGCCTAACCCTAGGCCGGCACGGAATCCTACCACCAACCCTACACGTTACCCTACGCCGTACCCTAATCCTAACCCGTGCGTCAGCATGTACCCTAACCCTAACACGTTTCCGTACCCTCACCTGTGCCCTAAACCTTGCAGTTCCCTAACCCTAACCCTAGCCCGGAAAGGAAACCTACCACCAACCCTACACCTTACCTTACGCCGTAACCTAATCCTGATCCGTACGCTGACACTGACCCATGCGTAAGCACGTACCCTGACCCTAACATGTTTCCGTACACTCACCTGTGCCCTAAACCTTGCCGTTCCCTAACCCTAACCCTAGCCAAGAACGGAAACCTACCACCATCCCTACATCTTACCCTACGCCGTACCCTAATCCTAATCTGTACGCTGACAATGACCCGTGCGTCAGCACATACCCTGACCCTAACACGTTTCCGTACCCTCACCTGTGCCCTAAACCTTGCCGTTCCCTAAGCCTAACCCTAGCCCGGCACGGAATTCTACCACCAACCCCACACGATACCCTACGCCGTACCCTAATCCTAACCCGTGCGTCAGCATGTACCCTGACCCTAACACGTTTCCTTACCCTCACCTGTGCCCTAAACCTTGCAGTTCCCTCACCCTAACCCTAGCCCGGAACGGAAACCTACCACCAACCCTACACCTTACCCTACGCCGTACCCTAATCCTAATCCGTACGCTGACACTAACCCGTGCGTCAGCAAGTACCCTGACCCTAACACGTTTCCGTACCCTCACCTGCGTCCGAAGCCTTGCCGTTCCCTAACACTAACCCTAGCGAAGAATGGAAACCTACCACAAAACCTACACCTTACCCTACGCCATACCCTATTCCTAATCCGTACGCTGACACTGACCCGTGCGCCAGCACGTACCCTGACCCTAACATGTTTCCGTACACTCACCTGTGCCCTAAACCTTGCCGTTCCCTAACCCTAACGCTAGCCCGGAACGGAAACCTACCACCATCCCTACACCTTACCCTACGCTGTACCCTAATTCTAATCTGTACGCTGACAATGACCCGTGCGTCAGCACATACCCTGTCCCTAACACGTTTCCGTACACTCACCTGTGCCCTAAACCTTGCCGTTCCCTAAGCCTAACCCTAGGCCAGCACGGAATTCTACCACCAACCCTACACGTTACCCTACACCGTACCCTAATCCTAACCCGTGGGTCAGCATGTACCCTGACCCTAACACATTTCCGTATCCTCACCTGTGCCCTAAACCTTGCAGTTCCCTAACCCTAACCCTAGCCCGGAACGGAAACCTACCACCAACCCTACACCTTACCCTACGCCGTACCCTAATCCTAATCCGTACGCTGACACAGACACGTGCATCAGCAAGTACTCTGAACCTAACACGTTTCCGTACCCACACCTGTGCCCTAAACCTTGCCGTTCCCTAAACCTAACCCTAGCCAAGAATGGAAACCTACCACCATCCCTACACCTTACCCTACGCCATACCCTAATCCTAATCTGTACGCTGACACTGACCCGTGCATCAGCACGTACCCTGACCCTAACATGTTTCCGTACACTCACCTGTGCCCTAAACCTTGCCGTTCCCTAACCCTAAGCCTAGCCCGGAACGGGAACCTACCACCATCCCTACACCTTACGCTACGCCGTACCCTAATCCTAATCTGTACGCTGACAATGACCCGTGCGTCAGCAAGTACCCTGACCCTAACACGTTTCTGTACCCTCACCTGTGCCCTAAACCTTGCCGTTCCCTAAGGCTAACCCTAGGCCGGCACGGAATCCTACCACCAACCCTACACGTTACCCTATGCCGTACCCTAATCCTAACCCGTGCGTCAGCATGTACCCTGACCCTAACACGTTTCCGTACCCTCACCTGTGCCCTAAACCTTGCAGTTCCCTAACCCTAACCCTAGCCCGGAATGGAAACCTACCACCAACCCTACACCTTACCCTACGCCATACCATAATCCTAATCCGTACGCTGACACTGACCCATGCTTCAGCACGTACCCTGACCCTAACATGTTTCCGTACACTCACCTGTGCCCTAAACCTTGCCGTTCCCTAACCCTAAGCCTAGCCCGGAACGGAAACCTACCACCATCCCTACACCTTACCCTACGCCGTACCCTAATCCTAATCTGTACGCTGACAATGACCCGTGCGTCAGCACATACCCTGAGCCTAACACGTTTCCGTACCTTCACCTGTGCCCTAAACCTTGCCGTTCCCTAAGCCTAACCATAGCCTGGCACGGAATTCTACCACCAACCCCACACGTTACCCTACGCCGTACCCTAATCCTAACCCGTGCGTCAGCATGTACCCTGACCCTAACACGTTTCTGTACCCTCACCTGTGCCCTAAACCTTGCAGTTCCCTAACCCTAACCCAAGCCCGCAATGGAAACCTACCACCAACCCTACACCTTACCCTACGCCGTACCCTAATCCTAATCCGTACGCTGACACTGACCCATGCGTCAGCACGTACCCTGACCCTAACATGTTTCCGTACACTCACCTGTGCCCTAAACCTTGCCGTACCTTAACCCTAACCCTAGCCCGGAACGGAAACCTACCACCATCCCTACACCTTACCCTACGCTGTACCCTAATCCTAATCTGTACGCTGACAATGACCCATGCGTCAGCACATACCCTGACCCTAACATGTTTCCGTACCCTCACCTGTGCCCTAAACCTTGCCGTTCCCTAAGCCTAACCCTAGGCCGGCAAGGAATTCTACCACCAACCCTACACGTTACCCTACGCCGTACCCTAATTCTAACCCGTGCGTCAGCATGTACCCTGACCCTAACACGTTTCCGTACCCTCAACTGTGCCCTAAACCTTGCAGTTCCCTAACCCTAACCCTAGCCCGGAACAGAAACCTACCACCAACCCTACACCTTACCCTACGCTGTACCCTAATCCTAATCCGTACGCTGACACTGACCCGTGCATCAGCAAGTACCCTGAACCTAACACGTTTCCATACCCACACCTGTGTCCTAAACCTTGCCTTTCCCTAACCCTAACCCTAGCCCAAACGGAAACCTAACACCAACCCTACACCTTACCCTACGCCGTACCCTAATCCTAATCCGTACGCTGACACTGACCCGTGCGTCAGCAAGTACCCTGACACTAAAACGTTTCCGTACCCTCACCTGTGCCCTAAACCTTGCCGTTCCCTAAGGCTAACCCTAGGCCGGCACGGAATCCTACCACCAACCCTACACGTTACCCTATGCCGTACCCTAATCCTAACCCATGTGTCAGCATGTACCCTGACCCTAACACTTTTCCGTACCCTCACCTGTGCCCTAAACCTTGCAGTTCCCTAACCCTAACCCTAGCCCGGAATGGAAACCTACCACCAACCCTACACCTTACCCTATGCCGTACCGTAATACTAATCCGTACGCTTACACTGACCCGTGCGTCAGCACGTTCCCTGACCCTAACATGTTTCCGTACACTCACCTGTGCCCTAAACCTTGCCGTTCCCTAACCCTAGCCCAAACGGAAACCTACCACCAACCCTACACCTCACCCTACGCCGTACCCTAATCCTAATCCGTACGCTGACACTGACCCGTGCGTCAGCAAGTACCCTGACCCTAACACGTTTCCGTACCCTCACCTGTGTCCTAAACCTTGCCGTTCCCTAACCCTAACCCTATCGCGGAATGGAAACCTACCACAAAACCTACACCTTACCCTACGCCGTACCCTAATCCTAATCCGTACGCTGACACTGACCCGTGCGTCAGCACGTACCCTGACCCTAACACGTTTCCGTACACTCACTTGTGCCCTAAACCTTGCCGTTCCCTAACCCTAACCCTAGCCCGGAACGGAAACCTACCACCATCCCTACACCTTACACTACGCCGTGCCCTAATCCAAATCTGTACGCTGACAATGACCCGTGAGTCAGCACATACCCTGACCCTAACACGTTTCCGTACCCTCACCTGTGCCCTAAACCTTGCCGTTCCCTAAGCCTAACCCTAGGCCGGCACGGAATCCTACCTCCAACACTACACGTTACCCTACGACGTACCCTAATCCTAACCCGTGCGTCAGCATGTACCCTGACCCTAACACGTTTCCGTACCCTCACCTGTGGCCTAAACCTTACAGTTCCCTAACCCTAACCCGAGGCCGAAACAGAAACCTTCCACAAAACCTACAACTTACCCTATGCCGTACCCTAATCCTTATACGTACGCTGACATTGACCCATGCGTCAGCAAGTACCCTGACCCTAACACGTTTCCATACCCTCACCTGTGCACAAAACCTTGCCGTTCCCTATCCCTAACCCTAGCCCGGAATGGAAACCTACCACCAACCCTACACCTTACCCTACGCCGTACCCTAATCCTAATCCGTACGCTGACACTGACCCGTGCGTCAGCACGTACCCTGACCCTAACACGTTTCCGTACACTCACCTGTGTCCTAAACCTTGCCGTTCCCTAACCCTAACCCTAGCCCGGAACGGAAACCTACCACCATCCCTACACCTTACACTACGCCGTACCCTAATCCTAATCTGTACGCTGACAATGACCCGTGCGTCAGCACATACCCTGACCCTAACACGTTTCCGTACCCTCACCTGTGCCCTAAACCTTGCCGTTCCCTAAGCCTATCCCTAGGCCGGCACGGAATCCTACCTCCAACCCTACACGTTACCCTACGCCGTACCCTAATCCTAACCCGTGCGTCAGCATGTACCCTGACCCTAACACGTTTCCGTACCCTCACCTGTGCCCTAAACCTTACAGTTTCCTAACCCTAACCCTAGCCCGAAACAGAAACCTACCACAAAACTTACACCTTGTCCTACGCCGTAGCCTAATCCTAATCCGTACGCTGACATTGACCCGTGCGTCAGCAAATACCCTGACCCTAACACGTTTCCGTACCCTCACCAGTGCCCTATACCTTGCCGTTCCCTAACCCTAACCCTAGCCCGGAATGGAAACCTACCACCAACCCTACACCTTACCCTACGCCATACCCTAATCCTAATCCGTACGCTGACACTGACCCGTGCGTCAGCAAGTACCCTGACCCTAACACGTTTCCGTACCCACACCTGTGTCCTAAACCTTGCCGTTCCCTAACCCTAGCCCAAACGGAAACCTACCACCAACCCTACACCTTACCCTACGCCGTACCCTAATCCTAATCCGTACGCTGACACTGACCCGTGCGTCAGCAAGTACCCTGACCCTAACACGTTTCCGTACCCTCACCTGTGCCCTAAACCTTGCCGTTCCCTAACCCTAACCCTAGCCCGGAACGGAAACCTACCACCATCCCTACACCTTACACTACGCCGTGCCCTAATCCTAATCTGTACGCTGACAATGACCCGTGAGTCAGCACATACCCTGACCCTAACACGTTTCCGTACCCTCACCTGTGCCCTAAACCTTGCCGTTCCCTAAGCCTAACCCTAGGCCAGCACGGAATCCTACCTCCAACCCTACACGTTACCCTAGGCCGTACCCTAATCCTAACCCGTGCGTCAGCATGTACCCTGACCCTAACACGTTTCCGTACCCTCACCTGTGCCCTAAACCTTGCCGTTCCCTAAGCCTATCCCTAGGCCGGCACGGAATCCTACCTCCAACCCTACACGTTACCCTAGGCCGTACCCTAATCCTAACCCGTGCGTCAGCATGTACCCTGACCCTAACATGTTTCCGTACACTCACCTGTGCCCTAAACCTTGCCGTTCCCTAACCCAAACCCTAGCCCGGAACGGAAACCTACCACCATCCCTACACCTTACCCTACGCCGTACCCTAATCCTAATCTGTACGCTGACAATGACCCGTGCGTCAGCACATATCCTAAACCTAACACGTTTCCGTACCCTCACCTGTGCCCTAAACCTTGCCATTCCCTAAGCCTAACACTAGGCCGACACGGAATTCTATGACCAACCCTACACGTTACCCTACGCCGTACCCTAATCCTAACCCGTGCATCAGCATGTACCCTGACCCTAACACGTTTCCGTACCCTCACCTGTGTCCTAAACCTTGCAGTTCCCTAACCCTAACCCTAGCCCGGAATGGAAACCTACCACCAACCCTACAACTTACCCTATGCCATACCCTAATCCTAATCTGTACGCTGACAATGACCCGTGCGTCAGCACATACCCTGAACCTAACACGTTTCCGTACCCTCACCTGTGCCCTAAACCTTGCCGTTCCCTAAGCCTAACACTAGGCCGACACGGAATTCTATGACCAACCCTACACGTTACCCTACGTCGTACCCTAATCCTAACCCGTGCATCAGCATGTAACCTGATCCTAACCCGTTTCCGTACCCTCACCTGTGCCCTAAACCTTGCAGTTCCCTAACCCTAACCCTAGCCCGAAACGGAACCCTACCACCAACCCTACACCTTACCTTACGCCGTACCCTAATCCTAATCCGTACGCTGAGACTGACCCGTGCGTCAGCAAGTACCCTGACCCTAACACGTTTCCGTACCCACACCTGTGTCCTAAACCTTGCCGTTCTCTAACCCTAACCCTAGCCCAAACGGAAACCTACCACCAACCCTACAACTTACCCTACGCCGTACTCTAATCCTAATACGTACGCTGACACTGACCCGTGCGTCAGCACGTACCCTGACCCTAACATGTTTCCGTACACTCACCTGTGCCATAAACCTTGCCGTTCCCTAACCCTAACCCTAGCCCGGAACGGAAACCTACCACCATCCCTACACCTTACCCTATGCCGTACCCTAATCCTAATCTGTACACTGACAATGACCCGTGCGTCAGCACATACCCTAAGCTAACACGTTTCCGTACCCTCACCTGTGCCCTAAACCTTGCCGTTCCCTAAGCCTATCCCTAGGCCGGCACGGAATCCTACCTCCAACCCTACACGTTACCCTACGCCGTACCCTAATCCTAACCCGTGCGTCAGCATGTACCCTGACCCTAACACGTTTCCGTACCCTCACCTGTGCCCTAAACCTTACAGTTCCCTAACCCTAACCCTAGCCCGAAACAGAAACCTACCACAAAACTTACACCTTGCCCTACGCCGTACCCTAATCCTAATCCGTACGCTGACATTGACCCATGCGTCAGCAAGTACCCTGACCCTAACACGTTTCCGTACCCTCACCAGTGCCCTATACCTTGCCGTTCCCTAACCCTAACCCTAGCCCGGAATGGAAACCTACCACCAACCCTACACCTTACCCTACGCCGTACCCTAATCCTAATCCGTACGCTGACACTGACCCATGCGTCAGCAAGTACCCTGACCCTAACACGTTTCCGTACCCACACCTGTGTCCTAAACCTTGCCATTCCCTAACCCTAACCCTAGCCCAAACGGAAACCTACCACCAACCCTACACCTTACCCTACGCCGTACCCTAATCCTAATCCGTACGCTGACACTGACCCGTGCGTCAGCAAGTACCCTGACCCTAACACGTTTCCGTACCCTCACCTGTGTCCTAAACCTTGCCGTTCCCTAACCCTAACCCTATCGCGGAATGGAAACCTACCACAAAACCTACACCTTACCCTACGCCGTACCCTAATCCTAATCCGTACGCTGACACTGACCCGTGCGTCAGCACGTACCCTGACCCTAACACGTTTCCGTACACTCACCTGTGCCCTAAACCTTGCCGTTCCCTAACCCTAACCCTAGCCCGGAATGGAAACCTACCACCATCCCTACACCTTACACTACGCCGTACCCTAATCCTAATCTGTACGCTGACAATGACCCGTGAGTCAGCACATACCCTGACCCTAACACGTTTCCGTACCCTCACCTGTGCCCTAAACCTTGCCGTTCCCTAAGCCTAACCCTAGGCCGGCACCGAATCCTACCTCCAACACTACACGTTACCCTACGACGTACCCTAATCCTAACCCGTGCGTCAGCATGTACCCTGACCCTAACACGTTTCCGTACCCTCACCTGTGGCCTAAACCTTACAGTTCCCTAACCCTAACCCTAGCCCGAAACAGAAACCTACCACAAAACCTACAACTTACCCTATGCCGTACCCTAATCCTAATACGTACGCTGACATTGACCCGTGCGTCAGCAAGTACCCTGACCCTAACACGTTTCCGTAACCTCACCTGTGCCCTAAACCTTGCCGTTCCCTAAGCCTAACCCTAGGCCGGCACGGAATCCTACCACCAACCCTACACGTTACCCTACGCCGTACCCTAATCCTAACCCGTGCGTCAGCATGTACCCTAACCCTAACACGTTTCCGTACCCTCACCTGTGCCCTAAACCTTGCAGTTCCCTAACCCTAACCCTAGCCCGGAAAGGAAACCTACCACCAACCCTACACCTTACCTTACGCCGTAACCTAATCCTGATCCGTACGCTGACACTGACCCATGCGTAAGCACCTACCCTGACCCTAACATGTTTCCGTACACTCACCTGTGCCCTAAACCTTGCCGTTCCCTAACCCTAACCCTAGCCAAGAACGGAAACCTACCACCATCCCTACATCTTACCCTACGCCGTACCCTAATCCTAATCTGTACGCTGACAATGACCCGTGCGTCAGCACATACCCTGACCCTAACACGTTTCCGTACCCTCACCTGTGCCCTAAACCTTGCCGTTCCCTAAGCCTAACCCTAGCCCGGCACGGAATTCTACCACCAACCCCACACGATACCCTACGCCGTACCCTAATCCTAACCCGTGCGTCAGCATGTACCCTGACCCTAACACGTTTCCTTACCCTCACCTGTGCCCTAAACCTTGCAGTTCCCTCACCCTAACCCTAGCCCGGAACGGAAACCTACCACCAACCCTACACCTTACCCTACGCCGTACCCTAATCCTAATCCGTACGCTGACACTAACCCGTGCGTCAGCAAGTACCCTGACCCTAACACGTTTCCGTACCCTCACCTGCGTCCGAAGCCTTGCCGTTCCCTAACACTAACCCTAGCGAAGAATGGAAACCTACCACAAAACCTACACCTTACCCTACGCCATACCCTATTCCTAATCCGTACGCTGACACTGACCCGTGCGCCAGCACGTACCCTGACCCTAACATGTTTCCGTACACTCACCTGTGCCCTAAACCTTGCCGTTCCCTAACCCTAACGCTAGCCCGGAACGGAAACCTACCACCATCCCTACACCTTACCCTACGCTGTACCCTAATTCTAATCTGTACGCTGACAATGACCCGTGCGTCAGCACATACCCTGTCCCTAACACGTTTCCGTACACTCACCTGTGCCCTAAACCTTGCCGTTCCCTAAGCCTAACCCTAGGCCAGCACGGAATTCTACCACCAACCCTACACGTTACCCTACACCGTACCCTAATCCTAACCCGTGGGTCAGCATGTACCCTGACCCTAACACATTTCCGTATCCTCACCTGTGCCCTAAACCTTGCAGTTCCCTAACCCTAACCCTAGCCCGGAACGGAAACCTACCACCAACCCTACACCTTACCCTACGCCGTACCCTAATCCTAATCCGTACGCTGACACAGACACGTGCATCAGCAAGTACTCTGAACCTAACACGTTTCCGTACCCACACCTGTGCCCTAAACCTTGCCGTTCCCTAACCCTAACCCTAGCCAAGAATGGAAACCTACCACCATCCCTACACCTTACCCTACGCCATACCCTAATCCTAATCTGTACGCTGACACTGACCCGTGCATCAGCACGTACCCTGACCCTAACATGTTTCCGTACACTCACCTGTGCCCTAAACCTTGCCGTTCCCTAACCCTAAGCCTAGCCCGGAACGGGAACCTACCACCATCCCTACACCTTACGCTACGCCGTACCCTAATCCTAATCTGTACGCTGACAATGACCCGTGCGTCAGCAAGTACCCTGACCCTAACACGTTTCTGTACCCTCACCTGTGCCCTAAACCTTGCCGTTCCCTAAGGCTAACCCTAGGCCGGCACGGAATCCTACCACCAACCCTACACGTTACCCTATGCCGTACCCTAATCCTAACCCGTGCGTCAGCATGTACCCTGACCCTAACACGTTTCCGTACCCTCACCTGTGCCCTAAACCTTGCAGTTCCCTAACCCTAACCCTAGCCCGGAATGGAAACCTACCACCAACCCTACACCTTACCCTACGCCATACCATAATCCTACTCCGTACGCTGACACTGACCCATGCTTCAGCACGTACCCTGACCCTAACATGTTTCCGTACACTCACCTGTGCCCTAAACCTTGCCGTTCCCTAACCCTAAGCCTAGCCCGGAACGGAAACCTACCACCATCCCTACACCTTACCCTACGCCGTACCCTAATCCTAATCTGTACGCTGACAATGACCCGTGCGTCAGCACATACCCTGAGCCTAACACGTTTCCGTACCTTCACCTGTGCCCTAAACCTTGCCGTTCCCTAAGCCTTACCATAGCCTGGCACGGAATTCTACCACCAACCCCACACGTTACCCTACGCCGTACCCTAATCCTAACCCGTGCGTCAGCATGTACCCTGACCCTAACACGTTTCTGTACCCTCACCTGTGCCCTAAACCTTGCAGTTCCCTAACCCTAACCCAAGCCCGCAATGGAAACCTACCACCAACACTACACCTTACCCTACGCCGTACCCTAATCCTAATCCGTACGCTGACACTGACCCATGCGTCAGCACGTACCCTGACCCTAACATGTTTCCGTACACTCACCTGTGCCCTAAACCTTGCCGTACCTTAACCCTAACCCTAGCCCGGAACGGAAACCTACCACCATCCCTACACCTTACCCTACGCTGTACCCTAATCCTAATCTGTACGCTGACAATGACCCATGCGTCAGCACATACCCTGACCCTAACATGTTTCCGTACCCTCACCTGTGCCCTAAACCTTGCCGTTCCCTAAGCCTAACCCTAGGCCGGCAAGGAATTCTACCACCAACCCTACACGATACCCTACGCCGTACCCTAATTCTAACCCGTGCGTCAGCATGTACCCTGACCCTAACACGTTTCCGTACCCTCAACTGTGCCCTAAACCTTGCAGTTCCCTAACCCTAACCCTAGCCCGGAACAGAAACCTACCACCAACCCTACACCTTACCCTACGCTGTACCCTAATCCTAATCCGTACGCTGACACTGACCCGTGCATCAGCAAGTACCCTGAACCTAACACGTTTCCATACCCACACCTGTGTCCTAAACCTTGCCTTTCCCTAACCCTAACCCTAGCCCAAACGGAAACCTAACACCAACCCTACACCTTACCCTACGCCGTACCCTAATCCTAATCCGTACGCTGACACTGACCCGTGCGTCAGCAAGTACCCTGACACTAAAACGTTTCCGTACCCTCACCTGTGCCCTAAACCTTGCCGTTCCCTAAGGCTAACCCTAGGCCGGCACGGAATCCTACCACCAACCCTACACGTTACCCTATGCCGTACCCTAATCCTAACCCATGTGTCAGCATGTACCCTGACCCTAACACTTTTCCGTACCCTCACCTGTGCGCTAAACCTTGCAGTTCCCTAACCCTAACCCTAGCCCGGAATGGAAACCTACCACCAACCCTACACCTTACCCTATGCCGTACCGTAATACTAATCCGTACGCTTACACTGACCCGTGCGTCAGCACGTTCCCTGACCCTAACATGTTTCCGTACACTCACCTGTGCCCTAAACCTTGCCGTTCCCTAACCCTAACCCTAGCCCGGAACGGAAACCTACCACCATCCCTACACCTTACCCTACACCATACCCTAATCCTAATCTGTACGCTGACAATGACCCATGCGTCAGCACATACCCTGACCCTAACATGTTTCCGTACCCTCACCTGTGCCCTAAACCTTGCCGTTCCCTAAGCATAACCCTAGGCCGGCACGGAATTCTACCACCAACCCTACACGTTACCCTACGCCGTACCCTAATCCTAACCCGTGCGTCAGCATGTACCCTCACCCTAACTCGTTTCCGTACCCTCACCTGTGACCTAAACCTTGCAGTTCCCTAACCCTAACCCTAGCCCGGAATGGATACCTACCACCAACCCTACACCTTACCCTACGCCGTACCCTAATCCTAATCCGTACGCTGACACTGACCCGTGCATCAGCAAGTACCCTGAACCTAACACGTTTCCATACCCACACCTGTGTCCTAAACCTTGCCGTTCCCTAAACCTAACCCTAGGCCAAACGAAAACCTACCACCAACCCTACACCTTACCCTACCCCGTACCCTAATCCTAATCCGTACGCTGACACTAACCAGTGCGTCAGCAAGTACCCTGACCCTAACACGTTTCCGTACCCTCACCTGTGTCCAAAACCTTGCAATTCCCTAACCCTAACCCTAGCGAGGAATGGAAACCTACCACAAAACCTACACCTTACCCTACGACATACCCTAATCCTAATCCGTACGCTGACACTGACCCGTGCGTCAGCACGTACCCTGACCTTAACATGTTTCCATACACTCACCTGTGCTGTAAACCTTGCCGTTCCCTAACCCTAACCCTAGCCCGGAACGGAAACCTACCACCATCCGCACACCTTACCCTACGCCGTAGCCTAATCCTAAACTGTACGCTGACAACGACCCCTGCGTCAACACACACCCTGACCCTAACACGTTTCCGTAACCTCACCTGTGCCCTAAACCTTGCCGTTCCCTAAGCCTAACCCTAGGCCGGCACGGAATCCTACCACCAACCCTACACGTTACCCTACGCCGTACCCTAATCCTAACCAGTGCGTCAGCATGTACCCTGACCCTAACACGTTTCCTTACCCTCACCTGTGCCCTAAACCTTGCAGTTCCCTAACCCTAACCCTAGCCTGGAACGGAAACCTACCACCAACCCTACACCTTACCCTACGCCGTACCCTAATCCTAATCCGTACGCTGACACTAACCCGTGCGTCAGCAAGTACCCTGACCCTAACACGTTTCCGTACCCTCACCTGCGTCCGAAGCCTTGCCGTTCCCTAACACTAACCCTAGCGAAGAATGGAAACCTACCACAAAACCTACACCTTACCCTACGCCATACCCTATTCCTAATCCGTACGCTGACACTGACCCATGCGCCAGCACGTACCCTGACCCTAACATGTTTCCGTACACTCACCTGTGCCCTAAACCTTGCCGTTCCCTAACCCTAACGCTAGCCCGGAACGGAAACCTACCACCATCCCTACACCTTACCCTACGCTGTACCCTAATTCTAATCTGTACGCTGACAATGACCCGTGCGTCAGCCCATACCCTGACCCTAACACGTTTCCGTACCCTCACCTGTGCCCTAAACCTTGCCGTTCCCTAAGCCTAACCCTAGGCCGGCACGGAATTCTACCACCAACCCTACACGTTACCCTACACCGTACCCTAATCCTAACCCGTGGGTCAGCATGTACCCTGACCCTAACACATTTCCGTATCCTCACCTGTGCCCTAAACCTTGCAGTTCCCTAACCCTAACCCTAGCCCGGAACGGAAACCTACCACCAACCCTACACCTTACCCTACGCCGTACCCTAATCCTAATCCGTACGCTGACACAGACACGTGCATCAGCAAGTACTCTGAACCTAACACGTTTCCGTATCCACACCTGTGCCCTAAACCTTGCCGTTCCCTAACCCTAACCCTAGCCAAGAATGGAAACCTACCACGATCCCTACACCTTACCCTACGCCATACCCTAATCATAATCTGTACGCTGACAATGACCCGTGCGTCAGCACATACCCTGACACTAACACGTTTCTGTACCCTCACCTGTGCCCTAAACCTTCCATTTCCCTAACCCTAACCCTAGCCAGGAATGGAAACCTACCACCAACCCTACACCTTACCCTACGCCGTACCCTAATCCTAATCCATACGCTGACACTGACACGTGCGTCAGCAAGTACCCTGACCCTAACACTTTTCCGTACCCACACCTGTGTCCTAAACCTTGCCGTTCCCTAACCCTAACCCTAGCCCGGAACGGAAACCTACCACCATCCCTACACCTTACCCTATGCCGTACCCTAATCCTAATCTGTAAGCTGACAATGACCCGTGCGTCAGCACATACCCTCACCCTAACATGTTTCCGTACCCTCACCTGTGCCCTAAACCTTGCCGTTCCCTAAGCCTAACACTACGCCGGCACGGAATTCTACCACCAACCCTACACGTTACCCTACGCCGTACCCTAATCCTAACCCGTGCGTCAGCATGTACCCTGACCCTAACACGTTTCCGTACCCTCACCTGTGCCCTAAACCTTGCAGTTCCCTAACCCTAACCCTAGCCCGGAACGGAAACCTACCACCAACCCTACACCTTACCCTACGCCGTACCCAAATCCTAATCCGTACGGTGACACTGACCCGTGCGTCAGCAAGTATCCTGACCCTATCACGTTTCCGTACCCTCACCTGTGTCCTAAACCTTGTAGTTCCCTAACCCTAACCCTAGCGAGGAATGGAAACCTACCACAAAACCTACACCTTACCCTACGCAATACCCTAATCCTAATCTGTACGCTGACACTGACCCGTGCATCAGCACGTACCCTGACCCTAACATGTTTCCGTACACTCACCTGTGCCGTGAACCTTGCCGTTCCCTAACCCTAACCCTAGCCTGGAACGGAAACCTACCACCATCCCCACACCTTACCCTACGCCGTAGCCTAATCCTAAACTGTACGCTGACAACGAACCGTGAGTCAGCACACACCCTGACCCTAACACGTTTCCGTAACCTCACCTGTGCCCTAAACCTTGCCGTTCCCTAAGCCTAACCCTAGGCCGGCACGGAATCCTACCACCAACCCTACACGTTACCCTACGCCGTACCCTAATCCTAACCCATGCGTCAGCAGGTACCCTGACCCTAACACATTTCCATACCCTCACCTGTGCCCTAAACCTTGCAGTTCCCTAACCCTAACCCTAGCCCGGAATGGAAAACTACCACCAACCCTACACCTTACCCTACACCGTACCCTAATCCTAATCCATACGCTGACACTGACCCGTGCGTCAGCACGTACCCTGACCCTAACATGTTTCCGTACACTCACCTGTGCCCTAAACCTTGCCGTTCCCTAACCCTAACCCTAGCCCGGAACGGAAACCTACCACCATCCCTACACCTTACCCTACGCCATACCCTAATCTTAATCTGTACGCTGACAATGACCCGTGCGTCAGCACATACCCTGACCCTAAAACGTTTCCGTACCCTCACCTGTGCCCTAAACCTTGCCGTTCCCTAAGGCTAACCCTAGCCCGGCACGGAATTCTACCACCAACCCCACACGTTACCCTACGCCGTACCCTAATCCTAACCCGTGCGTCAGCATGTACCCTGACCCTAACACGTTTCCGTACCCTCACCTGTGCCCTAAACCTTGCAGTTCCCTAACCCTAACCCTAGCCCGGAATGGAAACCTACCACCAACCCTACACCTTACCCTACACCGTACCCTAATCCTAATCCATACTCTGACACTGACCCGTGCGTCAGCACGTACCCTGACCCTAACATGTTTCCGTACACTCACCTGTGCCCTAAACCTTGCCGTTCCCTAACCCTAACCCTAGCCCAGAACGGAAACCTACCACCATCCCTACACCTTACCCTACGCCGTACCCTAATCTTAATCTGTACGCTGACAATGACCCGTGCGTCAGCACATACCCTGACCCTAACACGTTTCCGTACCCTCACCTGTGCCCTAAACCTTGCCGTTCCCTAAGGCTAACCCTAGCCCGGCACGGAATTCTACCACCAACCCCACACGTTACCCTACGCCGTACCCTAATCCTAACCCGTGCGTCAGCATGTACCCTGACCCTAACACGTTTCCGTACCCTCACCTGTGCCCTAAACCTTGCAGTTCCCTAACCCTAACCCTAGCCCGGAAAGGACACCTGCCACCAACCCTACACCTTACCTTACTCCGTAACCTAATCCTAATCCGTACGCTGACACTGACCCCTGCGTAAGCACGTACCCTGACCCTAACATGTTTCCGTACACTCACCTGAGCCCTAAACCTTGCCGTTCCCTAACCCTAACCCTAGCCCGGAACGGAAACCTACCACCATCCCTACACCTTACCCTATGCCGTACCCTAATGCTAATCTGTACGCTGACAATGACCAGTGCGTCAGCACATACCCTGACCCTAACACGTTTCCGTACCCTCACTGGTGCCCTAAACCTTGCCGTTCCCTAAGCCTAACCCTAGGCCAGCACAGAATTCTACCACCAACCCTACACGTTACCCTACGCCGTACCCTAATCCTAACCCGTGCGTCAGCATGTACCCTGACCCTAACACGTTTCCTTACCCTCACCTGTGCCCTAAGCCTTGCAGTTCCCTAACCCTAACCCTAGCCCGGAACGGAAACCTACCACCATCCCTACACCTTACCCTACGCCGTACCCTAATCCTAATCCGTACGCTGACACTGACCCGTGCGTCAGCAAGTACCCTGACCCTAACACGTTTCCGTACCCTCACCTGTGTCCTAATCCTTGCCGTTCCCTAACCCTAACCCTAGCGTTAAATGGAAACCTACCACAAAACCTACACCTTACCCTACGCCATACCCTAATCTTAATCCGTACGCTGACACTGACCCGTGGGTCAGCACGTACCCTGACCCTAACACGTTTCCGTACCCTCACCTGTGCCCTAAACCTTACAGTTCCCTAACCCTAACCCTAGCCCGGAATGGAAACCTACCACCAACCCTACACCTTACCCTACACCGTACCCTAATCCTAACCCGTGCGTCAGCATGTACCCTGACGCTAACACGTTTCCGTACCCTCACCTGTGTCCTAAACATTGCCGTTCCCTAACCCTAGCGCGGAATGGAAACCTACCACAAAACCTGCACCTTACCCTACGCCGTACCCTAATCCAAACCCGTGCGTCAGCACATACCCTGACCCTAACACGTTTCCGTACCCTCACCTGTGCCCTAAACCTTGCAGTTCCCTAACCCTAACCCTAGCCCGGAACGGAAACCTACCACCAACCCTACACCTTACCCTACGCCGTACCCTAATCCTAATCCGTACGCTGACACTAACCAGTGCGTCAGCAAGTACCCTGACCCTAACACGTTTCGGTACCCTCACCTGTGTGCAAAACCTTGCAATTCCCTAACCCTAACCCTAGCGAGGAATGGAAACCTACCACAAAACCTACACCTTACCCTACGACATACCCTAATCCTAATCCGTACGCTGACACTGACCCGTGCGTCAGCACGTACCCTGACCCTAACATGTTTCCGTACACTCACCTGTGCCGTAAACCTTGCCGTTCCCTAACCCTAACCCTAGCCCGGAACGGAAACCTACCACCATCTGCACACCTTACCCTACGCCGTAGCCTAATCCTAAACTGTACGCTGACAACGACCCGTGCGTCAGCACACACCCTGACCCTAACACGTTTCCGTAACCTCACCTGTGCCCTAAACCTTGCCGTTCCCTAAGGCTAACCCTAGGCCGGCACGGAATCCTACCACCAACCCTACACGTTACCCTACGCCGTACCCTAATCCTAACCCGTGCGTCAGCATGTACCCTAACCCTAACACGTTTCCGTACCCTCACCTGTGCCCTAAACCTTGCAGTTCCCTAACCCTAACCCTAGCCCGGAAAGGAAACCTACCACCAACCCTACACCTTACCTTTCGCCGTAACCTAATCCTGATCCGTACGCTGACACTGACCCATGCGTAAGCACGTACCCTGACCCTAACATGTTTCCGTACACTCACCTGTGCCCTAAACCTTGCCGTTCCCTAACCCTAACCCTAGCCAAGAACGGAAACCTACCACCATCCCTACATCTTACCCTACGCCGTACCCTAATCCTAATCTGTACGCTGACAATGACCCGTGCGTCAGCACATACCCTGACCCTAACACGTTTCCGTACCCTCACCTGTGCCCTAAACCTTGCCATTCCCTAAGCCTAACCCTAGCCCGGCACGGAATTCTACCACCAACCCCACACGATACCCTACGCCGTACCCTAATCCTAACCAGTGCGTCAGCATGTACCCTGACCCTAACACGTTTCCTTACCCTCACCTGTGCCCTAAACCTTGCAGTTCCCTAACCCTAACCCTAGCCCGGAACGGAAACCTACCACCAACCCTACACCTTACCCTACGCCGTACCCTAATCCTAATCCGTACGCTGACACTAACCCGTGCGTCAGCAAGTACCCTGACCCTAACACGTTTCCGTACCCTCACCTGCGTCCGTAGCCTTGCCGTTCCCTAACACTAACCCTAGCGAAGAATGGAAACCTACCACAAAACCTACACCTTACCCTACGCCATACCCTATTCCTAATCTGTACGCTGACAATGACCCGTGCGTCAGCACATACCCTGAACCTAACACGTTTCCGTACCCTCACCTGTGCCCTAAACCTTGCCGTTCCCTAAGCCTAACACTAGGCCGACACGGAATTCTATGACCAACCCTACACGTTACCCTACGTCGTACCCTAATCCTAACTCGTGCATCAGCATGTAACCTGATCCTAACCCGTTTCCGTACCCTCACCTGTGCCCTAAACCTTGCAGTTCCCTAACCCTAACCCTAGCCCGAAACGGAACCCTACCACCAACCCTACACCTTACCTTACGCCGTACCCTAATCCTAATCCGTACGCTGAGACTGACCCGTGCGTCAGCAAGTACCCTGACCCTAACATGTTTCCGTACCCACACCTGTGTCCTAAACCTTGCCGTTCTCTAACCCTAACCCTAGCCCAAACGGAAACCTACCACCAACCCTACAACTTACCCTACGCCGTACTCTAATCCTAATCCGTACGCTGACACTGACCCGTGCGTCAGCACGTACCCTGACCCTAACATGTTTCCGTACACTCACCTGTGCCATAAACCTTGCCGTTCCCTAACCCTAACCCTAGCCCGGAACGGAAACCTACCACCATCCCTACACCTTACCCTATGCCGTACCCTAATCCTAATCTGTACACTGACAATGACCCGTGCGTCAGCACATACCCTAAGCTAACACGTTTCCGTACCCTCACCTGTGCCCTAAACCTTGCCGTTCCCTAAGCCTATCCCTAGGCCGGCACGGAATCCTACCTCCAACCCTACACGTTACCCTACGCCGTACCCTAATCCTAACCCGTGCGTCAGCATGTACCCTGACCCTAACACGTTTCCGTACCCTCACCTGTGCCCTAAACCTTACAGTTCCCTAACCCTAACCCTAGCCCGAAACAGAAACCTACCACAAAGCTTACACCTTGCCCTACGCCGTACCCTAATCCTAATCCGTACGCTGACATTGACCCGTGCGTCAGCAAGTACCCTGACCCTAACACGTTTCCGTACCCTCACCAGTGCCCTATACCTTGCCGTTCCCTAACCCTAACCCTAGCCCGGAATGGAAACCTACCACCAACCCTACACCTTACCCTACGCCGTACCCTAATCCTAATCCGTACGCTGACACTGACCCATGCGTCAGCAAGTACCCTGACCCTAACACGTTTCCGTACCCACACCTGTGCCCTAAACCTTGCCATTCCCTAACCCTAACCCTAGCCCAAACGGAAACCTACCACCAACCCTACACCTTACCCTACGCCGTACCCTAATCCTAATCCGTACGCTGACACTGACCCGTGCGTCAGCAAGTACCCTGACCCTAACACGTTTCCGTACCCTCACCTGTGTCCTAAACCTTGCCGTTCCCTAACCCTAACCCTATCGCGGAATGGAAACCTACCACAAAACCTACACCTTACCCTACGCCGTACCCTAATCCTAATCCGTACGCTGACACTGACCCGTGCGTCAGCACGTACCCTGACCCTAACACGTTTCCGTACACTCACCTGTGCCCTAAACCTTGCCGTTCCCTAACCCTAACCCTAGCCCGGAATGGAAACCTACCACCATCCCTACACCTTACACTACGCCGTACCCTAATCCTAATCTGTACGCTGACAATGACCCGTGAGTCAGCACATACCCTGACCCTAACACGTTTCCGTACCCTCACCTGTGCCCTAAACCTTGCCGTTCCCTAAGCCTAACCCTAGGCCAGCACCGAATCCTACCTCCAACACTACACGTTACCCTACGACGTACCCTAATCCTAACCCGTGCGTCAGCATGTACCCTGACCCTAACACGTTTCCGTACCCTCACCTGTGGCCTAAACCTTACAGTTCCCTAACCCTAACCCTAGCCCGAAACAGAAACCTACCACAAAACCTACAACTTACCCTATGCCGTACCCTAATCCTAATACGTACGCTGACATTGACCCGTGCGTCAGCAAGTACCCTGACCCTAACACGTTTCCGTAACCTCACCTGTGCCCTAAACCTTGCCGTTCCCTAAGCCTAACCCTAGGCCGGCACGGAATCCTACCACCAACCCTACACGTTACCCTACGCCGTACCCTAATCCTAACCCGTGCGTCAGCATGTACCCTAACCCTAACACGTTTCCGTACCCTCACCTGTGCCCTAAACCTTGCAGTTCCCTAACCCTAACCCTAGCCCGGAAAGGAAACCTACCACCAACCCTACACCTTACCTTACGCCGTAACCTAATCCTGATCCGTACGCTGACACTGACCCATGCGTAAGCACGTACCCTGACCCTAACATGTTTCCGTACACTCACCTGTGCCCTAAACCTTGCCGTTCCCTAACCCTAACCCTAGCCAAGAACGGAAACCTACCACCATCCCTACATCTTACCCTACGCCGTACCCTAATCCTAATCTGTACGCTGACAATGACCCGTGCGTCAGCACATACCCTGACCCTAACACGTTTCCGTACCCTCACCTGTGCCCTAAACCTTGCCGTTCCCTAAGCCTAACCCTAGCCCGGCACGGAATTCTACCACCAACCCCACACGATACCCTACGCCGTACCCTAATCCTAACCCGTGCGTCAGCATGTACCCTGACCCTAACACGTTTCCTTACCCTCACCTGTGCCCTAAACCTTGCAGTTCCCTCACCCTAACCCTAGCCCGGAACGGAAACCTACCACCAACCCTACACCTTACCCTACGCCGTACCCTAATCCTAATCCGTACGCTGACACTAACCCGTGCGTCAGCAAGTACCCTGACCCTAACACGTTTCCGTACCCTCACCTGCGTCCGAAGCCTTGCCGTTCCCTAACACTAACCCTAGCGAAGAATGGAAACCTACCACAAAACCTACACCTTACCCTACGCCATACCCTATTCCTAATCCGTACGCTGACACTGACCCGTGCGCCAGCACGTACCCTGACCCTAACATGTTTCCGTACACTCACCTGTGCCCTAAACCTTGCCGTTCCCTAACCCTAACGCTAGCCCGGAACGGAAACCTACCACCATCCCTACACCTTACCCTACGCTGTACCCTAATTCTAATCTGTACGCTGACAATGACCCGTGCGTCAGCACATACCCTGTCCCTAACACGTTTCCGTACACTCACCTGTGCCCTAAACCTTGCCGTTCCCTAAGCCTAACCCTAGGCCAGCACGGAATTCTACCACCAACCCTACACGTTACCCTACACCGTACCCTAATCCTAACCCGTGGGTCAGCATGTACCCTGACCCTAACACATTTCCGTATCCTCACCTGTGCCCTAAACCTTGCAGTTCCCTAACCCTAACCCTAGCCCGGAACGGAAACCTACCACCAACCCTACACCTTACCCTACGCCGTACCCTAATCCTAATCCGTACGCTGACACAGACACGTGCATCAGCAAGTACTCTGAACCTAACACGTTTCCGTACCCACACCTGTGCCCTAAACCTTGCCGTTCCCTAACCCTAACCCTAGCCAAGAATGGAAACCTACCACCATCCCTACACCTTACCCTACGCCATACCCTAATCCTAATCTGTACGCTGACACTGACCCGTGCATCAGCACGTACCCTGACCCTAACATGTTTCCGTACACTCACCTGTGCCCTAAACCTTGCCGTTCCCTAACCCTAAGCCTAGCCCGGAACGGGAACCTACCACCATCCCTACACCTTACCCTACGCCGTACCCTAATCCTAATCTGTACGCTGACAATGACCCGTGCGTCAGCAAGTACCCTGACCCTAACACGTTTCTGTACCCTCACCTGTGCCCTAAACCTTGCCGTTCCCTAAGGCTAACCCTAGGCCGGCACGGAATCCTACCACCAACCCTACACGTTACCCTATGCCGTACCCTAATCCTAACCCGTGCGTCAGCATGTACCCTGACCCTAACACGTTTCCGTACCCTCACCTGTGCCCTAAACCTTGCAGTTCCCTAACCCTAACCCTAGCCCGGAATGGAAACCTACCACCCACCCTACACCTTACCCTACGCCATACCATAATCCTAATCCGTACGCTGACACTGACCCATGCTTCAGCACGTACCCTGACCCTAACATGTTTCCGTACACTCACCTGTGCCCTAAACCTTGCCGTTCCCTAACCCTAAGCCTAGCCCGGAACGGAAACCTACCACCATCCCTACACCTTACCCTACGCCGTACCCTAATCCTAATCTGTACGCTGACAATGACCCGTGCGTCAGCACATACCCTGAGCCTAACACGTTTCCGTACCTTCACCTGTGCCCTAAACCTTGCCGTTCCCTAAGCCTAACCATAGCCTGGCACGGAATTCTACCACCAATCCCACACGTTACCCTACGCCGTACCCTAATCCTAACCCGTGCGTCAGCATGTACCCTGACCCTAACACGTTTCTGTACCCTCACCTGTGCCCTAAACCTTGCAGTTCCCTAACCCTAACCCAAGCCCGCAATGGAAACCTACCACCAACCCTACACCTTACCCTACGCCGTACCCTAATCCTAATCCGTACGCTGACACTGACCCATGCGTCAGCACGTACCCTGACCCTAACATGTTTCCGTACACTCACTTGTGCCCTAAACCTTGCCGTACCCTAACCCTAACCCTAGCCCGGAACGGAAACCTACCACCATCCCTACAACTTACCCTACGCTGTACCCTAATCCTAATCTGTACGCTGACAATGACCCATGCGTCAGCACATACCCTGACCCTAACATGTTTCCGTACCCTCACCTGTGCCCTAAACCTTGCCGTTCCCTAAGCCTAACCCTAGGCCGGCAAGGAATTCTACCACCAACCGTACACGTTACCCTACGCCGTACCCTAATTCTAACCCGTGCGTCAGCATGTACCCTGACCCTAACACGTTTCCGTACCCTCACCTGTGCCCTAAACCTTGCAGTTCCCTAACCCTAACCCTAGCCCGGAACAGAAACCTACCACCAACCCTACACCTTACCCTACGCTGTACCCTAATCCTAATCCGTACGCTGACACTGACCCGTGCATCAGCAAGTACCCTGAACCTAACACGTTTCCATACCCACACCTGTGTCCTAAACCTTGCCTTTCCCTAACCCTAACCCTAGCCCAAACGGAAACCTACCACCAACCCTACACCTTACCCTACGCCGTACCCTAATCCTAATCCGTACGCTGACACTGACCCGTGCGTCAGCAAGTACCCTGACACTAAAACGTTTCCGTACCCTCACCTGTGCCCTAAACCTTGCCGTTCCCTAAGGCTAACCCTAGGCCGGCACGGAATCCTACCACCAACCCTACACGTTACCCTACGCCGTACCCTAATCCTAACCCATGTGTCAGCATGTACCCTGACCCTAACACTTTTCCGTACCCTCACCTGTGCCCTAAACCTTGCAGTTCCCTAACCCTAACCCTAGCCCGGAATGGAAACCTACCACCAACCCTACACCTTACCCTACGCCGTACCTTAATCCTAATCCGTACGCTGACACTGACCCGTGCATCAGCACGTACCTTGACCCTAACATGTTTCCCTACACTCACCTGTGCCCTAAACCTTGCCGTTCCCTAACCCTAACCCTAGCCCGGAACGGAAACCTACCACCATCCCTACACCTTACCCTACGCCGTACCCTAATCCTAATCTGTACGCTGACAATGACCCGTGCGTCAGCACATACCCTGACCCTAACACGTTTCCGTACCCTCACCTGTGCCCTAAACCTTGCCGTTCCCTAAGCCTAACCCTAGGCCGGCACGGAATTCTACCACCAACCCCACACGTTACCCTACGCCATACCCTAATCCTAACCCGTGCGTCAGCATGTACCCTGACCCTAACACGTTTCCGTACCCTCACCTGTGCCCTAAACCTTGCAGTTCCCTAACCCTAACCCTAGCCCGCAATGGAAACCTACCACCAACCCTACACCTTACCCTATGCCGTACCGTAATACTAATCCGTACGCTTACACTGACCCGTGCGTCAGCACGTTCCCTGACCCTAACATGTTTCCGTACACTCACCTGTGCCCTAAACCTTGCCGTTCCCTAACCCTAACCCTATCCCGGAACGGAAACCTACCACCATCCCTACACCTTACCCTACACCATGCCCTAATCCTAATCTGTACGCTGACAATGACCCATGCGTCAGCACATACCCTGACCCTAACATATTTCCGTACCCTCACCTGTGCCCTAAACCTTGCCGTTCCCTAAGCCTAACCCTAGGCCGGCACGGAATTCTACCACCAACCCTACACGTTACCCTACGCCGTACCCTAATCCTAACCCGTGCGTCAGCATGTACCCTCACCCTAACTCGTTTCCGTACCCTCACCTGTGCCCTAAACCTTGCAGTTCCCTAACCCTAACCCTAGCCCGGAACGGATACCTACCACCAACCCTACACCTTACCCTACGCCGTACCCTAATCCTAATCCATACGCTGACACTGACCCGTGCATCAGCAAGTACCCTGAACCTAACACGTTTCCATACCCACACCTGTGTCCTAAACCTTGCCGTTCCCTAAACCTAACCCTAGGCCAAACGAAAACCTACCACCAACCCTACACCTTACCCTACCCCGTACCCTAATCCTAATCCGTACGCTGACACTAACCAGTGCGTCAGCAAGTACCCTGACCCTAACACGTTTCCGTACCCTCACCTGTGTCCAAAACCTTGCAATTCCCTAACCCTAACCCTAGCGAGGAATGGAAACCTACCACAAAACCTACACCTTACCCTACGACATACCCTAATCCTAATCCGTACGCTGACACTGACCCGTGCGTCAGCACGTACCCTGACCCTAACATGTTTCCATACACTCACCAGTGCTGTAAACCTTGCCGTTCCCTAACCCTAACCCTAGCCCGGAACGGAAACCTACCACCATCCGCACACCTTACCCTACGCCGTAGCCTAATCCTAAACTGTACGCTGACGACCCGTGCGTCAGCACAAACCCTGACCCTAACACGTTTCCGTAACCTCACCTGTGCCCTAAACCTTGCCGTTCCCTAAGCCTAACCCTAGGCCGGCACGGAATCCTACCACCAACCCTACACGTTACCCTACGCCGTACCCTAATCCTAACCAGTGCGTCAGCATGTACCCTGACCCTAACACGTTTCCTTACCCTCACCTGTGCCCTAAACCTTGCAGTTCCCTAACCCTAACCCTAGCCCGGAACGGAAACCTACCACCAACCCTACACCTTACCGTACGCCGTACCCTAATCCTAATCCGTACGCTGACACTAACCCGTGCGTCAGCAAGTACCCTGACCCTAACACGTTTCCGTACCCTCACCTGCGTCCGAAGCCTTGCCGTTCCCTAACACTAACCCTAGCGAAGAATGGAAACCTACCACAAAACCTACACCTTACCCTACGCCATACCCTATTCCTAATCCGTACGCTGACACTGACCCATGCGCCAGCACGTACCCTGACCCTAACATGTTTCCGTACACTCACCTGTGCCCTAAACCTTGCCGTTCCCTAACCCTAACGCTAGCCCGGAACGGAAACCTACCACCATCCCTACACCTTACCCTACGCTGTACCCTAATTCTAATCTGTACGCTGACAATGACCCGTGCGTCAGCCCATACCCTGACCCTAACACGTTTCCGTACACTCACCTGTGCCCTAAACCTTTCCGTTCCCTAAGCCTAACCCTAGGCCGGCACGGAATTCTACCACCAACCCTACACGTTACCCTACACCGTACCCTAATCCTAACCCGTGGGTCAGCATGTACCCTGACCCTAACACATTTCCGTATCCTCACCTGTGCCCTAAACCTTGCAGTTCCCTAACCCTAACCCTAGCCCGGAACGGAAACCTACCACCAACCCTACACCTTACCCTACGCCGTACCCTAATCCTAATCCGTACGCTGACACAGACACGTGCATCAGCAAGTACTCTGAACCTAACACGTTTCCGTACCCACACCTGTGCCCTAAACCTTGCCGTTCCCTAACCCTAACCCTAGCCAAGAATGGAAACCTACCACGATCCCTACACCTTACCCTACGCCATACCCTAATCCTAATCTGTACGCTGACAATGACCCGTGCGTCAGCACATACCCTGACACTAACACGTTTCCGTACCCTCACCTGTGCCCTAAACCTTCCATTTCCCTAACCCTAACCCTAGCCAGGAACGGAAACCTACCACCAACCCTACACCTTACCCTACGCCGTACCCTAATCCTAATCCATACGCTGACACTGACCCGTGCGTCAGCAAGTACCCTGACCCTAACACTTTTCCGTACCCACACCTGTGTCCTAAACCTTGCCGTTCCCTAACCCTAACCCTAGCCCGGAACGGAAACCTACCACCATCCCTACACCTTACCCTATGCCGTACCCTAATCCTAATCTGTAAGCTGACAATGACCCGTGCGTCAGCACATACCCTCACCCTAACATGTTTCCGTACCCTCACCTGTGCCCTAAACCTTGCCGTTCCCTAAGCCTAACCCTACGCCGGCACGGAATTCTACCACCAACCCTACACGTTACCCTACGCCGTACCCTAATCCTAACCCGTGCGTCAGCATGTACCCTGACCCTAACACGTTTCCGTACCCTCACCTGTGCCCTAAACCTTGCAGTTCCCTAACCCTAACCCTAGCCCGGAACGGAAACGTACCACCAACCCTACACCTTACCCTACGCCGTACCCAAATCCTAATCCGTACGGTGACACTGACCCGTGCGTCAGCAAGTATCCTGACCCTATCACGTTTCCGTACCCTCACCTGTGTCCTAAACATTGCAGTTCCCTAACCCTAACCCTAGCGAGGAATGGAAACCTACCACAAAACCTACACCTTACCCTACGCAATACCCTAATCCTAATCTGTACGCTGACACTGACCCGTGCATCAGCACGTACCCTGACCCTAACATGTTTCCGTACACTCACCTGTGCCGTGAACCTTGCCGTTCTCTAACCCTAACCCTAGCCTGGAACGGAAACCTACCACCATCCCCACACCTTACCCTACGCCGTAGCCTAATCCTAAACTGTACGCTGACAACGACCCGTGAGTCAGCACACACCCTGACCCTAACACGTTTCCGTAACCTCACCTGTGCCCTAAACCTTGCCGTTCCCTAAGCCTAACCCTAGGCCGGCACGGAATCCTACCACCAACCCTACACGTTACCCTACGCCGTACCCTAATCCTAACCCATGCGTCAGCAGGTACCCTGACCCTAACACATTTCCATACCCTCACCTGTGCCCTAAACCTTGCAGTTCCCTAACCCTAACCCTAGCCCGGAATGGAAACCTACCACCAACCCTACACCTTACCCTACACCGTACCCTAATCCTAATCCATACGCTGACACTGACCCGTGCGTCAGCACGTACCCTGACCCTAACATGTTTCCGTACACTCACCTGTGCCCTAAACCTTGCCGTTCCCTAACCCTAACCCTAGCCCGGAACGGAAACCTACCACCATCCCTACACCTTACCCTACGCCATACCCTAATCTTAATCTGTACGCTGACAATGACCCGTGCGTCAGCACATACCCTGACCCTAAAACGTTTCCGTACCCTCACCTGTGCCCTAAACCTTGCCGTTCCCTAAGGCTAACCCTAGCCCGGCACGGAATTCTACCACCAACCCCACACGTTACCCTACGCCGTACCCTAATCCTAACCCGTGCGTCAGCATGTACCCTGACCCTAACACGTTTCCGTACCCTCACCTGTGCCCTAAACCTTGCAGTTCCCTAACCCTAACCCTAGCCCGGAATGGAAACCTACCACCAACCCTACACCTTACCCTACACCGTACCCTAATCCTAATCCATACTCTGACACTGACCCGTGCGTCAGCACGTACCCTGACCCTAACATGTTTCCGTACACTCACCTGTGCCCTAAACCTTGCCGTTCCCTAACCCTAACCCTAGCCCGGAACGGAAATCTACCACCATCCCTACACCTTACCCTACGCCGTACCCTAATCTTAATCTGTACGCTGACAATGACCCGTGCGTCAGCACATACCCTGACCCTAACACGTTTCCGTACCCTCACCTGTGCCCTAAACCTTGCCGTTCCCTAAGGCTAACCCTAGCCCGGCACGGAATTCTACCACCAACCCCACACGTTACCCTACGCCGTACCCTAATCCTAACCCGTGCGTCAGCATGTGCCCTGACCCTAACACGTTTCCGTACCCTCACCTGTGCCCTAAACCTTGCAGTTCCCTAACCCTAACCCTAGCCCGGAAAGGAAACCTACCACCAACCCTACACCTTACCTTACTCCGTAACCTAATCCTAATCCGTACGCTGACACTGACCCCTGCGTAAGCACGTACCCTGACCCTAACATGTTTCCGTACACTCACCTGAGCCCTAAACCTTGCCGTTCCCTAACCCTAACCCTAGCCCGGAACGGAAACCTACCACCATCCCTACACCTTACCCTATGCCGTACCCTAATGCTAATCTGTACGCTGACAATGACCAGTGCGTCAGCACATACCCTGACCCTAACACGTTTCCGTACCCTCACTGGTGCCCTAAACCTTGCCGTTCCCTCAGCCTAACCCTAGGCCAGCACAGAATTCTACCACCAACTCTACACATTACCCTACGCCGTACCCTAATCCTAACCCGTGCGTCAGCATGTACCCTGACCCTAACACGTTTCCTTACCCTCACCTGTGCCCTAAACCTTGCAGTTCCCTAACCCTAACCCTAGCCCGGAACGGAAACCTACCACCATCCCTACACCTTACCCTACGCCGTACCCTAATCCTAATCCGTACGCTGACACTGACCCGTGCGTCAGCAAGTACCCTGACCCTAACACGTTTCCGTACCCTCACCTGTGTCCTAATCCTTGCCGTTCCCTAACCCTAACCCTAGCGTTAAATGGAAACCTACCACAAAACCTACACCTTACCCTACGCCATACCCTAATCTTAATCCGTACGCTGACACTGACCCGTGGGTCAGCACGTACCCTGACCCTAACACGTTTCCGTACCCTCACCTGTGCCCTAAACCTTACAGTTCCCTAACCCTAACCCTAGCCCGGAATGGAAACCTACCACCAACCCTACACCTTACCCTACACCGTACCCTAATCCTAACCCGTGCGTCAGCATGTACCCTGACGCTAACACGTTTCCGTACCCTCACCTTTGTCCTAAACATTGCCGTTCCCTAACCCTAGCGCGGAATGGAAACCTACCACAAAACCTGCACCTTACCCTACGCCGTACCCTAATCCTAACCCGTGCGTCAGCACATACCCTGACCCTAACACGTTTCCGTACCCTCACCTGTGCCCTAAACCTTGCAGTTCCCTAACCCTAACCCTAGCCCGGAACGGAAACCTACCACCAACCCGACACCTTACCCTACGCCGTACCCTAATCCTAATCCGTACGCTGACACTAACCAGTGCGTCAGCAAGTACCCTGACCCTAACACGTTTCGGTACCATCACCTGTGTGCAAAACCTTGCAATTCCCTAACCCTAACCCTAGCGAGGAATGGAAACCTACCACAAAACCTACACCTTACCCTACGACATACCCTAATCCTAATCCGTACGCTGACACTGACCCGTGCGTCAGCACGTACCCTGACCCTAACATGTTTCCGTACACTCACCTGTGCCGTAAACCTTGCCGTTCCCTAACCCTAACCCTAGCCCGGAACGGAAACCTACCACCATCCGCACACCTTACCCTACGCCGTAGCCTAATCCTAAACTGTACGCTGACAACGACCCGTGCGTCAGCACACACCCTGACCCTAACACGTTTCCGTAACCTCACCTGTGCCCTAAACCTTGCCGTTCCCTAAGCCTAACCCTAGGCCGGCACGGAATCCTACCACCAACCCTACACGTTACCCTACGCCGTACCCTAATCCTAACCCGTGCGTCAGCATGTACCCTAACCCTAACACGTTTCCGTACCCTCACCTGTGCCCTAAACCTTGCAGTTCCCTAACCCTAACCCTAGCCCGGAAAGGAAACCTACCACCAACCCTACACCTTACCTTACGCCGTAACCTAATCCTGATCCGTACGCTGACACTGACCCATGCGTAAGCACGTACCCTGACCCTAACATGTTTCCGTACACTCACCTGTGCCCTAAACCTTGCCGTTCCCTAACCCTAACCCTAGCCAAGAACGGAAACCTACCACCATCCCTACATCTTACCCTACGCCGTACCCTAATCCTAATCTGTACGCTGACAATGACCCGTGCGTCAGCACATACCCTGACCCTAACACGTTTCCGTACCCTCACCTGTGCCCTAAACCTTGCCATTCCCTAAGCCTAACCCTAGCCCGGCACGGAATTCTACCACCAACCCCACACGATACCCTACGCCGTACCCTAATCCTAACCAGTGCGTCAGCATGTACCCTGACCCTAACACATTTCCTTACCCTCACCTGTGCCCTAAACCTTGCAGTTCCCTAACCCTAACCCTAGCCCGGAACGGAAACCTACCACCAACCCTACACCTTACCCTACGACGTACCCTAATCCTAATCCGTACGCTGACACTAACCCGTGCGTCAGCAAGTACCCTGACCCTAACACGTTTCCGTACCCTCACCTGCGTCCGTAGCCTTGCCGTTCCCTAACACTAACCCTAGCGAAGAATGGAAACCTACCACAAAACCTACACCTTACCCTACGCCATACCCTATTCCTAATCCGTACGCTGACACTGACCCGTGCGCCAGCACGTACCCTGACCCTAACACGTTTCCGTACACTCACCTGTGTCCTAAACCTTGCCGTTCCCTAACCCTAACCCTAGCCCGGAACGGAAACCTACCACCATCCCTACACCTTACACTACGCCGTACCCTAATCCTAATCTGTACGCTGACAATGACCCGTGCGTCAGCACATACCCTGACCCTAACACGTTTCCGTACCCTCACCTGTGCCCTAAACCTTGCCGTTCCCTAAGCCTATCCCTAGGCCGGCACGGAATCCTACCTCCAACCCTGCACGTTACCCTACGCCGTACCCTAATCCTAACCCGTGCGTCAGCATGTACCCTGACCCTAACACGTTTCCGTACCCTCACCTGTGCCCTAAACCTTACAGTTCCCTAACCCTAACCCTAGCCCGAAACAGAAACCTACCACAAAACTTACACCTTGTCCTACGCCGTAGCCTAATCCTAATCCGTACGCTGACATTGACCCGTGCGTCAGCAAATACCCTGACCCTAACACGTTTCCGTACCCTCACCAGTGCCCTATACCTTGCCGTTCCCTTACCCTAACCCTAGCCCGGAATGGAAACCTACCACCAACCCTACACCTTACCCTACGCCATACCCTAATCCTAATCCGTACGCTGACACTGACCCGTGCGTCAGCAAGTACCCTGACCCTAACACGTTTCCGTACCCTCACCTGTGCCCTAAACCTTGCCGTTCCCTAACCCTAACCCTAGCCCGGAACGGAAACCTACCACCATCCCTACACCTTACACTACGCCGTGCCCTAATCCTAATCTGTACGCTGACAATGACCCGTGAGTCAGCACATACCCTGACCCTAACACGTTTCCGTACCCTCACCTGTGCCCTAAACCTTGCCGTTCCCTAAGCCTAACCCTAGGCCAGCACGGAATCCTACCTCCAACACTACACGTTACCCTACGCCGTACCCTAATCCTAACCCGTGCGTCAGCATGTACCCTGACCCTAACACGTTTCCGTACCCTCACCTGTGCCCTAAACCTTGCCGTTCCCTAAGCCTATCCCTAGGCCGGCACGGAATCCTACCTCCAACCCTACACGTTACCCTACGCCGTACCCTAATCCTAACCCGTGCGTCAGCATGTACCCTGACCCTAACATGTTTCCGTACACTCACCTGTGCCCTAAACCTTGCCGTTCCCTAACCCAAACCCTAGCCCGGAACGGAAACCTACCACCATCCCTACACCTTACCCTACGCCGTACCCTAATCCTAATCTGTACGCTGACAATGACCCGTGCGTCAGCACATATCCTAAACCTAACACGTTTCCGTACCCTCACCTGTGCCCTAAACCTTGCCATTCCCTAAGCCTAACACTAGGCCGACACGGAATTCTATGACCAACCCTACACGTTACCCTACGCCGTACCCTAATCCTAACCCGTGCATCAGCATGTACCCTGACCCTAACACGTTTCCGTACCCTCACCTGTGTCCTAAACCTTGCAGTTCCCTAACCCTAACCCTAGCCCGGAATGGAAACCTACCACCAACCCTACACCTTACCCTATGCCATACCCTAATCCTAATCTGTACGCTGACAATGACCCGTGCGTCAGCACATACCCTGAACCTAACACGTTTCCGTACCCTCACCTGTGCCCTAAACCTTGCCGTTCCCTAAGCCTAACACTAGGCCGACACGGAATTCTATGACCAACCCTACACGTTACCCTACGTCGTACCCTAATCCTAACCCGTGCATCAGCATGTAACCTGATCCTAACCCGTTTCCGTACCCTCACCTGTGCCCTAAACCTTGCAGTTCCCTAACCCTAACCCTAGCCCGAAACGGAACCCTACCACCAACCCTACACCTTACCTTACGCCGTACCCTAATCCTAATCCGTACGCTGAGACTGACCCGTGCGTCAGCAAGTACCCTGACCCTAACACGTTTCCGTACCCACACCTGTGTCCTAAACCTTGCCGTTCTCTAACCCTAACCCTAGCCCAAACGGAAACCTACCACCAACCCTACAACTTACCCTACGCCGTACTCTAATCCTAATCCGTACGCTGACACTGACCCGTGCGTCAGCACGTACCCTGACCCTAACATGTTTCCGTACACTCACCTGTGCCATAAACCTTGCCGTTCCCTAACCCTAAACCTAGCCCGGAACGGAAACCTACCACCATCCCTACACCTTACCCTATGCCGTACCCTAATCCTAATCTGTACACTGACAATGACCCGTGCGTCAGCACATACCCTAAGCTAACACGTTTCCGTACCCTCACCTGTGCCCTAAACCTTGCCGTTCCCTAAGCCTATCCCTAGGCCGGCACGGAATCCTACCTCCAACCCTACACGTTACCCTACGCCGTACCCTAATCCTAACCCGTGCGTCAGCATGTACCCTGACCCTAACACGTTTCCGTACCCTCACCTGTGCCCTAAACCTTGCCGTTCCCTAAGCCTAACCCTAGGCCGGCACCGAATCCTACCTCCAACACTACACGTTACCCTACGACGTACCCTAATCCTAACCCGTGCGTCAGCATGTACCCTGACCCTAACACGTTTCCGTACCCTCACCTGTGGCCTAAACCTTACAGTTCCCTAACCCTAACCCTAGCCCGAAACAGAAACCTACCACAAAACCTACAACTTACCCTATGCCGTACCCTAATCCTAATACGTACGCTGACATTGACCCGTGCGTCAGCAAGTACCCTGACCCTAACACGTTTCCGTAACCTCACCTGTGCCCTAAACCTTGCCGTTCCCTAAGCCTAACCCTAGGCCGGCACGGAATCCTACCACCAACCCTACACGTTACCCTACGCCGTACCCTAATCCTAACCCGTGCGTCAGCATGTACCCTAACCCTAACACGTTTCCGTACCCTCACCTGTGCCCTAAACCTTGCAGTTCCCTAACCCTAACCCTAGCCCGGAAAGGAAACCTACCACCAACCCTACACCTTACCTTACGCCGTAACCTAATCCTGATCCGTACGCTGACACTGACCCATGCGTAAGCACGTACCCTGACCCTAACATGTTTCCGTACACTCACCTGTGCCCTAAACCTTGCCGTTCCCTAACCCTAACCCTAGCCAAGAACGGAAACCTACCACCATCCCTACATCTTACCCTACGCCGTACCCTAATCCTAATCTGTACGCTGACAATGACCCGTGCGTCAGCACATACCCTGACCCTAACACGTTTCCGTACCCTCACCTGTGCCCTAAACCTTGCCGTTCCCTAAGCCTAACCCTAGCCCGGCACGGAATTCTACCACCAACCCCACACGATACCCTACGCCGTACCCTAATCCTAACCCGTGCGTCAGCATGTACCCTGACCCTAACACGTTTCCTTACCCTCACCTGTGCCCTAAACCTTGCAGTTCCCTCACCCTAACCCTAGCCCGGAACGGAAACCTACCACCAACCCTACACCTTACCCTACGCCGTACCCTAATCCTAATCCGTACGCTGACACTAACCCGTGCGTCAGCAAGTACCCTGACCCTAACACGTTTCCGTACCCTCACCTGCGTCCGAAGCCTTGCCGTTCCCTAACACTAACCCTAGCGAAGAATGGAAACCTACCACAAAACCTACACCTTACCCTACGCCATACCCTCTTCCTAATCCGTACGCTGACACTGACCCGTGCGCCAGCACGTACCCTGACCCTAACATGTTTCCGTACACTCACCTGTGCCCTAAACCTTGCCGTTCCCTAACCCTAACGCTAGCCCGGAACGGAAACCTACCACCATCCCTACACCTTACCCTACGCTGTACCCTAATTCTAATCTGTACGCTGACAATGACCCGTGCGTCAGCACATACCCTGTCCCTAACACGTTTCCGTACACTCACCTGTGCCCTAAACCTTGCCGTTCCCTAAGCCTAACCCTAGGCCAGCACGGAATTCTACCACCAACCCTACACGTTACCCTACACCGTACCCTAATCCTAACCCGTGGGTCAGCATGTACCCTGACCCTAACACATTTCCGTATCCTCACCTGTGCCCTAAACCTTGCAGTTCCCTAACCCTAACCCTAGCCCGGAACGGAAACCTACCACCAACCCTACACCTTACCCTACGCCGTACCCTAATCCTAATCCGTACGCTGACACAGACACGTGCATCAGCAAGTACTCTGAACCTAACACGTTTCCGTACCCACACCTGTGCCCTAAACCTTGCCGTTCCCTAACCCTAACCCTAGCCAAGAATGGAAACCTACCACCATCCCTACACCTTACCCTACGCCATACCCTAATCCTAATCTGTACGCTGACACTGACCCGTGCATCAGCACGTACCCTGACCCTAACATGTTTCCGTACACTCACCTGTGCCCTAAACCTTGCCGTTCCCTAACCCTAAGCCTAGCCCGGAACGGGAACCTACCACCATCCCTACACCTTACCCTACGCCGTACCCTAATCCTAATCTGTACGCTGACAATGACCCGTGAGTCAGCAAGTACCCTGACCCTAACACGTTTCTGTACCCTCACCTGTGCCCTAAACCTTGCCGTTCCCTAAGGCTAACCCTAGGCCGGCACGGAATACTACCACCAACCCTACACGTTACCCTATGCCGTACCCTAATCCTAACCCGTGCGTCAGCATGTACCCTGACCCTAACACGTTTCCGTACCCTCACCTGTGCCCTAAACCTTGCAGTTCCCTAACCCTAACCCTAGCCCGGAATGGAAACCTACCACCCACCCTACACCTTACCCTACGCCATACCATAATCCTAATCCGTACGCTGACACTGACCCATGCTTCAGCACGTACCCTGACCCTAACATGTTTCCGTACACTCACCTGTGCCCTAAACCTTGCCGTTCCCTAACCCTAAGCCTAGCCCGGAACGGAAACCTACCACCATCCCTACACCTTACCCTACGCCGTACCCTAATCCTAATCTGTACGCTGACAATGACCCGTGCGTCAGCACATACCCTGAGCCTAACACGTTTCCGTACCTTCACCTGTGCCCTAAACCTTGCCGTTCCCTAAGCCTAACCATAGCCTGGCACGGAATTCTACCACCAACCCCACACGTTACCCTACGCCGTACCCTAATCCTAACCCGTGCGTCAGCATGTACCCTGACCCTAAAACGTTTCTGTACCCTCACCTGTGCCCTAAACCTTGCAGTTCCCTAACCCTAACCCAAGCCCGCAATGGAAACCTACCACCAACCCTACACCTTACCCTACGCCGTACCCTAATCCTAATCCGTACGCTGACACTGACACATGCGTCAGCACGTACCCTGACCCTAACATGTTTCCGTACACTCACTTGTGCCCTAAACCTTGCCGTACCCTAACCCTAACCCTAGCCCGGAACGGAAACCTACCACCATCCCTACACCTTACCCTACGCTGTACCCTAATCCTAATCTGTACGCTGACAATGACCCATGCGTCAGCACATACCCTGACCCTAACATGTTTCCGTACCCTCACCTGTGCCCTAAACCTTGCAGTTCCCTAACCCTAACCCTAGCCCGGAACGGAAACCTACCACCAACCCTACACCTTACCCTACGCCGTACCCTAATCCTAATCCGTACGCTGACACTAACCAGTGCGTCAGCAATTACCCTGACCCTAACACGTTTCCGTACCCTCACCTGTGTGCAAAACCTTGCAATTCCCTAACCATAGCCCTAGCGAGGAATGGAAGACTACCACAAAACCTACACCTTACCCTACGACATACCCTAATCCTAATCCGTACGCTGACACTGACCCGTGCGTCAGCACGTACCCTGACCCTAACATGTTTCCGTACACTCACCTGTGCCGTAAACCTTGCCGTTCCCTAACCCTAACCCTAGCCCGGAACGGAAACATACCACCATTCGCACACCTTACCCTACGCCGTAGCCTAATCCTAAGCTGTACGCTGACAACGACCCGTGCGTCAGCACACACCCTGACCCTAACACGTTTCCGTAACCTCACCTGTGCCCTAAACCTTGCCGTTCCCTAAGCCTAACCCTAGGCCGGCACGGAATCCTACCTCCAACCCTACACGTTACCCTACGCCGTACCCTAATCCTAACACGTGCGTCAGCATGTACCCTGACCCTAACACGTTTCCGTACCCTCACCTGTGCCCTAAACCTTACAGTTCCCTAAAGCTAACCCTAGCCCGAAACAGAAACCTACCACAAAACCTACACTTTGCCCTATGCCATACCCTAATCCTAATCCGTACGCTGACATTGAACCGTGCGTCAGCAAGTACCCTGACCCTAACACGTTTCCGTACCCTCAACAGTGCCCTATACCTTGCCGTTCCCTAACCCTAACCCTAGCCCGGAATGGAAACCTACCACCAACCCTACACCTTACCCTACGCCATACCCTAATCCTAATCCGTACGCTGACACTGACCCGTGCGTCAGCAAGTACCCTGACCCTAACACGTTTCCGTACCCACACCTGTGTCCTAAACCTTGCCGTTCCCTAACACTAACCCTAGCCCAAACGGAAACCTACCACCAACCCTACACCTTACCCTACGCCGTACCATAATCCTAATCCGTACGCTGACACTGACCCGTGCGTCAGCAAGTACCCTGACCCTAACACGTTTCCGTACCCTCACCTGTGTCCTAAACCTTGCCGTTCCCTAACCCTAACCCTATCGCGGAATGGAAACCTACCACAAAACCTACACCTTACCCTACGCCGTACCGTAATCCTAATCCATACGCTGACACTGACCCGTGCGTCAGCACGTACCCTGACCCTAACACGTTTCCGTACACTCACCTGTGCCCTAAACCTTGCCGTTCCCTAACCCTAACCCTATCGCGGAATGGAAACCTACCACAAAACCTACACCTTACCCTACGCCGTACCCTAATCCTAATCCGTACGCTGACACTGACCCGTGCGTCAGCACGTACCCTGACCCTAACACGTTTCAGTACACTCACCTGTGTCCTAAACCTTGCCGTTCCCTAACCCTAACCCTAGCCCGGAACGGAAACCTACCACCATCCCTACACCTTACACTACGCCGTACCCTAATCCTAATCTGTACGCTGACAATGACCCGTGCGTCAGCACATACCCTGACCCTAACACGTTTCCGTACCCTCACCTGTGCCCTAAACCTTGCCGTTCCCTAAGCCTATCCCTAGGCCGACACGGAATCCTACCTCCAACCCTACACGTTAACCTATGCCGTACCCTAATCCTAACCCGTGCGTCAGCATGTACCCTGACCCTAACACGTTTCCGTACCCTCACCTGTGCCCTAAACCTTGCCGTTCCCTAAGCCTAACCCTAGGCCGGCACGGAATCCTACCTCCAACCCTACACGTTACCCTACGCCGTACCCTAATCCTAACACGTGCGTCAGCATGTACCCTGACCCTAACACGTTTCCGTACCCTCACCTGTGCCCTAAACCTTACAGTTCCCTAAACCTAACCCTAGCCCGAAACAGAAACCTACCACAAAACCTACACTTTGCCCTATGCCATACCCTAATCCTAATCCGTACGCTGACATTGACCCGTGCGTCATCAAGTACCCTGACCCTAACACGTTTCCGTACCCTCACCAGTGCCCTATACCTTGCCGTTCCCTAACCCTAACCCTAGCCCGGAATGGAAACCTACCACCAACCCTACACCTTACCCTACGCCATACCCTAATCCTAATCCGTACGCTGACACTGACCCGTGCGTCAGCATGTACCCTGACCCTAACACGTTTCCGTACCCACACCTGTGTCCTAAACCTTGCCGTTCCCTAACCCTAACCCTAGCCCAAACGGAAACCTACCACCAACCCTACACCTTACCCTACGCCGTACCATAATCCTAATCCGTACGCTGACACTGACCCGTGCGTCAGCAAGTACCCTGACCCTAACACGTTTCCGTACCCTCACCTGTGTCCTAAACCTTGCCGTTCCCTAACCCTAACCCTATCGCGGAATGGAAACCTACCACAAAACCTACACCTTACCCTACGCCGTACCCTAATCCTAATCCGTACGCTGACACTGACCCGTGCGTCAGCACGTACCCTGACCCTAACACGTTTCCGTACACTCACCTGTGTCCTAAACCTTGCCATTCCCTAACCCTAACCCTAGCCCGGAACGGAAACCTACCACAATCCCTACACCTTACACTACGCCGTACCCTAATCCTAATCTGTACGCTGACAATGACCCGTGCGTCAGCACATAACCTGACCCTAACACGTTTCCGTACCCTCACCTGTGCCCTAAACCTTGCCGTTCCCTAAGCCTATCCCTAGGCCGGCACGGAATCCTACCTCCAACCCTACACGTTACCCTACGCCGTACCCTAATCCTAACCCGTGCGTCAGCATGTACACCGACCCTAACACGTTTCCGTACCCTCACCTGTGCCCTAAACCTTACAGTTCCCTAACCCTAACCCTAGCCCGAAACAGAAACCTACCACAAAACTTACACCTTGTCCTACGCTGTAGCCTAATCCTAATCCGTACGCTGACATTGACCCGTGCGTCAGCAAATACCCTGACCCTAACACGTTTCCGTACCCTCACCAGTGCCCTATACCTTGCCGTTCCCTAACCCTAACCCTAGCCCGGAATGGAAACCTACCACCAACCCTACACCTTACCCTACGCCATACCCTAATCCTAATCCGTACGCTGACACTGACCCGTGCGTCAGCAAGTACCCTGACCCTAACACGTTTCCGTACCCACACCTGTGTCCTAAACCTTGCCGTTCCCTAACCCTAGCCCAAACGGAAACCTACCACCAACCCTACACCTTACCCTACGCCGTACCCTAATCCTAATCCGTACGCTGACACTGACCCGTGCGTCAGCAAGTACCCTGACCCTAACACGTTTCCGTACCCTCACCTGTGTCCTAAACCTTGCCGTTCCCTAACCCTAACCCTATCGCGGAATGGAAACCTACCACAAAACCTACACCTTACCCTACGCCGTACCCTAATCCTAATCCGTACGCTGACACTGACCCGTGCGTCAGCACGTACCCTGACCCTAACACGTTTCCGTACACTCACCTGTGCCCTAAACCTTGCCGTTCCCTAACCCTAACCCTAGCCCGGAACGGAAACCTACCACCATCCCTACACCTTACACTACGCCGTGCCCTAATCTTAATCTGTACGCTGACAATGACCCGTGAGTCAGCACATACCCTGACCGTAACACGTTTCCGTACCCTCACCTGTGCCCTAAACCTTGCCGTTCCCTAAGCCTAACCCTAGGCCGGCACGGAATCCTACCTCCAACACTACACGTTACCCTACGACGTACCCTAATCCTAACCCGTGCGTCAGCATGTACCCTGACCCTAACACGTTTCCGTACCCTCACCTGTGGCCTAAACCTTACAGTTCCCTAACCCTAACCCGAGGCCGAAACAGAAACCTTCCACAAAACCTACAACTTACCCTATGCCGTACCCTAATCCTTATACGTACGCTGACATTGACCCATGCGTCAGCAAGTACCCTGACCCTAACACGTTTCCATACCCTCACCTGTGCACAAAACCTTGCCGTTCCCTATCCCTAACCCTAGCCCGGAATGGAAACCTACCACCAACCCTACACCTTACCCTATGCCGTACCCTAATCCTAATCCGTACGCTGACAATGACCCGTGCGTCAGCACGTACCCTGACCCTAACATGTTTCCGTACACTCACCTGTGCCCTAAACCTTGCCGTTCCCTAACCCAAACCCTAACCCGGAACGGAAACCTACCACCATCCCTACACCTTACCCTACGCCGTACCCTAATCCTAATCTGTACGCTGACAATGACCGTGCGTCAGCACATACCCTGAACCTAACACGTTTCCGTACCATCACCTGTGCCCTAAACTTTGCCGTTCCCTAAGCCTAACACTAGGCCGACACGGAATTCTATGACCAACCCTACACGTTACCCTACGCCGTACCCTAATCCTAACCCGTTTATCAGCATGTACCCTGACACTAACACGTTTCCGTACCCTCACCTGTGCCCTAAACCTTGCAGTTCCCTAACCCTAACCCTAGCCCGGAATGGAAAACTACCACCAACCCTACACCTTACCCTACGCCGTACCCTAATCCTAATCCGTACGCTGACACTGACCCGTGCGTCAGCACGTACCCTGACCCTAACACGTTTCCGTACACTCACCTGTGTCCTAAACCTTGCCGTTCCCTAACCCTAACCCTAGCCCGGAACGGAAACCTACCACCATCCCTACACCTTACACTACGCCGTACCCTAATCCTAATCTGTACGCTGACAATGACCCGTGCGTCAGCACATACCCTGACCCTAACACGTTTCCGTACCCTCACCTGTGCCCTAAACCTTGCCGTTCCCTAAGCTTATCCCTAGGCCGGCACGGAATCCTACCTCCAACCCTGCACGTTACCCTACGCCGTACCCTAATCCTAACCCGTGCGTCAGCATGTACCCTGACCCTAACACGTTTCCGTACCCTCACCTGTGCCCTAAACCTTACAGTTCCCTAACCCTAACCCTAGCCCGAAACAGAAACCTACCACAAAACTTACACCTTGTCCTACGCCGTAGCCTAATCCTAATCCGTACGCTGACATTGACCCGTGCGTCAGCAAATACCCTGACCCTAACACGTTTCCGTACCCTCACCAGTGCCCTATACCTTGCCGTTCCCTTACCCTAACCCTAGCCCGGAATGGAAACCTACCACCAACCCTACACCTTACCCTACGCCATACCCTAATCCTAATCCGTACGCTGACACTGACCCGTGCGTCAGCAAGTACCCTGACCCTAACACGTTTCCGTACCCACACCTGTGTCCTAAACCATGCCGTTCCCTAACCCTAGCCCAAACGGAAACCTACCACCAACCCTACACCTTACCCTACGCCGTATCCTAATCCTAATCCGTACGCTGACACTGACCCGTGCGTCAGCAAGTACCCTGACCCTAACACGTTTCCGTACCCTCACCTGTGCCCTAAACCTTGCCGTTCCCTAACCCTAACCCTAGCCCGGAACGGAAACCTACCACCATCCCTACACCTTACACTACGCCGTGCCCTAATCCTAATCTGTACGCTGACAATGACCCGTGAGTCAGCACATACCCTGACCCTAACACGTTTCCGTACCCTCACCTGTGCCCTAAACCTTGCCGTTCCCTAAGCCTAACCCTAGGCCAGCACGGAATCCTACCTCCAACACTACACGTTACCCTACGCCGTACCCTAATCCTAACCCGTGCGTCAGCATGTACCCTGAACCTAACACGTTTCCGTACCCTCACCTGTGCCCTAAACCTTGCCGTTCCCTAAGCCTATCCCTAGGCCGGCACGGAATCCTACCTCCAACCCTACACGTTACCCTACGCCGTACCCTAATCCTAACCCGTGCGTCAGCATGTACCCTGACCCTAACATGTTTCCGTACACTCACCTGTGCCCTAAACCTTGCCGTTCCCTAACCCAAACCCTAGCCCGGAACGGAAACCTACCACCATCCCTACACCTTACCCTACGCCGTACCCTAATCCTAATCTGTACGCTGACAATGACCCGTGCGTCAGCACATATCCTAAACCTAACACGTTTCCGTACCCTCACCTGTGCCCTAAACCTTGCCATTCCCTAAGCCTAACACTAGGCCGACACGGAATTCTATGACCAACCCTACACGTTACCCTACGCCGTACCCTAATCCTAACCCGTGCATCAGCATGTACCCTGACCCTAACACGTTTCCGTACCCTCACCTGTGTCCTAAACCTTGCAGTTCCCTAACCCTAACCCTAGCCCGGAATGGAAACCTACCACCAACCCTACACCTTACCCTATGCCATACCCTAATCCTAATCTGTACGCTGACAATGACCCGTGCGTCAGCACATACCCTGAACCTAACACGTTTCCGTACCCTCACCTGTGCCCTAAACCTTGCCGTTCCCTAAGCCTAACACTAGGCCGACACGGAATTCTATGACCAACCCTACACGTTACCCTACGTCGTACCCTAATCCTAACCCGTGCATCAGCATGTAACCTGATCCTAACCCGTTTCCGTACCCTCACCTGTGCCCTAAACCTTGCAGTTCCCTAACCCTAACCCTAGCCCGAAACGGAACCCTACCACCAACCCTACACCTTACCTTACGCCGTACCCTAATCCTAATCCGTACGCTGAGACTGACCCGTGCGTCAGCAAGTACCCTGACCCTAACACGTTTCCGTACCCACACCTGTGTCCTAAACCTTGCCGTTCTCTAACCCTAACCCTAGCCCAAACGGAAACCTACCACCAACCCTACAACTTACCCTACGCCGTACTCTAATCCTAATCCGTACGCTGACACTGACCCGTGCGTCAGCACGTACCCTGACCCTAACATGTTTCCGTACACTCACCTGTGCCATAAACCTTGCCGTTCCCTAACCCTAAACCTAGCCCGGAACGGAAACCTACCACCATCCCTACACCTTACCCTATGCCGTACCCTAATCCTAATCTGTACACTGACAATGACCCGTGCGTCAGCACATACCCTAAGCTAACACGTTTCCGTACCCTCACCTGTGCCCTAAACCTTGCCGTTCCCTAAGCCTATCCCTAGGCCGGCACGGAATCCTACCTCCAACCCTACACGTTACCCTACGCCGTACCCTAATCCTAACCCGTGCGTCAGCATGTACCCTGACCCTAACACGTTTCCGTACCCTCACCTGTGCCCTAAACCTTGCCGTTCCCTAAGCCTAACCCTAGGCCGGCACCGAATCCTACCTCCAACACTACACGTTACCCTACGACGTACCCTAATCCTAACCCGTGCGTCAGCATGTACCCTGACCCTAACACGTTTCCGTACCCTCACCTGTGGCCTAAACCTTACAGTTCCCTAACCCTAACCCTAGCCCGAAACAGAAACCTACCACAAAACCTACAACTTACCCTATGCCGTACCCTAATCCTAATACGTACGCTGACATTGACCCGTGCGTCAGCAAGTACCCTGACCCTAACACGTTTCCGTAACCTCACCTGTGCCCTAAACCTTGCCGTTCCCTAAGCCTAACCCTAGGCCGGCACGGAATCCTACCACCAACCCTACACGTTACCCTACGCCGTACCCTAATCCTAACCCGTGCGTCAGCATGTACCCTAACCCTAACACGTTTCCGTACCCTCACCTGTGCCCTAAACCTTGCAGTTCCCTAACCCTAACCCTAGCCCGGAAAGGAAACCTACCACCAACCCTACACCTTACCTTACGCCGTAACCTAATCCTGATCCGTACGCTGACACTGACCCATGCGTAAGCACGTACCCTGACCCTAACATGTTTCCGTACACTCACCTGTGCCCTAAACCTTGCCGTTCCCTAACCCTAACCCTAGCCAAGAACGGAAACCTACCACCATCCCTACATCTTACCCTACGCCGTACCCTAATCCTAATCTGTACGCTGACAATGACCCGTGCGTCAGCACATACCCTGACCCTAACACGTTTCCGTACCCTCACCTGTGCCCTAAACCTTGCCGTTCCCTAAGCCTAACCCTAGCCCGGCACGAAATTCTACCACCAACCCCACACGATACCCTACGCCGTACCCTAATCCTAACCCGTGCGTCAGCATGTACCCTGACCCTAACACGTTTCCTTACCCTCACCTGTGCCCTAAACCTTGCAGTTCCCTCACCCTAACCCTAGCCCGGAACGGAAACCTACCACCAACCCTACACCTTACCCTACGCCGTACCCTAATCCTAATCCGTACGCTGACACTAACCCGTGCGTCAGCAAGTACCCTGACCCTAACACGTTTCCGTACCCTCACCTGCGTCCGAAGCCTTGCCGTTCCCTAACACTAACCCTAGCGAAGAATGGAAACCTACCACAAAACCTACACCTTACCCTACGCCATACCCTATTCCTAATCCGTACGCTGACACTGACCCGTGCGCCAGCACGTACCCTGACCCTAACATGTTTCCGTACACTCACCTGTGCCCTAAACCTTGCCGTTCCCTAACCCTAACGCTAGCCCGGAACGGAAACCTACCACCATCCCTACACCTTACCCTACGCTGTACCCTAATTCTAATCTGTACGCTGACAATGACCCGTGCGTCAGCACATACCCTGTCCCTAACACGTTTCCGTACACTCACCTGTGCCCTAAACCTTGCCGTTCCCTAAGCCTAACCCTAGGCCAGCACGGAATTCTACCACCAACCCTACACGTTACCCTACACCGTACCCTAATCCTAACCCGTGGGTCAGCATGTACCCTGACCCTAACACATTTCCGTATCCTCACCTGTGCCCTAAACCTTGCAGTTCCCTAACCCTAACCCTAGCCCGGAACGGAAACCTACCACCAACCCTACACCTTACCCTACGCCGTACCCTAATCCTAATCCGTACGCTGACACAGACACGTGCATCAGCAAGTACTCTGAACCTAACACGTTTCCGTACCCACACCTGTGCCCTAAACCTTGCCGTTCCCTAACCCTAACCCTAGCCAAGAATGGAAACCTACCACCATCCCTACACCTTACCCTACGCCATACCCTAATCCTAATCTGTACGCTGACACTGACCCGTGCATCAGCACGTACCCTGACCCTAACATGTTTCCGTACACTCACCTGTGCCCTAAACCTTGCCGTTCCCTAACCCTAAGCCTAGCCCGGAACGGGAACCTACCACCATCCCTACACCTTACCCTACGCCGTACCCTAATCCTAATCTGTACGCTGACAATGACCCGTGCGTCAGCAAGTACCCTGACCCTAACACGTTTCTGTACCCTCACCTGTGCCCTAAACCTTGCCGTTCCCTAAGGCTAACCCTAGGCCGGCACGGAATCCTACCACCAACCCTACACGTTACCCTATGCCGTACCCTAATCCTAACCCGTGCGTCAGCATGTACCCTGACCCTAACACGTTTCCGTACCCTCACCTGTGCCCTAAACCTTGCAGTTCCCTAACCCTAACCCTAGCCCGGAATGGAAACCTACCACCCACCCTACACCTTACCCTACGCCATACCATAATCCTAATCCGTACGCTGACACTGACCCATGCTTCAGCACGTACCCTGACCCTAACATGTTTCCGTACACTCACCTGTGCCCTAAACCTTGCCGTTCCCTAACCCTAAGCCTAGCCCGGAACGGAAACCTACCACCATCCCTACACCTTACCCTACGCCGTACCCTAATCCTAATCTGTACGCTGACAATGACCCGTGCGTCAGCACATACCCTGAGCCTAACACGTTTCCGTACCTTCACCTGTGCCCTAAACCTTGCCGTTCCCTAAGCCTAACCATAGCCTGGCACGGAATTCTACCACCAACCCCACACGTTACCCTACGCCGTACCCTAATCCTAACCCGTGCGTCAGCATGTACCCTGACCCTAACACGTTTCTGTACCCTCACCTGTGCCCTAAACCTTGCAGTTCCCTAACCCTAACCCAAGCCCGCAATGGAAACCTACCACCAACCCTACACCTTACCCTACGCCGTACCCTAATCCTAATCCGTACGCTGACACTGACCCATGCGTCAGCACGTACCCTGACCCTAACATGTTTCCGTACACTCACTTGTGCCCTAAACCTTGCCGTACCCTAACCCTAACCCTAGCCCGGAACGGAAACCTACCACCATCCCTACACCTTACCCTACGCTGTACCCTAATCCTAATCTGTACGCTGACAATGACCCATGCGTCAGCACATACCCTGACCCTAACATGTTTCCGTACCCTCACCTGTGCCCTAAACCTTGCCGTTCCCTAAGCCTAACCCTAGGCCGGCAAGGAATTCTACCACCAACCGTACACGTTACCCTACGCCGTACCCTAATTCTAACCCGTGCGTCAGCATGTACCCTGACCCTAACACGTTTCCGTACCCTCACCTGTGCCCTAAACCTTGCAGTTCCCTAACCCTAACCCTAGCCCGGAACAGAAACCTACCACCAACCCTACACCTTACCCTACGCTGTACCCTAATCCTAATCCGTACGCTGACACTGACCCGTGCATCAGCAAGTACCCTGAACCTAACACGTTTCCATACCCACACCTGTGTCCTAAACCTTGCCTTTCCCTAACCCTAACCCTAGCCCAAACGGAAACCTACCACCAACCCTACACCTTACCCTACGCCGTACCCTAATCCTAATCCGTACGCTGACACTGACCCGTGCGTCAGCAAGTACCCTGACACTAAAACGTTTCCGTACCCTCACCTGTGCCCTAAACCTTGCCGTTCCCTAAGGCTAACCCTAGGCCGGCACGGAATCCTACCACCAACCCTACACGTTACCCTACGCCGTACCCTAATCCTAACCCATGTGTCAGCATGTACCCTGACCCTAACACTTTTCCGTACCCTCACCTGTGCCCTAAACCTTGCAGTTCCCTAACCCTAACCCTAGCCCGGAATGGAAACCTACCACCAACCCTACACCTTACCCTACGCCGTACCTTAATCCTAATCCGTACGCTGACACTGACCCGTGCATCAGCACGTACCTTGACCCTAACATGTTTCCGTACACTCACCTGTGCCCTAAACCTTGCCGTTCCCTAACCCTAACCCTAGCCCGGAACGGAAACCTACCACCATCCCTACACCTTACCCTACGCCGTACCCTAATCCTAATCTGTACGCTGACAATGACCCGTGCGTCAGCACATACCCTGACCCTAACACGTTTCCGTACCCTCACCTGTGCCCTAAACCTTGCCGTTCCCTAAGCCTAACCCTAGGCCGGCACGGAATTCTACCACCAACCCCACACGTTACCCTACGCCATACCCTAATCCTAACCCGTGCGTCAGCATGTACCCTGACCCTAACACGTTTCCGTACCCTCACCTGTGCCCTAAACCTTGCAGTTCCCTAACCCTAACCCTAGCCCGCAATGGAAACCTACCACCAACCCTACACCTTACCCTATGCCGTACCGTAATACTAATCCGTACGCTTACACTGACCCGTGCGTCAGCACGTTCCCTGACCCTAACATGTTTCCGTACACTCACCTGTGCCCTAAACCTTGCCGTTCCCTAACCCTAACCCTAGCCCGGAACGGAAACCTACCACCATCCCTACACCTTACCCTACACCATGCCCTAATCCTAATCTGTACGCTGACAATGACCCATGCGTCAGCACATACCCTGACCCTAACATATTTCCGTACCCTCACCTGTGCCCTAAACCTTGCCGTTCCCTAAGCCTAACCCTAGGCCGGCACGGAATTCTACCACCAACCCTACACGTTACCCTACGCCGTACCCTAATCCTAACCCGTGCGTCAGCATGTACCCTCACCCTAACTCGTTTCCGTACCCTCACCTGTGCCCTAAACCTTGCAGTTCCCTAACCCTAACCCTAGCCCGGAACGGATACCTACCACCAACCCTACACCTTACCCTACGCCGTACCCTAATCCTAATCCGTACGCTGACACTGACCCGTGCATCAGCAAGTACCCTGAACCTAACACGTTTCCATACCCACACCTGTCTCCTAAACCTTGCCGTTCCCTAAACCTAACCCTAGGCCAAACGAAAACCTACCACCAACCCTACACCTTACCCTACCCCGTACCCTAATCCTAATCCGTACGCTGACACTAACCAGTGCGTCAGCAAGTACCCTGACCCTAACACGTTTCCGTACCCTCACCTGTGTCCAAAACCTTGCAATTCCCTAACCCTAACCCTAGCGAGGAATGGAAACCTACCACAAAACCTACACCTTACCCTACGACATACCCTAATCCTAATCCGTACGCTGACACTGACCCGTGCGTCAGCACGTACCCTGACCCTAACATGTTTCCATACACTCACCAGTGCTGTAAACCTTGCCGTTCCCTAACCCTAACCCTAGCCCGGAACGGAAACCTACCACCATCCGCACACCTTACCCTACGCCGTAGCCTAATCCTAAACTGTACGCTGACGACCCGTGCGTCAGCACAAACCCTGACCCTAACACGTTTCCGTAACCTCACCTGTGCCCTAAACCTTGCCGTTCCCTAAGCCTAACCCTAGGCCGGCACGGAATCCTACCACCAACCCTACACGTTACCCTACGCCGTACCCTAATCCTAACCAGTGCGTCAGCATGTACCCTGACCCTAACACGTTTCCTTACCCTCACCTGTGCCCTAAACCTTGCAGTTCCCTAACCCTAACCCTAGCCCGGAACGGAAACCTACCACCAACCCTACACCTTACCCTACGCCGTACCCTAATCCTAATCCGTACGCTGACACTAACCCGTGCGTCAGCAAGTACCCTGACCCTAACACGTTTCCGTACCCTCACCTGCGTCCGAAGCCTTGCCGTTCCCTAACACTAACCCTAGCGAAGAATGGAAACCTACCACAAAACCTACACCTTACCCTACGCCATACCCTATTCCTAATCCGTACGCTGACACTGACCCATGCGCCAGCACGTACCCTGACCCTAACATGTTTCCGTACACTCACCTGTGCCCTAAACCTTGCCGTTCCCTAACCCTAACGCTAGCCCGGAACGGAAACCTACCACCATCCCTACACCTTACCCTACGCTGTACCCTAATTCTAATCTGTACGCTGACAATGACCCGTGCGTCAGCCCATACCCTGACCCTAACACGTTTCCGTACACTCACCTGTGCCCTAAACCTTTCCGTTCCCTAAGCCTAACCCTAGGCCGGCACGGAATTCTACCACCAACCCTACACGTTACCCTACACCGTACCCTAATCCTAACCCGTGGGTCAGCATGTACCCTGACCCTAACACATTTCCGTATCCTCACCTGTGCCCTAAACCTTGCAGTTCCCTAACCCTAACCCTAGCCCGGAACGGAAACCTACCACCAACCCTACACCTTACCCTACGCCGTACCCTAATCCTAATCCGTACGCTGACACAGACACGTGCATCAGCAAGTACTCTGAACCTAACACGTTTCCGTACCCACACCTGTGCCCTAAACCTTGCCGTTCCCTAACCCTAACCCTAGCCAAGAATGGAAACCTACCACGATCCCTACACCTTACCCTACGCCATACCCTAATCCTAATCTGTACGCTGACAATGACCCGTTCGTCAGCACATACCCTGACACTAACACGTTTCCGTACCCTCACCTGTGCCCTAAACCTTCCATTTCCCTAACCCTAACCCTAGCCAGGAACGGAAACCTACCACCAACCCTACACCTTACCCTACGCCGTACCCTAATCCTAATCCATACGCTGACACTGACCCGTGCGTCAGCAAGTACCCTGACCCTAACACTTTTCCGTACCCACACCTGTGTCCTAAACCTTGCCGTTCCCTAACCCTAACCCTAGCCCGGAACGGAAACCTACCACCATCCCTACACCTTACCCTATGCCGTACCCTAATCCTAATCTGTAAGCTGACAATGACCCGTGCGTCAGCACATACCCTCACCCTAACATGTTTCCGTACCCTCACCTGTGCCCTAAACCTTGCCGTTCCCTAAGCCTAACCCTACGCCGGCACGGAATTCTACCACCAACCCTACACGTTACCCTACGCCGTACCCTAATCCTAACCCGTGCGTCAGCATGTACCCTGACCCTAACACGTTTCCGTACCCTCACCTGTGCCCTAAACCTTGCAGTTCCCTAACCCTAACCCTAGCCCGGAACGGAAACGTACCACCAACCCTACACCTTACCCTACGCCGTACCCAAATCCTAATCCGTACGGTGACACTGACCCGTGTGTCAGCAAGTATCCTGACCCTATCACGTTTCCGTACCCTCACCTGTGTCCTAAACATTGCAGTTCCCTAACCCTAACCCTAGCGAGGAATGGAAACCTACCACAAAACCTACACCTTACCCTACGCAATACCCTAATCCTAATCTGTACGCTGACACTGACCCGTGCATCAGCACGTACCCTGACCCTAACATGTTTCCGTACACTCACCTGTGCCGTGAACCTTGCCGTTCTCTAACCCTAACCCTAGCCTGGAACGGAAACCTACCACCATCCCCACACCTTACCCTACGACGTAGCCTAATCCTAAACTGTACGCTGACAACGACCCGTGAGTCAGCACACACCCTGACCCTAACACGTTTCCGTAACCTCACCTGTGCCCTAAACCTTGCCGTTCCCTAAGCCTAACCCTAGGCCGGCACGGAATCCTACCACCAACCCTACACGTTACCCTACGCCGTACCCTAATCCTAACCCATGCGTCAGCAGGTACCCTGACCCTAACACATTTCCATACCCTCACCTGTGCCCTAAACCTTGCAGTTCCCTAACCCTAACCCTAGCCCGGAATGGAAACCTACCACCAACCCTACACCTTACCCTACACCGTACCCTAATCCTAATCCATACGCTGACACTGACCCGTGCGTCAGCACGTACCCTGACCCTAACATGTTTCCGTACACTCACCTGTGCCCTAAACCTTGCCGTTCCCTAACCCTAACCCTAGCCCGGAACGGAAACCTACCACCATCCCTACACCTTACCCTACGCCATACCCTAATCTTAATCTGTACGCTGACAATGACCCGTGCGTCAGCACATACCCTGACCCTAAAACGTTTCCGTACCCTCACCTGTGCCCTAAACCTTGCCGTTCCCTAAGGCTAACCCTAGCCCGGCACGGAATTCTACCACCAACCCCACACGTTACCCTACGCCGTACCCTAATCCTAACCCGTGCGTCAGCATGTACCCTGACCCTAACACGTTTCCGTACCCTCACCTGTGCCCTAAACCTTGCAGTTCCCTAACCCTAACCCTAGCCCGGAATGGAAACCTACCACCAACCCTACACCTTACCCTACACCGTACCCTAATCCTAATCCATACGCTGACACTGACCCGTGCGTCAGCACGTACCCTGACCCTAACATGTTTCCGTACACTCACCTGTGCCCTAAACCTTGCCGTTCCCTAACCCTAACCCTAGCCCGGAACGGAAATCTACCACCATCCCTACACCTTACCCTACGCCGTACCCTAATCTTAATCTGTACGCTGACAATGACCCGTGCGTCAGCACATACCCTGACCCTAACACGTTTCCGTACCCTCACCTGTGCCCTAAACCTTGCCGTTCCCTAAGGCTAACCCTAGCCCGGCACGGAATTCTACCACCAACCCCACACGTTACCCTACGCCGTACCCTAATCCTAACCCGTGCGTCAGCATGTGCCCTGACCCTAACACGTTTCCGTACCCTCACCTGTGCCTTAAACCTTGCAGTTCCCTAACCCTAACCCTAGCCCGGAAAGGAAACCTACCACCAACCCTACACCTTACCTTACTCCGTAACCTAATCCTAATCCGTACGCTGACACTGACCCCTGCGTAAGCACGTACCCTGACCCTAACATGTTTCCGTACACTCACCTGAGCCCTAAACCTTGCCGTTCCCTAACCCTAACCCTAGCCCGGAACGGAAACCTACCACCATCCCTACACCTTACCCTATGCCGTACCCTAATGCTAATCTGTACGCTGACAATGACCAGTGCGTCAGCACATACCCTGACCCTAACACGTTTCCGTACCCTCACTGGTGCCCTAAACCTTGCCGTTCCCTAAGCCTAACCCTAGGCCAGCACAGAATTCTACCACCAACCCTACACGTTACCCTACGCCGTACCCTAATCCTAACCCGTGCGTCAGCATGTACCCTGACCCTAACACGTTTCCTTACCCTCACCTGTGCCCTAAACCTTGCAGTTCCCTAACCCTAACCCTAGCCCGGAACGGAAACCTACCACCATCCCTACACCTTACCCTACGCCGTACCCTAATCCTAATCCGTACGCTGACACTGACCCGTGCGTCAGCAAGTACCCTGACCCTAACACGTTTCCGTACCCTCACCTGTGTCCTAATCCTTGCCGTTCCCTAACCCTAACCCTAGCGTTAAATGGAAACCTACCACAAAACCTACACCTTACCCTACGCCATACCCTAATATTAATCCGTACGCTGACACTGACCCGTGGGTCAGCACGTACCCTGACCCTAACACGTTTCCGTACCCTCACCTGTGCCCTAAACCTTACAGTTCCCTAACCCTAACCCTAGCCCGGAATGGAAACCTACCACCAACCCTACACCTTACCCTACACCGTACCCTAATCCTAACCCGTGCGTCAGCATGTACCCTGACGCTAACACGTTTCCGTACCCTCACCTTTGTCCTAAACATTGCCGTTCCCTAACCCTAGCGCGGAATGGAAACCTACCACAAAACCTGCACCTTACCCTACGCCGTACCCTAATCCTAACCCGTGCGTCAGCACATACCCTGACCCTAACACGTTTCCGTACCCTCACCTGTGCCCTAAACCTTGCAGTTCCCTAACCCTAACCCTAGCCCGGAACGGAAACCTACCACCAACCCTACACCTTACCCTACGCCGTACCCTAATCCTAATCCGTACGCTGACACTAACCAGTGCGTCAGCAAGTACCCTGACCCTAACACGTTTCGGTACCCTCACCTGTGTGCAAAACCTTGCAATTCCCTAACCCTAACCCTAGCGAGGAATGGAAACCTACCACAAAACCTACACCTTACCCTACGACATACCCTAATCCTAATCCGTACGCTGACACTGACCCGTGCGTCAGCACGTACCCTGACCCTAACATGTTTCCGTACACTCACCTGTGCCGTAAACCTTGCCGTTCCCTAACCCTAACCCTAGCCCGGAACGGAAACCTACCACCATCCGCACACCTTACCCTACGCCGTAGCCTAATCCTAAACTGTACGCTGACAACGACTCGTGCGTCAGCACACACCCTGACCCTAACACGTTTCCGTAACCTCACCTGTGCCCTAAACCTTGCCGTTCCCTAAGCCTAACCCTAGGCCGGCACGGAATCCTACCACCAACCCTACACGTTACCCTACGCCGTACCCTAATCCTAACCCGTGCGTCAGCATGTACCCTAACCCTAACACGTTTCCGTACCCTCACCTGTGCCCTAAACCTTGCAGTTCCCTAACCCTAACCCTAGCCCGGAAAGGAAACCTACCACCAACCCTACACCTTACCTTACGCTGTAACCTAATCCTGATCCGTACGCTGACACTGACCCATGCGTAAGCACGTACCCTGACCCTAACATGTTTCCGTACACTCACCTGTGCCCTAAACCTTGCCGTTCCCTAACCCTAACCCTAGCCAAGAACGGAAACCTACCACCATCCCTACATCTTACCCTACGCCGTACCCTAATCCTAATCTGTACGCTGACAATGACCCGTGCGTCAGCACATACCCTGACCCTAACACGTTTCCGTACCCTCACCTGTGCCCTAAACCTTGCCATTCCCTAAGCCTAACCCTAGCCCGGCACGGAATTCTACCACCAACCCCACACGATACCCTACGCCGTACCCTAATCCTAACCAGTGCGTCAGCATGTACCCTGACCCTAACACGTTTCCTTACCCTCACCTGTGCCCTAAACCTTGCAGTTCCCTAACCCTAACCCTAGCCCGGAACGGAAACCTACCACCAACCCTACACCTTACCCTACGACGTACCCTAATCCTAATCCGTACGCTGACACTAACCCGTGCGTCAGCAAGTACCCTGACCCTAACACGTTTCCGTACCCTCACCTGCGTCCGTAGCCTTGCCGTTCCCTAACACTAACCCTAGCGAAGAATGGAAACCTACCACAAAACCTACACCTTACCCTACGCCATACCCTATTCCTAATCCGTACGCTGACACTGACCCGTGCGCCAGCACGTACCCTGACCCTAACACGTTTCCGTACACTCACCTGTGTCCTAAACCTTGCCGTTCCCTAACCCTAACCCTAGCCCGGAACGGAAACCTACCACCATCCCTACACCTTACACTACGCCGTACCCTAATCCTAATCTGTACGCTGACAATGACCCGTGCGTCAGCACATACCCTGACCCTAACACGTTTCCGTACCCTCACCTGTGCCCTAAACCTTGCCGTTCCCTAAGCCTATCCCTAGGCCGGCACGGAATCCTACCTCCAACCCTGCACGTTACCCTACGCCGTACCCTAATCCTAACCCGTGCGTCAGCATGTACCCTGACCCTAACACGTTTCCGTACCCTCACCTGTGCCCTAAACCTTACAGTTCCCTAACCCTAACCCTAGCCCGAAACAGAAACCTACCACAAAACTTACACCTTGTCCTACGCCGTAGCCTAATCCTAATCCGTACGCTGACATTGACCCGTGCGTCAGCAAATACCCTGACCCTAACACGTTTCCGTACCCTCACCAGTGCCCTATACCTTGCCGTTCCCTTACCCTAACCCTAGCCCGGAATGGAAACCTACCACCAACCCTACACCTTACCCTACGCCATACCCTAATCCTAATCCGTACGCTGACACTGACCCGTGCGTCAGCAAGTACCCTGACCCTAACACGTTTCCGTACCCACACCTGTGTCCTAAACCTTGCCGTTCCCTAACCCTAGCCCAAACGGAAACCTACCACCAACCCTACACCTTACCCTACGCCGTATCCTAATCCTAATCCGTACGCTGACACTGACCCGTGCGTCAGCAAGTACCCTGACCCTAACACGTTTCCGTACCCTCACCTGTGCCCTAAACCTTGCCGTTCCCTAACCCTAACCCTAGCCCGGAACGGAAACCTACCACCATCCCTACACCTTACACTACGCCGTGCCCTAATCCTAATCTGTACGCTGACAATGACCCGTGAGTCAGCACATACCCTGACCCTAACACGTTTCCGTACCCTCACCTGTGCCCTAAACCTTGCCGTTCCCTAAGCCTAACCCTAGGCCAGCACGGAATCCTACCTCCAACACTACACGTTACCCTACGCCGTACCCTAATCCTAACCCGTGCGTCAGCATGTACCCTGACCCTAACACGTTTCCGTACCCTCACCTGTGCCCTAAACCTTGCCGTTCCCTAAGCCTATCCCTAGGCCGGCACGGAATCCTACCTCCAACCCTACACGTTACCCTACGCCGTACCCTAATCCTAACCCGTGCGTCAGCATGTACCCTGACCCTAACACGTTTCCGTACCCACACCTGTGTCCTAAACCTTGCCGTTCTCTAACCCTAACCCTAGCCCAAACGGAAACCTACCACCAACCCTACAACTTACCCTACGCCGTACTCTAATCCTAATCCGTACGCTGACACTGACCCGTGCGTCAGCACGTACCCTGACCCTAACATGTTTCCGTACACTCACCTGTGCCATAAACCTTGCCGTTCCCTAACCCTAAACCTAGCCCGGAACGGAAACCTACCACCATCCCTACACCTTACCCTATGCCGTACCCTAATCCTAATCTGTACACTGACAATGACCCGTGCGTCAGCACATACCCTAAGCTAACACGTTTCCGTACCCTCACCTGTGCCCTAAACCTTGCCGTTCCCTAAGCCTATCCCTAGGCCGGCACGGAATCCTACCTCCAACCCTACACGTTACCCTACGCCGTACCCTAATCCTAACCCGTGCGTCAGCATGTACCCTGACCCTAACACGTTTCCGTACCCTCACCTGTGCCCTAAACCTTGCCGTTCCCTAAGCCTAACCCTAGACCGGCACCGAATCCTACCTCCAACACTACACGTTACCCTACGACGTACCCTAATCCTAACCCGTGCGTCAGCATGTACCCTGACCCTAACACGTTTCCGTACCCTCACCTGTGGCCTAAACCTTACAGTTCCCTAACCCTAACCCTAGCCCGAAACAGAAACCTACCACAAAACCTACAACTTACCCTATGCCGTACCCTAATCCTAATACGTACGCTGACATTGACCCGTGCGTCAGCAAGTACCCTGACCCTAACACGTTTCCGTAACCTCACCTGTGCCCTAAACCTTGCCGTTCCCTAAGCCTAACCCTAGGCCGGCACGGAATCCTACCACCAACCCTACACGTTACCCTACGCCGTACCCTAATCCTAACCCGTGCGTCAGCATGTACCCTAACCCTAACACGTTTCCGTACCCTCACCTGTGCCCTAAACCTTGCAGTTCCCTAACCCTAACCCTAGCCCGGAAAGGAAACCTACCACCAACCCTACACCTTACCTTACGCCGTAACCTAATCCTGATCCGTACGCTGACACTGACCCATGCGTAAGCACGTACCCTGACCCTAACATGTTTCCGTACACTCACCTGTGCCCTAAACCTTGCCGTTCCCTAACCCTAACCCTAGCCAAGAACGGAAACCTACCACCATCCCTACATCTTACCCTACGCCGTACCCTAATCCTAATCTGTACGCTGACAATGACCCGTGCGTCAGCACATACCCTGACCCTAACACGTTTCCGTACCCTCACCTGTGCCCTAAACCTTGCCGTTCCCTAAGCCTAACCCTAGCCCGGCACGGAATTCTACCACCAACCCCACACGATACCCTACGCCGTACCCTAATCCTAACCCGTGCGTCAGCATGTACCCTGACCCTAACACGTTTCCTTACCCTCACCTGTGCCCTAAACCTTGCAGTTCCCTCACCCTAACCCTAGCCCGGAACGGAAACCTACCACCAACCCTACACCTTACCCTACGCCGTACCCTAATCCTAATCCGTACGCTGACACTAACCCGTGCGTCAGCAAGTACCCTGACCCTAACACGTTTCCGTACCCTCACCTGCGTCCGAAGCCTTGCCGTTCCCTAACACTAACCCTAGCGAAGAATGGAAACCTACCACAAAACCTACACCTTACCCTACGCCATACCCTATTCCTAATCCGTACACTGACACTGACCCGTGCGCCAGCACGTACCCTGACCCTAACATGTTTCCGTACACTCACCTGTGCCCTAAACCTTGCCGTTCCCTAACCCTAACGCTAGCCCGGAACGGAAACCTACCACCATCCCTACACCTTACCCTACGCTGTACCCTAATTCTAATCTGTACGCTGACAATGACCCGTGCGTCAGCACATACCCTGTCCCTAACACGTTTCCGTACACTCACCTGTGCCCTAAACCTTGCCGTTCCCTAAGCCTAACCCTAGGCCAGCACGGAATTCTACCACCAACCCTACACGTTACCCTACACCGTACCCTAATCCTAACCCGTGGGTCAGCATGTACCCTGACCCTAACACATTTCCGTATCCTCACCTGTGCCCTAAACCTTGCAGTTCCCTAACCCTAACCCTAGCCCGGAACGGAAACCTACCACCAACCCTACACCTTACCCTACGCCGTACCCTAATCCTAATCCGTACGCTGACACAGACACGTGCATCAGCAAGTACTCTGAACCTAACACGTTTCCGTACCCACACCTGTGCCCTAAACCTTGCCGTTCCCTAACCCTAACCCTAGCCAAGAATGGAAACCTACCACCATCCCTACACCTTACCCTACGCCATACCCTAATCCTAATCTGTACGCTGACACTGACCCGTGCATCAGCACGTACCCTGACCCTAACATGTTTCCGTACACTCACCTGTGCCCTAAACCTTGCCGTTCCCTAACCCTAAGCCTAGCCCGGAACGGGAACCTACCACCATCCCTACACCTTACCCTACGCCGTACCCTAATCCTAATCTGTACGCTGACAATGACCCGTGCGTCAGCAAGTACCCTGACCCTAACACGTTTCTGTACCCTCACCTGTGCCCTAAACCTTGCCGTTCCCTAAGGCTAACCCTAGGCCGGCACGGAATCCTACCACCAACCCTACACGTTACCCTATGCCGTACCCTAATCCTAACCCGTGCGTCAGCATGTACCCTGACCCTAACACGTTTCCGTACCCTCACCTGTGCCCTAAACCTTGCAGTTCCCTAACCCTAACCCTAGCCCGGAATGGAAACCTACCACCCACCCTACACCTTACCCTACGCCATACCATAATCCTAATCCGTACGCTGACACTGACCCATGCTTCAGCACGTACCCTGACCCTAACATGTTTCCGTACACTCACCTGTGCCCTAAACCTTGCCGTTCCCTAACCCTAAGCCTAGCCCGGAACGGAAACCTACCACCATCCCTACACCTTACCCTACGCCGTACCCTAATCCTAATCTGTACGCTGACAATGACCCGTGCGTCAGCACATACCCTGAGCCTAACACGTTTCCGTACCTTCACCTGTGCCCTAAACCTTGCCGTTCCCTAAGCCTAACCATAGCCTGGCACGGAATTCTACCACCAACCCCACACGTTACCCTACGCCGTACCCTAATCCTAACCCGTGCGTCAGCATGTACCCTGACCCTAACACGTTTCTGTACCCTCACCTGTGCCCTAAACCTTGCAGTTCCCTAACCCTAACCCAAGCCCGCAATGGAAACCTACCACCAACCCTACACCTTACCCTACGCCGTACCCTAATCCTAATCCGTACGCTGACACTGACCCATGCGTCAGCACGTACCCTGACCCTAACATGTTTCCGTACACTCACTTGTGCCCTAAACCTTGCCGTACCCTAACCCTAACCCTAGCCCGGAACGGAAACCTACCACCATCCCTACACCTTACCCTACGCTGTACCCTAATCCTAATCTGTACGCTGACAATGACCCATGCGTCAGCACATACCCTGACCCTAACATGTTTCCGTACCCTCACCTGTGCCCTAAACCTTGCCGTTCCCTAAGCCTAACCCTAGGCCGGCAAGGAATTCTACCACCAACCGTACACGTTACCCTACGCCGTACCCTAATTCTAACCCGTGCGTCAGCATGTACCCTGACCCTAACACGTTTCCGTACCCTCACCTGTGCCCTAAACCTTGCAGTTCCCTAACCCTAACCCTAGCCCGGAACAGAAACCTACCACCAACCCTACACCTTACCGTACGCTGTACCCTAATCCTAATCCGTACGCTGACACTGACCCGTGCATCAGCAAGTACCCTGAACCTAACACGTTTCCATACCCACACCTGTGTCCTAAACCTTGCCTTTCCCTAACCCTAACCCTAGCCCAAACGGAAACCTACCACCAACCCTACACCTTACCCTACGCCGTACCCTAATCCTAATCCGTACGCTGACACTGACCCGTGCGTCAGCAAGTACCCTGACACTAAAACGTTTCCGTACCCTCACCTGTGCCCTAAACCTTGCCGTTCCCTAAGGCTAACCCTAGGCCGGCACGGAATCCTACCACCAACCCTACACGTTACCCTAGGCCGTACCCTAATCCTAACCCATGTGTCAGCATGTACCCTGACCCTAACACTTTTCCGTACCCTCACCTGTGCCCTAAACCTTGCAGTTCCCTAACCCTAACCCTAGCCCGGAATGGAAACCTACCACCAACCCTACACCTTACCCTACGCCGTACCTTAATCCTAATCCGTACGCTGACACTGACCCGTGCATCAGCACGTACCTTGACCCTAACATGTTTCCGTACACTCACCTGTGCCCTAAACCTTGCAGTTCCCTAACCCTAACCCTAGCCCGGAACGGAAACCTACCACCATCCCTACACCTTACCCTACGCCGTACCCTAATCCTAATCTGTACGCTGACAATGACCCGTGCGTCAGCACATACCCTGACCCTAACACGTTTCCGTACCCTCACCTGTGCCCTAAACCTTGCCGTTCCCTAAGCCTAACCCTAGGCCGGCACGGAATTCTACCACCAACCCCACACGTTACCCTACGCCATACCCTAATCCTAACCCGTGCGTCAGCATGTACCCTGACCCTAACACGTTTCCGTACCCTCACCTGTGCCCTAAACCTTGCAGTTCCCTAACCCTAACCCTAGCCCGCAATGGAAACCTACCACCAACCCTACACCTTACCCTATGCCGTACCGTAATACTAATCCGTACGCTTACACTGACCCGTGCGTCAGCACGTTCCCTGACCCTAACATGTTTCCGTACACTCACCTGTGCCCTAAACCTTGCCGTTCCCTAACCCTAACCCTAGCCCGGAACGGAAACCTACCACCATCCCTACACCTTACCCTACACCATGCCCTAATCCTAATCTGTACGCTGACAATGACCCATGCGTCAGCACATACCCTGACCCTAACATATTTCCGTACCCTCAGCTGTGCCCTAAACCTTGCCGTTCCCTAAGCCTAACCCTAGGCCGGCACGGAATTCTACCACCAACCCTACACGTTACCCTACGCCGTACCCTAATCCTAACCCGTGCGTCAGCATGTACCCTCACCCTAACTCGTTTCCGTACCCTCACCTGTGCCCTAAACCTTGCAGTTCCCTAACCCTAACCCTAGCCCGGAACGGATATCTACCACCAACCCTACACCTTACCCTACGCCGTACCCTAATCCTAATCCGTACGCTGACACTGACCCGTGCATCAGCAAGTACCCTGAACCTAACACGTTTCCATACCCACACCTGTGTCCTAAACCTTGCCGTTCCCTAAACCTAACCCTAGGCCAAACGAAAACCTACCACCAACCCTACACCTTACCCTACCCCGTACCCTATTCCTAATCCGTACGCTGACACTAACCAGTGCGTCAGCAAGTACCCTGACCCTAAAACGTTTCCGTACCCTCACCTGTGTCCAAAACCTTGCAATTCCCTAACCCTAACCCTAGCGAGGAATGGAAACCTACCACAAAACCTACACCTTACCCTACGACATACCCTAATCCTAATCCGTACGCTGACACTGACCCGTGCGTCAGCACGTACCCTGACCCTAACATGTTTCCATACACTCACCAGTGCTGTAAACCTTGCCGTTCCCTAACCCTAACCCTAGCCCGGAACGGAAACCTACCACCATCCGCACACCTTACCCTACGCCGTAGCCTAATCCTAAACTGTACGCTGACGACCCGTGCGTCAGCACAAACCCTGACCCTAACACGTTTCCGTAACCTCACCTGTGCCCTAAACCTTGCCGTTCCCTAAGCCTAACCCTAGGCCGGCACGGAATCCTACCACCAACCCTACACGTTACCCTACGCCGTACCCTAATCCTAACCAGTGCGTCAGCATGTACCCTGACCCTAACACGTTTCCTTACCCTCACCTGTGCCCTAAACCTTGCAGTTCCCTAACCCTAACCCTAGCCCGGAACGGAAACCTACCACCAACCCTACACCTTACCCTACGCCGTACCCTAATCCTAATCCGTACGCTGACACAGACACGTGCATCAGCAAGTACTCTGAACCTAACACGTTTCCGTACCCACACCTGTGCCCTAAACCTTGCCGTTCCCTAACCCTAACCCTAGCCAAGAATGGAAACCTACCACGATCCCTACACCTTACCCTACGCCATACCCTAATCCTAATCTGTACGCTGACAATGACCCGTGCGTCAGCACATACCCTGACACTAACACGTTTCCGTACCCTCACCTGTGCCCTAAACCTTCCATTTCCCTAACCCTAACCCTAGCCAGGAACGGAAACCTACCACCAACCCTACACCTTACCCTACGCCGTACCCTAATCCTAATCCATACGCTGACACTGACCCGTGCGTCAGCAAGTACCCTGACCCTAACACTTTTCCGTACCCACACCTGTGTCCTAAACCTTGCCGTTCCCTAACCCTAACCCTAGCCCGGAACGGAAACCTACCACCATCCCTACACCTTACCCTATGCCGTACCCTAATCCTAATCTGTAAGCTGACAATGACCCGTGCGTCAGCACATACCCTCACCCTAACATGTTTCCGTACCCTCACCTGTGCCCTAAACCTTGCCGTTCCCTAAGCCTAACCCTACGCCGGCACGGAATTCTACCACCAACCCTACACGTTACCCTACGCCGTACCCTAATCCTAACCCGTGCGTCAGCATGTACCCTGACCCTAACACGTTTCCGTACCCTCACCTGTGCCCTAAACCTTGCAGTTCCCTAACCCTAACCCTAGCCCGGAACGGAAACGTACCACCAACCCTACACCTTACCCTACGCCGTACCCAAATCCTAATCCGTACGGTGACACTGACCCGTGCGTCAGCAAGTATCCTGACCCTATCACGTTTCCGTACCCTCACCTGTGTCCTAAACATTGCAGTTCCCTAACCCTAACCCTAGCGAGGAATGGAAACCTACCACAAAACCTACACCTTACCCTACGCAATACCCTAATCCTAATCTGTACGCTGACACTGACCCGTGCATCAGCACGTACCCTGACCCTAACATGTTTCCGTACACTCACCTGTGCCGTGAACCTTGCCGTTCTCTAACCCTAACCCTAGCCTGGAACGGAAACCTACCACCATCCCCACACCTTACCCTACGACGTAGCCTAATCCTAAACTGTACGCTGACAACGACCCGTGAGTCAGCACACACCCTGACCCTAACACGTTTCCGTAACCTCACCTGTGCCCTAAACCTTGCCGTTCCCTAAGCCTAACCCTAGGCCGGCACGGAATCCTACCACCAACCCTACACGTTACCCTACGCCGTACCCTAATCCTAACCCATGCGTCAGCAGGTACCCTGACCCTAACACATTTCCATACCCTCACCTGTGCCCTAAACCTTGCAGTTCCCTAACCCTAACCCTAGCCCGGAATGGAAACCTACCACCAACCCTACACCTTACCCTACACCGTACCCTAATCCTAATCCATACGCTGACACTGACCCGTGCGTCAGCACGTACCCTGACCCTAACATGTTTCCGTACACTCACCTGTGCCCTAAACCTTGCCGTTCCCTAACCCTAACCCTAGCCCGGAACGGAAACCTACCACCATCCCTACACCTTACCCTACGCCATACCCTAATCTTAATCTGTACGCTGACAATGACCCGTGCGTCAGCACATACCCTGACCCTAAAACGTTTCCGTACCCTCACCTGTGCCCTAAACCTTGCCGTTCCCTAAGGCTAACCCTAGCCCGGCACGGAATTCTACCACCAACCCCACACGTTACCCTACGCCGTACCCTAATCCTAACCCGTGCGTCAGCATGTACCCTGACCCTAACACGTTTCCGTACCCTCACCTGTGCCCTAAACCTTGCAGTTCCCTAACCCTAACCCTAGCCCGGAATGGAAACCTACCACCAACCCTACACCTTACCCTACACCGTACCCTAATCCTGATCCATACGCTGACACTGACCCGTGCGTCAGCACGTACCCTGACCCTAACATGTTTCCGTACACTCACCTGTGCCCTAAACCTTGCCGTTCCCTAACCCTAACCCTAGCCCGGAACGGAAATCTACCACCATCCCTACACCTTACCCTACGCCGTACCCTAATCTTAATCTGTACGCTGACAATGACCCGTGCGTCAGCACATACCCTGACCCTAACACGTTTCCGTACCCTCACCTGTGCCCTAAACCTTGCCGTTCCCTAAGGCTAACCCTAGCCCGGCACGGAATTCTACCACCAACCCCACACGTTACCCTACGCCGTACCCTAATCCTAACCCGTGCGTCAGCATGTGCCCTGACCCTAACACGTTTCCGTACCCTCACCTGTGCCCTAAACCTTGCAGTTCCCTAACCCTAACCCTAGCCCGGAAAGGAAACCTACCACCAACCCTACACCTTACCTTACTCCGTAACCTAATCCTAATCCGTACGCTGACACTGACCCCTGCGTAAGCACGTACCCTGACCCTAACATGTTTCCGTACACTCACCTGAGCCCTAAACCTTGCCGTTCCCTAACCCTAACCCTAGCCCGGAACGGAAACCTACCACCATCCCTACACCTTACCCTATGCCGTACCCTAATGCTAATCTGTACGCTGACAATGACCAGTGCGTCAGCACATACCCTGACCCTAACACGTTTCCGTACCCTCACCGGTGCCCTAAACCTTGCCGTTCCCTAAGCCTAACCCTAGGCCAGCACAGAATTCTACCACCAACCCTACACGTTACCCTACGCCGTACCCTAATCCTAACCCGTGCGTCAGCATGTACCCTGACCCTAACACGTTTCCTTACCCTCACCTGTGCCCTAAACCTTGCAGTTCCCTAACCCTAACCCTAGCCCGGAACGGAAACCTACCACCATCCCTACACCTTACCCTACGCCGTACCCTAATCCTAATCCGTACGCTGACACTGACCCGTGCGTCAGCAAGTACCCTGACCCTAACACGTTTCCGTACCCTCACCTGTGTCCTAATCCTTGCCGTTCCCTAACCCTAACCCTAGCGTTAAATGGAAACCTACCACAAAACCTACACCTTACCCTACGCCATACCCTAATCTTAATCCGTACGCTGACACTGACCCGTGGGTCAGCACGTACCCTGACCCTAACACGTTTCCGTACCCTCACCTGTGCCCTAAACCTTACAGTTCCCTAACCCTAACCCTAGCCCGGAATGGAAACCTACCACCAACCCTACACCTTACCCTACACCGTACCCTAATCCTAACCCGTGCGTCAGCATGTACCCTGACGCTAACACGTTTCCGTACCCTCACCTTTGTCCTAAACATTGCCGTTCCCTAACCCTAGCGCGGAATGGAAACCTACCACAAAACCTGCACCTTACCCTACGCCGTACCCTAATCCTAACCCGTGCATCAGCACATACCCTGACCCTAACACGTTTCCGTACCCTCACCTGTGCCCTAAACCTTGCAGTTCCCTAACCCTAACCCTAGCCCGGAACGGAAACCTACCACCAACCCTACACCTTACCCTACGCCGTACCCTAATCCTAATCCGTACGCTGACACTAACCAGTGCGTCAGCAAGTACCCTGACCCTAACACGTTTCGGTACCCTCACCTGTGTGCAAAACCTTGCAATTCCCTAACCCTAACCCTAGCGAGGAATGGAAACCTACCACAAAACCTACACCTTACCCTACGACATACCCTAATCCTAATCCGTACGCTGACACTGACCCGTGCGTCAGCAAGTACCCTGACCCTAACATGTTTCCGTACACTCACCTGTGCCGTAAACCTTGCCGTTCCCTAACCCTAACCCTAGCCCGGAACGGAAACCTACCACCATCCGCACACCTTACCCTACGCCGTAGCCTAATCCTAAACTGTACGCTGACAACGACTCGTGCGTCAGCACACACCCTGACCCTAACACGTTTCCGTAACCTCACCTGTGCCCTAAACCTTGCCGTTCCCTAAGCCTAACCCTAGGCCGGCACGGAATCCTACCACCAACCCTACACGTTACCCTACGCCGTACCCTAATCCTAACCCGTGCGTCAGCATGTACCCTAACCCTAACACGTTTCCGTACCCTCACCTGTGCCCTAAACCTTGCAGTTCCCTAACCCTAACCCTAGCCCGGAAAGGAAACCTACCACCAACCCTACACCTTACCTTACGCCGTAACCTAATCCTGATCCGTACGCTGACACTGACCCATGCGTAAGCACGTACCCTGACCCTAACATGTTTCCGTACACTCACCTGTGCCCTAAACCTTGCCGTTCCCTAACCCTAACCCTAGCCAAGAACGGAAACCTACCACCATCCCTACATCTTACCCTACGCCGTACCCTAATCCTAATCTGTACGCTGACAATGACCCGTGCGTCAGCACATACCCTGACCCTAACACGTTTCCGTACCCTCACCTGTGCCCTAAACCTTGCCATTCCCTAAGCCTAACCCTAGCCCGGCACGGAATTCTACCACCAACCCCACACGATACCCTACGCCGTACCCTAATCCTAACCAGTGCGTCAGCATGTACCCTGACCCTAACACGTTTCCTTACCCTCACCTGTGCCCTAAACCTTGCAGTTCCCTAACCCTAACCCTAGCCCGGAACGGAAACCTACCACCAACCCTACACCTTACCCTACGACGTACCCTAATCCTAATCCGTACGCTGACACTAACCCGTGCGTCAGCAAGTACCCTGACCCTAACACGTTTCCGTACCCTCACCTGCGTCCGTAGCCTTGCCGTTCCCTAACACTAACCCTAGCGAAGAATGGAAACCTACCACAAAACCTACACCTTACCCTACGCCATACCCTATTCCTAATCCGTACGCTGACACTGACCCGTGCGCCAGCACGTACCCTGACCCTAACACGTTTCCGTACACTCACCTGTGTCCTAAACCTTGCCGTTCCCTAACCCTAACCCTAGCCCGGAACGGAAACCTACCACCATCCCTACACCTTACACTACGCCGTACCCTAATCCTAATCTGTACGCTGACAATGACCCGTGCGTCAGCACATACCCTGACCCTAACACGTTTCCGTACCCTCACCTGTGCCCTAAACCTTGCCGTTCCCTAAGCCTATCCCTAGGCCGGCACGGAATCCTACCTCCAACCCTGCACGTTACCCTACGCCGTACCCTAATCCTAACCCGTGCGTCAGCATGTACCCTGACCCTAACACGTTTCCGTACCCTCACCTGTGCCCTAAACCTTACAGTTCCCTAACCCTAACCCTAGCCCGAAACAGAAACCTACCACAAAACTTACACCTTGTCCTACGCCGTAGCCTAATCCTAATCCGTACGCTGACATTGACCCGTGCGTCAGCAAATACCCTGACCCTAACACGTTTCCGTACCCTCACCAGTGCCCTATACCTTGCCGTTCCCTTACCCTAACCCTAGCCCGGAATGGAAACCTACCACCAACCCTACACCTTACCCTACGCCATACCCTAATCCTAATCCGTACGCTGACACTGACCCGTGCGTCAGCAAGTACCCTGACCCTAACACGTTTCCGTACCCACACCTGTGTCCTAAACCTTGCCGTTCCCTAACCCTAGCCCAAACGGAAACCTACCACCAACCCTACACCTTACCCTACGCCGTATCCTAATCCTAATCCGTACGCTGACACTGACCCGTGCGTCAGCAAGTACCCTGACCCTAACACGTTTCCGTACCCTCACCTGTGCCCTAAACCTTGCCGTTCCCTAACCCTAACCCTAGCCCGGAACGGAAACCTACCACCATCCCTACACCTTACACTACGCCGTGCCCTAATCCTAATCTGTACGCTGACAATGACCCGTGAGTCAGCACATACCCTGACCCTAACACGTTTCCGTACCCTCACCTGTGCCCTAAACCTTGCCGTTCCCTAAGCCTAACCCTAGGCCAGCACGGAATCCTACCTCCAACACTACACGTTACCCTACGCCGTACCCTAATCCTAACCCGTGCGTCAGCATGTACCCTGACCCTAACACGTTTCCGTACCCTCACCTGTGCCCTAAACCTTGCCGTTCCCTAAGCCTATCCCTAGGCCGGCACGGAATCCTACCTCCAACCCTACACGTTACCCTACGCCGTACCCTAATCCTAACCCGTGCGTCAGCATGTACCCTGACCCTAACATGTTTCCGTACACTCACCTGTGCCCTAAACCTTGCCGTTCCCTAACCCAAACCCTAGCCCGGAACGGAAACCTACCACCATCCCTACACCTTACCCTACGCCGTACCCTAATCCTAATCTGTACGCTGACAATGACCCGTGCGTCAGCACATATCCTAAACCTAACACGTTTCCGTACCCTCACCTGTGCCCTAAACCTTGCCATTCCCTAAGCCTAACACTAGGCCGACACGGAATTCTATGACCAACCCTACACGTTACCCTACGCCGTACCCTAATCCTAACCCGTGCATCAGCATGTACCCTGACCCTAACACGTTTCCGTACCCTCACCTGTGTCCTAAACCTTGCAGTTCCCTAACCCTAACCCTAGCCCGGAATGGAAACCTACCACCAACCCTACACCTTACCCTATGCCATACCCTAATCCTAATCTGTACGCTGACAATGACCCGTGCGTCAGCACATACCCTGAACCTAACACGTTTCCGTACCCTCACCTGTGCCCTAAACCTTGCCGTTCCCTAAGCCTAACACTAGGCCGACACGGAATTCTATGACCAACCCTACACGTTACCCTACGTCGTACCCTAATCCTAACCCGTGCATCAGCATGTAACCTGATCCTAACCCGTTTCCGTACCCTCACCTGTGCCCTAAACCTTGCAGTTCCCTAACCCTAACCCTAGCCCGAAACGGAACCCTACCACCAACCCTACACCTTACCTTACGCCGTACCCTAATCCTAATCCGTACGCTGAGACTGACCCGTGCGTCAGCAAGTACCCTGACCCTAACACGTTTCCGTACCCACACCTGTGTCCTAAACCTTGCCGTTCTCTAACCCTAACCCTAGCCCAAACGGAAACCTACCACCAACCCTACAACTTACCCTACGCCGTACTCTAATCCTAATCCGTACGCTGACACTGACCCGTGCGTCAGCACGTACCCTGACCCTAACATGTTTCCGTACACTCACCTGTGCCATAAACCTTGCCGTTCCCTAACCCTAAACCTAGCCCGGAACGGAAACCTACCACCATCCCTACACCTTACCCTATGCCGTACCCTAATCCTAATCTGTACACTGACAATGACCCGTGCGTCAGCACATACCCTAAGCTAACACGTTTCCGTACCCTCACCTGTGCCCTAAACCTTGCCGTTCCCTAAGCCTATCCCTAGGCCGGCACGGAATCCTACCTCCAACCCTACACGTTACCCTACGCCGTACCCTAATCCTAACCCGTGCGTCAGCATGTACCCTGACCCTAACACGTTTCCGTACCCTCACCTGTGCCCTAAACCTTGCCGTTCCCTAAGCCTAACACTAGGCCGGCACCGAATCCTACCTCCAACACTACACGTTACCCTACGACGTACCCTAATCCTAACCCGTGCGTCAGCATGTACCCTGACCCTAACACGTTTCCGTACCCTCACCTGTGGCCTAAACCTTACAGTTCCCTAACCCTAACCCTAGCCCGAAACAGAAACCTACCACAAAACCTACAACTTACCCTATGCCGTACCCTAATCCTAATACGTACGCTGACATTGACCCGTGCGTCAGCAAGTACCCTGACCCTAACACGTTTCCGTAACCTCACCTGTGCCCTAAACCTTGCCGTTCCCTAAGCCTAACCCTAGGCCGGCACGGAATCCTACCACCAACCCTACACGTTACCCTACGCCGTACCCTAATCCTAACCCGTGCGTCAGCATGTACCCTAACCCTAACACGTTTCCGTACCCTCACCTGTGCCCTAAACCTTGCAGTTCCCTAACCCTAACCCTAGCCCGGAAAGGAAACCTACCACCAACCCTACACCTTACCTTACGCCGTAACCTAATCCTGATCCGTACGCTGACACTGACCCATGCGTAAGCACGTACCCTGACCCTAACATGTTTCCGTACACTCACCTGTGCCCTAAACCTTGCCGTTCCCTAACCCTAACCCTAGCCAAGAACGGAAACCTACCACCATCCCTACATCTTACCCTACGCCGTACCCTAATACTAATCTGTACGCTGACAATGACCCGTGCGTCAGCACATACCCTGACCCTAACACGTTTCCGTACCCTCACCTGTGCCCTAAACCTTGCCGTTCCCTAAGCCTAACCCTAGCCCGGCACGGAATTCTACCACCAACCCCACACGATACCCTACGCCGTACCCTAATCCTAACCCGTGCGTCAGCATGTACCCTGACCCTAACACGTTTCCTTACCCTCACCTGTGCCCTAAACCTTGCAGTTCCCTCACCCTAACCCTAGCCCGGAACGGAAACCTACCACCAACCCTACACCTTACCCTACGCCGTACCCTAATCCTAATCCGTACGCTGACACTAACCCGTGCGTCAGCAAGTACCCTGACCCTAACACGTTTCCGTACCCTCACCTGCGTCCGAAGCCTTGCCGTTCCCTAACACTAACCCTAGCGAAGAATGGAAACCTACCACAAAACCTACACCTTACCCTACGCCATACCCTATTCCTAATCCGTACGCTGACACTGACCCGTGCGCCAGCACGTACCCTGACCCTAACATGTTTCCGTACACTCACCTGTGCCCTAAACCTTGCCGTTCCCTAACCCTAACGCTAGCCCGGAACGGAAACCTACCACCATCCCTACACCTTACCCTACGCTGTACCCTAATTCTAATCTGTACGCTGACAATGACCCGTGCGTCAGCACATACCCTGTTCCTAACACGTTTCCGTACACTCACCTGTGCCCTAAACCTTGCCGTTCCCTAAGCCTAACCCTAGGCCAGCACGGAATTCTACCACCAACCCTACACGTTACCCTACACCGTACCCTAATCCTAACCCGTGGGTCAGCATGTACCCTGACCCTAACACATTTCCGTATCCTCACCTGTGCCCTAAACCTTGCAGTTCCCTAACCCTAACCCTAGCCCGGAACGGAAACCTACCACCAACCCTACACCTTACCCTACGCCGTACCCTAATCCTAATCCGTACGCTGACACAGACACGTGCATCAGCAAGTACTCTGAACCTAACACGTTTCCGTACCCACACCTGTGCCCTAAACCTTGCCGTTCCCTAACCCTAACCCTAGCCAAGAATGGAAACCTACCACCATCCCTACACCTTACCCTACGCCATACCCTAATCCTAATCTGTACGCTGACACTGACCCGTGCATCAGCACGTACCCTGACCCTAACATGTTTCCGTACACTCACCTGTGCCCTAAACCTTGCCGTTCCCTAACCCTAAGCCTAGCCCGGAACGGGAACCTACCACCATCCCTACACCTTACCCTACGCCGTACCCTAATCCTAATCTGTACGCTGACAATGACCCGTGCGTCAGCAAGTACCCTGACCCTAACACGTTTCTGTACCCTCACCTGTGCCCTAAACCTTGCCGTTCCCTAAGGCTAACCCTAGGCCGGCACGGAATCCTACCACCAACCCTACACGTTACCCTATGCCGTACCCTAATCCTAACCCGTGCGTCAGCATGTACCCTGACCCTAACACGTTTCCGTACCCTCACCTGTGCCCTAAACCTTGCAGTTCCCTAACCCTAACCCTAGCCCGGAATGGAAACCTACCACCCACCCTACACCTTACCCTACGCCATACCATAATCCTAATCCGTACGCTGACACTGACCCATGCTTCAGCACGTACCCTGACCCTAACATGTTTCCGTACACTCACCTGTGCCCTAAACCTTGCCGTTCCCTAACCCTAAGCCTAGCCCGGAACGGAAACCTACCACCATCCCTACACCTTACCCTACGCCGTACCCTAATCCTAATCTGTACGCTGACAATGACCCGTGCGTCAGCACATACCCTGAGCCTAACACGTTTCCGTACCTTCACCTGTGCCCTAAACCTTGCCGTTCCCTAAGCCTAACCATAGCCTGGCACGGAATTCTACCACCAACCCCACACGTTACCCTACGCCGTACCCTAATCCTAACCCGTGCGTCAGCATGTACCCTGACCCTAACACGTTTCTGTACCCTCACCTGTGCCCTAAACCTTGCAGTTCCCTAACCCTAACCCAAGCCCGCAATGGAAACCTACCACCAACCCTACACCTTACCCTACGCCGTACCCTAATCCTAATCCGTACGCTGACACTGACCCATGCGTCAGCACGTACCCTGACCCTAACATGTTTCCGTACACTCACTTGTGCCCTAAACCTTGCCGTACCCTAACCCTAACCCTAGCCCGGAACGGAAACCTACCACCATCCCTACACCTTACCCTACGCTGTACCCTAATCCTAATCTGTACGCTGACAATGACCCATGCGTCAGCACATACCCTGACCCTAACATGTTTCCGTACCCTCACCTGTGCCCTAAACCTTGCCGTTCCCTAAGCCTAACCCTAGGCCGGCAAGGAATTCTACCACCAACCGTACACGTTACCCTACGCCGTACCCTAATTCTAACCCGTGCGTCAGCATGTACCCTGACCCTAACACGTTTCCGTACCCTCACCTGTGCCCTAAACCTTGCAGTTCCCTAACCCTAACCCTAGCCCGGAACAGAAACCTACCACCAACCCTACACCTTACCGTACGCTGTACCCTAATCCTAATCCGTACGCTGACACTGACCCGTGCATCAGCAAGTACCCTGAACCTAACACGTTTCCATACCCACACCTGTGTCCTAAACCTTGCCTTTCCCTAACCCTAACCCTAGCCCAAACGGAAACCTACCACCAACCCTACACCTTACCCTACGCCGTACCCTAATCCTAATCCGTACGCTGACACTGACCCGTGCGTCAGCAAGTACCCTGACACTAAAACGTTTCCGTACCCTCACCTGTGCCCTAAACCTTGCCGTTCCCTAAGGCTAACCCTAGGCCGGCACGGAATCCTACCACCAACCCTACACGTTACCCTACGCCGTACCCTAATCCTAACCCATGTGTCAGCATGTACCCTGACCCTAACACTTTTCCGTACCCTCACCTGTGCCCTAAACCTTGCAGTTCCCTAACCCTAACCCTAGCCCGGAATGGAAACCTACCACCAACCCTACACCTTACCCTACGCCGTACCTTAATCCTAATCCGTACGCTGACACTGACCCGTGCATCAGCACGTACCTTGACCCTAACATGTTTCCCTACACTCACCTGTGCCCTAAACCTTGCCGTTCCCTAACCCTAACCCTAGCCCGGAACGGAAACCTACCACCATCCCTACACCTTACCCTACGCCGTACCCTAATCCTAATCTGTACGCTGACAATGACCCGTGCGTCAGCACATACCCTGACCCTAACACGTTTCCGTACCCTCACCTGTGCCCTAAACCTTGCCGTTCCCTAAGCCTAACCCTAGGCCGGCACGGAATTCTACCACCAACCCCACACGTTACCCTACGCCATACCCTAATCCTAACCCGTGCGTCAGCATGTACCCTGACCCTAACACGTTTCCGTACCCTCACCTGTGCCCTAAACCTTGCAGTTCCCTAACCCTAACCCTAGCCCGCAATGGAAACCTACCACCAACCCTACACCTTACCCTATGCCGTACCGTAATACTAATCCGTACGCTTACACTGACCCGTGCGTCAGCACGTTCCCTGACCCTAACATGTTTCCGTACACTCACCTGTGCCCTAAACCTTGCCGTTCCCTAACCCTAACCCTAGCCCGGAACGGAAACCTACCACCATCCCTACACCTTACCCTACACCATGCCCTAATCCTAATCTGTACGCTGACAATGACCCATGCGTCAGCACATACCCTGACCCTAACATATTTCCGTACCCTCACCTGTGCCCTAAACCTTGCCGTTCCCTAAGCCTAACCCTAGGCCGGCACGGAATTCTACCACCAACCCTACACGTTACCCTACGCCGTACCCTAATCCTAACCCGTGCGTCAGCATGTACCCTCACCCTAACTCGTTTCCGTACCCTCACCTGTGCCCTAAACCTTGCAGTTCCCTAACCCTAACCCTAGCCCGGAACGGATATCTACCACCAACCCTACACCTTACCCTACGCCGTACCCTAATCCTAATCCGTACGCTGACACTGACCCGTGCATCAGCAAGTACCCTGAACCTAACACGTTTCGATACCCACACCTGTGTCCTAAACCTTGCCGTTCCCTAAACCTAACCCTAGGCCAAACGAAAACCTACCACCAACCCTACACCTTACCCTACCCCGTACCCTAATCCTAATCCGTACGCTGACACTAACCAGTGCGTCAGCAAGTACCCTGACCCCAAAACGTTTCCGTACCCTCACCTGTGTCCAAAACCTTGCAATTCCCTAACCCTAACCCTAGCGAGGAATGGAAACCTACCACAAAACCTACACCTTACCCTACGACATACCCTAATCCTAATCCGTACGCTGACACTGACCCGTGCGTCAGCACGTACCCTGACCCTAACATGTTTCCATACACTCACCAGTGCTGTAAACCTTGCCGTTCCCTAACCCTAACCCTAGCCCGGAACGGAAACCTACCACCATCCGCACACCTTACCCTACGCCGTAGCCTAATCCTAAACTGTACGCTGACGACCCGTGCGTCAGCACAAACCCTGACCCTAACACGTTTCCGTAACCTCACCTGTGCCCTAAACCTTGCCGTTCCCTAAGCCTAACCCTAGGCCGGCACGGAATCCTACCACCAACCCTACACGTTACCCTACGCCGTACCCTAATCCTAACCAGTGCGTCAGCATGTACCCTGACCCTAACACGTTTCCTTACCCTCACCTGTGCCCTAAACCTTGCAGTTCCCTAACCCTAACCCTAGCCCGGAACGGAAACCTACCACCAACCCTACACCTTACCCTACGCCGTACCCTAATCCTAATCCGTACGCTGACACTAACCCGTGCGTCAGCAAGTACCCTGACCCTAACACGTTTCCGTACCCTCACCTGCGTCCGAAGCCTTGCCGTTCCCTAACACTAACCCTAGCGAAGAATGGAAACCTACCACAAAACCTACACCTTACCCTACGCCGTACCCTAATCCTAATCCGTACGCTGACACTAACCCGTGCGTCAGCAAGTACCCTGACCCTAACACTTTTCCGTACCCACACCTGTGTCCTAAACCTTGCCGTTCCCTAACCCTAACCCTAGCCCGGAACGGAAACCTACCACCATCCCTACACCTTACCCTATGCCGTACCCTAATCCTAATCTGTAAGCTGACAATGACCCGTGCGTCAGCACATACCCTCACCCTAACATGTTTCCGTACCCTCACCTGTGCCCTAAACCTTGCCGTTCCCTAAGCCTAACCCTACGCCGGCACGGAATTCTACCACCAACCCTACACGTTACCCTACGCCGTACCCTAATCCTAACCCGTGCGTCAGCATGTACCCTGACCCTAACACGTTTCCGTACCCTCACCTGTGCCCTAAACCTTGCAGTTCCCTAACCCTAACCCTAGCCCGGAACGGAAACGTACCACCAACCCTACACCTTACCCTACGCCGTACCCAAATCCTAATCCGTACGGTGACACTGACCCGTGCGTCAGCAAGTATCCTGACCCTATCACGTTTCCGTACCCTCACCTGTGTCCTAAACCTTGCCGTTCCCTAACCCTAACCCTAGCCCGGAACGGAAACCTACTACCATCCCTACACCTTACCCTACGCCGTACCCTAATCTTAATCTGTACGCTGACAATGACCCGTGCGTCAGCACATACCCTGACCCTAACACGTTTCCGTACCCTCACCTGTGCCCTAAACCTTGCCGTTCCCTAAGGCTAACCCTAGCCCGGCACGGAATTCTACCACCAACCCCACACGTTACCCTACGCCGTACCCTAATCCTAACCCGTGCGTCAGCATGTACCCTGACCCTAACACGTTTCCGTACCCTCACCTGTGCCCTAAACCTTGCAGTTCCCTAACCCTAACCCTAGCCCGGAAAGGAAACCTACCACCAACCCTACACCTTACCTTACTCCGTAACCTAATCCTAATCCGTACGCTGACACTGACCCCTGCGTAAGCACGTACCCTGACCCTAACATGTTTCCGTACACTCACCTGAGCCCTAAACCTTGCCGTTCCCTAACCCTAACCCTAGCCCGGAACGGAAACCTACCACCATCCCTACACCTTACCCTACGCCGTACCCTAATCCTAATCTGTACGCTGACAATGACCAGTGCGTCAGCACATACCCTGACCCTAACACGTTTCGGTACCCTCACCGGTGCCCTAAACCTTGCCGTTCCCTAAGCCTAACCCTAGGCCAGCACAGAATTCTACCACCAACCCTACACGTTACCCTACGCCGTACCCTAATCCTAACCCGTGCGTCAGCATGTACCCTGACCCTAACACGTTTCCTTACCCTCACCTGTGCCCTAAACCTTGCAGTTCCCTAACCCTAACCCTAGCCCGGAACGGAAAACTACCACCATCCCTACACCTTACCCTACGCCGTACCCTAATCCTAATCCGTACGCTGATACTGACCCGTGCGTCAGCAAGTACCCTGACCCTAACACGTTTCCGTACCCTCACCTGTGTCCTAATCCTTGCCATTCCCTAACCCTAACCCTAGCGTTAAATGGAAACCTACCACAAAACCTACACCTTACCCTACGCCATACCCTAATCTTAATCCGTACGCTGACACTGACCCGTGGGTCAGCACGTACCCTGACCCTAACACGTTTCCGTACCCTCACCTGTGCCCTAAACCTTACAGTTCCCTAACCCTAACCCTAGCCCGGAATGGAAACCTACCACCAACCCTACACCTTACCCTACACCATACCCTAATCCTAACCCGTGCGTCAGCATGTACCCTGACGCTAACACGTTTCCGTACCCTCACCTGTGTCCTAAACATTGCCGTTCCCTAACCCTAGCGCGGAATGGAAACCTACCACAAAACCTGCACCTTACCCTACGCCGTACCCTAATCCTAACCCGTGCGTCAGCACATACCCTGACCCTAACACGTTTCCGTACCCTCACCTGTGCCCTAAACCTTGCAGTTCCCTAACCCTAACCCTAGCCCGGAACGGAAACCTACCACCAACCCTACACCTTACCCTACGCCGTACCCTAATCCTAATCCGTACGCTGACACTAACCAGTGCGTCAGCAAGTACCCTGACCCTAACACGTTTCCGTACCCTCACCTGTGTCCAAAACCTTGCAGTTCCCTAACCCTAACCCTAGCGAGGAATGGAAACCTACCACAAAACCTACACCTTACCCTACAACATACCCTAATCCTAATCCGTACGCTGACACTGACCCGTGCGTCAGCACGTACCCTGACCCTAACATGTTTCCGTACACTCACCTGTGCCGTAAACCTTGCCGTTCCCTAACCCTAACCCTAGACCGGAACGGAAACCTACCACCATCCGCACACCTTACCCTACGCCGTAGCCTAATCCTAAACTGTACGCTGACAACGACCCGTGCGTCAGCACACACCCTGACCCTAACACGTTTCCGTAACCTCACCTGTGCCCTAAACCTTGCCGTTCCCTAAGCCTAACCCTAGGCCGGCACGGAATCCTACCACCAACCCTACACGTTACCCTACGCCGTACCCTAATCCTAACCCGTGCGTCAGCATGTACCCTAACCCTAACACGTTTCCGTACCCTCACCTGTGCCCTAAACCTTGCAGTTCCCTAACCCTAACCCTAGCCCGGAAAGGAAACCTACCACCAACCCTACACCTTACCTTACGCCGTAACCTAATCCTGATCCGTACGCTGACACTGACCCATGCGTAAGCACGTACCCTGGCCCTAACATGTTTCCGTACACTCACCTGTGCCCTAAACCTTGCCGTTCCCTAACCCTAACCCTAGCCAAGAACGGAAACCTACCACCATCCCTACATCTTACCCTACGCCGTACCCTAATCCTAATCTGTACGCTGACAATGACCCGTGCGTCAGCACATACCCTGACCCTAACACGTTTCCGTACCCTCACCTGTGCCCTAAACCTTGCCATTCCCTAAGCCTAACCCTAGCCCGGCACGGAATTCTACCACCAACCCCACACGATACCCTACGCCGTACCCTAATCCTAACCAGTGCGTCAGCATGTACCCTGACCCTAACACGTTTCCTTACCCTCACCTGTCCCCTAAACCTTGCAGTTCCCTAACCCTAACCCTAGCCCGGAACGGAAACCTACCACCAACCCTACACCTTACCCTACGCCGTACCCTAATCCTAATCCGTACGCTGACACTAACCCGTGCGTCAGCAAGTACCCTGACCCTAACACGTTTCCGTACCCTCACCTGCGTCCGTAGCCTTGCCGTTCCCTAACACTAACCCTAGCGAAGAATGGAAACCTACCACAAAACCTACACCTTACCCTAAGCCATACCCTATTCCTAATCCGTACGCTGACACTGACCCGTGCGCCAGCACGTACCCTGACCCTAACATGTTTCCGTACACTCACCTGTGCCCTAAACCTTGCCGTTCCCTAACCCTAACGCTAGCCTGGAACGGAAACCTACCACCATCCCTACACCTTACCCTACGCTGTACCCTAATTCTAATCTGTACGCTGACAATGACCCGTGCGTCAGCCCATACCCTGACCCTAACACGTTTCCGTACACTCACCTGTGCCCTAAACCTTGCCGTTCCCTAAGCCTAACCCTAGGCCGGCACGGAATTCTACCACCAACCCTACACGTTACCCTACACCGTACCCTAATCCTAACCCGTGGGTCAGCATGTACCCTGACCCTAACACATTTCCGTATCCTCACCTGTGCCCTAAACCTTGCAGTTCCCTAACCCTAACCCTAGCCCGGAACGGAAACCTACCACCAACCCTACACCTTACCCTACGCCGTACCCTAATCCTAATCCGTACGCTGACACAGACACGTGCATCAGCAAGTACTCTGAACCTAACACGTTTCCGTACCCACACCTGTGCCCTAAACCTTGCCGTTCCCTAACCCTAACCCTAGCCAAGAATGGAAACCTACCACGATCCCTACACCTTACCCTACGCCATACCCTAATCCTAATCTGTACCCTGACAATGACCCGTGCGTCAGCACATACCCTGACACTAACACGTTTCCGTACCCTCACCTGTGCCCTAAACCTTCCATTTCCCTAACCCTAACCCTAGCCAGGAACGGAAACCTACCACCAACCCTACACCTTACCCTACGCCGTACCCTAATCCTAATCCATACGCTGACACTGACCCGTGCGTCAGCAAGTACCCTGACCCTAACACTTTTCCGTACCCACACCTGTGTCCTAAACCTTGCCGTTCCCTAACCCTAACCCTAGCCCGGAACGGAAACCTACCACCATCCCTACACCTTACCCTATGCCGTACCCTAATCCTAATCTGTAAGCTGACAATGACCCGTGCGTCAGCACATACCCTCACCCTAACATGTTTCCGTACCCTCACCTGTGCCCTAAACCTTGCCGTTCCCTAAGCCTAACCCTACGCCGGCACGGAATTCTACCACCAACCCTACACGTTACCCTACGCCGTACCCTAATCCTAACCCGTGCGTCAGCATGTACCCTGACCCTAACACGTTTCCGTACCCTCACCTGTGCCCTAAACGTTGCAGTTCCCTAACCCTAACCCTAGCCCGGAACGGAAACGTACCACCAACCCTACACCTTACCCTACGCCGTACCCAAATCCTAATCCGTACGGTGACACTGACCCGTGCGTCAGCAAGTATCCTGACCCTATCACGTTTCCGTACCCTCACCTGTGTCCTAAACCTTGCAGTTCCCTAACCCTAACCCTAGCGAGGAATGGAAACCTACCACAAAACCTACACCTTACCCTACGCAATACCCTAAACCTAATCTGTACGCTGACACTGACCCGTGCATCAGCACGTACCCTGACCCTAACATGTTTCCGTACACTCACCTGTGCCGTGAACCTTGCCATTCCCTAACCCTAACCCTAGCCCGGAACGGAAACCTACCACCATCCCCACACCTTACCCTACGCCGTAGCCTAATCCTAAACTGTACGCTGACAACGACCCGTGAGTCAGCACACACCCTGACCCTAACACGTTTCCGTAACCTCACCTGTGCCCTAAACCTTGCCGTTCCCTAAGCCTAACCCTAGGCCGGCACGGAATCCTACCACCAACCCTACACGTTACCCTACGCCGTACCCTAATCCTAACCCATGCGTCAGCAGGTACCCTGACCCTAACACATTTCCATACCCTCACCTGTGCCCTAAACCTTGCAGTTCCCTAACCCTAACCCTAGCCCGGAATGGAAACCTACCACCAACCCTACACCTTACCCTACACCGTACCCTAATCCTAATCCATACGCTGACACTGACCCGTGCGTCAGCACGTACCCTGACCCTAACATGTTTCCGTACACTCACCTGTGCCCTAAACCTTGCCGTTCCCTAACCCTAACCCTAGCCCGGAACGGAAACCTACCACCATCCCTACACCTTACCCTACGCCGTACCCTAATCTTAATCTGTACGCTGACAATGACCCGTGCGTCAGCACATACCCTGACCCTAAAACGTTTCCGTACCCTCACCTGTGCCCTAAACCTTGCCGTTCCCTAAGGCTAACCCTAGCCCGGCACGGAATTCTACCACCAACCCCACACGTTACCCTACGCCGTACCCTAATCCTAACCCGTGCGTCAGCATGTACCCTGACCCTAACACGTTTCCGTACCCTCACCTGTGCCCTAAACCTTGCAGTTCCCTAACCCTAACCCTAGCCCGGAATGGAAACCTACCACCAACCCTACACCTTACCCTACACCGTACCCTAATCCTAATCCATACTCTGACACTGACCCGTGCGCCAGCACGTACCCTGACCCTAACATGTTTCCGTACACTCACCTGTGCCCTAAACCTTGCCGTTCCCTAACCGTAACCCTAGCCCGGAACGGAAACCTACCACCATCCCTACACCTTACCCTACGCCGTACCCTAATCTTAATCTGTACGCTGACAATGACCCGTGCGTCAGCACATACCCTGACCCTAACACGTTTCCGTACCCTCACCTGTGCCCTAAACCTTGCCGTTCCCTAAGGCTAACCCTAGCCCGGCACGGAATTCTACCACCAACCCCACACGTTACCCTACGCCGTACCCTAATCCTAACCCGTGCGTCAGCATGTACCCTGACCCTAACACGTTTCCGTACCCTCACCTGTGCCCTAAACCTTGCAGTTCCCTAACCCTAACCCTAGCCCGGAAAGGAAACCTACCACCAACCCTACACCTTACCTTACTCCGTAACCTAATCCTAATCCGTACGCTGACACTGACCCCTGCGTAAGCACGTACCCTGACCCTAACATGTTTCCATACACTCACCTGAGCCCTAAACCTTGCCGTTCCCTAACCCTAACCCTAGCCCGGAACGGAAACCTACCACCATCCCTACACCTTACACTACGCCGTACCCTAATCCTAATCTGTACGCTGACAATGACCAGTGCGTCAGCACATACCCTGACCCTAACACGTTTCCGTACCCTCACCGGTGCCCTAAACCTTGCCGTTCCCTAAGCCTAACCCTAGGCCAGCACAGAATTCTACCACCAACCCTACACGTTACCCTACGCCGTACCCTAATCCTAACCCGTGCGTCAGCATGTACCCTGACCCTAACACGTTTCCTTACCCTCACCTGTGCCCTAAACCTTGCAGTTCCCTAACCCTAACCCTAGCCCGGAACGGAAACCTACCACCATCCCTACACCTTACCCTACGCCGTACCCTAATCCTAATCCGTACGCTGACACTGACCCGTGCGTCAGCAAGTACCCTGACCCTAACACGTTTCCGTACCCTCACCTGTGTCCTAATCCTTGCCGTTCCCTAACCCTAACCCTAGAGTTAAATGGAAACCTACCACAAAACCTACACCTTACCCTACGCCATACCCTAATCTTAATCCGTACGCTGACACTGACCCGTGGGTCAGCACGTACCCTGACCCTAACACGTTTCCTTACCCTCACCTGTGCCCTAAACCTTACAGTTCCCTAACCCTAACCCTAGCCCGGAATGGAAACCTACCACCAACTCTACACCTTACCCTACACCGTACCCTAATCCTAACCCGTGCGTCAGCATGTACCCTGACGCTAACACGTTTCCGTACCCTCACCTGTGTCCTAAACATTGCCGTTCCCTAACCCTAGCGCGGAATGGAAACCTACCACAAAACCTGCACCTTACCCTACGCCGTACCCTAATCCTAACCCGTGCGTCAGCACATACCCTGACCCTAACACGTTTCCGTACCCTCACCTGTGCCCTAAACCTTGCAGTTCCCTAACCCTAACCCTAGCCCAGAACGGAAACCTACCACCAACCCTACACCTTACCCTACGCCGTACCCTAATCCTAATCCGTACGCTGACACTAACCAGTGCGTCAGCAAGTACCCTGACCCTAACACGTTTCGGTACCCTCACCTGTGTGCAAAACCTTGCAATTCCCTAACCCTAACCCTAGCGAGGAATGGAAACCTACCACAAAACCTACACCTTACCCTACGACATACCCTAATCCTAATCCGTACGCTGACACTGACCCGTGCGTCAGCACGTACCCTGACCCTAACATGTTTCCGTACACTCACCTGTGCCGTAAACCTTGCCGTTCCCTAACCCTAACCCTAGCCCGGAACGGAAACCTACCACCATCCGCACACATTACCCTACGCCGTAGCCTAATCCTAAACTGTACGCTGACAACGACCCGTGCGTCAGCACACACCCTGACCCTAACACGTTTCCGTAACCTCACCTGTGCCCTAAACCTTGCCGTTCCCTAAGCCTAACCCTAGGCCGGCACGGAATCCTACCACCAACCCTACACGTTACCCTACGCCGTACCCTAATCCTAACCCGTGCGTCAGCATGTACCCTAACCCTAACACGTTTCCGTACCCTCACCTGTGCCCTAAACCTTGCAGTTCCCTAACCCTAACCCTAGCCCGGAAAGGAAACCTACCACCAACCCTACACCTTACCTTACGCCGTAACCTAATCCTGATCCGTACGCTGACACTGACCCATGCGTAAGCACGTACCCTGACCCTAACATGTTTCCGTACACTCACCTGTGCCCTAAACCTTGCCGTTCCCTAACCCTAACCCTAGCCAAGAACGGAAACCTACCACCATCCCTACATCTTACCCTACACCGTACCCTAATCCTAATCTGTACGCTGACAATGACCCGTGCGTCAGCACATACCCTGACCCTAACACGTTTCCGTACCCTCACCTGTGCCCTAAACCTTGCCATTCCCTAAGCCTAACCCTAGCCCGGCACGGAATTCTACCACCAACCCCACACGATACCCTACGCCGTACCCTAATCCTAACCAGTGCGTCAGCATGTACCCTGACCCTAACACGTTTCCTTACACTCACCTGTGCCCTAAACCTTGCAGTTCCCTAACCCAGCCCTAGCCCGGAACGGAAACCTACCACCAACCCTACACCTTACCCTACGCCGTACCCTAATCCTAATCCGTACGCTGACACTAACCCGTGCGTCAGCAAGTACCCTGACCCTAACACGTTTCCGTACCCTCACCTGCGTCCGTAGCCTTGCCGTTCCCTAACACTAACCCTAGCGAAGAATGGAAACCTACCACAAAACCTACACCTTACCCTACGCCATACCCTATTCCTAATCCGTACGCTGACACTGACCCGTGCGCCAGCACGTACCCTGACCCTAACACGTTTCCGTACACTCACCTGTGCCCTAAACCTTGCCGTTCCCTAACCCTAACGCTAGCCCGGAACGGAAACCTACCACCATCCCTACACCTTACCCTACGCTGTACCCTAATTATAATATGTACGCTGACAATGACCCGTGCGTCAGCCCATACCCTGACCCTAACACTTTTCCGTACACTCACCTGTGCCCTAAACCTTGCCGTTCCCTAAGCCTAACCCTAGGCCGGCACGGAATTCTACCACCAACCCTACACGTTACCCTACACCGTACCCTAATCCTAACCCGTGGGTCAGCATGTACCCTGACCCTAACACATTTCCGTATCCTCACCTGTGCCCTAAACCTTGCAGTTCCCTAACCCTAACCCTTACCCGGAACGGAAACCTACCACCAACCCTACACCTTACCCTACGCCGTACCCTAATCCTAATCCGTATGCTGACACAGACACGTGCATCAGCAAGTACTCTGAACCTAACACGTTTCCGTACCCACACCTGTGCCCTAAACCTTGCCGTTCCCTAACCCTAACCCTAGCCAAGAATGGAAACCTAACACGATCCCTACACCTTACCCTACGCCATACCCTAATCCTAATCTGTACGCTGACAATGACCCGTGCGTCAGCACATACCCTGACACTAACACGTTTCCGTACCCTCACCTGTGCCCTAAACCTTCCATTTCCCTAACCCTAACCCTAGCCAGGAACGGAAACCTACCACCAACCCTACACCTTACCCTACGCTGTACCCTAATCCTAATCCATACGCTGACACTGACCCGTGCGTCAGCAAGTACCCTGACCCTAACACTTTTCCGTACCCACACCTGTGTCCTAAACCTTGCCGTTCCCTAACCCTAACCCTAGCCCGGAACGGAAACCTACCACCATCCCCACACCTTACCCTACGCCGTAGCCTAATCCTAAACTGTACGCTGACAACGACCCGTGAGTCAGCACACACCCTGACCCTAACACGTTTCCGTAACCTCACCTGTGCCCTAAACCTTGCCGTTCCCTAAGCCTAACCCTAGGCCGGCACGGAATCCTACCACCAACCCTACACGTTACCCTACGCCGTACCCTAATCCTAACCCATGCGTCAGCAGGTACCCTGACCCTAACACATTTCCATACCCTCACCTGTGCCCTAAACCTTGCAGTTCCCTAACCCTAACCCTAGCCCGGAATGGAAACCTACCACCAACCCTACACCTTACCCTACACCGTACCCTAATCCTAATCCATACGCTGACACTGACCCGTGCGTCAGCACGTACCCTGACCCTAACATGTTTCCGTACACTCACCTGTGCCCTAAACCTTGCCGTTCCCTAACCCTAACCCTAGCCCGGAACGGAAACCTACCACCATCCCTACACCTTACCCTACGCCGTACCCTAATCTTAATTTGTACGCTGACAATGACCCGTGCGTCAGCACATACCCTGACCCTAAAACGTTTCCGTACCCTCGCCTGTGCCCTAAACCTTGCCGTTCCCTAAGGCTAACCCTAGCCCGGCACGGTATTCTACCACCAACCCCACACGTTACCCTACGCCGTACCCTAATCCTAACCCGTGCGTCAGCATGTACCCTGACCCTAACACGTTTCCGTACCCTCACCTGTGCCCTAAACCTTGCAGTTCCCTAAAACTAACCCTAGCCCGGAATGGAAACCTACCACCAACCCTACACCTTACCCTACACCGTACCCTAATCCTAATCCATACGCTGACACTGACCCGTGCGTCAGCACGTACCCTGACCCTAACATGTTTCCGTACACTCACCTGTGCCCTAAACCTTGCCGTTCCCTAACCCTAACCCTAGCCCGGAACGGAAACCTACTACCATCCCTACACCTTACCCTACGCCGTACCCTAATCTTAATCTGTACGCTGACAATGACCCGTGCGTCAGCACATACCCTGACCCTAACACGTTTCCGTACCCTCACCTGTGCCCTAAACCTTGCCGTTCCCTAAGGCTAACCCTAGCCCGGCACGGAATTCTACCACCAACCCCACACGTTACCCTACGCCGTACCCTAATCCTAACCCGTGCGTCAGCATGTACCCTGACCCTAACACGTTTCCGTACCCTCACCTGTGCCCTAAACCTTGCAGTTCCCTAACCCTAACCCTAGCCCGGAAAGAAAACCTACCACCAACCCTACACCTTACCTTACTCCGTAACCTAATCCTAATCCGTACGCTGACACTGACCCCTGCGTAAGCACGTACCCTGACCCTAACATGTTTCCGTACACTCACCTGAGCCCTAAACCTTGCCGTTCCCTAACCCTAACCCTAGCCCGGAACGGAAACCTACCACCATCCCTACACCTTACCCTACGCCGTACCCTAATCCTAATCTGTACGCTGACAATGACCAGTGCGTCAGCACATACCCTGACCCTAACACGTTTCCGTACCCTCACCGGTGCCCTAAACCTTGCCGTTCCCTAAGCCTAACCCTAGGCCAGCACAGAATTCTACCACCAACCCTACACGTTACCCTACGCCGTACCCTAATCCTAACCCGTGCGTCAGCATGTACCCTGACCCTAACACGTTTCCTTACCCTCACCTGTGCCCTAAACCTTGCAGTTCCCTAACCCTAACCCTAGCCCGGAACGGAAACCTACCACCATCCCTACACCTTACCCTACGCCGTACCCTAATCCTAATCCGTACGCTGACACTGACCCGTGCGTCAGCAAGTACCCTGACCCTAACACGTTTCCGTACCCTCACCTGTGTCCTAATCCTTGCCGTTCCCTAACCCTAACCCTAGCGTTAAATGGAAACCTACCACAAAACCTACACCTTACCCTACGCCATACCCTAATCTTAATCCATACGCTGACACTGACCCGTGGGTCAGCACGTACCCTGACCCTAACACGTTTCCGTACCCTCACCTGTGCCCTAAACCTTACAGTTCCCTAACCCTAACCCTAGCCCGGAATGGAAACCTACCACCAACCCTACACCTTACCCTACACCGTACCCTAATCCTAACCCGTGCGTCAGCATGTACCCTGACGCTAACACGTTTCCGTACCCTCACCTGTGTCCTAAACATTGCCGTTCCCTAACCCTAGCGCGGAATGGAAACCTACCACAAAACCTGCACCTTATCCTACGCCGTACCCTAATCCTAACCCGTGCGTCAGCACATACCCTGACCCTAACACGTTTCCGTACCCTCACCTGTGCCCTAAACCTTGCAGTTCCCTAACCCTAACCCTAGCCCGGAACGGAAACCTACCACCAACCCTACACCTTACCCTACGCCGTACCCTAATCCTAATCCGTACGCTGACACTAACCAGTGCGTCAGCAAGTACCCTGACACTAACACGTTTCCGTACCCTCACCTGTGTCCAAAACCTTGCAGTTCCCTAACCCTAACCCTAGCCCGGAATGGAAACCTACCACAAAACCTACACCTTACCCTACAACATACCCTAATCCTAATCCGTACGCTGACACTGACCCGTGCGTCAACACGTACCCTGACCCTAACATGTTTCCGTACACTCACCTGTGCCCTAAACCTTGCCGTTCCCTAACCCTAACCCTAGCCCGGAACGGAAACCTACCACCATCCCTACACCTTACCCTACGCCGTACCCTAATCTTAATTTGTACGCTGACAATGACCCGTGCGTCACCACATACCCTGACCCTAAAACGTTTCCGTACCCTCGCCTGTGCCCTAAACCTTGCCGTTCCCTAAGGCTAACCCTAGCCCGGCACGGAATTCTACCACCAACCCCACACGTTACCCTACGCCGTACCCTAATCCTAACCCGTGCGTCAGCATGTACCCTGACCCTAACACGTTTCCGTACCCTCACCTGTGCCCTAAACCTTGCAGTTCCCTAACCCTAACCCTAGCCCGGAATGGAAACCTACCACCAACCCTACACCTTACCCTACACCGTACCCTAATCCTAATCCATACGCTGACACTGACCCGTGCGTCAGCACGTATCCTGACCCTAACATGTTTCCGTACACTCACCTGTGCCCTAAACCTTGCCGTTCCCTAACCCTAACCCTAGCCCGGAACGGAAACCTACCACCATCCCTACACCTTACCCTACGCCGTACCCTAATCTTAATCTGTACGCTGACAATGACCCGTGCGTCAGCACATACCCTGACCCAAACACGTTTCCGTACCCTCACCTGTGCCCTAAACCTTGCCGTTCCCTAAGGCTAACCCTAGCCCGGCACGGAATTCTACCACCAACCCCACACGTTACCCTACGCCGTACCCTAATCCTAACCCGTGCGTCAGCATGTACCCTGACCCTAACACGTTTCCGTACCCTCACCTGTGCCCTAAACCTTGCAGTTCCCTAACCCTAACCCTAGCCCGGAAAGGAAACCTACCACCAACCCTACACCTTACCTTACTCCGTAACCTAATCCTAATCCGTACGCTGACACTGACCCCTGCGTAAGCACGTACCCTGACCCTAACATGTTTCCGTACACTCACCTGAGCCCTAAACCTTGCCGTTCCCTAACCCTAACCCTAGCCCGGAACGGAAACCTACCACCATCCCTACACCTTACCCTACGCCGTACCCTAATCCTAATCTGTACGCTGACAATGACCAGTGCGTCAGCACATACCCTGACCCTAACACGTTTCCGTACCCTCACCGGTGCCCTAAACCTTGCCGTTCCCTAAGCCTAACCCTAGGCCAGCACAGAATTCTACCACCAACCCTACACGTTACCCTACGCCGTACCCTAATCCTAACCCGTGCGTCAGCATGTACCCTGACCCTAACACGTTTCCTTACCCTCACCTGTGCCCTAAACCTTGCAGTTCCCTAACCCTAACCCTAGCCCGGAACGGAAACCTACCACCATCCCTACACCTTACCCTACGCCGTACCCTAATCCTAATCCGTACGCTGACACTGACCCGTGCGTCAGCAAGTACCCTGACCCTAACACGTTTCCGTACCCTCACCTGTGTCCTAATCCTTGCCGTTCCCTAACCCTAACCCTAGCGTTAAATGGAAACCTACCACAAAACCTACACCTTACCCTACGCCATACCCTAATCTTAATCCATACGCTGACACTGACCCGTGGGTCAGCACGTACCCTGACCCTAACACGTTTCCGTACCCTCACCTGTGCCCTAAACCTTACAGTTCCCTAACCCTAACCCTAGCCCGGAATGGAAACCTACCACCAACCCTACACCTTACCCTACACCGTACCCTAATCCTAACCCGTGCGTCAGCATGTACCCTGACGCTAACACGTTTCCGTACCCTCACCTGTGTCCTAGACATTGCCGTTCCCTAACCCTAGCGCGGAATGGAAACCTACCACAAAACCTGCACCTTACCCTACGCCGTACCCTAATCCTAACCCGTGCGTCAGCACATACCCTGACCCTAACACGTTTCCGTACCCTCACCTGTGCCCTAAACCTTGCAGTTCCCTAACCCTAACCCTAGCCCGGAACGGAAACCTACCACCAACCCTACACCTTACCCTACGCCGTACCCTAATCCTAATCCGTACGCTGACACTAACCAGTGCGTCAGCAAGTACCCTGACCCTAACACGTTTCCGTACCCTCACCTGTGTCCAAAACCTTGCAGTTCCCTAACCCTAACCCTAGCGAGGAATGGAAACCTACCACAAAACCTACACCTTACCCTACAACATACCCTAATCCTAATCCGTACGCTGACACTGACCCGTGCGTCAACACGTACCCTGACCCTAACATGTTTCCGTACACTCACCTGTGCCCTAAACCTTGCCGTTCCCTAACCCTAACCCTAGCCCGGAACGGAAACCTACCACAATCCCCACACCTTACCCTACACCGTAGCCTAATCCTAAACTGTACGCTGACAATGACCCGTGCGTCAGCACATACCCTGACCCTAACACGTTTCCGTAACCTCACCTGTGCCCTAAACCTTGCCGTTCCCTAAGCCTAACCCTAGGCCGGCACGGAATCCTACCACCAACCCTACACGTTACCCTACGCCGTACCCTAATCCTAACCCGTGCGTCAGCATGTACCCTAACCCTAACACGTTTCCGTACCCTCACCTGTGCCCTAAACCTTGCAGTTCCCTAACCCTAACCCTAGCCCGGAAAGGAAACCTACCACCAACCCTACACCTTACTTTATGCCGTAACCTAATCCTGATCCGTACGCTGACACTGACCCATGCGTAAGCACGTACCCTGACCCTAACATGTTTCCGTACACTCACCTGTGCCCTAAACCTTGCCGTTCCCTAACCCTAACCCTAGCCAAGAACGGAAACCTACCACCATCCCTACATCTTACCCTACGCCGTACCCTAATCCTAATCTGTACGCTGACAATGACCCGTGCGTCAGCACATACCCTGACCCTAACACGTTTCCGTACCCTCACCTGTGCCCTAAACCTTGCCATTCCCTAAACCTAACCCTAGCCCGGCACGGAATTCTACCACCAACCCCACACGATACCCTACGCCGTACTCTAATCCTAACCAGTGCGTCAGCATGTACCCTGACCCTAACACGTTTCCTTACCCTCACCTGTGTCCTAAACCTTGCAGTTCCCTAACCCTAACACTAGCCCGGAACGGAAACCTACCACCAACCCTACAACTTACCCTACGCCGTACCCTAATCCTAATCCGTACGCTGACACTAACCCGTGCGTCAGCAAGTACCCTGACCCTAACACGTTTCCGTACCCTCACCTGCGTCCGTAGCCTTGCCGTTCCCTAACACTAACCCTAGCGAAGAATGGAAACCTACCACAAAACCTACACCTTACCCTATGCCATACCCTATTCCTAATCCGTACGCTGACACTGACCCGTGCATCAGCACGTACCCTGACCCTAACATGTTTCCGTACACTCACCTGTGCCCTAAACCTTGCCGTTCCCTAACCCTAACGCTAGCCCGGAACGGAAACCTACCACCATCCCTACACCTTACCCTACGCTGTACCCTAATTCTAATCTGTACGCTGACAATGACCCGTGCGTCAGCACATACCCTGACCCTAACACGTTTCCGTACACTCACCTGTGCCCTAAACCTTGCCGTTCCCTAAGCCTAACCCTAGGCCGGCACGGAATTCTACCACCAACCCTACACGTTACCCTACACCGTTCCCTAATCCTAACCCGTGCGTCAGCACATACCCTGACCCTAACACATTTCCGTATCCTCACCTGTGCCCTAAACCTTGCAGTTCCCTAACCCTAACCCTAGCCCGGAACGGAAACCTACCACCAACCCTACACCTTACCCTACGCCGTACCCTAATCCTAATCCGTACGCTGACACAGACACGTGCATCAGCAAGTACTCTGAACCTAACACGTTTCCGTACCCACACCTGTGCCCTAAACCTTGCCGTTCCCTAACCCTAACCCTAGCCAAGAATGGAAACCTAACACGATCCCTACACCTTACCCTACGCCATACCCTAATCCTAATCTGTACGCTGACAATGACCCGTGCGTCAGCACATACCCTGACACTAACACGTTTCCGTACCCTCACCTGTGCCCTAAACCTTCCATTTCCCTAACCCTAACCCTAGCCAGGAACGGAAACCTACCACCAACCCTACACCTTACCCTACGCCGTACCCTAATCCTAATCCATACGCTGACACTGACCCGTGCGTCAGCAAGAACCCTGACCCTAACACTTTTCCGTACCCACACCTGTGTCCTAAACCTTGCCGTTCCCTAACCCTAACCCTAGCCCGGAACGGAAACCTACCACCATCCCTACACCTTACCATACGCTGTACCCTAATCCTAATCTGTACGCTGACAATGACCCGTGCGTCAGCACATACCCTGACCCTAACACGTTTCCGTACCCTCACCTGTGCCCTAAACCTTGCCGTTCCCTAAGCCTAACCCTAGGCCGGCACGGAATTCTACCACCAACCCCACACGTTACCCTACGCCGTACCCTAATCCTAACCCGTGCGTCAGCATGTACCCTGACCCTAACACGTTTCCGTACCCTCACCTGTGCCCTAAACCTTGCAGTTCCCTAACCCTAACCCTAGCCCGCAATGGAAACCTACCACCAACCCTACACCTTACCCTATGCCGTACCGTAATACTAATCCGTACGCTTACACTGACCCGTGCGTCAGCACGTTCCCTGACCCTAACATGTTTCCGTACACTCACCTGTGCCCTAAACCTTGCCGTTCCCTAACCCTAACCCTAGCCCGGAACGGAAACCTACCACCATCCCTACACCTTACCCTACACCGTACCCTAATCCTAATCTGTACGCTGACAATGACCCGTGCGTCAGCACATACCCTGACCCTAACACGTTTCCGTACCCTCACCTGTGCCCTAAACCTTGCAGTTCCCAAACCCTAACCCTAGCCCGCAATGGAAACCTACCACCAACCCTACACCTTACCCTATGCCGTACCGTAATACTAATCCGTACGCTTACACTGACCCGTGCGTCAGCACGTTCCCTGACCCTAACATGTTTCCGTACACTCACCTGTGCCCTAAACCTTGCCGTTCCCTAACCCTAACCCTAGCCCGGAACGGAAACCTACCACCATCCCTACACCTTACCCTACACCGTACCCTAATCCTAATCTGTACGCTGACAATGACCCGTGCGTCAGCACATACCCTGACCCTAACACGTTTCCGTACCCTCACCTGTGCCCTAAACCTTGCAGTTCCCTAACCCTAACCCTAGCCCGGAACGGAAACCTACCACCAACCCTACACCTTACCCTACGCCGTACCCAAATCCTAATCCGTACGGTGACACTGACCCGTGCGTCAGCAAGTATCCTGACCCTATCACGTTTCCGTACCCTCACCTGTGTCCTAAACCTTGCAGTTCCCTAACCCTAACCCTAGCGAGGAATGGAAACCTACCACAAAACCTACACCTTACCCTACGCAATACCCTAATCCTAATCTGGACGCTGACACTGACCCGTGCATCAGCACGTACCCTGACCCTAACATGTTTCCGTACACTCACCTGTGCCCTAAACCTTGCCATTCCCTAACCCTAAGCCTAGCCCGGAACGGGAACCTACCACCATCCCTACACCTTACCCTACGCCGTACCCTAATCCTAATCTGTACGCTGACAATGACCCGTGCGTCAGCAAGTACCCTGACCCTAACACGTTTCCGTACCCTCACCTGTGCCCTAAACCTTGCCGTTCCCTAAGGCTAACCCTAGCCCGGCACGGAATTCTACCACCAACCCCACACGTTACCCTACGCCGTACCCTAATCCTAACCCGTGCGTCAGCATGTACCCTGACCCTAACACGTTTCCGTACCCTCACCTGTGCCCTAAACCTTGCAGTTCCCTAACCCTAACCCTAGCCCGGAATGGAAACCTACCACCAACCCTACACCTTACCCTACACCGTACCCTAATCCTAATCCATACTCTGACACTGACCCGTGCGCCAGCACGTACCCTGACCCTAACATGTTTCCGTACACTCACCTGTGCCCTAAACCTTGCCGTTCCCTAACCGTAACCCTAGCCCGGAACGGAAACCTACCACCATCCGTACACCTTACCCTACGCCGTACCCTAATCTTAATCTGTACGCTGACAATGACCCGTGCGTCAGCACATACCCTGACCCTAACACGTTTCCGTACCCTCACCTGTGCCCTAAACCTTGCCGTTCCCTAAGGCTAACCCTAGCCCGGCACGGAATTCTACCACCAACCCCACACGTTACCCTACGCCGTACCCTAATCCTAACCCGTGCGTCAGCATGTACCCTGACCCTAACACGTTTCCGTACCCTCACCTGTGCCCTAAACCTTGCAGTTCCCTAACCCTAACCCTAGCCCGGAAAGGAAACCTACCACCAACCCTACACCTTACCTTACTCCGTAACCTAATCCTAATCCGTACGCTGACACTGACCCCTGCGTAAGCACGTACCCTGACCCTAACATGTTTCCATACACTCACCTGAGCCCTAAACCTTGCCGTTCCCTAACCCTAACCCTAGCCCGGAACGGAAACCTACCACCATCCCTACACCTTACCCTACGCCGTACCCTAATCCTAATCTGTACGCTGACAATGACCAGTGCGTCAGCACATACCCTGACCCTAACACGTTTCCGTACCCTCACCGGTGCCCTAAACCTTGCCGTTCACTAAGCCTAACCCTAGGCCAGCACAGAATTCTACCACCAACCCTACACGTTACCCTACGCCGTACCCTAATCCTAACACGTGCGTCAGCATGTACCCTGACCCTAACACGTTTCCTTACCCTCACCTGTGCCCTAAACCTTGCAGTTCCCTAACCCTAACCCTAGCCCCGAACGGAAACCTACCACCATCCCTACACCTTACCCTACGCCGTACCCTAATCCTAATCCGTACGCTGACACTGACCCGTGCGTCAGCAAGTACCCTGACCCTAACACGTTTCCGTACCCTCACCTGTGTCCTAATCCTTGCCGTTCCCTAACCCTAACCCTAGCGTTAAATGGAAACCTACCACAAAACCTACACCTTACCCTACGCCATACCCTAATCTTAATCCGTACGCTGACACTGACCCGTGGGTCAGCACGTACCCTGACCCTAACACGTTTCCTTACCCTCACCTGTGCCCTAAACCTTACAGTTCCCTAACCCTAACCCTAGCCCGGAATGGAAACCTACCACCAACTCTACACCTTACCCTACACCGTACCCTAATCCTAACCCGTGCGTCAGCATGTACCCTGACGCTAACACGTTTCCGTACCCTCACCTGTGTCCTAAACATTGCCGTTCCCTAACCCTAGCGCGGAATGGAAACCTACCACAAAACCTGCACCTTACCCTACGCCGTACCCTAATCCTAACCCGTGCGTCAGCACATACCCTGACCCTAACACGTTTCCGTACCCTCACCTGTGCCCTAAACCTTGCAGTTCCCTAACCCTAACCCTAGCCCGGAAAGGAAACCTACCACCAACCCTACACCTTACCTTACGCCGTAACCTAATCCTGATCCGTACGCTGACACTGACCCATGCGTAAGCACGTACCCTGACCCTAACATGTTTCCGTACACTCACCTGTGCCCTAAACCTTGCCGTTCCCTAACCCTAACCCTAGCCAAGAACGGAAACCTACCACCATCCCTACATCTTACCCTACGCCGTACCCTAATCCTAATCTGTACGCTGACAATGACCCGTGCGTCAGCACATACCCTGACCCTAACACGTTTCCGTACCCTCACCTGTGCCCTAAACCTTGCCATTCCCTAAGCCTAACCCTAGCCCGGCACGGAATTCTACCACCAACCCCACACGATACCCTACGCCGTACCCTAATCCTAACCAGTGCGTCAGCATGTACCCTGACCCTAACACGTTTCCTTACCCTCACCTGTCCCCTAAACCTTGCAGTTCCCTAACCCTAACCCTAGCCCGGAACGGAAACCTACCACCAACCCTACACCTTACCCTACGCCGTACCCTAATCCTAATCCGTACGCTGACACTAACCCGTGCGTCAGCAAGTACCCTGACCCTAACACGTTTCCGTACCCTCACCTGCGTCCGTAGCCTTGCCGTTCCCTAACACTAACCCTAGCGAAGAATGGAAACCTACCACAAAACCTACACCTTACCCTAAGCCATACCCTATTCCTAATCCGTACGCTGACACTGACCCGTGCGCCAGCACGTACCCTGACCCTAACATGTTTCCGTACACTCACCTGTGCCCTAAACCTTGCCGTTCCCTAACCCTAACGCTAGCCTGGAACGGAAACCTACCACCATCCCTACACCTTACCCTACGCTGTACCCTAATTCTAATCTGTACGCTGACAATGACCCGTGCGTCAGCCCATACCCTGACCCTAACACGTTTCCGTACACTCACCTGTGCCCTAAACCTTGCCGTTCCCTAAGCCTAACCCTAGGCCGGCACGGAATTCTACCACCAACCCCACACGTTACCCTACACCGTACCCTAATCCTAACCCGTGGGTCAGCATGTACCCTGACCCTAACACGTTTCCGTACCCTCACCTGTGCCCTAAACCTTGCAGTTCCCTAACCCTAACCCTAGCCCGGAATGGAAACCTACCACCAACCCTACACCTTACCCTACACCGTACCCTAATCCTAATCCATACGCTGACACTGACCCGTGCGTCAGCACGTACCCTGACCCTAACATGTTTCCGTGCACTCACCTGTGCCCTAAACCTTGCCGTTCCCTAACCCTAACCCTAGCCCGGAACGGAAACCTACTACCATCCCTACACCTTACCCTACGCCGTACCCTAATCTTAATCTGTACGCTGACAATGACCCGTGCGTCAGCACATACCCTGACCCTAACACGTTTCCGTACCCTCACCTGTGCCCTAAACCTTGCCGTTCCCTAAGGCTAACCCTAGCCCGGCACGGAATTCTACCACCAACCCCACACGTTACCCTACGCCGTACCCTAATCCTAACCCGTGCGTCAGCATGTACCCTGACCCTAATACGTTTCCGTACCCTCACCTGTGCCCTAAACCTTGCAGTTCCCTAACCCTAACCCTAGCCCGGAAAGGAAACCTACCACCAACCCTACACCTTACCTTACTCCGTAACCTAATCCTAATCCGTACGCTGACACTGACCCCTGCGTAAGCACGTACCCTGACCCTAACATGTTTCCGTACACTCACCTGAGCCCTAAACCTTGCCGTTCCCTAACCCTAACCCTAGCCCGGAACGGAAACCTACCACCATCCCTACACCTTACCCTACGCCGTACCCTAATCCTAATCTGTACGCTGACAATGACCAGTGCGTCAGCACATACCCTGACACTAACACGTTTCCGTACCCTCACCGGTGCCCTAAACCTTGCCGTTCCCTAAGCCTAACCCTAGGCCAGCACAGAATTCTACCACCAACCCTACACGTTACCCTACGCCGTACCCTAATCCTAACCCGTGCGTCAGCATGTACCCTGACCCTAACACGTTTCCTTACCCTCACCTGTGCCCTAAACCTTGCAGTTCCCTAACCCTAACCCTAGCCCGGAACGGAAACCTACCACCATCCCTACACCTTACCCTACGCCGTACCCTAATCCTAATCCGTACGCTGACACTGACCCGTGCGTCAGCAAGTACCCTGACCCTAACACGTTTCCGTACCCTCACCTGTGTCCTAATCCTTGCCATTCCCTAACCCTAACCCTAGCGTTAAATGGAAACCTACCACAAAACCTACACCTTACCCTACGCCATACCCTAATCTTAATCCATACGCTGACACTGACCCGTGGGTCAGCACGTACCCTGACCCTAACACGTTTCCGTACCCTCACCTGTGCCCTAAACCTTACAGTTCCCTAACCCTAACCCTAGCCCGGAATGGAAACCTACCACCAACCCTACACCTTACCCTACACCGTACCCTAATCCTAACCCGTGCGTCAGCATGTACCCTGACGCTAACACGTTTCCGTACCCTCACCTGTGTCCTAAACATTGCCGTTCCCTAACCCTAGCGCGGAATGGAAACCTACCACAAAACCTGCACCTTACCCTACGCCGTACCCTAATCCTAACCCGTGCGTCAGCACATACCCTGACCCTAACACGTTTCCGTACCCTCACCTGTGCCCTAAACCTTGCAGTTCCCTAACCCTAACCCTAGCCCGGAACGGAAACCTACCACCAACCCTACACCTTACCCTACGCCGTACCCTAATCCTAATCCGTACGCTGACACTAACCAGTGCGTCAGCAAGTACCCTGACCCTAACACGTTTCCGTACCCTCACCTGTGTCCAAAACCTTGCAGTTCCCTAACCCTAACCCTAGCGAGGAATGGAAACCTACCACAAAACCTACACCTTACCCTACGCAATACCCTAATCCTAATCCGTACGCTGACACTGACCCGTGCGTCAGCACGTACCCTGACCCTAACATGTTTCCGTACACTCACCTGTGCCGTAAACCTTGCCGTTCCCTAACCCTAACCCTAGCCCGGAACGGAAACCTACCACCATCCGCACACCTTACCCTACGCCGTAGCCTAATCCTAAACTGTACGCTGACAACGACCCGTGCGTCAGCACACACCCTGACCCTAACACGTTTCCGTAACCTCACCTGTGCCCTAAACCTTGCCGTTCCCTAAGCCTAACCCTAGGCCGGCACGGAATCCTACCACCAACCCTACACGTTACCCTACGCCGTACCCTAATCCTAACCCGTGCGTCAGCATGTACCCTAACCCTAACACGTTTCCGTACCCTCACCTGTGCCCTAAACCTTGCAGTTCCCTAACCCTAACCCTAGCCCGGAAAGGAAACCTACCACCAACCCTACACCTTACCTTACGCCGTAACCTAATCCTGATCCGTACGCTGACACTGACCCATGCGTAAGCACGTACCCTGACCCTAACATGTTTCCGTACACTCACCTGTGCCCTAAACCTTGCCGTTCCCTAACCCTAACCCTAGCCAAGAACGGAAACCTACCACCATCCCTACATCTTACCCTACGCCGTACCCTAATCCTAATCTGTACGCTGACAATGACCCGTGCGTCAGCACATACCCTGACCCTAACACGTTTCCGTACCCTCACCTGTGCCCTAAACCTTGCCATTCCCTAAGCCTAACCCTAGCCCGGCACGGAATTCTACCACCAACCCCACATGATACCCTACGCCGTACCCTAATCCTAACCAGTGCGTCAGCATGTACCCTGACCCTAACACGTTTCCTTACCCTCACCTGTCCCCTAAACCTTGCAGTTCCCTAACCCTAACCCTAGCCCGGAACGGAAACCTACCACCAACCCTACACCTTACCCTACGCCGTACCCTAATCCTAATCCGTACGCTGACACTAACCCGTGCGTCAGCAAGTACCCTGACCCTAACACGTTTCCGTACCCTCACCTGCGTCCGTAGCCTTGCCGTTCCCTAACACTAACCCTAGCGAAGAATGGAAACCTACCACAAAACCTACACCTTACCCTAAGCCATACCCTATTCCTAATCCGTACGCTGACACTGACCCGTGCGCCAGCACGTACCCTGACCCTAACATGTTTCCGTACACTCACCTGTGCCCTAAACCTTGCCGTTCCCTAACCCTAACGCTAGCCTGGAACGGAAACCTACCACCATCCCTACACCTTACCCTACGCTGTACCCTAATTCTAATCTGTACGCTGACAATGACCCGTGCGTCAGCCCATACCCTGACCCTAACACGTTTCCGTACACTCACCTGTGCCCTAAACCTTGCCGTTCCCTAAGCCTAACCCTAGGCCGGCACGGAATTCTACCACCAACCCTACACGTTACCCTACACCGTACCCTAATCCTAACCCGTGGGTCAGCATGTACCCTGACCCTAACACATTTCCGTATCCTCACCTGTGCCCTAAACCTTGCAGTTCCCTAACCCTAACCCTAGCCCGGAACGGAAACCTACCACCAACCCTACACCTTACCCTACGCCGTACCCTAATCCTAATCCGTACGCTGACACAGACACGTGCATCAGCAAGTACTCTGAACCTAACACGTTTCCGTACCCACACCTGTGCCCTAAACCTTGCCGTTCCCTAACCCTAACCCTAGCCAAGAATGGAAACCTACCACGATCCCTACACCTTACCCTACGCCATACCCTAATCCTAATCTGTACCCTGACAATGACCCGTGCGTCAGCACATACCCTGACACTAACACGTTTCCGTACCCTCACCTGTGCCCTAAACCTTCCATTTCCCTAACCCTAACCCTAGCCAGGAACGGAAACCTACCACCAACCCTACACCTTACCCTACGCCGTACCCTAATCCTAATCCATACGCTGACACTGACCCGTGCGTCAGCAAGTACCCTGACCCTAACACTTTTCCGTACCCACACCTGTGTCCTAAACCTTGCCGTTCCCTAACCCTAACCCTAGCCCGGAACGGAAACCTACCACCATCCCTACACCTTACCCTATGCCGTACCCTAAGCCTAATCTGTAAGCTGACAATGACCCGTGCGTCAGCACATACCCTCACCCTAACATGTTTCCGTACCCTCACCTGTGCCCTAAACCTTGCCGTTCCCTAAGCCTAACCCTACGCCGGCACGGAATTCTACCACCAACCCTACACGTTACCCTACGCCGTACCCTAATCCTAACCCGTGCGTCAGCATGTACCCTGACCCTAACACGTTTCCGTACCCTCACCTGTGCCCTAAACCTTGCAGTTCCCTAACCCTAACCCTAGCCCGGAACGGAAACGTACCACCAACCCTACACCTTACCCTACGCCGTACCCAAATCCTAATCCGTACGGTGACACTGACCCGTGCGTCAGCAAGTATCCTGACCCTATCACGTTTCCGTACCCTCACCTGTGTCCTAAACCTTGCAGTTCCCTAACCCTAACCCTAGCGAGGAATGGAAACCTACCACAAAACCTACACCTTACCCTACGCAATACCCTAAACCTAATCTGTACGCTGACACTGACCCGTGCATCAGCACGTACCTTGACCCTAACATGTTTCCGTACACTCACCTGTGCCGTGAACCTTGCCATTCCCTAACCCTAACCCTAGCCCGGAACGGAAACCTACCACCATCCCCACACCTTACCCTACGCCGTAGCCTAATCCTAAACTGTACGCTGACAACGACCCGTGAGTCAGCACACACCCTGACCCTAACACGTTTCCGTAACCTCACCTGTGCCCTAAACCTTGCCGTTCCCTAAGCCTAACCCTAGGCCGGCACGGAATCCTACCACCAACCCTACACGTTACCCTACGCCGTACCCTAATCCTAACCCATGCGTCAGCAGGTACCCTGACCCTAACACATTTCCATACCCTCACCTGTGCCCTAAACCTTGCAGTTCCCTAACCCTAACCCTAGCCCGGAATGGAAACCTACCACCAACCCTACACCTTACCCTACACCATACCCTAATCCTAATCCATACGCTGACACTGACCCGTGCGTCAGCACGTACCCTGACCCTAACATGTTTCCGTACACTCACCTGTGCCCTAAACCTTGCCGTTCCCTAACCCTAACCCTAGCCCGGAACGGAAACCTACCACCATCCCTACACCTTACCCTACGCCGTACCCTAATCTTAATCTGTACGCTGACAATGACCCGTGCGTCAGCACATACCCTGACCCTAAAACGTTTCCGTACCCTCACCTGTGCCCTAAACCTTGCCGTTCCCTAAGGCTAACCCTAGCCCGGCACGGAATTCTACCACCAACCCCACACGTTACCCTACGCCGTACCCTAATCCTAACCCGTGCGTCAGCATGTACCCTGACCCTAACACGTTTCCGTACCCTCACCTGTGCCCTAAACCTTGCAGTTCCCTAACCCTAACCCTAGCCCGGAATGGAAACCTACCACCAACCCTACACCTTACCCTACACCGTACCCTAATCCTAATCCATACTCTGACACTGACCCGTGCGCCAGCACGTACCCTGACCCTAACATGTTTCCGTACACTCACCTGTGCCCTAAACCTTGCCGTTCCCTAACCGTAACCCTAGCCCGGAACGGAAACCTACCACCATCCCTACACCTTACCCTACGCCGTACCCTAATCTTAATCTGTACGCTGACAATGACCCGTGCGTCAGCACATACCCTGACCCTAACACGTTTCCGTACCCTCACCTGTGCCCTAAACCTTGCCGTTCCCTAAGGCTAACCCTAGCCCGGCACGGAATTCTACCACCAACCCCACACGTTACCCTACGCCGTACCCTAATCCTAACCCGTGCGTCAGCATGTACCCTGACCCTAACACGTTTCCGTACCCTCACCTGTGCCCTAAACCTTGCAGTTCCCTAACCCTAACCCTAGCCCGGAAAGGAAACCTACCACCAACCCTACACCTTACCTTACTCCGTAACCTAATCCTAATCCGTACGCTGACACTGACCCCTGCGTAAGCACGTACCCTGACCCTAACATGTTTCCATACACTCACCTGAGCCCTAAACCTTGCCGTTCCCTAACCCTAACCCTAGCCCGGAACGGAAACCTACCACCATCCCTACACCTTACCCTACGCCGTACCCTAATCCTAATCTGTACGCTGACAATGACCAGTGCGTCAGCACATACCCTGACACTAACACGTTTCCGTACCCTCACCGGTGCCCTAAACCTTGCCGTTCCCTAAGCCTAACCCTAGGCCAGCACAGAATTCTACCACCAACCCTACACGTTACCCTACGCCGTACCCTAATCCTAACCCGTGCGTCAGCATGTACCCTGACCCTAACACGTTTCCTTACCCTCACCTGTGCCCTAAACCTTGCAGTTCCCTAACCCTAACCCTAGCCCGGAACGGAAACCTACCACCATCCCTACACCTTACCCTACGCCGTACCCTAATCCTAATCCGTACGCTGACACTGACCCGTGCGTCAGCAAGTACCCTGACCCTAACACGTTTCCGTACCCTCACCTGTGTCCTAATCCTTGCCGTTCCCTAACCCTAACCCTAGCGTTAAATGGAAACCTACCACAAAACCTACACCTTACCCTACGCCATACCCTAATCTTAATCCGTACGCTGACACTGACCCGTGGGTCAGCACGTACCCTGACCCTAACACGTTTCCTTACCCTCACCTGTGCCCTAAACCTTACAGTTCCCTAACCCTAACCCTAGCCCGGAATGGAAACCTACCACCAACTCTACACCTTACCCTACACCGTACCCTAATCCTAACCCGTGCGTCAGCATGTACCCTGACGCTAACACGTTTCCGTACCCTCACCTGTGTCCTAAACATTGCCGTTCCCTAACCCTAGCGCGGAATGGAAACCTACCACAAAACCTGCACCTTACCCTACGCCGTACCCTAATCCTAACCCGTGCGTCAGCACATACCCTGACCCTAACACGTTTCCGTACCCTCACCTGTGCCCTAAACCTTGCAGTTCCCTAACCCTAACCCTAGCCCAGAACGGAAACCTACCACCAACCCTACACCTTACCCTACGCCGTACCCTAATCCTAGTCCGTACGCTGACACTAACCAGTGCGTCAGCAAGTACCCTGACCCTAACACGTTTCCGTACCCTCACCTGTGTGCAAAACCTTGCAATTCCCTAACCCTAACCCTAGCGAGGAATGGAAACCTACCACAAAACCTACACCTTACCCTACGACATACCCTAATCCTAATCCGTACGCTGACACTGACCCGTGCGTCAGCACGTACCCTGACCCTAACATGTTTCCGTACACTCACCTGTGCCGTAAACCTTGCCGTTCCCTAACCCTAACCCTAGCCCGGAACGGAAACCTACCACCATCCGCACACCTTACCCTACGCCGTAGCCTAATCCTAAACTGTACGCTGACAACGACCCGTGCGTCAGCACACACCCTGACCCTAACACGTTTCCGTAACCTCACCTGTGCCCTAAACCTTGCCGTTCCCTAAGCCTAACCCTAGGCCGGCACGGAATCCTACCACCAACCCTACACGTTACCCTACGCCGTACCCTAATCCTAACCCGTGCGTCAGCATGTACCCTAACCCTAACACGTTTCCGTACCCTCACCTGTGCCCTAAACCTTGCAGTTCCCTAACCCTAACCCTAGCCCGGAAAGGAAACCTACCACCAACCCTACACCTTACCTTACGCCGTAACCTAATCCTGATCCGTACGCTGACACTGACCCATGCGTAAGCACGTACCCTGACCCTAACATGTTTCCGTACACTCACCTGTGCCCTAAACCTTGCCGTTCCCTAACCCTAACCCTAGCCAAGAACGGAAACCTACCACCATCCCTACATCTTACCCTACGCCGTACCCTAATCCTAATCTGTACGCTGACAATGACCCGTGCGTCAGCACATACCCTGACCCTAACACGTTTCCGTACCCTCACCTGTGCCCTAAACCTTGCCATTCCCTAAGCCTAACCCTAGCCCGGCACGGAATTCTACCACCAACCCCACACGATACCCTACGCCGTACCCTAATCCTAACCAGTGCGTCAGCATGTACCCTGACCCTAACACGTTTCCTTACCCTCACCTGTGCCCTAAACCTTGCAGTTCCCTAACCCAGCCCTAGCCCGGAACGGAAACCTACCACCAACCCTACACCTTACCCTACGCCGTACCCTAATCCTAATCCGTACGCTGACACTAACCCGTGCGTCAGCAAGTACCCTGACCCTAACACGTTTCCGTACCCTCACCTGCGTCCGTAGCCTTGCCGTTCCCTAACACTAACCCTAGCGAAGAATGGAAACCTACCACAAAACCTACACCTTACCCTACGCCATACCCTATTCCTAATCCGTACGCTGACACTGACCCGTGCGCCAGCACGTACCCTGACCCTAACACGTTTCCGTACACTCACCTGTGCCCTAAACCTTGCCGTTCCCTAACCCTAACGCTAGCCCGGAACGGAAACCTACCACCATCCCTACACCTTACCCTACGCTGTACCCTAATTATAATATGTACGCTGACAATGACCCGTGCGTCAGCCCATACCCTGACCCTAACACTTTTCCGTACACTCACCTGTGCCCTAAACCTTGCCGTTCCCTAAGCCTAACCCTAGGCCGGCACGGAATTCTACCACCAACCCTACACGTTACCCTACACCGTACCCTAATCCTAACCCGTGGGTCAGCATGTACCCTGACCCTAACACATTTCCGTATCCTCACCTGTGCCCTAAACCTTGCAGTTCCCTAACCCTAACCCTTACCCGGAACGGAAACCTACCACCAACCCTACACCTTACCCTACGCCGTACCCTAATCCTAATCCGTACGCTGACACAGACACGTGCATCAGCAAGTACTCTGAACCTAACACGTTTCCGTACCCACACCTGTGCCCTAAACCTTGCCGTTCCCTAACCCTAACCCTAGCCAAGAATGGAAACCTACCACGATCCCTACACCTTACCCTACGCCATACCCTAATCCTAATCTGTACGCTGACAATGACCCGTGCGTCAGCACATACCCTGACACTAACACGTTTCCGTACCCTCACCTGTGCCCTAAACCTTCCATTTCCCTAACCCTAACCCTAGCCAGGAACGGAAACCTACCACCAACCCTACACCTTACCCTACGCTGTACCCTAATCCTAATCCATACGCTGACACTGACCCGTGCGTCAGCAAGTACCCTGACCCTAACACTTTTCCGTACCCACACCTGTGTCCTAAACCTTGCCGTTCCCTAACCCTAACCCTAGCCCGGAACGGAAACCTACCACCATCCCCACACCTTACCCTACGCCGTAGCCTAATCCTAAACTGTACGCTGACAACGACCCGTGAGTCAGCACACACCCTGACCCTAACACGTTTCCGTAACCTCACCTGTGCCCTAAACCTTGCCGTTCCCTAAGCCTAACCCTAGGCCGGCACGGAATCCTACCACCAACCCTACACGTTACCCTACGCCGTACCCTAATCCTAACCCATGCGTCAGCAGGTACCCTGACCCTAACACATTTCCATACCCTCACCTGTGCCCTAAACCTTGCAGTTCCCTAACCCTAACCCTAGCCCGGAATGGAAACCTACCACCAACCCTACACCTTACCCTACACCGTACCCTAATCCTAATCCATACGCTGACACTGACCCGTGCGTCAGCACGTACCCTGACCCTAACATGTTTCCGTACACTCACCTGTGCCCTAAACCTTGCCGTTCCCTAACCCTAACCCTAGCCCGGAACGGAAACCTACCACCATCCCTACACCTTACCCTACGCCGTACCCTAATCTTAATTTGTACGCTGACAATGACCCGTGCGTCAGCACATACCCTGACCCTAAAACGTTTCCGTACCCTCGCCTGTGCCCTAAACCTTGCCGTTCCCTAAGGCTAACCCTAGCCCGGCACGGTATTCTACCACCAACCCCACACGTTACCCTACGCCGTACCCTAATCCTAACCCGTGCGTCAGCATGTACCCTGACCCTAACACGTTTCCGTACCCTCACCTGTGCCCTAAACCTTGCAGTTCCCTAACCCTAACCCTAGCCCGGAATGGAAACCTACCACCAACCCTACACCTTACCCTACACCGTACCCTAATCCTAATCCATACGCTGACACTGACCCGTGCGTCAGCACGTACCCTGACCCTAACATGTTTCCGTACACTCACCTGTGCCCTAAACCTTGCCGTTCCCTAACCCTAACCCTAGCCCGGAACGGAAACCTACTACCATCCCTACACCTTACCCTACGCCGTACCCTAATCTTAATCTGTACGCTGACAATGACCCGTGCGTCAGCACATACCCTGACCCTAACACGTTTCCGTACCCTCACCTGTGCCCTAAACCTTGCCGTTCCCTAAGGCTAACCCTAGCCCGGCACGGAATTCTACCACCAACCCCACACGTTACCCTACGCCGTACCCTAATCCTAACCCGTGCGTCAGCATGTACCCTGACCCTAACACGTTTCCGTACCCTCACCTGTGCCCTAAACCTTGCAGTTCCCTAACCCTAACCCTAGCCCGGAAAGGAAACCTACCACCAACCCTACACCTTACCTTACTCCGTAACCTAATCCTAATCCGTACGCTGACACTGACCCCTGCGTAAGCACGTACCCTGACCCTAACATGTTTCCATACACTCACCTGAGCCCTAAACCTTGCCGTTCCCTAACCCTAACCCTAGCCCGGAACGGAAACCTACCACCATCCCTACACCTTACCCTACGCCGTACCCTAATCCTAATCTGTACGCTGACAATGACCAGTGCGTCAGCACATACCCTGACCCTAACACGTTTCCGTACCCTCACCGGTGCCCTAAACCTTGCCGTTCCCTAAGCCTAACCCTAGGCCAGCACAGAATTCTACCACCAACCCTACACGTTACCCTACGCCGTACCCTAATCCTAACCCGTGCGTCAGCATGTACCCTGACCCTAACACGTTTCCTTACCCTCACCTGTGCCCTAAACCTTGCAGTTCCCTAACCCTAACCCTAGCCCGGAACGGAAACCTACCACCATCCCTACACCTTACCCTACGCCGTACCCTAATCCTAATCCGTACGCTGACACTGACCCGTGCGTCAGCAAGTACCCTGACCCTAACACGTTTCCGTACCCTCACCTGTGTCCTAATCCTTGCCGTTCCCTAACCCTAACCCTAGCGTTAAATGGAAACCTACCACAAAACCTACACCTTACCCTACGCCATACCCTAATCTTAATCCGTACGCTGACACTGACCCGTGGGTCAGCACGTACCCTGACCCTAACACGTTTCCTTACCCTCACCTGTGCCCTAAACCTTACAGTTCCCTAACCCTAACCCTAGCCCGGAATGGAAACCTACCACCAACTCTACACCTTACCCTACACCGTACCCTAATCCTAACCCGTGCGTCAGCATGTACCCTGACGCTAACACGTTTCCGTACCCTCACCTGTGTCCTAAACATTGCCGTTCCCTAACCCTAGCGCGGAATGGAAACCTACCACAAAACCTGCACCTTACCCTACGCCGTACCCTAATCCTAACCCGTGCGTCAGCACATACCCTGACCCTAACACGTTTCCGTACCCTCACCTGTGCCCTAAACCTTGCAGTTCCCTAACCCTAACCCTAGCCCAGAACGGAAACCTACCACCAACCCTACACCTTACCCTACGCCGTACCCTAATCCTAATCCGTACGCTGACACTAACCAGTGCGTCAGCAAGTACCCTGACCCTAACACGTTTCGGTACCCTCACCTGTGTGCAAAACCTTGCAATTCCCTAACCCTAACCCTAGCGAGGAATGGAAACCTACCACAAAACCTACACCTTACCCTACGACATACCCTAATCCTAATCCGTACGCTGACACTGACCCGTGCGTCAGCACGTACCCTGACCCTAACATGTTTCCGTACACTCACCTGTGCCGTAAACCTTGCCGTTCCCTAACCCTAACCCTAGCCCGGAACGGAAACCTACCACCATCTGCACACCTTACCCTACGCCGTAGCCTAATCCTAAACTGTACGCTGACAACGACCCGTGCGTCAGCACACACCCTGACCCTAACACGTTTCCGTAACCTCACCTGTGCCCTAAACCTTGCCGTTCCCTAAGCCTAACCCTAGGCCGGCACGGAATCCTACCACCAACCCTACACGTTACCCTACGCCGTACCCTAATCCTAACCCGTGCGTCAGCATGTACCCTAACCCTAACACGTTTCCGTACCCTCACCTGTGCCCTAAACCTTGCAGTTCCCTAACCCTAACCCTAGCCCGGAAAGGAAACCTACCACCAACCCTACACCTTACCTTACGCCGTAACCTAATCCTGATCCGTACGCTGACACTGACCCATGCGTAAGCACGTACCCTGACCCTAACATGTTTCCGTACACTCACCTGTGCCCTAAACCTTGCCGTTCCCTAACCCTAACCCTAGCCAAGAACGGAAACCTACCACCATCCCTACATCTTACCCTACGCCGTACCCTAATCCTAATCTGTACGCTGACAATGACCCGTGCGTCAACACATACCCTGACCCTAACACGTTTCCGTACCCTCACCTGTGCCCTAAACCTTGCCATTCCCTAAGGCTAACCCTAGCCCGGCACGGAATTCTACCACCAACCCCACACGATACCCTACGCCGTACCCTAATCCTAACCAGTGCGTCAGCATGTACCCTGACCCTAACACGTTTCCTTACCCTCACCTGTGCCCTAAACCTTGCAGTTCCCTAACCCAGCCCTAGCCCGGAACGGAAACCTACCACCAACCCTACACCTTACCCTACGCCGTACCCTAATCCTAATCCGTACGCTGACACTAACCCGTGCGTCAGCAAGTACCCTGACCCTAACACGTTTCCGTACCCTCACCTGCGTCCGTAGCCTTGCCGTTCCCTAACACTAACCCTAGCGAAGAATGGAAACCTACCACAAAACCTACACCTTACCCTACGCCATACCCTATTCCTAATCCGTACGCTGACACTGACCCGTGCGCCAGCACGTACCCTGACCCTAACACGTTTCCGTACACTCACCTGTGCCCTAAACCTTGCCGTTCCCTAACCCTAACGCTAGCCCGGAACGGAAACCTACCACCATCCCTACACCTTACCCTACGCTGTACCCTAATTATAATATGTACGCTGACAATGACCCGTGCGTCAGCCCATACCCTGACCCTAACACTTTTCCGTACACTCACCTGTGCCCTAAACCTTGCCGTTCCCTAAGCCTAACCCTAGGCCGGCACGGAATTCTACCACCAACCCTACACGTTACCCTACACCGTACCCTAATCCTAACCCGTGGGTCAGCATGTACCCTGACCCTAACACATTTCCGTATCCTCACCTGTGCCCTAAACCTTGCAGTTCCCTAACCCTAACCCTTACCCGGAACGGAAACCTACCACCAACCCTACACCTTACCCTACGCCGTACCCTAATCCTAATCCGTACGCTGACACAGACACGTGCATCAGCAAGTACTCTGAACCTAACACGTTTCCGTACCCACACCTGTGCCCTAAACCTTGCCGTTCCCTAACCCTAACCCTAGCCAAGAATGGAAACCTACCACGATCCCTACACCTTACCCTACGCCATACCCTAATCCTAATCTGTACGCTGACAATGACCCGTGCGTCAGCACATACCCTGACACTAACACGTTTCCGTACCCTCACCTGTGCCCTAAACCTTCCATTTCCCTAACCCTAACCCTAGCCAGGAACGGAAACCTACCACCAACCCTACACCTTACCCTACGCTGTACCCTAATCCTAATCCATACGCTGACACTGACCCGTGCGTCAGCAAGTACCCTGACCCTAACACTTTACCGTACCCACACCTGTGTCCTAAACCTTGCCGTTCCCTAACCCTAACCCTAGCCCGGAACGGAAACCTACCACCATCCCCACACCTTACCCTACGCCGTAGCCTAATCCTAAACTGTACGCTGACAACGACCCGTGAGTCAGCACACACCCTGACCCTAACACGTTTCCGTAACCTCACCTGTGCCCTAAACCTTGCCGTTCCCTAAGCCTAACCCTAGGCCGGCACGGAATCCTACCACCAACCCTACACGTTACCCTACGCCGTACCCTAATCCTAACCCATGCGTCAGCAGGTACCCTGACCCTAACACATTTCCATACCCTCACCTGTGCCCTAAACCTTGCAGTTCCCTAACCCTAACCCTAGCCCGGAATGGAAACCTACCACCAACCCTACACCTTACCCTACACCGTACCCTAATCCTAATCCATACGCTGACACTGACCCGTGCGTCAGCACGTACCCTGAAACTAACATGTTTCCGTACACTCACCTGTGCCCTAAACCTTGCCGTTCCCTAACCCTAACCCTAGCCCGGAACGGAAACCTACCACCATCCCTACACCTTACCCTACGCCGTACCCTAATCTTAATTTGTACGCTGACAATGACCCGTGCGTCAGCACATACCCTGACCCTAAAACGTTTCCGTACCCTCGCCTGTGCCCTAAACCTTGCCGTTCCCTAAGGCTAACCCTAGCCCGGCACGGTATTCTACCACCAACCCCACACGTTACCCTACGCCATACCCTAATCCTAACCCGTGCGTCAGCATGTACCCTGACCCTAACACGTTTCCGTACCCTCACCTGTGCCCTAAACCTTGCAGTTCCCTAACCCTAACCCTAGCCCGGAATGGAAACCTACCACCAACCCTACACCTTACCCTACACCGTACCCTAATCCTAATCCATACGCTGACACTGACCCGTGCGTCAGCACGTACCCTGACCCTAACATGTTTCCGTACACTCACCTGTGCCCTAAACCTTGCCGTTCCCTAACCCTAACCCTAGCCCGGAACGGAAACCTACTACCATCCCTACACCTTACCCTACGCCGTACCCTAATCTTAATCTGTACGCTGACAATGACCCGTGCGTCAGCACATACCCTGACCCTAACACGTTTCCGTACCCTCACCTGTGCCCTAAACCTTGCCGTTCCCTAAGGCTAACCCTAGCCCGGCACGGAATTCTACCACCAACCCCACACGTTACCCTACGCCGTACCCTAATCCTAACCCGTGCGTCAGCATGTACCCTGACCCTAACACGTTTCCGTACCCTCACCTGTGCCCTAAACCTTGCAGTTCCCTAACCCTAACCCTAGCCCGGAAAGAAAACCTACCACCAACCCTACACCTTACCTTACTCCGTAACCTAATCCTAATCCGTACGCTGACACTGACCCCTGCGTAAGCACGTACCCTGACCCTAACATGTTTCCGTACACTCACCTGAGCCCTAAACCTTGCCGTTCCCTAACCCTAACCCTAGCCCGGAACGGAAACCTACCACCATCCCTACACCTTACCCTACGCCGTACCCTAATCCTAATCTGTACGCTGACAATGACCAGTGCGTCAGCACATACCCTGACCCTAACACGTTTCGGTACCCTCACCGGTGCCCTAAACCTTGCCGTTCCCTAAGCCTAACCCTAGGCCAGCACAGAATTCTACCACCAACCCTACACGTTACCCTACGCCGTACCCTAATCCTAACCCGTGCGTCAGCATGTACCCTGACCCTAACACGTTTCCTTACCCTCACCTGTGCCCTAAACCTTGCAGTTCCCTAACCCTAACCCTAGCCCGGAACGGAAACCTACCACCATCCCTACACCTTACCCTACGCCGTACCCTAATCCTAATCCGTACGCTGACACTGACCCGTGCGTCAGCAAGTACCCTGACCCTAACACGTTTCCGTACCCTCACCTGTGTCCTAATCCTTGCCGTTCCCTAACCCTAACCCTAGCGTTAAATGGAAACCTACCACAAAACCTACACCTTACCCTACGCCATACCCTAATCTTAATCCATACGCTGACACTGACCCGTGGGTCAGCACGTACCCTGACCCTAACACGTTTCCGTACCCTCACCTGTGCCCTAAACCTTACAGTTCCCTAACCCTAACCCTAGCCCGGAATGGAAACCTACCACCAACCCTACACCTTACCCTACACCGTACCCTAATCCTAACCCGTGCGTCAGCATGTACCCTGACGCTAACACGTTTCCGTACCCTCACCTGTGTCCTAAACATTGCCGTTCCCTAACCCTAGCGCGGAATGGAAACCTACCACAAAACCTGCACCTTATCCTACGCCGTACCCTAATCCTAACCCGTGCGTCAGCACATACCCTGACCCTAACACGTTTCCGTACCCTCACCTGTGCCCTAAACCTTGCAGTTCCCTAACCCTAACCCTAGCCCGGAACGGAAACCTACCACCAACCCTACACCTTACCCTACGCCGTACCCTAATCCTAATCCGTACGCTGACACTAACCAGTGCGTCAGCAAGTACCCTGACCCTAACACGTTTCCGTACCCTCACCTGTGTCCAAAACCTTGCAGTTCCCTAACCCTAACCCTAGCGAGGAATGGAAACCTACCACAAAACCTACACCTTACCCTACAACATACCCTAATCCTAATCCGTACGCTGACACTGACCCGTGCGTCAACACGTACCCTGACCCTAACATGTTTCCGTACACTCACCTGTGCCCTAAACCTTGCCGTTCCCTAACCCTAACCCTAGCCCGGAACGGAAACCTACCACCATCCCTACACCTTACCCTACGCCGTACCCTAATCTTAATTTGTACGCTGACAATGACCCGTGCGTCACCACATACCCTGACCCTAAAACGTTTCCGTACCCTCGCCTGTGCCCTAAACCTTGCCGTTCCCTAAGGCTAACCCTAGCCCGGCACGGAATTCTACCACCAACCCCACACGTTACCCTACGCCGTACCCTAATCCTAACCCGTGCGTCAGCATGTACCCTGACCCTAACACGTTTCCGTACCCTCACCTGTGCCCTAAACCTTGCAGTTCCCTAACCCTAACCCTAGCCCGGAATGGAAACCTACCACCAACCCTACACCTTACCCTACACCGTACCCTAATCCTAATCCATACGCTGACACTGACCCGTGCGTCAGCACGTACCCTGACCCTAACATGTTTCCGTACACTCACCTGTGCCCTAAACCTTGCCGTTCCCTAACCCTAACCCTAGCCCGGAACGGAAACCTACCACCATCCCTACACCTTACCCTACGCCGTACCCTAATCTTAATCTGTACGCTGACAATGACCCGTGCGTCAGCACATACCCTGACCCAAACACGTTTCAGTACCCTCACCTGTGCCCTAAACCTTGCCGTTCCCTAAGGCTAACCCTAGCCCGGCACGGAATTCTACCACCAACCCCACACGTTACCCTACGCCGTACCCTAATCCTAACCCGTGCGTCAGCATCTACCCTGACCCTAACACGTTTCCGTACCCTCACCTGTGCCCTAAACCTTGCAGTTCCCTAACCCTAACCCTAGCCCGGAAAGGAAACCTACCACCAACCCTACACCTTACCTTACTCCGTAACCTAATCCTAATCCGTACGCTGACACTGACCCCTGCGTAAGCACGTACCCTGACCCTAACATGTTTCCGTACACTCACCTGAGCCCTAAACCTTGCCGTTCCCTAACCCTAACCCTAGCCCGGAATGGAAACCTACCACCATCCCTACACCTTACCCTACGCCGTACCCTAATCCTAATCTGTACGCTGACAATGACCAGTGCGTCAGCACATACCCTGACCCTAACACGTTTCCGTACCCTCACCGGTGCCCTAAACCTTGCCGTTCCCTAAGCCTAACCCTAGGCCAGCACAGAATTCTACCACCAACCCTACACGTTACCCTACGCCGTACCCTAATCCTAACCCGTGCGTCAGCATGTACCCTGACCCTAACACGTTTCCTTACCCTCACCTGTGCCCTAAACCTTGCAGTTCCCTAACCCTAACCCTAGCCCGGAACGGAAACCTACCACCATCCCTACACCTTACCCTACGCCGTACCCTAATCCTAATCCGTACGCTGACACTGACCCGTGCGTCAGCAAGTACCCTGACCCTAACACGTTTCCGTACCCTCACCTGTGTCCTAATCCTTGCCGTTCCCTAACCCTAACCCTAGCGTTAAATGGAAACCTACCACAAAACCTACACCTTACCCTACGCCATACCCTAATCTTAATCCATACGCTGACACTGACCCGTGGGTCAGCACGTACCCTGACCCTAACACGTTTCCGTACCCTCACCTGTGCCCTAAACCTTACAGTTCCCTAACCCTAACCCTAGCCCGGAATGGAAACCTACCACCAACCCTACACCTTACCCTACACCGTACCCTAATCCTAACCCGTGCGTCAGCATGTACCCTGACGCTAACACGTTTCCGTACCCTCACCTGTGTCCTAGACATTGCCGTTCCCTAACCCTAGCGAGGAATGGAAACCTACCACAAAACCTGCACCTTACCCTACGCCGTACCCTAATCCTAACCCGTGCGTCAGCACATACCCTGACCCTAACACGTTTCCGTACCCTCACCTGTGCCCTAAACCTTGCAGTTCCCTAACCCTAACCCTAGCCCGGAACGGAAACCTACCACCAACCCTACACCTTACCCTACGCCGTACCCTAATCCTAATCCGTACGCTGACACTAACCAGTGCGTCAGCAAGTACCCTGACCCTAACACGTTTCCGTACCCTCACCTGTGTCCAAAACCTTGCAGTTCCCTAACCCTAACCCTAGCGAGGAATGGAAACCTACCACAAAACCTACACCTTACCCTACAACATACCCTAATCCTAATCCGTACGCTGACACTGACCCGTGCGTCAACACGTACCCTGACCCTAACATGTTTCCGTACACTCACCTGTGCCCTAAACCTTGCCGTTCCCTAACCCTAACCCTAGCCCGGAACGGAAACCTACCACAATCCCCACACCTTACCCTACACCGTAGCCTAATCCTAAACTGTACGCTGACAATGACCCGTGCGTCAGCACATACCCTGACCCTAACACGTTTCCGTAACCTCACCTGTGCCCTAAACCTTGCCGTTCCCTAAGCCTAACCCTAGGCCGGCACGGAATCCTACCACCAACCCTACACGTTACCCTACGCCGTACCCTAATCCTAACCCGTGCGTCAGCATGTACCCTAACCCTAACACGTTTCCGTACCCTCACCTGTGCCCTAAACCTTGCAGTTCCCTAACCCTAACCCTAGCCCGGAAAGGAAACCTACCACCAACCCTACACCTTACTTTACGCCGTAACCTAATCCTGATCCGTACGCTGACACTGACCCATGCGTAAGCACGTACCCTGACCCTAACATGTTTCCGTACACTCACCTGTGCCCTAAACCTTGCCGTTCCCTAACCCTAACCCTAGCCAAGAACGGAAACCTACCACCATCCCTACATCTTACCCTACGCCGTACCCTAATCCTAATCTGTACGCTGACAATGACCCGTGCGTCAGCACATACCCTGACCCTAACACGTTTCCGTACCCTCACCTGTGCCCTAAACCTTGCCATTCCCTAAACCTAACCCTAGCCCGGCACGGAATTCTACCACCAACCCCACACGATACCCTACGCCGTACTCTAATCCTAACCAGTGCGTCAGCATGTACCCTGACCCTAACACGTTTCCTTACCCTCACCTGTGTCCTAAACCTTGCAGTTCCCTAACCCTAACACTAGCCCGGAACGGAAACCTACCACCAACCCTACAACTTACCCTACGCCGTACCCTAATCCTAATCCGTACGCTGACACTAACCCGTGCGTCAGCAAGTACCCTGACCCTAACACGTTTCCGTACCCTCACCTGCGTCCGTAGCCTTGCCGTTCCCTAACACTAACCCTAGCGAAGAATGGAAACCTACCACAAAACCTACACCTTACCCTATGCCATACCCTATTCCTAATCCGTACGCTGACACTGACCCGTGCGCCAGCACGTACCCTGACCCTAACATGTTTCCGTACACTCACCTGTGCCCTAAACCTTGCCGTTCCCTAACCCTAACGCTAGCCCGGAACGGAAACCTACCACCATCCCTACACCTTACCCTACGCTGTACCCTAATTCTAATCTGTACGCTGACAATGACCCGTGCGTCAGCACATACCCTGACCCTAACACGTTTCCGTACACTCACCTGTGCCCTAAACCTTGCCGTTCCCTAAGCCTAACCCTAGGCCGGCACGGAATTCTACCACCAACCCTACACGTTACCCTACACCGTACCCTAATCCTAACCCGTGGGTCAGCATGTACCCTGACCCTAACACATTTCCGTATCCTCACCTGTGCCCTAAACCTTGCAGTTCCCTAACCCTAACCCTAGCCCGGAACGGAAACCTACCACCAACCCTACACCTTACCCTACGCCGTACCCTAATCCTAATCCGTACGCTGACACAGACACGTGCATCAGCAAGTACTCTGAACCTAACACGTTTCCGTACCCACACCTGTGCCCTAAACCTTGCCGTTCCCTAACCCTAACCCTAGCCAAGAATGGAAACCTAACACGATCCCTACACCTTACCCTACGCCATACCCTAATCCTAATCTGTACGCTGACAATGACCCGTGCGTCAGCACATACCCTGACACTAACACGTTTCCGTACCCTCACCTGTGCCCTAAACCTTCCATTTCCCTAACCCTAACCCTAGCCAGGAACGGAAACCTACCACCAACCCTACACCTTACCCTACGCCGTACCCTAATCCTAATCCATACGCTGACACTGACCCGTGCGTCAGCAAGAACCCTGACCCTAACACTTTTCCGTACCCACACCTGTGTCCTAAACCTTGCCGTTCCCTAACCCTAACCCTAGCCCGGAACGGAAACCTACCACCATCCCTACACCTTACCATACGCTGTACCCTAATCCTAATCTGTACGCTGACAATGACCCGTGCGTCAGCACATACCCTGACCCTAACACGTTTCCGTACCCTCACCTGTGCCCTAAACCTTGCCGTTCCCTAAGCCTAACCCTAGGCCGGCACGGAATTCTACCACCAACCCCACACGTTACCCTACGCCGTACCCTAATCCTAACCCGTGCGTCAGCATGTACCCTGACCCTAACACGTTTCCGTACCCTCACCTGTGCCCTAAACCTTGCAGTTCCCTAACCCTAACCCTAGCCCGCAATGGAAACCTACCACCAACCCTACACCTTACCCTATGCCGTACCGTAATACTAATCCGTACGCTTACACTGACCCGTGCGTCAGCACGTTCCCTGACCCTAACATGTTTCCGTACACTCACCTGTGCCCTAAACCTTGCCGTTCCCTAACCCTAACCCTAGCCCGGAACGGAAACCTACCACCATCCCTACACCTTACCCTACACCGTACCCTAATCCTAATCTGTACGCTGACAATGACCCGTGCGTCAGCACATACCCTGACCCTAACACGTTTCCGTACCCTCACCTGTGCCGTAAACCTTGCAGTTCCCTAACCCTAACCCTAGCCCGCAATGGAAACCTACCACCAACCCTACACCTTACCCTATGCCGTACCGTAATACTAATCCGTACGCTTACACTGACCCGTGCGTCAGCACGTTCCCTGACCCTAACATGTTTCCGTACACTCACCTGTGCCCTAAACCTTGCCGTTCCCTAACCCTAACCCTAGCCCGGAACGGAAACCTACCACCATCCCTACACCTTACCCTACACCGTACCCTAATCCTAATCTGTACGCTGACAATGACCCGTGCGTCAGCACATACCCTGACCCTAACACGTTTCCGTACCCTCACCTGTGCCCTAAACCTTGCAGTTCCCTAACCCTAACCCTAGCCCGGAACGGAAACCTACCACCAACCCTACACCTTACCCTACGCCGTACCCAAATCCTAATCCGTACGGTGACACTGACCCGTGCGTCAGCAAGTATCCTGACCCTATCACGTTTCCGTACCCTCACCTGTGTCCTAAACCTTGCAGTTCCCTAACCCTAACCCTAGCGAGGAATGGAAACCTACCACAAAACCTACACCTTACCCTACGCAATACCCTAATCCTAATCTGGACGCTGACACTGACCCGTGCATCAGCACGTACCCTGACCCTAACATGTTTCCGTACACTCACCTGTGCCCTAAACCTTGCCATTCCCTAACCCTAAGCCTAGCCCGGAACGGGAACCTACCACCATCCCTACACCTTACCCTACGCCGTACCCTAATCCTAATCTGTACGCTGACAATGACCCGTGCGTCAGCAAGTACCCTGACCCTAACACGTTTCCGTACCCTCACCTGTGCCCTAAACCTTGCCGTTCCCTAAGGCTAACCCTAGCCCGGCACGGAATTCTACCACCAACCCCACACGTTACCCTACGCCGTACCCTAATCCTAACCCGTGCGTCAGCATGTACCCTGACCCTAACACGTTTCCGTACCCTCACCTGTGCCCTAAACCTTGCAGTTCCCTAACCCTAACCCTAGCCCGGAATGGAAACCTACCACCAACCCTACACCTTACCCTACGCCATACCATAATCCTAATCCGTACGCTGACACTGACCCATGCTTCAGCACGTACCCTGACCCTAACATGTTTCCGTACACTCACCTGTGCCCTAAACCTTGCCGTTCCCTAACCCTAACCCTAGCCCGGAACGGAAACCTACCACCATCCCTACACCTTACCCTACGCCGTACCCTAATCCTAATCTGTACGCTGACAATGACCCGTGCGTCAGCACATACCCTGAGCCTAACACGTTTCCGTACCTTCACCTGTGCCCTAAACCTTGCCGTTCCCTAAGCCTAACCATAGCCTGGCACGGAATTCTACCACCAACCCCACACGTTACCCTACGCCGTACCCTAATCCTAACCCGTGCGTCAGCATGTACCCTGACCCTAACACGTTTCTGTACCCTCACCTGTGCCCTAAACCTTGCAGTTCCCTAACCCTAACCCAAGCCCGCAATGGAAACCTACCACCAACCCTACACCTTACCCTACGCCGTACCCTAATCCTAATCCGTACGCTGACACTGACCCATGCGTCAGCACGTACCCTGACCCTAACATGTTTCCGTACACTCACCTGTGCCCTAAACCTTGCCGTACCCTAACCCTAACCCTAACCCAGAACGGAAACCTACCACCATCCCTACACCTTACCCTACGCCGTACCCTAATCCTAATCTGTACGCTGACAATGACCCATGCGTCAGCACATACCCTGACCCTAACATGTTTCCGTACCCTCACCTGTGCCCTAAACCTTGCCGTTCCCTAAGCCTAACCCTAGGCCGGCACGGAATTCTACCACCAACCCTACACGTTACCCTACGCCGTACCCTAATTCTAACCCGTGCGTCAGCATGTACCCTGACCCTAACACGTTTCCGTACACTCACCTGTGCCCTAAACCTTGCAGTTCCCTAACCCTAACCCTAGCCCGGAACAGAAACCTACCACCAACCCTACACCTTACCCTACGCTGTACCCTAATCCTAATCCGTACGCTGACACTGACCCGTGCATCAGCACGTACCCTGAACCTAACACGTTTCCATACCCACACCTGTGTCCTAAACCTTGCCTTTCCCTAACCCTAACCCTAGCCCAAACGGAAACCTACCACCAACCCTAAACCTTACCCTACGCCGTACCCTAATCCTAATCCGTACGCTGACACTGACCCGTGCGTCAGCAAGTACCCTGACCCTAAAACGTTTCCGTACCCTCACCTGTACCCTAAACCTTGCCGTTACCTAAGGCTAACCCTAGGCCGGCACGGAATCCTACCACCAACACTACACGTTACCCTACGCCGTACACTAATCCTAACCCATGCGTCAGCATGTACCCTGACCCTAACACTTTTCCGTACCCTGACCTGTGCCCTAAACCTTGCAGTTCCCTAACCCTAACCCTAGCCCGGAATGGAAACCTACCACCAACCCTACACCTTACCCTACGCCGTACCCTAATCCTAATCCGTACGCTGACACTGACCCGTGCATCAGCACGTACCCTGACCCTAACATGTTTCCGTACACTCACCTCTGCCCTAAACCTTGCCGTTCCCTAAGCCTAACCCTAGGCCAGCACGGAATTCTACCACCAACCCCACACGTTACCCTACGCCGTACCCTAATCCTAACCCGTGCGTCAGCATGTACCCTGACCCTAACACGTTTCCGTACCCTCACCTGTGCCCTAAACCTTGCAGTTCCCTAACCCTAACCCTAGCCCGGAATGGAAACCTACCACCAACCCTACACCTTACTCTATGCCGTACCCTAATACTAATCCGTACGCTTACACTGACCCGTGCGTCAGCACGTTCCCTGACCCTAACATGTTTCCGTACACTCACCTGTGCCCTAAACCTTGCCGTTCCCTAACCCTAACCCTAGCCCGGAACGGAAACCTACCACCATCCCTACACCTTACCCTACACCGTACCCTAATCCTAATCTGTACGCTGACAATCACCCATGCGTCAGCACATACCCTGACCCTAACATGTTTCCGTACCCTCACCTGTGCCCTAAACCTTGCCGTTCCCTAAGCCTAACCCTAGGCCGGCACGGAATTCTACCACCAACCCTACACGTTACCCTACGCCGTAACCTAATCCTAATCCGTACGCTGACACTGACCAGTGCGTCAGCAAGTACCCTGACCCTAACACGTTTCCGTACCCTCACCTGTGTCCAAAACCTTGCAGTTCCCTAACCCTAACCCTAGCGAGGAATGGAAACCTACCACAAAACCTACACCTTACCCTACGACATACCCTAATCCTAATCCGTACGCTGACACTGACCCGTGCGTCAGCACGTACCCTGACCCTAACATGTTTCCGTACACTCACCTGTGCCGTGAACCTTGCCGTTCCCTAACCCTAACTCTAGCCCGGAACGGAAACCTACCACCATCCCCACACCTTACCCTACGCCGTAGCCTAATCCTAAACTGTACGCTGACAACGACCCGTGCGTCAGCACACACCCTGACCCTAACACGTTTCCGTAACCTCACCTGTGCCCTAAACCTTGCCGTTCCCTAAGCCTAACCCTAGGCCGGCACGGAATCCTACCACCAACCCTACACGTTACCCTACGCCGTACCCTAATCCTAACCCATGCGTCAGGAGGTACCCTGACCCTAACACATTTCCATACCCTCACCTGTGCCCTAAACCTTGCAGTTCCCTAACCCTAACCCTAGCCCGGAATGGAAACCTACCACCAACCCTACACCTTACCCTACACCGTACCCTAATCCTAATCCATACGCTGACACTGACCCGTGCGTCAGCACGTACCCTGACCCTAACATGTTTCCGTACACTCACCTGTGCCCTAAACCTTGCCGTTCCCTAACCCTAACCCTAGCCCGGAACGGAAACCTACCACCATCCCTACACCTTACCCTACGCCGTACCCTAATCTTAATCTGTACGCTGACAATGACCCGTGCGTCAGCACATACCCTGACCCTAACACGTTTCCGTACCCTCACCTGTGCCCTAAACCTTGCCGTTCCCTAAGGCTAACCCTAGCCCGGCACGGAATTCTACCACCAACCCCACACGTTACCCTACGCCGTACCCTAATCCTAACCCGTGCGTCAGCATGTACCCTGACCCTAACACGTTTCCGTACCCTCACCTGTGCCCTAAACCTTGCAGTTCCCTAACCCTAACCCTAGCCCGGAAAGGAAACCTACCACCAACCCTACACCTTACCTTACTCCGTAACCTAATCCTAATCCGTACGCTGACACTGACCCCTGCGTAAGCACGTATCCTGACCCTAACATGTTTCCGTACACTCACCTGAGCCCTAAACCTTGCCGTTCCCTAACCCTAACCCTAGCCCGGAACGGAAACCTACCACCATCCCCACACCTTACCCTACGCCGTACCCTAATCCTAATCTGTACGCTGACAATGACCAGTGCGTCAGCACATACCCTGACCCTAACACGTTTCCGTACCTTCACCTGTGCCCTAAACCTTGCCGTTCCCTAAGCCTAACCATAGCCTGGCACGGAATTCTACCACCAACCCCACACGTTACCCTACGCCGTACCCTAATCCTAACCCATGCGTCAGCATGTACCCTGACCCTAACACGTTTCTGTACCCTCACCTGTGCCCTAAACCTTGCAGTTCCCTAACCCTAACCCAAGCCCGCAATGGAAACCTACCACCAACCCTACACCATACCCTACGCCGTACCCTAATCCTAATCCGTACGCTGACACTGACCCATGCGTCAGCACGTACCCTGACCCTAACATGTTTCCGTACACTCACCTGTGCCCTAAACCTTGCCGTACCCTAACCCTAACCCTAACCCAGACAGGAAACCTACCACCATCCCTACACCTTACCCTACGCCGTACCCTAATCCTAATCTGTACGCTGACAATGACCCATGCGTCAGCACATACCCTGACCCTAACATGTTTCCGTACCCTCACCTGTGCCCTAAACCTTGCCGTTCCCTAAGCCTAACCCTAGGCCGGCACGGAATCCTACCACCAACCCTACACGTTACCCTACGCCGTACCCTAATCCTAACCCGTGCGTCAGCATGTACCCTAACCCTAACACGTTTCCGTACCCTCACCTGTGCCCTAAACCTTGCAGTTCCCTAACCCTAACCCTAGCCCGGAAAGGAAACCTACCACCAACCCTACACCTTACTTTACGCCGTAACCTAATCCTGATCCGTACGCTGACACTGACCCATGCGTAAGCACGTACCCTGACCCTAACATGTTTCCGTACACTCACCTGTGCCCTAAACCTTGCCGTTCCCTAACCCTAACCCTAGCCAAGAACGGAAACCTACCACCATCCCTACATCTTACCCTACGCCGTACCCTAATCCTAATCTGTACGCTGACAATGACCCGTGCGTCAGCACATACCCTGACCCTAACACGTTTCCGTACCCTCACCTGTGCCCTAAACCTTGCCATTCCCTAAACCTAACCCTAGCCCGGCACGGAATTCTACCACCAACCCCACACGATACCCTACGCCGTACTCTAATCCTAACCAGTGCGTCAGCATGTACCCTGACCCTAACACGTTTCCTTACCCTCACCTGTGTCCTAAACCTTGCAGTTCCCTAACCCTAACACTAGCCCGGAACGGAAACCTACCACCAACCCTACAACTTACCCTACGCCGTACCCTAATCCTAATCCGTACGCTGACACTAACCCGTGCGTCAGCAAGTACCCTGACCCTAACACGTTTCCGTACCCTCACCTGCGTCCGTAGCCTTGCCGTTCCCTAACACTAACCCTAGCGAAGAATGGAAACCTACCACAAAACCTACACCTTACCCTATGCCATACCCTATTCCTAATCCGTACGCTGACACTGACCCGTGCGCCAGCACGTACCCTGACCCTAACATGTTTCCGTACACTCACCTGTGCCCTAAACCTTGCCGTTCCCTAACCCTAACGCTAGCCCGGAACGGAAACCTACCACCATCCCTACACCTTACCCTACGCTGTACCCTAATTCTAATCTGTACGCTGACAATGACCCGTGCGTCAGCACATACCCTGACCCTAACACGTTTCCGTACACTCACCTGTGCCCTAAACCTTGCCGTTCCCTAAGCCTAACCCTAGGCCGGCACGGAATTCTACCACCAACCCTACACGTTACCCTACACCGTACCCTAATCCTAACCCGTGGGTCAGCATGTACCCTGACCCTAACACATTTCCGTATCCTCACCTGTGCCCTAAACCTTGCAGTTCCCTAACCCTAACCCTAGCCCGGAACGGAAACCTACCACCAACCCTACACCTTACCCTACGCCGTACCCTAATCCTAATCCGTACGCTGACACAGACACGTGCATCAGCAAGTACTCTGAACCTAACACGTTTCCGTACCCACACCTGTGCCCTAAACCTTGCCGTTCCCTAACCCTAACCCTAGCCAAGAATGGAAACCTAACACGATCCCTACACCTTACCCTACGCCATACCCTAATCCTAATCTGTACGCTGACAATGACCCGTGCGTCAGCACATACCCTGACACTAACACGTTTCCGTACCCTCACCTGTGCCCTAAACCTTCCATTTCCCTAACCCTAACCCTAGCCAGGAACGGAAACCTACCACCAACCCTACACCTTACCCTACGCCGTACCCTAATCCTAATCCATACGCTGACACTGACCCGTGCGTCAGCAAGAACCCTGACCCTAACACTTTTCCGTACCCACACCTGTGTCCTAAACCTTGCCGTTCCCTAACCCTAACCCTAGCCCGGAACGGAAACCTACCACCATCCCTACACCTTACCATACGCTGTACCCTAATCCTAATCTGTACGCTGACAATGACCCGTGCGTCAGCACATACCCTGACCCTAACACGTTTCCGTACCCTCACCTGTGCCCTAAACCTTGCCGTTCCCTAAGCCTAACCCTAGGCCGGCACGGAATTCTACCACCAACCCCACACGTTACCCTACGCCGTACCCTAATCCTAACCCGTGCGTCAGCATGTACCCTGACCCTAACACGTTTCCGTACCCTCACCTGTGCCCTAAACCTTGCAGTTCCCTAACCCTAACCCTAGCCCGCAATGGAAACCTACCACCAACCCTACACCTTACCCTATGCCGTACCGTAATACTAATCCGTACGCTTACACTGACCCGTGCGTCAGCACGTTCCCTGACCCTAACATGTTTCCGTACACTCACCTGTGCCCTAAACCTTGCCGTTCCCTAACCCTAACCCTAGCCCGGAACGGAAACCTACCACCATCCCTACACCTTACCCTACACCGTACCCTAATCCTAATCTGTACGCTGACAATGACCCGTGCGTCAGCACATACCCTGACCCTAACACGTTTCCGTACCCTCACCTGTGCCGTAAACCTTGCAGTTCCCTAACCCTAACCCTAGCCCGCAATGGAAACCTACCACCAACCCTACACCTTACCCTATGCCGTACCGTAATACTAATCCGTACGCTTACACTGACCCGTGCGTCAGCACGTTCCCTGACCCTAACATGTTTCCGTACACTCACCTGTGCCCTAAACCTTGCCGTTCCCTAACCCTAACCCTAGCCCGGAACGGAAACCTACCACCATCCCTACACCTTACCCTACACCGTACCCTAATCCTAATCTGTACGCTGACAATGACCCGTGCGTCAGCACATACCCTGACCCTAACACGTTTCCGTACCCTCACCTGTGCCCTAAACCTTGCAGTTCCCTAACCCTAACCCTAGCCCGGAACGGAAACCTACCACCAACCCTACACCTTACCCTACGCCGTACCCAAATCCTAATCCGTACGGTGACACTGACCCGTGCGTCAGCAAGTATCCTGACCCTATCACGTTTCCGTACCCTCACCTGTGTCCTAAACCTTGCAGTTCCCTAACCCTAACCCTAGCGAGGAATGGAAACCTACCACAAAACCTACACCTTACCCTACGCAATACCCTAATCCTAATCTGGACGCTGACACTGACCCGTGCATCAGCACGTACCCTGACCCTAACATGTTTCCGTACACTCACCTGTGCCCTAAACCTTGCCATTCCCTAACCCTAAGCCTAGCCCGGAACGGGAACCTACCACCATCCCTACACCTTACCCTACGCCGTACCCTAATCCTAATCTGTACGCTGACAATGACCCGTGCGTCAGCAAGTACCCTGACCCTAACACGTTTCCGTACCCTCACCTGTGCCCTAAACCTTGCCGTTCCCTAAGGCTAACCCTAGCCCGGCACGGAATTCTACCACCAACCCCACACGTTACCCTACGCCGTACCCTAATCCTAACCCGTGCGTCAGCATGTACCCTGACCCTAACACGTTTCCGTACCCTCACCTGTGCCCTAAACCTTGCAGTTCCCTAACCCTAACCCTAGCCCGGAATGGAAACCTACCACCAACCCTACACCTTACCCTACGCCATACCATAATCCTAATCCGTACGCTGACACTGACCCATGCTTCAGCACGTACCCTGACCCTAACATGTTTCCGTACACTCACCTGTGCCCTAAACCTTGCCGTTCCCTAACCCTAAGCCTAGCCCGGAACGGAAACCTACCACCATCCCTACACCTTACCCTACGCCGTACCCTAATCCTAATCTGTACGCTGACAATGACCCGTGCGTCAGCACATACCCTGAGCCTAACACGTTTCCGTACCTTCACCTGTGCCCTAAACCTTGCCGTTCCCTAAGCCTAACCATAGCCTGGCACGGAATTCTACCACCAACCCCACACGTTACCCTACGCCGTACCCTAATCCTAACCCGTGCGTCAGCATGTACCCTGACCCTAACACGTTTCTGTACCCTCACCTGTGCCCTAAACCTTGCAGTTCCCTAACCCTAACCCAAGCCCGCAATGGAAACCTACCACCAACCCTACACCTTACCCTACGCCGTACCCTAATCCTAATCCGTACGCTGACACTGACCCATGCGTCAGCACGTACCCTGACCCTAACATGTTTCCGTACACTCACCTGTGCCCTAAACCTTGCCGTACCCTAACCCTAACCCTAACCCAGAACGGAAACCTACCACCATCCCTACACCTTACCCTACGCCGTACCCTAATCCTAATCTGTACGCTGACAATGACCCATGCGTCAGCACATACCCTGACCCTAACATGTTTCCGTACCCTCACCTGTGCCCTAAACCTTGCCGTTCCCTAAGCCTAACCCTAGGCCGGCACGGAATTCTACCACCAACCCTACACGTTACCCTACGCCGTACCCTAATTCTAACCCGTGCGTCAGCATGTACCCTGACCCTAACACGTTTCCGTACACTCACCTGTGCCCTAAACCTTGCAGTTCCCTAACCCTAACCCTAGCCCGGAACAGAAACCTACCACCAACCCTACACCTTACCCTACGCTGTACCCTAATCCTAATCCGTACGCTGACACTGACCCGTGCATCAGCACGTACCCTGAACCTAACACGTTTCCATACCCACACCTGTGTCCTAAACCTTGCCTTTCCCTAACCCTAACCCTAGCCCAAACGGAAACCTACCACCAACCCTAAACCTTACCCTACGCCGTACCCTAATCCTAATCCGTACGCTGACACTGACCCGTGCGTCAGCAAGTACCCTGACCCTAAAACGTTTCCGTACCCTCACCTGTACCCTAAACCTTGCCGTTACCTAAGGCTAACCCTAGGCCGGCACGGAATCCTACCACCAACACTACACGTTACCCTACGCCGTACCCTAATCCTAACCCATGCGTCAGCATGTACCCTGACCCTAACACTTTTCCGTACCCTGACCTGTGCCCTAAACCTTGCAGTTCCCTAACCCTAACCCTAGCCCGGAATGGAAACCTACCACCAACCCTACACCTTACCCTACGCCGTACCCTAATCCTAATCCGTACGCTGACACTGACCCGTGCATCAGCACGTACCCTGACCCTAACATGTTTCCGTACACTCACCTCTGCCCTAAACCTTGCCGTTCCCTAAGCCTAACCCTAGGCCAGCACGGAATTCTACCACCAACCCCACACGTTACCCTACGCCGTACCCTAATCCTAACCCGTGCGTCAGCATGTACCCTGACCCTAACACGTTTCCGTACCCTCACCTGTGCCCTAAACCTTGCAGTTCCCTAACCCTAACCCTAGCCCGGAATGGAAACCTACCACCAACCCTACACCTTACTCTATGCCGTACCCTAATACTAATCCGTACGCTTACACTGACCCGTGCGTCAGCACGTTCCCTGACCCTAACATGTTTCCGTACACTCACCTGTGCCCTAAACCTTGCCGTTCCCTAACCCTAACCCTAGCCCGGAACGGAAACCTACCACCATCCCTACACCTTACCCTACACCGTACCCTAATCCTAATCTGTACGCTGACAATCACCCATGCGTCAGCACATACCCTGACCCTAACATGTTTCCGTACCCTCACCTGTGCCCTAAACCTTGCCGTTCCCTAAGCCTAACCCTAGGCCGGCACGGAATTCTACCACCAACCCTACACGTTACCCTACGCCGTAACCTAATCCTAATCCGTACGCTGACACTGACCAGTGCGTCAGCAAGTACCCTGACCCTAACACGTTTCCGTACCCTCACCTGTGTCCAAAACCTTGCAGTTCCCTAACCCTAACCCTAGCGAGGAATGGAAACCTACCACAAAACCTACACCTTACCCTACGACATACCCTAATCCTAATCCGTACGCTGACACTGACCCGTGCGTCAGCACGTACCCTGACCCTAACATGTTTCCGTACACTCACCTGTGCCGTGAACCTTGCCGTTCCCTAACCCTAACTCTAGCCCGGAACGGAAACCTACCACCATCCCCACACCTTACCCTACGCCGTAGCCTAATCCTAAACTGTACGCTGACAACGACCCGTGCGTCAGCACACACCCTGACCCTAACACGTTTCCGTAACCTCACCTGTGCCCTAAACCTTGCCGTTCCCTAAGCCTAACCCTAGGCCGGCACGGAATCCTACCACCAACCCTACACGTTACCCTACGCCGTACCCTAATCCTAACCCATGCGTCAGGAGGTACCCTGACCCTAACACATTTCCATACCCTCACCTGTGCCCTAAACCTTGCAGTTCCCTAACCCTAACCCTAGCCCGGAATGGAAACCTACCACCAACCCTACACCTTACCCTACACCGTACCCTAATCCTAATCCATACGCTGACACTGACCCGTGCGTCAGCACGTACCCTGACCCTAACATGTTTCCGTACACTCACCTGTGCCCTAAACCTTGCCGTTCCCTAACCCTAACCCTAGCCCGGAACGGAAACCTACCACCATCCCTACACCTTACCCTACGCCGTACCCTAATCTTAATCTGTACGCTGACAATGACCCGTGCGTCAGCACATACCCTGACCCTAACACGTTTCCGTACCCTCACCTGTGCCCTAAACCTTGCCGTTCCCTAAGGCTAACCCTAGCCCGGCACGGAATTCTACCACCAACCCCACACGTTACCCTACGCCGTACCCTAATCCTAACCCGTGCGTCAGCATGTACCCTGACCCTAACACGTTTCCGTACCCTCACCTGTGCCCTAAACCTTGCAGTTCCCTAACCCTAACCCTAGCCCGGAAAGGAAACCTACCACCAACCCTACACCTTACCTTACTCCGTAACCTAATCCTAATCCGTACGCTGACACTGACCCCTGCGTAAGCACGTATCCTGACCCTAACATGTTTCCGTACACTCACCTGAGCCCTAAACCTTGCCGTTCCCTAACCCTAACCCTAGCCCGGAACGGAAACCTACCACCATCCCCACACCTTACCCTACGCCGTACCCTAATCCTAATCTGTACGCTGACAATGACCAGTGCGTCAGCACATACCCTGACCCTAACACGTTTCCGTACCTTCACCTGTGCCCTAAACCTTGCCGTTCCCTAAGCCTAACCATAGCCTGGCACGGAATTCTACCACCAACCCCACACGTTACCCTACGCCGTACCCTAATCCTAACCCATGCGTCAGCATGTACCCTGACCCTAACACGTTTCTGTACCCTCATCTGTGCCCTAAACCTTGCAGTTCCCTAACCCTAACCCAAGCCCGCAATGGAAACCTACCACCAACCCTACACCATACCCTACGCCGTACCCTAATCCTAATCCGTACGCTGACACTGACCCATGCGTCAGCACGTACCCTGACCCTAACATGTTTCCGTACACTCACCTGTGCCCTAAACCTTGCCGTACCCTAACCCTAACCCTAACCCAGACAGGAAACCTACCACCATCCCTACACCTTACCCTACGCCGTACCCTAATCCTAATCTGTACGCTGACAATGACCCATGCGTCAGCACATACCCTGACCCTAACATGTTTCCGTACCCTCACCTGTGCCCTAAACCTTGCCGTTCCCTAAGCCTAACCCTAGGCCGGCACGGAATTCTACCACCAACCCTACACGTTACCCTACGCCGTACCCTAATTCTAACCCGTGCGTCAGCATGTACCCTGACCCTAACACGTTTCCGTACACTCACCTGTGCCCTAAACCTTGCAGTTCCCTAACCCTAACCCTAGCCCGGAACAGAAACCTACCACCAACCCTACACCTTACCCTACGCTGTACCCTAATCCTAATCCGTACGCTGACACTGACCCGTGCATCAGCAAGTACCCTGAACCTAACACGTTTCCATACCCACACCAGTGTCCTAAACCTTGCCTTTCCCTAACCCTAACCCTAGCCCAAACGGAAACCTACCACCAACCCTAAACCTTACCCTACGCCGTACCCTAATCCTAATCCGTACGCTGACACTGACCCGTGCGTCAGCAAGTACCCTGACCCTAAAACGTTTCCGTACCCTCACCTGTACCCTAAACCTTGCCGTTACCTAAGGCTAACCCTAGGCCGGCACGGAATCCTACCACCAACACTACACGTTACCCTACGCCGTACCCTAATCCTAACCCATGCGTCAGCATGTACCCTGACCCTAACACTTTTCCGTACCCTCACCTGTGCCCTAAACCTTGCAGTTCCCTAACCCTAACCCTAGCCAAGAATGGAAACCTACCACCAACCCTACACCTTACCCTACGCCGTACCCTAATCCTAATCCGTACGCTGACACTGACCCGTGCATCAGCACGTACCCTGACCCTAACATGTTTCCGTACACTCACCTGTGCCCTAAACCTTGTCGTTCCCTAAGCCTAACCCTAGGCCAGCACGGAATTCTACCACCAACCCCACACGTTACCCTACGCCGTACCCTAATCCTAACCCGTGCGTCAGCATGTACCCTGACCCTAACACGTTTCCGTACCCTCACCTGTGCCCTAAACCTTGCAGTTCCCTAACCCTAACCCTAGCCCGGAATGGAAACCTACCACCAACCCTACACCTTACCCTGTGCCGTACCCTAATACTAATCCGTACGCTTACACTGACCCGTGCGTCAGCACGTTCCCTGACCCTAACATGTTTCCGTACACTCACCTGTGCCCTAAACCTTGCCGTTCCCTAACCCTAACCCTAGCCCGGAACGGAAACCTACCACCATCCCTACACCTTACCCTACACCGTACCCTAATCCTAATCTGTACGCTGACAATCACCCATGCGTCAGCACATACCCTGACCCTAACATGTTTCCGTACCCTCACCTGTGCCCTAAACCTTGCCGTTCCCTAAGCCTAACCCTAGGCCGGCACGGAATTCTACCACCAACCCTACACGTTACCCTACGCCGTAACCTAATCCTAATCCGTACGCTGACACTGACCAGTGCGTCAGCAAGTACCCTGACCCTAACACGTTTCCGTACCCTCACCTGTGTCCAAAACCTTGCAGTTCCCTAACCCTAACCCTAGCGAGGAATGGAAACCTACCACAAAACCTACACCTTACCCTACGACATACGCTAATCCTAATCCGTACGCTGACACTGACCCGTGCGTCAGCACGTACCCTGACCCTAACATGTTTCCGTACACTCACCTGTGCCGTGAACCTTGCCGTTCCCTAACCCTAACCCTAGCCCGGAACGAAACCTACCACCATCCCCACACCTTACCCTACGCCGTAGCCTAATCCTAAACTGTACGCTGACAACGACCCGTGCGTCAGCACACACCCTGACCCTAACACGTTTCCGTAACCTCACCTGTGCCCTAAACCTTGCCGTTCCCTAAGCCTAACCCTAGGCCGGCACGGAATCCTACCACCAACCCTACACGTTACCCTACGCCGTACCCTAATCCTAACCCATGCGTCAGGAGGTACCCTGACCCTAACACATTTCCATACCCTCACCTGTGCCCTAAACCTTGCAGTTCCCTAACCCTAACCCTAGCCCGGAATGGAAACCTACCACCAACCCTACACCTTACCCTACACCGTACCCTAATCCTAATCCATACGCTGACACTGACCCGTGCGTCAGCACGTACCCTGACCCTAACATGTTTCCGTACACTCACCTGTGCCCTAAACCTTGCCGTTCCCTAACCCTAACCCTAGCCCGGAACGGAAACCTACCACCATCCCTACACCTTACCCTACGCCGTACCCTAATCTTAATCTGTACGCTGACAATGACCCGTGCGTCAGCACATACCCTGACCCTAACACGTTTCCGTACCCTCACCTGTGCCCTAAACCTTGCCGTTCCCTAAGGCTAACCCTAGCCCGGCACGGAATTCTACCACCAACCCCACACGTTACCCTACGCCGTACCCTAATCCTAACCCGTGCGTCAGCATGTACCCTGACCCTAACACGTTTCCGTACCCTCACCTGTGCCCTAAACCTTGCAGTTCCCTAACCCTAACCCTAGCCCGGAAAGGAAACCTACCACCAACCCTACACCTTACCTTACTCCGTAACCTAATCCTAATCCGTACGCTGACACTGACCCCTGCGTAAGCACGTACCCTGACCCTAACATGTTTCCGTACACTCACCTGAGCCCTAAACCTTGCCGTTCCCTAACCCTAACCCTAGCCCGGAACGGAAACCTACCACCATCCCTACACCTTACCCTACGCCGTACCCTAATCCTAATCTGTACGCTGACAATGACCAGTGCGTCAGCACATACCCTGACCCTAACACGTTTCCGTACCCTCACCGGTGCCCTAAACCTTGCCGTTCCCTAAGACTAAACCTAGGCCAGCACAGAATTCTACCACCAACCCTACACGTTACCCTACGCCGTACCCTAATCCTAACCCGTGCGTCAGCATGTACCCTGACCCTAACACGTTTCCTTACCCTCACCTGTGCCCTAAACCTTGCAGTTCCCTAACCCTAACCCGAGCCCGGAACAAAAACTTACCACCAACCCTACACCTTAACCTAGGCCGTACCCTAATCCTAATCCGTACGCTGACACTGACCCGTGCGTCAGCACGTACCCTGACCCTGTTTCCGTACACTCACCTGAGCCCTAAACCTTGCCGTTCCCTAACCCTAACCCTAGACCTGAATGGAAACCTACCAACATCCCTACACCTTACCCTACGCTGTACCCTAATCCTAATCTGTACGCTGACAGTGACCCGTGCGTCAGCACATACCCTGACCCTAACACGTTTCCGTACACTCACCTGTGCCCTAAACCTTGCCATTCCCTAAGCCTAACCCTAGGCCGGCACGGAATCCTACCACCAACCCTACATGTTACCCTACGCCGTACCCTAATCCTAACCCGTGCGTCAGCATGTAACCTGACCCTAACACGTTTCCGTATCCTCACCTGTGCCCTAAACCTTGCAGTTCCCTAACCCTAACCCTAGCCCCGAACGGAACCCTACCACCAACCCTACACCTTACCCGACGCCGTACCCTAATCCTAATCCGTACGCTGACACTGACCCGTGCATCAGCAAGTTCCCTGACCCTAAAAAGTTTCTGTACGCACACCTGTGTCCTAAACCTTGCCGTTCCCTAACCCTAACCCTAGCCCAAACGGAAACCTACCACCTACCCTACACCTTACCCTATGCCGTACCCTAATCCTAATCCGTACGCTGACACTGACCCGTGCGTCAGCAAGTACCCTGACCCTAACACGTTTCCGTACCCTCACCTGTGTCCTAATCCTTGCCGTTCCCTAACCCTAACCCTAGCGTTAAATGGAAACCTACCACAAAACCTACACCTTACCCTACGCCATACCCTAATCTTAATCCGTACGCTGACACTGACCCGTGGGTCAGCACGTACCCTGACCCTAACACGTTTCCGTACCCTCACCTGTGCCCTAAACCTTACAGTTCCCTAACCCTAACCCTAGCCCGGAATGGAAACCTACCACCAACCCTACACCTTACCCTACACCGTACCCTAATCCTAACCCGTGCTTCAGCATGTACCCTGACGCTAACACGTTTCCGTACCCTCACCTGTGTCCTAAACATTGCCGTTCCCTAACCCTAGCGCGGAATGGAAACCTACCACAAAACCTGCACCTTACCCTACGCCGTACCCTAATCCTAACCCGTGCGTCAGCACATACCCTGACCCTAACACGTTTCCGTACCCTCACCTGTGCCCTAAACCTTGCAGTTCCCTAACCCTAACCCTAGACCGGAACGGAAACCTACCACCAACCCTACACCTTACCCTACGCCGTACCCTAATCCTAATCCGTACGCTGACACTAACCAGGGCGTCAGCAAGTACCCTGACCCTAACACGTTTCCGTACCCTCACCTGTGTCCAAAACCTTGCAGTTCCCTAACCCTAACCCTAGCCCGGAATGGAAACCTACCACAAAACCTACACCTTACCCTACAACATACCCTAATCCTAATCCGTACGCTGACACTGACCCGTGCGTCAACACGTACCCTGACCCTAACATGTTTCCGTACACTCACCTGTGCCCTAAACCTTGCCGTTCCCTAACCCTAACCCTATCCCGGAACGGAAACCTACCACCATCCCCAGACCTTACCCTACACCGTAGCCTAATCCTAAACTGTACGCTGACAATGACCCGTGCGTCAGCACATACCCTGACCCTAACACGTTTCCGTAACCTCACCTGTGCCCTAAACCTTGCCATTCCCTAAGCCTAACACTAGCCCGGCACGGAATTCTACCACCAACCCCACACGATACCCTACGCCGTACCCTAATCCTAACCAGTGCGTCAGCATGTACCCTGACCCTAACACGTTTCCTTACCCTCACCTGTGCCCTAAACCTTGCAGTTCCCTAACCCTAACCCTAGCCCGGAACGGAAACCTACCACCAACTCTACACCTTACCCTACGCCTTACCCTAATCCTAATCCGTACGCTGACACTAACCCGTGCGTCAGCAAGTACCCTGACCCTAACACGTTTCCGTACCCTCACCTGCGTCCGAAGCCTTGCCGTTCCCTAACACTAACCCTAGCGAAGAATGGAAACCTACCACAAAACCTACACCTTACCCTACGCCATACCCTATTCCTAATCCGTACGCTGACACTGACCCGTGCGCCAGCACGTACCCTGACCCTAACATGTTTCCGTACACTCACCTGTGCCCTAAACCTTGCCGTTCCCTAACCCTAACGCTAGCCCGGAACGGAAACCTACCACCATCCCTACACCTTACCCTACGCTGTACCCTAATTCTAATCTGTACGCTGACAATGACCCGTGCGTCAGCACATACCCTGACCCTAACACGTTTCCGTACACTCACCTGTGCCCTAAACCTTGCCGTTCCCTAAGCCTAACCCTAGGCCGGCACGGAATTCTACCACCAACCCTACACGTTACCCTACACCGTACCCTAATCCTAACCCGTGGGTCAGCATGTACCCTGACCCTAACACATTTCCGTATCCTCACCTGTGCCCTAAACCTTGCAGTTCCCTAACCCTAGCCCTAGCCCGGAACGGAAACCTACCACCAACCCTACACCTTACCCTACGCCGTACCCTAATCCTAATCCGTACGCTGACACAGACACGTGCATCAGCAAGTATCCTGACCCTATCACGTTTCCGTACCCACACCTGTGCCCTAAACCTTGCCGTTCCCTAACCCTAACCCTAGCCAAGAATGGAAACCTACCACCATCCCTACACCTTACCCTACGCCATACCCTAATCCTAATCTGTACGCTGACAATGACCCGTGCGTCAGCACATACCCTGACACTAACACGTTTCCGTACCCTCACCTGTGCCCGAAACCTTCCATTTCCCTAACCCTAACCCTAGCCAGGAACGGAAACCTACCACCAACCCTACACCTTACCCTACGCCGTACCCTAATCCTAATCCATACGCTGACACTGACCCGTGCGTCAGCAAGTACCCTGACCCTAACACTTTTCCGTACCCACACCTGTGTCCTAAACCTTGCCGTTCCCTAACCCTAACCCTAGCCCGGAACGGAAACCTACCACCATCCCTACACCTTACCCTATGCCGTACCCTAATCCTAATCTGTAAGCTGACAATGACCCGTGCGTCAGCACATACCCTCACCCTAACATGTTTCCGTACCCTCACCTGTGCCCTAAACCTTGCCGTTCCCTAAGCCTAACCCTACGCCGGCACGGAATTCTACCACCAACCCTACACGTTACCCTACGCCGTACCCTAATCCTAACCCGTGCGTCAGCATGTACCCTGACCCTAACACGTTTCCGTACCCTCACCTGTGCCCTAAACCTTGCAGTTCCCTAACCCTAACCCTAGCCCGGAACGGAAACCTACCACCAACCCTACACCTTACCCTACGCCGTACCCAAATCCTAATCCGTACGGTGACACTGACCCGTGCGTCAGCAAGTATCCTGACCCTATCACGTTTCCGTACCCTCACCTGTGTCCTAAACCTTGCAGTTCCCTAACCTTAACCCTAGCGAGGAATGGAATCCTACCACAAAACCTACACCTTACCCTACACAATACCCTAATCCTAATCTGTACGCTGACACTGACCCGTGCATCAGCACGTACCCTGACCCTAACATGTTTCCGTACACTCACCTGTGCCGTGAACCTTGCCATTCCCTAACACTAACCCTAGCCCGGAACGGAAACCTACCACCATCCCCACACCTTACCCTACGCCGTAGCCTAATCCTAAACTGTATGCTGACAACGACCCGTGAGTCAGCACACACCCTGACCCTAACACGTTTCCGTACCCTCACCGGTGCCCTAAACCTTGCCGTTCCCTAAGCCTAACCCTAGGCCAGCACAGAATTCTACCACCAACCCTACACGTTACCCTACGCCGTACCCTAATCCTAACCCATGCGTCAGCATGTACCCTGACCCTAACACGTTTCCTTACCCTCACCTGTGCCCTAAACCTTGCAGTTCCCTAACCCTAACCCGAGCCCGGAACAAAAATTTACCACCAACCCTACACCTTAACCTAGGCCGTACCCTAATCCTAATCCGTACGCTGACACTGACCCGTGCGTCAGCACGTACTCTGACCCTAACATGTTTCCGTACACTCACCTGAGCCCTAAACATTGCCGTTCCCTAACCCTAACCCTAGACCTGAATGGAAACCTACCACCATCCCTACACCTTACCCTACGCTGTACCCTAATCCTAATCTGTACGCTGACAGTGACCCGTGCGTCAGCACATACCCTGACCCTAACACGTTTCCGTACACTCACCTGTGCCCTAAACCTTGCCATTCCCTAAGTCTAACCCTAGGCCGGCACGGAATCCTACCACCAACCCTACATGTTACCCTACGCCATACCCTAATCCTAACCCGTGCGTCAGCATGTACCCTGACCCTAACACGTTTCCGTACCCTCACCTGTGCCCTAAACCTTGCAGTTCCCTAACCCTAACCCTAGCCCGGAACGGAAACCTACCACCAACCCTACACCTTACCCGACGCCGTACCCTAATCCTAATCCGTACGCTGACACTGACCCGTGCATCAGCAAGTTCCCTGACCCTAACAAGTTTCTGTACGCACACCTGTGTCCTAAACCTTGCCGTTTCCTAACCCTAACCCTAGCCCAAACGGAAACCTACCACCAACCCTACACCTTACCCTATGCCGTACCCTAATCCTAATCCGTACGCTGACACTGACCCGTGCGTCAGCAAGTACCCTGACCCTAACACGTTTCCGTACCCTCACCTGTGTCCTAATCCTTGCCGTTCCCTAACCCTAACCCTAGCGTTAAATGGAAACCTACCACAAAACCTACACCTTACCCTACGCCATACCCTAATCTTAATCCGTACGCTGACACTGACCCGTGGGTCAGCACGTACCCTGACCCTAACACGTTTCCGTACCCTCACCTGTGCCCTAAACCTTACAGTTCCCTAACCCTAACCCTAGCCCGGAATGGAAACCTACCACCAACCCTACACCTTACCCTACACCGTACCCTAATCCTAACCCGTGCGTCAGCACATACCCTGACCCTAAAACGTTTCCGTACCCTCACCTGTGCCCTAAACCATGCCGTTCCCTAAGGCTAACCCTAGCCTGGCACGGAATTCTACCACCAACCCCACACGTTACCCTACGTCGTACCCTAATCCTAACCCGTGCGTCAGCATGTACCCTGACCCTAACACATTTCCGTACCCTCACCTGTGCCCTAAACCTTGCAGTTCCCTAACCCTAACCCTAGCCCGGAATGGAAACCTACCACCAACCCTACACCTTACCCTACACCGTACCCTAATCCTAATCCATACGCTGACACTGACCCATGCGTCAGCACGTACCCTGACCCTAACATGTTTCCGTACACTCACCTGTGCCCTAAACCTTGCCGTTCCCTAACACTAACCCTAGCCCGGAACGGAAACCTACCACCATCCCTACACCTTACCCTACGCCGTACCCTAATCTTAATCTGTACGCTGACAATGACCCGTGCGTCAGCACATACCCTGACCCTAACACGTTTCCGTACCCTAACCTGTGCCCTAAACCTTGCCGTTCCCTAAGGCTAACCCTAGCCCGGCACGGAATTCTACCACCAACCCCACACGTTACCCTACGCCGTACCCTAATCCTAACCCGTGCGTCAGCATGTACCCTGACCCTAACACGTTTCCGTACCCTCACCTGTGCCCTAAACCTTGCAGTTCCCTAACCCTAACCCTAGCCCGGAAAGGAAACCTACCACCAACCCTACACCTTACCTTACTCTGTAACCTAATCCTAATCCGTACGCTGACACTGACCCCTGCGTAAGCACGTACCCTGACCCTAACATGTTTCCGTACACTCACCTGAGCCCTAAACCTTGCCGTTCCCTAACCCTAACCCTAGCCCGGAACGGAAACCTACCACCATCCCTACACCTTACCCTACGCCGTACCCTAATCCTAATCTGTACGCTGACAATGACCAGTGCGTCAGCACATACCCTGACCCTAACACGTTTCCGTACCCTCACCGGTCCCCTAAACCTTGCCGTGCCCTAAGCCTAACCCTAGGCCAGCACAGAATTCTACCACCAACCCTACACGTTACCCTACGCCGTACCCTAATCCTAACCCGGGCGTCAGCATGTACCCTGACCCTAACACGTTTCCTTACCCTCACCTGTGCCCTAAACCTTGCAGTTCCCTAACCCTAACCCGAGCCCGGAACAAAAACTTACCACCAACCCTACACCTTAACCTAGGCCGTACCCTAATCCTAATCCGTACGCTGACACTGACCCGTGCGTCAGCACGTACCCTGACCCTAACATGTTTCCGTACACTCACCTGAGCCCTAAACCTTGCCGTTCCCTATCCCTAACCCTAGACCTGAATGGAAACCTACCACCATCCCTACACCTTACCCTACGCTCTACCCTAATCCTAATCTGTACGCTGACAGTGACCCGTGCGTCAGCACATACCCTGACCCTAACACGTTTCCGTACACTCACCTGTGCCCTAAACCTTGCCATTCCCTAAGTCTAACCCTAGGCCGGCACTGAATCCTACCACCAACCCTACATGTTACCCTACGCCGTACCCTAATCCTAACCCGTGCGTCAGCATGTACCCTGACCCTAACACGTTTCCGTACCCTCACCTGTGCCCTAAACCTTGCAGTTCCCTAACCCTAACCCTAGCCCGGAACGGAAACCTACCACCAACCCTACACCTTACCCGACGCCGTACCCTAATCCTAATCCGTACGCTGACACTGACCCGTGCATCAGCAAGTTCCCTGACCCTAACAAGTTTCTGTACGCACACCTGTGTCCTAAACCTTGCCGTTCCCTAACCCTAACCCTAGCCCAAACGGAAACCTACCACCAACCCTACACCTTACCCTACGCCGTACCCTAATCCTAATCCGTACACTGACACTGACCCGTGCGTCAGCAAGTACCCTGACCCTAACACGTTTCCGTACCCTCACCTGTGTCCTAATCCTTGCCGTTCCCTAACCCTAACCCTAGCGTTAAATGGAAACCTACCACAAAACCTACACCTTACCCTACGCCATACCCTAATCTTAATCCGTACGCTGACACTGACCCGTGGGTCAGCACGTACCCTGACCCTAACACGTTTCCGTACCCTCACCTGTGCCCTAAACCTTACAGTTCCCTAACCCTAACCCTAGCCCGGAATGGAAACCTACCACCAACCCTACACCTTACCCTACACCGTACCCTAATCCTAACCCGTGCGTAAGCATGTACCCTGACGCTAACACGTTTCCGTACCCTCACCTGTGTCCTAAACATTGCCGTTCCCTAACCCTAGCGCGGAATGGAAACCTACCACAAAACCTGCACCTTACCCTACGCCGTACCCTAATCCTAACCCGTGCGTCAGCACATACCCTGACCCTAACACGTTTCCGTACCCTCACCTGTGCCCTAAACCTTGCAGTTCCCTAACCCTAACCCTAGCACGGAACGGAAACCTACCACCAACCCTACACCTTACCCTACGCCGTACCCTAATCCTAATCCGTACGCTGACACTAACCAGTGCGTCAGCAAGTACCCTGACCCTAACACGTTTCCGTACCCTCACCTGTGCCCTAAACCTTGCAGTTCCCTAACCCTAACCCTAGCGAGGAATGGAAACCTACCACAAAACCTACACCTTACCCTACAACATACCCTAATCCTAATCCGTACGCTGACACTGACCCGTGCGTCAACACGTACCCTGACCCTAACATGTTTCCGTACACTCACCTGTGCCCTAAACCTTGCCGTTCCCTAACCCTAACCCTAGCCCGGAACGGAAACCTACCACCATCCCCACACCTTACCCTACACCGTAGCCTAATCCTAAACTGTACGCTGACAATGACCCGTGCGTCAGCACATACCCTGACCCTAACACGTTTCCGTAACCTCACCTGTGCCCTAAACCTTGCCGTTCCCTAAGCCTAACCCTAGGCCGGCACGGAATCCTACCACCAACCCTACACGTTACCCTACGCCGTACCCTAATCCTAACCCGTGCGTCAGCATGTACCCTAACCATAACACGTTTCCGTACCCTCACCTGTGCCCTAAACCTTGCAGTTCCCTAACCCTAACCCTTGCCCGGAAAGGAAACCTACCACCAACCCTACACCTTACCTTACGCCGTAACCTAATCCTGATCTGTACGCTGACACTGACCCATGCGTAAGCACGTACCCTGACCCTAACATGTTTCCGTACACTCACCTGTGCCCTAAACCTTGCCGTTCCCTAACCCTAACCCTAGCCAAGAACGGAAACCTACCACCATCCCTACATCTTACCCTACGCCGTACCCTAATCCTAATCTGTACGCTGACAATGACCCGTGCGTCAGCACATACCCTGACCATAACACGTTTCCGTACCCTCACCTGTGCCCTAAACCTTGCCATTCCCTAAGCCTAACCCTAGCCCGGCACGGAATTCTACCACCAACCCCACACGATACCCTACGCCGTACCCTAATCCTAACCAGTGCGTCAGCATGTACCCTGACCCTAACACGTTTCCTTACCCTCACCTGTGCCCTAAACCTTGCAGTTCCCTAACCCTAACCCTAGCCCGGAACGGAAACCTACCACCAACCCTACACCTTACCCTACGCCGTACCCTAATCCTAATCCGTACGCTGACACTAACCCGTGCGTCAGCAAGTACCCTGACCCTAACACGTTTCCGTACCCTCACCTGCGTCCGAAGCTTTGCCGTTCTCTAACACTAACCCTAGCGAAGAATGGAAACCTGCCACAAAACCTACACCTTACCCTACGCCATACCCTATTCCTAATCCGTACGCTGACACTGACCCGTGCGCCAGCACGTACCCTGACCCTAACATGTTTCCGTACACTCACCTGTGCCCTAAACCTTGCCGTTCCCTAACCCTAACGCTAGCCCGGAACGGAAACCTACCACCATCCCTACACCTTACCCTACGCTGTACCCTAATTCTAATCTGTACGCTGACAATGACCCGTGCGTCAGCACATACCCTGACCCTAACACGTTTCCGTACACTCACCTGTGCCCTAAACCTTGCCGTTCCCTAAGCCTAACCCTAGGCCGGCACGGAATTCTACCACCAACCCTACACGTTACCCTACACCGTACCCTAATCCTAACCCGTGGGTCAGCATGTACCCTGACCCTAACACATTTCCGTATCCTCACCTGTGCCCTAAACCTTGCAGTTCCCTAACCCTAACCCTAGCCCGGAACGGAAACCTACCACCAACCCTACACCTTACCCTACGCCGTACCCTAATCCTAATCCGTACGCTGACACAGACACGTGCATCAGCAAGTACTCTGAACCTAACACGTTTCCGTACCCACACCCGTGCCCTAAACCTCGCCGTTCCCTAACCCTAACCCTAGCCAAGAATGGAAACCTACCACCATCCCTACACCTTACCCTACACCATACCCTAATCCTAATCTGTACGCTGACAATGACCCGTGCGTCAGCACATACCCTGACACTAACACGTTTCCGTACCCTCACCTGTGCCCTAAACCTTCCATTTCCCTAACCCTAACCCTAGCCAGGAACGGAAACCTACCACCAACCCTACACCTTACCCTACGCCGTACCCTAATCCTAATCCATACGCTGACACTGACCCGTGCGTCAGCAAGTACCCTGACCCTAACACTTTTCCGTACCCACACCTGTGTCCTAAACCTTGCCGTTCCCTAACCCTAACCCTAGCCCGGAACGGAAACCTACCACCATCCCTACACCTTACCCTATGCCGTACCCTAATCCTAATCTGTAAGCTGACAATGACCCGTGCGTCAGCACATACCCTCACCCTAACATGTTTCCGTACCCTCACCTGTGCCCTAAACCTTGCCGTTCCCTAAGCCTAACCCTACGCCGGCACGGAATTCTACCACCAACCCTACACGTTACCCTACGCCGTACCCTAATCCTAACCCGTGCGTCAGCATGTACCCTGACCCTAACACGTTTCCGTACCCTCACCTGTGCCCTAAACCTTGCAGTTCCCTAACCCTAACCCTAGCCCGGAACGGAAACGTACCACCAACCCTACACCTTACCCTACGCCGTACCCAAATCCTAATCCGTACGGTGACACTGACCCGTGCGTCAGCAAGTATCCTGACCCTATCACGTTTCCGTACCCTCACCTGTGTCCTAAACCTTGCAGTTCCCTAACCCTAACCCTAGCGAGGAATGGAAACCTACCACAAAACATACACCTTACCCTACGCAATACCCTAATCCTAATCTGTACGCTGACACTTACCCGTGCATCAGCACGTACCCTGACCCTAACATGTTTCCGTACACTCACCTGTGCCGTGAACCTTGCCGTTCCCTAACCCTAACCCTAGCCCGGAACGGAAACCTACCACCATCCCCACACCTTACCCTACGCCGTAGCCTAATCCTAAACTGTACGCTGACAACGACCCGTGAGTCAGCACACACCCTGACCCTAACACGTTTCCGTAACCTCACCTGTGCCCTAAACCTTGCCGTTCCCTAAGCCTAACCCTAGGCCGGCGCGGAATCCTACCACCAACCCTACACGTTACCCTACGCCGTACCCTAATCCTAACCCATGCGTCAGCAGGTACCCTGACCCTAACACATTTCCATACCCTCACCTGTGCCCTAAACCTTGCAGTTCCCTAACCCTAACCCTAGCCCGGAATGGAAACCTACCACCAACCCTACACCTTACCCTACACCGTACCCTAATCCTAATCCATACACTGACACTGACCCGTGCGTCAGCACGTACCCTGACCCTAACATGTTTCCGTACACTCACCTGTGCCCTAAACCTTGCCGTTCCCTAACCCTAACCCTAGGCCGGAACGGAAACCTACCACCATCCCTACACCTTACCCTACGCCGTACCCTAATCTTAATCTGTACGCTGACAATGACCCGTGCGTCAGCACATACCCTGACCCTAAAACGTTTCCGTACCCTCACCTGTGCCCTAAACCTTGCCGTTCCCTAAGGCTAACCCTAGCCCGGCACGGAATTCTACCACCAACCCCACACGTTACCCTACGCCGTACCCTAATCCTAACCCGTGCGTCAGCATGTACCCTGACCCTAACACGTTTCCGTACCCTCACCTGTGCCCTAAACCTTGCAGTTCCCTAACCCTAACACTAGCCCGGAAAGGAAACCTACCACCAACCCTACACCTTACCTTACGCCGTAACCTAATCCTAATCCGTACGCTGACACTGACCCGTGCGTAAGCACGTACCCTGACCCTAACATGTTTCCGTACACTCACCTGAGCCCTAAACCTTGCCGTTCCCTAACCCTAACCCTAGCCCGGAACGGAAACCTACCACCATCCCTACACCTTACCCTACGCCGTACCCTAATCCTAATCTGTACGCTGACAATGACCAGTGCGTCAGCACATACCCTGACCCTAACACGTTTCCGTACCCTCACCGGTGCCCTAAACCTTGCCGTTCCCTAAGCCTAACCCTAGGCCAGCACAGAATTCTACCACCAACCCTACACGTTACCCTACGCCGTACCCTAATCCTAACCCGTGCGTCAGCATGTACCCTGACCCTAACACGTTTCCTTACCCTCACCTGTGCCCTAAACCTTGCAGTTCCCTAACCCTAACCCGAGCCCGGAACAAAAACTTACCACCAACCCTACACCTTAACCTAGGCCGTACCCTAATCCTAATCCGTACGCTGACACTGACCCGTGCGTCAGCACGTACCCTGACCCTAACATGTTTCCGTACACTCACCTGAGCCCTAAACCTTGCCGTTCCCTAAGCCTAACCCTAGGCCGGCACGGAATTCTACCACCAACCCTACACGTTACCCTACGCCGTACCCTAATTCTAACCCGTGCGTCAGCATGTACCCTGACCCTAACACGTTTCCGTACCCTCACCTGTGCCCTAAACCTTGCAGTTCCCTAACCCTAACCCTAGCCCGGAACAGAAACCTACCACCAACCCTACACCTTACCCTACGCTGTACCCTAATCCTAATCCGTACGCTGACACTGACCCGTGCATCAGCAAGTACCCTGAACCTAACACGTTTCCATACCCACACCTGTGTCCTAAACCTTGCCTTTCCCTAACCCTAACCCTAGCCCAAACGGAAAACTACCACCAACCCTACACCTTACCCTACGCCGTACCCTAATCCTAATCCGTACGCTGACACTGACCCGTGCGTCAGCAAGTACCCTGACCCTAAAACGTTTCCGTACCCTCACCTGTGCCCTAAACCTTGCCGTTCCCTAAGCCTAACCCTAGGCCGGCACGGAATTCTACCACCAACCCTACACGTTACCCTACGCCGTACCCTAATCCTAACCCATGCGTTAGCATGTACCCTGACCCTAACACTTTTCCGTACCCTCACCTGTGCCCTAAACCTTGCAGTTCCCTAACCCTAACCCTAGCCCGGAATGGAAACCTACCACCAACCCTACACCTTACCCTACGCCGTACCCTAATCCTAATCCGTACGCTGACACTGACCCGTGCATCAGCACGTACCCTGACCCTAACATGTTTTCGTACACTCACCTGTGCCCTAAACCTTGCCGTTCCCTAACCCTAACCCTAGCCCGGAACGGAAACCTACCACCATCCCTACACCTTACCATACGCCGTACCCTAATCCTAATCTGTACGCTGACAATGACCCGTGCGTCAGCACATACCCTGACCCTAACACGTTTCCGTACCCTCACCTGTGCCCTAAGCCTTGCCGTTCCCTAAGCCTAACCCTAGGCCGGCACGGAATTCTACCACCAACCCCACACGTTACCCTACGCCGTACCCTAATCCTAATCCGTACGCTGACACTAACCCGTGCGTCAGCAAGTACCCTGACCCTAACACGTTTCCGTACCCTCACCTGCGTCCGTAGCCTTGCCGTTCCCTAACACTAACCCTAGCGAAGAATGGAAACCTACCACAAAACCTACACCTTACCCTATGCCATACCCTATTCCTAATCCGTACGCTGACACTGACCCGAGCGCCAGCACGTACCCTGACCCTAACATGTTTCCGTACACTCACCTGTGCCCTAAACCTTGCCGTTCCCTAACCCTAACGCTAGCCCGGAACGGAAACCTACCACCATCCCTACACCTTACCCTACGCTGTACCCTAATTCTAATCTGTACGCTGACAATGACCCGTGCGTCAGCACATACCCTGACCCTAACACGTTTCCGTACACTCACCTGTGCCCTAAACCTTGCCGTTCCCTAAGCCTAACCCTAGGCCGGCACGGAATTCTACCACCAACCCTACACGTTACCCTACACCGTACCCTAATCCTAACCCGTGGGTCAGCATGTACCCTGACCCTAACACATTTCCGTATCCTCACCTGTGCCCTAAACCTTGCAGTTCCCTAACCCTAACCCTAGCCCGGAACGGAAACCTACCACCAACCCTACACCTTACCCTACGCCGTACCCTAATCCTAATCCGTACGCTGACACAGACACGTGCATCAGCAAGTACTCTGAACCTAACACGTTTCCGTACCCACAACTGTGCCCTAAACCTTGCCGTTCCCTAACCCTAACCCTAGCCAAGAATGGAAACCTAACACGATCCCTACACCTTACCCTACGCCATACCCTAATCCTAATCTGTACGCTGACAATGACCCGTGCGTCAGCACATACCCTGACACTAACACGTTTCCGTACCCTCACCTGTGCCCTAAACCTTCCATTTCCCTAACCCTAACCCTAGCCAGGAACGGAAACCTACCACCAACCCTACACCTTACCCTACGCCGTACCCTAATCCTAATCCATACGCTGACACTGACCCGTGCGTCAGCAAGAACCCTGACCCTAACACTTTTCCGTACCCACACCTGTGTCCTAAACCTTGCTGTTCCCTAACCCTAACCCTAGCCCGGAACGGAAACCTACCACCATCCCTACACCTTACCATACGCTGTACCCTAATCCTAATCTGTACGCTGACAATGACCCGTGCGTCAGCACATACCCTGACCCTAACACGTTTCCGTACCCTCACCTGTGCCCTAAACCTTGCCGTTCCCTAAGCCTAACCCTAGGCCGGCACGGAATTCTACAACCAACCCCACACGTTACCCTACGCCGTACCCTAATCCTAACCCGTGCGTCAGCATGTACCCTGACCCTAACACGTTTCCGTACCCTCACCTGTGCCCTAAACCTTGCAGTTCCCTAACCCTAACCCTAGCCCGCAATGGAAACCTACCACCAACCCTACACCTTACCCTATGCCGTACCGTAATACTAATCCGTACGCTTACACTGACCCGTGCGTCAGCACGTTCCCTGACCCTAACATGTTTCCGTACACTCACCTGTGCCCTAAACCTTGCCGTTCCCTAACCCTAACCCTAGCCCGGAACGGAAACCTACCACCATCCCTACACCTTACCCTACACCGTACCCTAATCCTAATCTGTACGCTGACAATGACCCGTGCGTCAGCACATACCCTGACCCTAACACGTTTCCGTACCCTCACGTGTGCCCTAAACCTTGCAGTTCCCTAACCCTAACCCTAGCCCGCAATGGAAACCTACCACCAACCCTACACCTTACCCTATGCCGTACCGTAATACTAATCCGTACGCTTACACTGACCCGTGCGTCAGCACGTTCCCTGACCCTAACATGTTTCCGTACACTCACCTGTGCCCTAAACCTTGCCGTTCCCTAACCCTAACCCTAGCCCGGAACGGAAACCTACCACCATCCCTACACCTTACCCTACACCGTACCCTAATCCTAATCTGTACGCTGACAATGACCCGTGCGTCAGCACATACCCTGACCCTAACACGTTTCCGTACCCTCACCTGTGCCCTAAACCTTGCAGTTCCCTAACCCTAACCCTAGCCCGGAACGGAAACCTACCACCAACCCTACACCTTACCCTACGCCGTACCCAAATCCTAATCCGTACGGTGACACTGACCCGTGCGTCAGCAAGTATCCTGACCCTATCACGTTTCCGTACCCTCACCTGTGTCCTAAACCTTGCAGTTCCCTAACCCTAACCCTAGCGAGGAATGGAAACCTACCACAAAACCTACACCTTACCCTACGCAATACCCTAATCCTAATCTGGACGCTGACACTGACCCGTGCATCAGCACGTACCCTGACCCTAACATGTTTCCGTACACTCACCTGTGCCCTAAACCTTGCCATTCCCTAACCCTAAGCCTAGCCCGGAACGGGAACCTACCACCATCCCTACACCTTACCCTACGCCGTACCCTAATCCTAATCTGTACGCTGACAATGACCCGTGCGTCAGCAAGTACCCTGACCCTAACACGTTTCCGTACCCTCACCTGTGCCCTAAACCTTGCCGTTCCCTAAGGCTAACCCTAGGCCGGCACGGAATCCTACCACCAACCCTACACGTTACCCTATGCCGTACCCTAATCCTAACCCGTGCGTCAGCATGTACCCTGACCCTAACACGTTTCCGTACCCTCACCTGTGCCCTAAACCTTGCAGTTCCCTAACCCTAACCCTAGCCCGGAATGGAAACCTACCACCAACCCTACACCTTACCCTACGCCATACCATAATCCTAATCCGTACGCTGACACTGACCCATGCTTCAGCACGTACCCTGACCCTAACATGTTTCCGTACACTCACCTGTGCCCTAAACCTTGCCGTTCCCTAACCCTAAGCCTAGCCCGGAACGGAAACCTACCACCATCCCTACACCTTACCCTACGCCGTACCCTAATCCTAATCTGTACGCTGACAATGACCCGTGCGTCAGCACATACCCTGAGCCTAACACGTTTCCGTACCTTCACCTGTGCCCTAAACCTTGCCGTTCCCTAAGCCTAACCATAGCCTGGCACGGAATTCTACCACCAACCCCACACGTTACCCTACGCCGTACCCTAATCCTAACCCGTGCGTCAGCATGTACCCTGACCCTAACACGTTTCTGTACCCTCACCTGTGCCCTAAACCTTGCAGTTCCCTAACCCTAACCCAAGCCCGCAATGGAAACCTACCACCAACCCTACACCTTACCCTACGCCGTACCCTAATCCTAATCCGTACGCTGACACTGACCCATGCGTCAGCACGTACCCTGACACTAACATGTTTCCGTACACTCACCTGTGCCCTAAACCTTGCCGTACCCTAACCCTAACCCTAACCCAGACAGGAAACCTACCACCATCCCTACACCTTACCCTACGCCGTACCCTAATCCTAATCTGTACGCTGACAATGACCCATGCGTCAGCACATACCCTGACCCTAACATGTTTCCGTACCCTCACCTGTGCCCTAAACCTTGCCGTTCCCTAAGCCTAACCCTAGGCCGGCACGGAATCCTACCACCAACCCTACACGTTACCCTACGCCGTACCCTAATCCTAACCCGTGCGTCAGCATGTACCCTAACCATAACACGTTTCCGTACCCTCACCTGTGCCCTAAACCTTGCAGTTCCCTAACCCTAACCCTTGCCCGGAAAGGAAACCTACCACCAACCCTACACCTTACCTTACGCCGTAACCTAATCCTGATCTGTACGCTGACACTGACCCATGCGTAAGCACGTACCCTGACCCTAACATGTTTCCGTACACTCACCTGTGCCCTAAACCTTGCCGTTCCCTAACCCTAACCCTAGCCAAGAACGGAAACCTACCACCATCCCTACATCTTACCCTACGCCGTACCCTAATCCTAATCTGTACGCTGACAATGACCCGTGCGTCAGCACATACCCTGACCATAACACGTTTCCGTACCCTCACCTGTGCCCTAAACCTTGCCATTCCCTAAGCCTAACCCTAGCCCGGCACGGAATTCTACCACCAACCCCACACGATACCCTACGCCGTACCCTAATCCTAACCAGTGCGTCAGCATGTACCCTGACCCTAACACGTTTCCTTACCCTCACCTGTGCCCTAAACCTTGCAGTTCCCTAACCCTAACCCTAGCCCGGAACGGAAACCTACCACCAACCCTACACCTTACCCTACGCCGTACCCTAATCCTAATCCGTACGCTGACACTAACCCGTGCGTCAGCAAGTACCCTGACCCTAACACGTTTCCGTACCCTCACCTGCGTCCGAAGCTTTGCCGTTCTCTAACACTAACCCTAGCGAAGAATGGAAACCTACCACAAAACCTACACCTTACCCTACGCCATACCCTATTCCTAATCCGTACGCTGACACTGACCCGTGCGCCAGCACGTACCCTGACCCTAACATGTTTCCGTACACTCACCTGTGCCCTAAACCTTGCCGTTCCCTAACCCTAACGCTAGCCCGGAACGGAAACCTACCACCATCCCTACACCTTACCCTACGCTGTACCCTAATTCTAATCTGTACGCTGACAATGACCCGTGCGTCAGCACATACCCTGACCCTAACACGTTTCCGTACACTCACCTGTGCCCTAAACCTTGCCGTTCCCTAAGCCTAACCCTAGGCCGGCACGGAATTCTACCACCAACCCTACACGTTACCCTACACCGTACCCTAATCCTAACCCGTGGGTCAGCATGTACCCTGACCCTAACACATTTCCGTATCCTCACCTGTGCCCTAAACCTTGCAGTTCCCTAACCCTAACCCTAGCCCGGAACGGAAACCTACCACCAACCCTACACCTTACCCTACGCCGTACCCTAATCCTAATCCGTACGCTGACACAGACACGTGCATCAGCAAGTACTCTGAACCTAACACGTTTCCGTACCCACACCCGTGCCCTAAACCTCGCCGTTCCCTAACCCTAACCCTAGCCAAGAATGGAAACCTACCACCATCCCTACACCTTACCCTACACCATACCCTAATCCTAATCTGTACGCTGACAATGACCCGTGCGTCAGCACATACCCTGACACTAACACGTTTCCGTACCCTCACCTGTGCCCTAAACCTTCCATTTCCCTAACCCTAACCCTAGCCAGGAACGGAAACCTACCACCAACCCTACACCTTACCCTACGCCGTACCCTAATCCTAATCCATACGCTGACACTGACCCGTGCGTCAGCAAGTACCCTGACCCTAACACTTTTCCGTACCCACACCTGTGTCCTAAACCTTGCCGTTCCCTAACCCTAACCCTAGCCCGGAACGGAAACCTACCACCATCCCTACACCTTACCCTATGCCGTACCCTAATCCTAATCTGTAAGCTGACAATGACCCGTGCGTCAGCACATACCCTCACCCTAACATGTTTCCGTACCCTCACCTGTGCCCTAAACCTTGCCGTTCCCTAAGCCTAACCCTACGCCGGCACGGAATTCTACCACCAACCCTACACGTTACCCTACGCCGTACCCTAATCCTAACCCGTGCGTCAGCATGTACCCTGACCCTAACACGTTTCCGTACCCTCACCTGTGCCCTAAACCTTGCAGTTCCCTAACCCTAACCCTAGCCCGGAACGGAAACCTACCACCAACCCTACACCTTACCCTACGCCGTACCCAAATCCTAATCCGTACGGTGACACTGACCCGTGCGTCAGCAAGTATCCTGACCCTATCACGTTTCCGTACCCTCACCTGTGTCCTAAACCTTGCAGTTCCCTAACCCTAACCCTAGCGAGGAATGGAAACCTACCACAAAACCTACACCTTACCCTACGCAATACCCTAATCCTAATCTGTACGCTGACACTTACCCGTGCATCAGCACGTACCCTGACCCTAACATGTTTCCGTACACTCACCTGTGCCGTGAACCTTGCCGTTCCCTAACCCTAACCCTAGCCCGGAACGGAAACCTACCACCATCCCCACACCTTACCCTACGCCGTAGCCTAATCCTAAACTGTACGCTGACAACGACCCGTGAGTCAGCACACACCCTGACCCTAACACGTTTCCGTAACCTCACCTGTGCCCTAAACCTTGCCGTTCCCTAAGCCTAACCCTAGGCCGGCACGGAATCCTACCACCAACCCTACACGTTACCCTACGCCGTACCCTAATCCTAACCCATGCGTCAGCAGGTACCCTGACCCTAACACATTTCCATACCCTCACCTGTGCCCTAAACCTTGCAGTTCCCTAACCCTAACCCTAGCCCGGAATGGAAACCTACCACCAACCCTACACCTTACCCTACACCGTACCCTAATCCTAATCCATACACTGACACTGACCCGTGCGTCAGCACGTACCCTGACCCTAACATGTTTCCGTACACTCACCTGTGCCCTAAACCTTGCCGTTCCCTAACCCTAACCCTAGCCCGGAACGGAAACCTACCACCATCCCTACACCTTACCCTACGCCGTACCCTAATCTTAATCTGTACGCTGACAATGACCCGTGCGTCAGCACATACCCTGACCCTAAAACGTTTCCGTACCCTCACCTGTGCCCTAAACCTTGCCGTTCCCTAAGGCTAACCCTAGCCCGGCACGGAATTCTACCACCAACCCCACACGTTACCCTACGCCGTACCCTAATCCTAACCCGTGCGTCAGCATGTACCCTGACCCTAACACGTTTCCGTACCCTCACCTGTGCCCTAAACCTTGCAGTTCCCTAACCCTAACACTAGCCCGGAAAGGAAACCTACCACCAACCCTACACCTTACCTTACGCCGTAACCTAATCCTAATCCGTACGCTGACACTGACCCGTGCGTAAGCACGTACCCTGACCCTAACATGTTTCCGTACACTCACCTGAGCCCTAAACCTTGCCGTTCCCTAACCCTAACCCTAGCCCGGAACGGAAACCTACCACCATCCCTACACCTTACCCTACGCCGTACCCTAATCCTAATCTGTACGCTGACAATGACCAGTGCGTCAGCACATACCCTGACCCTAACACGTTTCCGTACCCTCACCGGTGCCCTAAACCTTGCCGTTCCCTAAGCCTAACCCTAGGCCAGCACAGAATTCTACCACCAACCCTACACGTTACCCTACGCCGTACCCTAATCCTAACCCGTGCGTCAGCATGTACCCTGACCCTAACACGTTTCCTTACCCTCACCTGTGCCCTAAACCTTGCAGTTCCCTAACCCTAACCCGAGCCCGGAACAAAAACTTACCATCAACCCTACACCTTAACCTAGGCCGTACCCTAATCCTAATCCGTACGCTGACACTGACCCGTGCGTCAGCACGTACCCTGACCCTAACATGTTTCCGTACACTCACCTGAGCCCTAAACCTTGCCGTTCCCTAAGCCTAACCCTAGGCCGGCACGGAATTCTACCACCAACCCTACACGTTACCCTACGCCGTACCCTAATTCTAACCCGTGCGTCAGCATGTACCCTGACCCTAACACGTTTCCGTACCCTCACCTGTGCCCTAAACCTTGCAGTTCCCTAACCCTAACCCTAGCCCGGAACAGAAACCTACCACCAACCCTACACCTTACCCTACGCTGTACCCTAATCCTAATCCGTACGCTGACACTGACCCGTGCATCAGCAAGTACCCTGAACCTAACACGTTTCCATACCCACACCTGTGTCCTAAACCTTGCCTTTCCCTAACCCTAACCCTAGCCCAAACGGAAAACTACCACCAACCCTACACCTTACCCTACGCCGTACCCTAATCCTAATCCGTACGCTGACACTGACCCGTGCGTCAGCAAGTACCCTGACCCTAAAACGTTTCCGTACCCTCACCTGTGCCCTAAACCTTGCCGTTCCCTAAGCCTAACCCTAGGCTGGCACGGAATTCTACCACCAACCCTACACGTTACCCTACGCCGTACCCTAATCCTAACCCATGCGTTAGCATGTACCCTGACCCTAACACTTTTCCGTACCCTCACCTGTGCCCTAAACCTTGCAGTTCCCTAACCCTAACCCTAGCCCGGAATGGAAACCTACCACCAACCCTACACCTTACCCTACGCCGTACCCTAATCCTAATCCGTACGCTGACACTGACCCGTGCATCAGCACGTACCCTGACCCTAACATGTTTTCGTACACTCACCTGTGCCCTAAACCTTGCCGTTCCCTAACCCTAACCCTAGCCCGGAACGGAAACCTACCACCATCCCTACACCTTACCATACGCCGTACCCTAATCCTAGTCTGTACGCTGACAATGACCCGTGCGTCAGCACATACCCTGACCCTAACACGTTTCCGTACCCTCACCTGTGCCCTAAGCCTTGCCGTTCCCTAAGCCTAACCCTAGGCCGGCACGGAATTCTACCACCAACCCCACACGTTACCCTACGCCGTACCCTAATCTTAATCTGTACGCTGACAATGACCCGTGCGTCAGCACATACCCTGACCCTAAAACGTTTCCGTACCCTCACCTGTGCCCTAAACCTTGCCGTTCCCTAAGGCTAACCCTAGCCCGGCACGGAATTCTACCACCAACCCCACACGTTACCCTACGCCGTACCCTAATCCTAACCCGTGCGTCAGCATGTACCCTGACCCTAACACGTTTCCGTACCCTCACCTGTGCCCTAAACCTTGCAGTTCCCTAACCCTAACACTAGCCCGGAAAGGAAACCTACCACCAACCCTACACCTTACCTTACGCCGTAACCTAATCCTAATCCGTACTCTGACACTGACCCGTGCGTAAGCACGTACCCTGACCCTAACATGTTTCCGTACACTCACCTGAGCCCTAAACCTTGCCGTTCCCTAACCCTAACCCTAGCCCGGAACGGAAACCTACCACCATCCCTACACCTTACCCTACGCCGTACCCTAATCCTAATCTGTACGCTGACAATGACCAGTGCGTCAGCACATACCCTGAACCTAACACGTTTCCGTACCCTCACCGGTGCCCTAAACCTTGCCGTTCCCTAAGCCTAACCCTAGGCCAGCACAGAATTCTACCACCAACCCTACACGTTACCCTACGCCGTACCCTAATCCTAACCCGTGCGTCAGCATGTACCCTGACCCTAACACGTTTCCTTACCCTCACCTGTGCCCTAAACCTTGCAGTTCCCTAACCCTAACCCGAGCCCGGAACAAAAACTTACCACCAACCCTACACCTTAACCTAGGCCGTACCCTAATCCTAATCCGTACGCTGACACTGACCCGTGCGTCAGCACGTACCCTGACCCTAACATGTTTCCGTACACTCACCTGAGCCCTAAACCTTGCCGTTCCCTAAGCCTAACCCTAGGCCGGCACGGAATTCTACCACCAACCCTACACGTTACCCTACGCCGTACCCTAATTCTAACCCGTGCGTCAGCATGTACCCTGACCCTAACACGTTTCCGTACCCTCACCTGTGCCCTAAACCTTGCAGTTCCCTAACCCTAACCCTAGCCCGGAACAGAAACCTACCACCAACCCTACACCTTACCCTACGCTGTACCCTAATCCTAATCCGTACGCTGACACTGACCCGTGCATCAGCAAGTACCCTGAACCTAACACGTTTCCATACCCACACCTGTGTCCTAAACCTTGCCTTTCCCTAACCCTAACCCTAGCCCAAACGGAAAACTACCACCAACCCTACACCTTACCCTACGCCGTACCCTAATCCTAATCCGTACGCTGACACTGACCCGTGCGTCAGCAAGTACCCTGACCCTAAAACGTTTCCGTACCCTCACCTGTGCCCTAAACCTTGCCGTTCCCTAAGCCTAACCCTAGGCTGGCACGGAATTCTACCACCAACCCTACACGTTACCCTACGCCGTACCCTAATCCTAACCCATGCGTTAGCATGTACCCTGACCCTAACACTTTTCCGTACCCTCACCTGTGCCCTAAACCTTGCAGTTCCCTAACCCTAACCCTAGCCCGGAATGGAAACCTACCACCAACCCTACACCTTACCCTACGCCGTACCCTAATCCTAATCCGTACGCTGACACTGACCCGTGCATCAGCACGTACCCTGACCCTAACATGTTTTCGTACACTCACCTGTGCCCTAAACCTTGCCGTTCCCTAACCCTAACCCTAGCCCGGAACGGAAACCTACCACCATCCCTACACATTACCATACGCCGTACCCTAATCCTAATCTGTACGCTGACAATGACCCGTGCGTCAGCACATACCCTGACCCTAACACGTTTCAGTACCCTCACCTGTGCCCTAAGCCTTGCCGTTCCCTAAGCCTAACCCTAGGCCGGCACGGAATTCTACCACCAACCCCACACGTTACCCTACGCCGTACCCTAATCCTAACCCGTGCGTCAGCATGTACCCTGACCCTAACACGTTTCCGTACCCTCACCTGTGCCCTAAACCTTGCAGTTCCCTAACCCTAACCCTAGCCCGCAATGGAAACCTACCACCAACCCTACACCTTACCCTATGCCGTACCGTAATACTAATCCGTACGCTTACACTGACCCGTGCGTCAGCACGTTCCCTGACCCTAACATGTTTCTGTACACTCACCTGTGCCCTAAACCTTGCCGTTCCCTAACCCTAACCCTAGCCCGGAACGGAAACCTACCACCATCCCTACACCTTACCCTACACCGTACCCTAATCCTAATCTGTACGCTGACAATGACCCATGCGTCAGCACATACCCTGACCCTAACATGTTTCCGTAACCTCACCTGTGCCCTAAACCTTGCCGTTCCCTAAGCCTAACCCTAGGCCGGCACGGAATTCTACCACCAACCCTACACGTTACCCTACGCCGTACCCTAATCCTAACCCGTGCGTCAGCATGTACCCTCACCCTAACTCGTTTCCGTACCCTCACCTGTGCCCTAAACCTTGCAGTTCCCTAACCCTAACCCTAGCCCGGAACGGATACCTACCACCAACCCTAAACTTACCCTACGCCGTACCCTAATCCTAATCCGTACGCTGACACTGACCCGTGCATCAGCAAGTACCCTGAACCTAACACGTTTCCATACCCACACCTGTGTCCTAAACCTTGCCGTTCCCTAAACCTAACCCTAGGCCAAACGAAAACCTACCACCAACCCTACACCTTAACCTACGCCGTACCCTAATCCTAATCCGTACGCTGACACTAACCAGTGCGTCAGCAAGTACCCTGACCCTAACACGTTTCCGTACCCTCACCTGTGTCCAAAACCTTGCAATTCCCTAACCCTAACCCTAGCGAGGAATGGAAACCTACCACAAAACCTACACCTTACCCTACGACATACCCTAATCCTAATCCGTACGCTGACACTGACCCGTGCGTCAGCACGTAACCTGACCCCAACATGTTTCCGTACACTCACCTGTGCCGTAAACCTTGCCGTTCCCTAACCCTAACCCTAGCCCGGAACGGAAACCTACCACCATCCCCACACCTTACCCTACGCCGTAGCCTAATCCTAAACTGTACGCTGACAATGACCCGTGCGTCAGCACACACCCTGACCCTAACACGTTTCCGTAACCTCACCTGTGCCCTAAACCTTGCCGTTTCCTAAGCCTAACCCTAGGCCGGCAAGGAATCCTACCACCAACCCTACACGTTACCCTACGCTGTACCCTAATCCTAACCCATGCGTCAGCAGGTACCCTGACCCTAACACACTTCCATACCCTCACCTGTGCCCTAAACCTTGCAGTTCCCTAACCCTAACCCTAGCCCGGAACGGAAACCTACCACCATCCCTACACCTTACCCTACGCCGTACCCTAATCTTAATCTGTACGCTGACAATGACCCGTGCGTCAGCACATACCCTGACCCTAACACGTTTCCGTACCCTCACCGGTGCCCTAAACCTTGCCGTTCCCTAAGCCTAACCCTAGGCCAGCACAGAATTCTACCACCAACCCTACACGTTACCCTACGCCGTACCCTAATCCTAACCCGTGCGTCAGCATGTACCCTGACCCTAACACGTTTCCTTACCCTCACCTGTGCCCTAAACCTTGCAGTTCCCTAACCCTAACCCGAGCCCGGAACAAAAACTTACCACCAACCCTACACCTTAACCTAGGCCGTACCCTAATCCTAATCCGTACGCTGACACTGACCCGTGCGTCAGCACGTACCCTGACCCTAACATGTTTCCGTACACTCACCTGAGCCCTAAACCTTGCCGTTCCCTAAGCCTAACCCTAGGCCGGCACGGAATTCTACCACCAACCCTACACGTTACCCTACGCCGTACCCTAATTCTAACCCGTGCGTCAGCATGTACCCTGACCCTAACACGTTTCCGTACCCTCACCTGTGCCCTAAACCTTGCAGTTCCCTAACCCTAACCCTAGCCCGGAACAGAAACCTACCACCAACCCTACACCTTACCCTACGCTGTACCCTAATCCTAATCCGTACGCTGACACTGACCCGTGCATCAGCAAGTACCCTGAACCTAACACGTTTCCATACCCACACCTGTGTCCTAAACCTTGCCTTTCCCTAACCCTAACCCTAGCCCAAACGGAAAACTACCACAAACCCTACACCTTACCCTACGCCGTACCCTAATCCTAATCCGTACGCTGACACTGACCCGTGCGTCAGCAAGTACCCTGACCCTAAAACGTTTCCGTACCCTCACCTGTGCCCTAAACCTTGCCGTTCCCTAAGCCTAACCCTAGGCCGGCACGGAATTCTACCACCAACCCTACACGTTACCCTACGCCGTACCCTAATCCTAACCCATGCGTTAGCATGTACCCTGACCCTAACACTTTTCCGTACCCTCACCTGTGCCCTAAACCTTGCAGTTCCCTAACCCTAACCCTAGCCCGGAATGGAAACCTACCACCAACCCTACACCTTACCCTACGCCGTACCCTAATCCTAATCCGTACGCTGACACTGACCCGTGCATCAGCACGTACCCTGACCCTAACATGTTTTCGTACACTCACCTGTGCCCTAAACCTTGCCGTTCCCTAACCCTAACCCTAGCCCGGAATGGAACCCTACCACCATCCCTACACCTTACCATACGCCGTACCCTAATCCTAATCTGTACGCTGACAATGACCCGTGCGTCAGCACATACCCTGACCCTAACACGTTTCCGTACCCTCACCTGTGCCCTAAACCTTGCCATTCCCTAAGCCTAACCCTAGGCCGGCACGGAATTCTACCACCAACCCCACACGTTACCCTACGCCGTACCCTAATCCTAACCCGTGCGTCAGCATGTACCCTGACCCTAACACGTTTCCGTACCCTCACCTGTGCCCTAAACCTTGCAGTTCCCTAACCCTAACCCTAGCCCGCAATGGAAACCTACCACCAACCCTACACCTTACCCTATGCCGTACCGTAATACTAATCCGTACGCTTACACTGACCCGTGCGTCAGCACGTTCCCTGACCCTAACATGTTTCCGTACACTCACCTGTGCCCTAAACCTTGCCGTTCCCTAACCCTAACCCTAGCCCGGAACGGAAACCTACCACCATCCCTACACCTTACCCTACACCGTACCCTAATCCTAATCTGTACGCTGACAATGACCCATGCGTCAGCACATACCCTGACCCTAACATGTTTCCGTAACCTCACCTGTGCCCTAAACCTTGCCGTTCCCTAAGCCTAACCCTAGGCCGGCACGGAATTCTACCACCAACCCTACACGTTACCCTACGCCGTACCCTAATCCTAACCCGTGCGTCAGCATGTACCCTCACCCTAACTCGTTTCCGTACCCTCACCTGTGCCCTAAACCTTGCAGTTCCCTAACCCTAACCCTAGCCCGGAACGGATACCTACCACCAACCCTAAACTTACCCTACGCCGTACCCTAATCCTAATCCGTACGCTGACACTGACCCGTGCATCAGCAAGTACCCTGAACCTAACACGTTTCCATACCCACACCTGTGTCCTAAACCTTGCCGTTCCCTAAACCTAACCCTAGGCCAAACGAAAACCTACCACCAACCCTACACCTTAACCTACGCCGTACCCTAATCCTAATCCGTACGCTGACACTAACCAGTGCGTCAGCAAGTACCCTGACCCTAACACGTTTCCGTACCCTCACCTGTGTCCAAAACCTTGCAATTCCCTAACCCTAACCCTAGCGAGGAATGGAAACCTACCACAAAACCTACACCTTACCCTACGACATACCCTAATCCTAATCCGTACGCTGACACTGACCCGTGCGTCAGCACGTACCCTGACCCCAACATGTTTCCGTACACTCACCTGTGCCGTAAACCTTGCCGTTCCCTAACCCTAACCCTAGCCCGGAACGGAAACCTACCACCATCCCCACACCTTACCCTACGCCGTAGCCTAATCCTAAACTGTACGCTGACAACGACCCGTGCGTCAGCACACACCCTGACCCTAACACGTTTCCGTAACCTCACCTGTGCCCTAAACCTTGCCGTTCCCTAAGCCTAACCCTAGGCCGGCAAGGAATCCTACCACCAACCCTACACGTTACCCTACGCTGTACCCTAATCCTAACCCATGCGTCAGCAGGTACCCTGACCCTAACACACTTCCATACCCTCACCTGTGCCCTAAACCTTGCAGTTCCCTAACCCTAACCCTAGCCCGGAACGGAAACCTACCACCATCCCTACACCTTACCCTACGCCGTACCCTAATCTTAATCTGTACGCTGACAATGACCCGTGCGTCAGCACATACCCTGACCCTAACACGTTTCCGTACCCTCACCGGTGCCCTAAACCTTGCCGTTCCCTAAGCCTAACCCTAGGCCAGCACAGAATTCTACCACCAACCCTACACGTTACCCTACGCCGTACCCTAATCCTAACCCGTGCGTCAGCATGTACCCTGACCCTAACACGTTTCCTTACCCTCACCTGTGCCCTAAACCTTGCAGTTCCCTAACCCTAACCCGAGCCCGGAACAAAAACTTACCACCAACCCTACACCTTAACCTAGGCCGTACCCTAATCCTAATCCGTACGCTGACACTGACCCGTGCGTCAGCACGTACCCTGACCCTAACATGTTTCCGTACACTCACCTGAGCCCTAAACCTTGCCGTTCCCTAAGCCTAACCCTAGGCCGGCACGGAATTCTACCACCAACCCTACACGTTACCCTACGCCGTACCCTAATTCTAACCCGTGCGTCAGCATGTACCCTGACCCTAACACGTTTCCGTACCCTCACCTGTGCCCTAAACCTTGCAGTTCCCTAACCCTAACCCTAGCCCGGAACAGAAACCTACCACCAACCCTACACCTTACCCTACGCTGTACCCTAATCCTAATCCGTACGCTGACACTGACCCGTGCATCAGCACGTACCCTGACCCTAACATGTTTTCGTACACTCACCTGTGCCCTAAACCTTGCCGTTCCCTAACCCTAACCCTAGCCCGGAACGGAAACCTACCACCATCCCTACACCTTACCCTACGCCGTACCCTAATCTTAATCTGTACGCTGACAATAACCCGTGCGTCAGCACATACCCTGACCCTAACACGTTTCCGTACCGTCACCTGTGCCCTAAACCTTGCCGTTCCCTAAGCCTAACCCTAGCCCGGCACGGAATTCTACCACCAACCCCACACGTTACCCTACGCCGTACCCTAATCCTAACCCGTGCGTCAGCATGTACCCTGACCCTAACACGTTTCCGTACCCTCACCTGTGCCCTAAACCTTGCAGTTCCCTAACCCTAACCCTAGCCCGGAAAGGAAACCTACCACCAACCCTACACCTTACCTTACGCCGTAACCTAATCCTAAACCGTACGCTGACACTGACCCGTGCGTAAGCACGTACCCTGACCCTAACACGTTTCCGTACCCTCACCTGTGCCCTAAACCTTGCAGTTCCCTAACCCTAACCCTAGCCCTGAATGGAAACCTACCACCAACCCTACACCTTACCCGACGCCGTACCCTAATCCTAATCCGTACGCTGACACTGACCCGTGCATCAGCAAGTTCCCTGACCCTAACAAGTTTCTGTACGCACACCTGTGTTCTAAACCTTGCCGTTCCCTAACCCTAACCCTAGCCCAAACGGAAACCTACCACCAACCCTACACCTTACCCTACGCCGTACCGTAATCCTAATCCGTACGCTGACACTGACCCGTGCGTCAGCAAGTACCCTGACCCTAACACGTTTCCGTACCCTCACCTGTGTCCTAATCCTTGCCGTTCCCTAACCCTAACCCTAGCGTTAAATGGAAACCTACCACAAAACCTACACCTTACCCTACGCCATACCCTAATCTTAATCCGTACGCTGACACTGACCCGTGGGTCAGCACGTACCCTGACCCTAACACGTTTCCGTACCCTCACCTGTGCCCTAAACCTTACAGTTCCCTAACCCTAACCCTAGCCCGGAATGGAAACCTACCACCAACCCTACACCTTACCCTACACCGTACCCTAATCCTAACCCGTGCGTCAGCATGTACCCTGACCCTAACACGTTTCCGTACCCTCACCTGTGTCCTAAACATTGCCGTTCCCTAACCCTAGCGCGGAATGGAAACCTACCACAAAACCTGCACCTTACCCTACGCCGTACCCTAATCCTAACGCGTGCGTCAGCACATACCCTGACCCTAACACGTTTCCGTACCCTCACCTGTGCCCTAAACCTTGCAGTTCCCTAACCCTAACCCTAGCCCGGAACGGAAACCTACCAACAACCCTACACCTTACCCGACGCCGTACCCTAATCCTAATCCGTACGCTGACACTGACCCGTGCGTCAGCAAGTACCCTGACCCTAACACGTTTCCGTACCCTCACCTGTGTCCTAAACCTTGCCGTTCCCTAACCCTAACCCTAGCCCGGAATGGAAACCTACCACAAAACCTACACCTTTCCCTACGCCGTACCCTAATCCTACTCCGTACGCTGACACTGACCCGTGCATCAGCACGTACCCTGACCCTAACATGTTTCCGTACACTCACCTGTGCGCTAAACCTTGCCGTTCCTTAACCCTAACCCTAGCCCGGAATGGAAACCTACCAACATCCCTACACCTTACCCTATGCCGTACCCTAATCCTAATCCGTACGCTGACACTAACCAGTGCGTCAGCAAGTACCCTGACCCTAACACGTTTCCGTACCCTCACCTGTGTCCAAAACCTTGCAGTTCCCTAACCCTAACCCTAGCGAGGAATGGAAACCTACCACAAAACCTACACCTTACCCTACAACATACCCTAATCCTAATCCGTACGCTGACACTGACCCGTGCGTCAACACGTACCCTGACCCTAACATGTTTCCGTACACTCACCTGTGCCCTAAACCTTGCCGTTCCCTAACCCTAACCCTAGCCCGGAACGGAAACCTACCACCATCCCCACACCTTACCCTACAACGTAGTCTAATCCTAAACTGTACGCTGACAATGACCCGTGCGTCAGCACATACCCTGACCCTAACACGTTTCCGTAACCTCACCTGTGCCCTAAACCTTGCCGTTCCCTAAGCCTAACCCTAGGCCGGCACGGAATCCTACCACCAACCCTACACGTTACCCTACGCTGTACCCTAATCCTAACCCATGCGTCAGCATGTACCCTGACCCTAACACGTTTCCGTACCCTCACCTGTGCCCTAAACCTTGCAGTTCCCTAACCCTAACCCTAGCCCGGAAAGGAAACCTACCACCAACCCTACACCTTACCTTACGCCGTAACCTAATCCTGATCCGTACGCTGACACTGACCCATGCGTAAGCACGTACCCTGACCCTAACATGTTTCCGTACACTCACCTGTGCCCTAAACCTTGCCGTTCCCTAACCCTAACCCTAGCCAAGAACGGAAACCTACCACCATCCCTACATCTTACCCTACGCCGTACTCTAATCCTAATCTGTACGCTGACAATGACCCGTGCGTCAGCACATACCCTGACCCTAACACGTTTCCGTACCCTCACCTGTGCCCTAAACCTTGCCGTTCCCTAAGCCTAACCCTAGCCCGGCACGGAATTCTACCACCAACCCCACACGTTACCCTACGCCGTAACCTAATCCTAACCCGTGCGTCAGCATGTACCCTGACCCTAACACGTTTCCTTACCCTCACCTGTGCCCTAAACCTTGGAGTTCCCTAACCCTAACCCTAGCCCGGAACGGAAACCTACCACCAACCCTACACCTTACCCTACGCCGTACCCTAATCCTAATCCGTACGCTGACACTAACCCGTGCGTCAGCAAGTACCCTGACCCTAACACGTTTCCGTACCCTCACCTGCGTCCGAAGCCTTGCCGTTCCCTAACACTAACCCTAGCGAAGAATGGAAACCTACCACAAAACCTACACCGTACCCTACGCCATACCCTATTCCTAATCCGTACGCTGACACTGACCCGTGCGCCAGCACGTACCCTGACCCTAACATGTTTCCGTACACTCACCTGTGCCCTAAACCTTGCCGTTCCCTAACCCTAACGCTAGCCCGGAACGGAAACCTACCACCATCCCTACACCTTACCCTACGCCGTACCCTAATCCTAATCTGTACGCTGACAATGACCCGTGCGTGAGCACATACCCTGACCCTAACACGTTTCCGTACACTCATCTGTGCCCTAAACCTTGCCGTTCCCTAAGCCTAACCCTAGGCCGGCACCGAATTCTACCACCAACCCTACACGTTACCCTACACCGTACCCTAATCCTAACCCGTGCGTCAGCATGTACCCTGACCCTAACACATTTCCGTATCCTCACCTGTGCCCTAAACCTTGCAGTTCCCTAACCCTAACCCTAGCCCGGAACGGAAACCTACCACCAACCCTACACCTTACCCTACGCCGTACCCTAATCCTAATCCGTACGCTGACACAGACACGTGCATCAGCAAGTACTCTGAACCTAACACGTTTCCGTACCCACACCTGTGCCCTAAACCTTGCCGTTCCCTAACCCTAACCCTAGCCAGGAACGGAAACCTACCACCAACCCTACACCTTACCCTACGCCGTACCCTAATCCTAATCCGTACGCTGACACAGACACGTGCATCAGCAAGTACTCTGAACCTAACACGTTTCCGTACCCACACCTGTGCCCTAAACCTTGCATTTCCCTAACCCTAACCCTAGCCAGGAACGGAAACCTACCACCAACCCTACACCTTACCCTACGCCATACCCTAATCCTAATCCATACGCTGACACTGACCCGTGCGTCAGCAAGTACCCTGACCCTAACACTTTTCCGTACCCACACCTGTGTCCTAAACCTTGCCGTTCCCTAACCCTAACCCTAGCCCGGAACGGAAACCTACCACCATCCCTACACCTTACCCTATGCCGTACCCTAATCCTAATCTGTAAGCTGACAATGACCCGTGCGTCAGCACATACCCTCACCCTAACATGTTTCCGTACCCTCACCTGTGCCCTAAACCTTGCCGTTCCCTAAGCCTAACCCTACGCCGGCACGGAATTCTACCACCAACCCTACACGTTACCCTACGCCGTACCCTAATCCTAACCCGTGCGTCAGCATGTACCCTGACCCAAACACGTTTCCGTACCCTCACCTGTGCCCTAAACCTTGCAGTTCCCTAACCCTAACCCTAGCCCGGAACGGAAACCTACCACCAACCCTACACCTTACCCTACGCCGTACCCAAATCCTAATCCGTACGGTGACACTGACCCGTGCGTCAGCAAGTATCCTGACCCTATCACGTTTCCGTACCCTCACCTGTGTCCTAAACCTTGCAGTTCCCTAACCCTAACCCTAGCGAGGAATGGAAACCTACCACAAAACCTACACCTTACCCTACGCAATACCCTAATCCTAATCCGTACGCTGACACTGACCCGTGCATCAGCACGTACCCTGACCCTAACATGTTTCCGTACACTCACCTGTGCCCTAAACCTTGCCGTTCCCTAACCCTAAGCCTAGCCCGGAACGGGAACCTACCACCATCCCTACACCTTACCCTACGCCGTACCCTAATCCTAATCTGTACGCTGACAATGACCCGTGCGTCAGCAAGTACCCTGAACCTAACACGTTTCCGTACCCTCACCTGTGCCCTAAACCTTGCCGTTCCCTAAGGCTAACCCTAGGCTGGCACGGAATCCTACCACCAACCCTACACGTTACCCTATGCCGTACCCTAATCCTAACCCGTGCGTCAGCATGTACCCTGACCCTAACACGTTTCCGTACCCTCACCTGTGCCCTAAACCTTGCAGTTCCCTAACCCTAACCCTAGCCTGGAACGGAAACCTACCACCAACCCTACACCTTACCCGATGCCGTACCCTAATCCTAATCCGTACGCTGACACTGACCCGTGCATCGGCAAGTTCCCTGAACCTAACAAGTTTCTGTACGCACACCTGTGTCCTAAACCTTGCCGTTCCCTAAACCTAACCCTAGCCCAAACGGAAACCTACCACCAACCCTACACCTTACCCTACGCCGTACCCTAATCCTAATCCGTACGCTGACAGACCCGTGCGTCAGCAAGTACCCTGACCCTAACACGTTTCCGTACCCTCACCTGTGTCCTAATCCTTGCCGTTCCCTAACCCTAACCCTAGCGTTAAATGGAAACCTACCACAAAACCTACACCTTATCCTACGCCATACCCTAATCTTAATCCGTACGCTGACACTGACCCGTGGGTCAGCACGTACCCTGACCCTAATACGTTTCCGTACCCTCACCTGTGCCCTAAACCTTACAGTTCCCTAACCCTAACCCTAGCCCGGAATGGAAACCTACCACCAACCCTACACCTTACCCTACACCGTACCCTAATCCTAACCCGTGCGTCAGCATGTACCCTGACCCTAACACGTTTCCGTACCCTCACCTGTGTCCTAAACATTGCCGTTCCCTAACCCTAGCGCGGAATGGAAACCTACCACAAAACCTGCACCTTACCCTACGCCGTACCCTAATCCTAACCCGTGCGTCAGCACATACCCTGACCCTAACACGTTTCCGTACCCTCACCTGTGCCCTAAACCTTGCAGTTCCCTAACCCTAGCCCGGAACGGAAACCTACCAACAACCCTACACCTTACCCGACGCCGTACCCTAATCCTAATCCGTACGCTGACACTGACCAGTGCGTCAGCAAGTACCCTGACCCTAACACGTTTCCGTACCCTCACCTGTGTCCTAAACCTTGCCGTTCCCTAACCCTAACCCTAGCGCGGAATGGAAACCTACCACAAAACCTACACCTTTCCCTACGCCGTACCCTAATCCTAATCCGTACACTGACACTGACCCGTGCGTCAGCACGTACCCTGACCCTAACATGTTTCCGTACACTCACCTGTGCCCTAAACCTTGCCGTTCCTTAACCCTAACCCTAGCCCGGAATGGAAACCTACCACCATCCCTACACCTTACCCTACGCCGTACCCTAATCCTAATCTGTACGCTGACATTGACCCGTGCGTCAGCACATACCCTGACCCTAACACGTTTCCGTACCCTCACCTGTGTCCTAAACCTTGCCGTTCCCTAACCCTAACCCTAGCGCGGAATGGAAACCTACCACAAGACCTACACCTTACCCTACGCCGTACCCTACTCCTGCCCCGTACGCTGGCACTGACCCATGCGTCAGCACGTAGCCTGACCCTCCCACCTTTCCGTACCCTCACCTGTGCCCTAAGCCTTGCCGTTCCCTAAACCTAAACCTAGCCCGGAACACAAACCCACCCCCAGCCCTACACCTTACCCTACGCCGTACCCTACTCCTGGCCCGTAGGCTGGCACTGACCCGTGCGTCAGCACGTAGCCTGACTCTCCCACGTTTCCGTACCCGCACCTGTGCCCTAAGCCTTGCCGTTCCCTAACCCTAACCATAGCCTGGAACGGACCCCACCACCAGCCCTACACCTTACCCTACGCCGTACCCTACTCCTGGCCCTTACGCTGGCACTGACACGTGCGTCAGCACGTAGCCTAACCCTCCCACGTTTCCGGACGCTCACCTGTGCCCTAAGCCTTGCCGTTCCCTAACCCTAACCCTAGCCCGGAACGGAAACCCACCACCAGCACTACACCTTACCCTACGCCGTACCCTAGTCCTGGCCCGTACGCTGGCACTGACCCGTACTGGGGCTCGGGCTAGGACTGGGGCTGTGGCTGGGGCTCGGGCTAGGGCCGGGCCTGGGGCTTGGTCTACGGCTGGGGCTTGGGCTGTGACTAGGCCTAGGGCTAGGCCGTTAGTTAGGAATAGTGTCATGGTCTTAGTTAGTGTCACAGTCAGGGCCTTAGGTTTAGCATCAGAGCTTTTGTTAGGTATAATGACAGGGCCTGAGTTAGTAGTAGTGTCAATGCCTGAGTTAAGGACACTGTCAGGGCAAGGCCTAGGAGGAGCACAAAGGCCTCTATAGGATCAGCATCAAGGGATGGGGTTCGGCCTGGGGATGGGGCTAGGACTGGGTCTAGGGCTAGGTCTGGGGCTGGGGCTGGGGCTGGGGCTGGGGCTGGAGCTGGGGCTGGAGCTAGGGCTAGGGCTGGGGCTAGGGCTGGGGCTACGGCTGGGCCTGGGGCTGGGGCTAGGTTTAGGACTAGGCCCTTAGTTAGGTATAGGGTCAAGGCCTAACTTAAGGACAGTGTCAGGGCAAGGCCTAGGAGTAGCATAAGGGCCTTTGTAGGATAAGCATCAGAGGCTGGGGCTCGGGCTGGGGTTGGGGCTGGGACTGGGGCTGGTGCTGGGGCTTGGGTTCGGGCTGGGGATGGGGCTGGCTCTGGGGCTGGGGATGGGGCTGGGGATGGGACTGGGGCTAGGGCTAGGGCTGGGGCTGGGGCTGGGGCTGGGGCTGGGGTGGGGCTGGGACTGGGGCTAGGTTTAGGGCTAGGGCCTTAGTTAGGAATAGGGTCAAGGCCTTACTTAAGGACAGAGTCAGGGTAAGTCCTACGAGCAGCACAAAGGCCTCTATAGGATCAGCATCAGGGGATGGGGCTGCGGCTGGGGCTGGACCTGGGGCCTTAGTTAGAAATAGTGTCAAGGCCTTAGTTACCACATTGTCAGGGGAAGGCCTAGGAGGATCGCAAGGACCTCTATAGGATCAGCGTAAGGGGCTAGGGCTGGGGCTGGGGCTGCGGCTAGGGATAGGGTTGGGGCTGGGGCTTGGGTTCGAGCTGGGGATGGGGCTGGGGCTGGGGCTGGAGCTGAGACTGGGGCTAGGGCTAGGGCTAGGTCTGCGGCTGGGGCTGGGGCTGGGTCTGGGACTGGGGCTAGGGCTACGGCTGCGGCTGCGGCTAGGGCTGGGGCTGGGGCTGGGGCTAGGTTTAGGGCTAGGCCCTTAGTTGGGTATGGGGTCAAGGCCTTACTTAAGGACAGTGTCAGGGCAAGGCCTAGGAGGAGCACAAAGGCCTATATAGGATCAGCATCAGGGGATGGGGCTGCGACTGGGTCTGGACCTGGGGCCTTAGTTAGAAATAGTGTCAAGGCCTTAGTTACCACATTGTCAGGGGAAGGCCTAGGAGGATCGCAAGGGCCTCTATAGGATCAGCAAAAGGGGCTAGGGCTGGGGTTGGGGATGGGGCTGTGGTTGGGGCTAGGGCTGGGACTACTGCTGCGGCTACGGATAGGGCTGGGGCTAGGGCTTGGGCTGGAGCTGGGGCTGGGTATGGGGCTAGGTTTAGGGCTAGGGCCTTAGTTACGAATAGGGTCAAGGCCTTACTTAAGGAATATGTCAGGGCAAGGCCTAGGAGGAGCATAAAGGCCTCTATAGGATCAGCATCAGGGGCTGGGGCTGCGGCTGGGGATGGACCTGGGGCCTTAGTTAGAAATAGTGTCAAGGCCTTAGTTACCACATTGTCAGGGGAAGGCCTAGGAGGATCGCAAGGGCCTCTATAGGATCAGCATAAGGGGCTGGGGCTAGGTCTGGGGCTGGGGCTGGGGCTAAGGCTAGGGCTGGGGCTGGGCCTAGTACTGGGGCTGGGGCTGGGGCTGGGGCTAGGTTTAGGGCTAGGCCCTTAGTTGGGTATAGGGTCAAGGCCTTACGTAAGGACAGTGTCAGGGCAAGGCCTAGGAGGAGCACAAAGGCCTATATAGGATCAGCATCAGGGGATGGGGCTGCGGCTGGGGCTGGACCTGGGGCCTTAGTTAGAAATAGTGTCAAGGCCTTAGTTACCACATTGTCAGGGGAAGGCCTAGGAGGATCGCAAGGGCCTCTATAGCATCAGCACAAGGGGCTAGGGCGGGGGTTGGGGTAGGGCTGGGACTGCGGCTGTGGCTAGGGATAGGTCTACGGCTGGGGTTTGGGCTCGGGCTGGGGATGGGGCTAGGTCTGGGGCTGGGGCTAGGGCTGGAGCTCGGGCTAGTGCTGGGGCTGGGGCTAGTGCTGGGGATGGGGCTGGGGCTGGGGCTAGGGCTGGGGCTGGGGCTAGGGCTGGGGTTGCGGCTACGGCTGCAGCTGGGGCTAGGGGTCGGGATAGGGCTGGGGCCTTAGATAGTGTCACTGTCAGGGCCTTAGTTAGGTTTAGCATCAGAGCTTTCCTTAGGTATAATGACAGGGCCTGAGTTAGTAGTAGTGTCAAGGCCTGAGTTAAGGACAGTGTCAGGGAAAGGCCTAGGAGGAGCATAAGGGCCTCTGTAGGATCAGCATCAGGGGCTAGGGTTGGGCCAGGGGCTTGGGCTGGGGCTGGGGCTAGGGCTGGGGCTGGGGCTGGGGCTGGGGCTGGGGCTGGGGCTGGGGCTGGGGCTGGGGCTGGGGCTAAGGTTAGGGCTGGGTCTGGGCCTAGTGCTGGGGCTGGGGCTGGGGCTGGGGCTGGGGCTGGACCTGGGGCCTTAGTTAGAAATAGTGTCAAGGCCTTAGTTACCACATTGTCAGGGGAAGGCCTAGGAGGATCGCAAGGGCCTCTATAGGATCAGCATAAGGGGCTAGGGCTGGGGCAGGGGCGGGGGTTAGGGCTAGGGCTGGGACTGCCGCTGTGGCTAGGGATAGGGCTGGGGCTGGGGCTTGGGCTCGAGCTGGGGCTGGGGCTAGGGCTGGGGCTGGGGCTAGGGCTGGGGCTGGGGCTGGGGCTAGGGCTGGGGCTGGACCCGGGGCTAGACCTGGGGCTAGGGCTTGGGCTGGGGCTGGGCCTGGGGCTGGGGCTGGGGCTGGGGCTAGGGCTAGGGCTGGGGCTGGGGCTGGGTCTAGGTTTAGGGCTAGGCCCTTAGTTAGGTATAGGGTCAAGGCCTTACTTAGGGACAGTGTCAGGGCAAGGCCTAGGAGGAACACAAAGGCCTCTACAGGATCACCATCAGGGGATGGGGCTGTGGCTGGGGCTGGACCTGGGGCCTTAGTTAGAAATAGTGTCAAGGCCTTAGTTACCACATTGTCAGGGGAAGGCCTAGGAGGATCGCAAGGGCCTCTATAGGATCAGCAAAAGGGGCTCGGGCTGGGGCTAGGGCTGGGGCTGGGGCTAAGGCTAGGGCTGGGTCTGGGCTTGTTGCTGGGGCTGGGGCTGGGGCTGGGGCTGGACCTGGGGCCTTAGTTAGAAATAGTGTCAAGGCCTTAGTTACCACATTGTCAGGGGAAGGCCTAGGAGGATCGCAAGGGCCTCTATAGGATCAGCATAAGGGGATGGGCCTGGGGCTGGGGCTGGGGCTGGGGTTGGGGCTACGGTTGCAGCTGGGGCTAGGGGTCGGGATACGGCTGGGGCCTTAGATAGTGTCACTGTCAGGGCCTTAGTTAGGTTTAGCATCAGAGCTTTCCTTAGGTATAATGACAGGGCCTGAGTTAATAGTAGTGTCAAGGCCTGAGTTAAGGACAGTGTCAGGGCAAGGCCTAGGAGGAGCATAAGGGCCTCTGTAGGATCAGCATCAGGGGCTAGGTTTGGGCCAGGGGCTGGGGCTGGGGCTGGGGCTGGAGCTGGGGCTGAGGCTAAGGCTAGGGCTGGGGCTGGGGCTAGTGCTGGGGCTGAGGCTGGGAATGGGACTGGGGCTAGGGCTGGGGCTGGGGCTGGGGCTGGAGCTGGGGCTAAGATTAAGCCTAGGGCTCGGTCTGAGGCTAGTGATGGGGCTGGGGCTGGGGCTGGGGCTGGGGTTGGTACTGCGGCTAGGGCTGGGGCTGCGGCTAAGGCTAGGGCTGGGTCTGGGGCTAGTGCTGGGGCTGGGACTGGGGCTGGGGCTAGGGCTGGGGCTGGGGCTGGGGCTTGGGCTGGGGCTGGGGCTGGGGTTGTGGCTGTAGCTGGGGCTGAGGCTAAGGATAGGGCTGGTTCTGGGGCTAGTGCTGGGGCTGGGGCTGGGGCTGAGGCTAAGGCTAGGGCTGGGGCTGGGGCTAGTGCTGGGGCTGGGGCCGGGGCTGGGACTGGGGCTAGGGCTAGGGCTGGGGCTCGGGTTGGGGCTGGGACTGCGACTAGGGCTGGGGCTAGGGCTGGGGCTGGGGCTAGTGCTGGGGCTGGGGCTGGGGCCGGGGCTGGGACTGCGGCAAGGGCTGGGGCTGGGGCTGGGGCTAGGGCTGGGTCTGGTGTTACTGTTGGGGCAGGGGCTGGGGCTGGGACTGCGGCTAGGGCTGGGGCTTGGGCTGGGGCTAGTGCTGGGGCTGGGGCCGGGGCTGGGACTGGGGCTGGGGCTGGGGCTGGGGCTGGGGCTGGGGCTGGGGCTGGAGCTGGGGCTGGGGCTGGGGCTGGAGTTGGGGCTGAGGCTAAGGATAGGGCTGGGGCTGGGGCTAGTGATGGGGCTGGGGCTGGGGCCAGGGCTGGGACTGGGGCAAGGGCTAGGGCTGGGGCTGGGGCTGGGGCTGGGGCTGGGGCTGGGGCTGGAGCTGGGGCTGAGGCTAAGCCTAGGGCTAGGTCTGGGGCTAGTGATATGGCTGGGGCTGCGGCTGGGGATGGGACTGCGGCTAGGGCTAGGGCTGGGGCTGGGGCTGGAGCTGGGGCTGAGGCTAAGGCTAGGGCTGGGTCTGGGGCTAGTGATGTGGCTGTGGCTGGGGCTGGGGCTGGGGCTGGGGCTAGGGCTAGGGCTGGGGCTGGGGCTAGGGCTGGAGCTGGGGCTGAGGCTAAAGCTAGGGCTGGGGCTGGGACTAGTACTGGGGCTGGGGCTGGGGCTGGGGCTAGGTTTAGGGCTAGGCCCTTAGTTGGGTATAAGGTCAAGGCCTTACTTAAGGACAGTGTCAGGGCAAGGCCTAGGAGGATCACAAAGGCCTATATAGGATCAGCATCACGGGATGGGGCTGCGGCTGGGGCTGGACCTGGGGCCTTAGTTAGAAATAGTGTCAAGGCCTTAGTTACCACATTGTCAGGGGAAGGCCTAGGAGGATCGCAAGGGCCTCTATAGGATCAGCATAAGGGGCTAGGGCTGGGGATGGGGCTGTGGTTGGGGCTAGGGCTGGGACTACTGCTGCGGCTACGGATAGGGATGGGGCTGGGGCTGGGGCTGGGGCTTGGTTTAGGGCTAGGGCCTTAGTTACGAAAAGGGTCAAGGCCTTACTTAAGGAATGTGTCAGTGCAAGGCCTAGGAGGAGCATAAAGGCCTCTATAGGATCAGCATCAGGGGTTGGGGCTGCGGCTGGGGATGGACCTGGGGCCTTAGTTAGAAATAGTGTCAAGGCCTTAGTTACCACATTGTCAGGGGAAGGCCTAGGAGGATCGCAAGGGCCTCTATAGGATCAGCATAAGGGGATGGGCCTGGGGCTGGGCCTAGGGCTGGGGCTGGGGCTACGGCTGCAGCTGGGGCTAGGGGTCGGGATAGGGCTGGGGCCTTAGTTAGTGTCACTGTCAGGGCCTTAGTTAGGTTTAGCATCAGAGCTTTCGTTAGGTATAATGACAGGGCCTGAGTTAGTAGTAGTGTCAAGGCCTGAGTTAAGGACAGTGTCAGGGCAAGGCCTAGGAGGAGCATAAGGGCCTCTGTAGGATCAGCATCAGGGGCTAGGGTTGGGCCAGGGGCTGGGGCTGGGGCTGGGGCTAGGGTTGGGCCAGGGGCTGGGGCTGGGGCTGGGGCTAGGGCTAGGTCTGGGGCTGGGGCTGGGGCTGGGGCTGGGGCTAAGGCTAGGGCTGGGTCTGGGCCTAGTGCTGGGGCTGGGGCTGGGGCTGGGGCTGGGGCTGGGGCTGGGGCTAGGTTTAGGGCTAGGCCCTTAGTTGGGTATAGGATAAAGGCCTTACTTAAGGACAGTGTCAGGGCAAGGCCTAGGAGGATCACAAAGGCCTATATAGGATCAGCATCAGGGGATGGGGCTGCGACTGGGTCTGGACCTGGGGCCTTAGTTAGAAATAGTGTCAAGGCCGATTGCAAGGGCCTCTATAGGATCAGCATAAGGGGCTAGGGCTGGGACTGGGGATGGGGCTGTGGTTGGGGCTAGGGCTGGGACTACTGCTGCGGCTACAGGTAGGGCTGGTGCTGGGGCTTGGGCTGGAGCTGGGGCTGGGGCTGGGGCTAGGTTTAGGTCTAGGGCCTTAGTTACGAAAAGGGTCAAGGCCTTACTTAAGGAATGTGTCAGGGCAAGGCCTAGGAGGAGCATAAAGGCCTCTATAGGATCAGCATCAGGGGCTGGGGCTGCGGCTGGGGATGGACCTGGGGCCTTAGTTAGAAATAGTGTCAAGGCCTTAGTTTCCACATTGTCAGGGGAAGGCCTAGGAGGATCGCAAGGGCCTCTATAGGATCAGCATAAGGGGCTGGGGCTGGGGCTGGGGCTAGGACTGGGGTTGGGGCTACGGCTGCAGCTGGGGCTAGGGGTCGGGATAGGGCTGGGGCCTTAGTTAGTGTCACTGTCAGGGCCTTAGTTAGGTTTAGCATCAGAGCTTTCGTTAGGTATAATGACAGGGCCTGAGTTAGTAGTAGTGTCAAGGCCTGAGTTAAGGACAGTGTCAGGGCAAGGCCTAGGAGGAGCATAAGGGCCTCTGTAGGATCAGCATCAGGGGCTAGGGTTGGGCCAGGGGCTGGTACTGGGGCTAGGGCTGGTGCTGGGTCTTGGGCCGGGGCTGGTGCTGGAGCTGGGGCTGGGGCTGGGGCTGGGACTGCGGCTAGGGCTTGGGCTAGGGCTGGGGCTGGTGCTGGGGCTGGAGCTGGAGCTGAGACTAAGGCTAAGGCTGGGGCTGGGGCTAGTGATGGGGCTGGGGCTGGGGCCGGGGCTGGGACTGGGGCAAGGGCTAGGGCTGGGGCTGGAGCTGGGGCTTGGACTGCGGCTAGGGCTGGGGCTGGGGCTGGAGCTGGGGCTGGGGCTAGTGCTGGGGCTGGGGCTGGGGCCGGGGCTGGGAATGGGGCAAGGGCTGGGGCTGGGGCTAGGGCTGAGTCTGGGGCTAGGGCTAGGGCTGGGGCTGGGGTTGGGGCTGGGACTGCGGCTAGGGCTGGGGCTAGGGCTGGGGCTGGGGCCGGGGCTGGGACTGGGGCAAGGGCTGGGGCTGGCGCTGGGGCTGGGGCTGGGGCTAGGGCTGGGGCTAGTGCTGTGGCTGGGGCTGGGGATGGGGCCGGGGCTGGTACTGGGGCTGGGGCCGGGGCTGGTACTGGGGCTAGGGCTGGGGCTGGGGCTTGGGCCGGGGCTGGTGCTGGAGCTGGGGCTGGGGCTGGTACTGGGGCTAGGGCTGGGGCTTGGGCCGGGGCTGGTGCTGGAGCTGGGGCTGGGGCTGGGGCTGGGACTGCGGCTAGGGCTTGGGCTAGGGCTGGGGCTGGTGCTGGGCCTAGTGCTAGTGCGGTGGATGGGGCTGGGCATGGGACTGCGGCTAGGGCTGGGGCTAGTGCTGGGGCTGGGCCTGGGGCTAGGGCTGGGGCTGGGGCTGGGGCTGGGGCTGGGGCTGGGGCTGGGGCTAGTGATGGCTGGGGCTGGGGCTGGGGCTGGGGCTGGGACTGCGGCTAGGGCTTGGGCTAGGCCTGGGGCTGGTGCTGGGGCTGGAGCTGAGACTAAGGCTAGGGCTGGGGCTGGGGCTAGTGATGGGGCTGGGGCTGGGGCCGGGGCTGGGACTGGGGCAAGGGCTAGGGCTGGGGCTGGAGCTGGGGCTTGGACTGCGGCTAGGGCTGGGGCTGGGGCTGGGGCTGGGGCTGGAGCTAGGGCTGGGGCTAGTGCTGGGGCTGGGGCTGGGGCCGGGTCTGGGAATGGGGCAAGGGCTAGGGCTGGGGCTGGGGCTAGGGCTGGGTCTGGGGCTGGGGCTAGGGCTGGGGGTGGGGTTGGGGCTGGGACTGCGGCTAGGGCTGGGGCTAGGGCTGGGGCTGGGGCTAGTGCTGGGGCTGGGGCTGGGGCCGGGGCTGGGACTGGGGCAAGGCCTGGGGCTGGGGCTGGGGCTGGGGCTGGGGCTAGGGCTGGGGCTAGTGCTAGTGCTGTGGCTGGGGCTGGGCCTGGGACTGCGGCTAGGGCTGGGGCTAGTGCTGGGGCTGGGACTGGGGCTAGGGCTGGGGCTGGGGCTGGGGCTGAGGCTAAGCCTAGGGCTAGGTCTGGGGCTAGTGATGGGGCTGGGGCTGGGGCTGGGGCTGGGACTGCGGCTAGGGCTTGGGCTGGGGCTGGGGCTGGGGCTCGGGCTGGGGCTGGGACTGGGGCAGGGGCTGAGGCTAGGGCTAGGGCTGGGGCTGGGGCTGGGGCTAGTGCTGGGACTGGGGCTAGGGCTAGGGCTGGGGCTGGGGCTAGGGCTGGGTCTGGTGCTAGTGCTGGGGCTAGGGCTGGGTCTGGTGCTAGTGCTGGGGCTAGGGCTGGGTCTGGTGCTAGTGCTGGGGCTAGGGCTGTGGCTGGGGCTAGTGATGGGGCTGGGGCCGGGGCTGGGACTGGGGCAAGGGCTGGGGCTGGGGCTAGGGCTGGGTCTGGTGCTAGTGCTGGGGCTAGGGCTGGGGCTGGGGCTGGGGCTGCGGCTAGGGCTTGGGCTGGGGCTGGGGCTGGGGCTGGAGCTGGAGCTAAGGCTAAGGGTAGGGCTGGGCCTGGGGCTAGTGCTGGGGCTGGGGCTGGGACTGGGGCTAGGGCTAGGACTGGGGTTGGGGCTGGGGCTGGGGCTGGGGCTGGGGCTGAGGCTAAGACTAGGGCTGGGGCTGGGGCTGGGGTTGGGGATGGGACTGCGGCTAGGGCTGGGGCTAGGGCTGGGGCTAGGGCTGGGGCTGGGGCTAGTGCTGGGGCTGGGGATGGGGCCGGGGCTGGGGCTGGAGCTGGGGTTGGGGATGGGACTGCGGCTAGGGCTGGGGCTAGGGCTGGGGCTAGGGCTGGGGCTGAGGCTAGTGCTGGGGCTGGGGATGGGGCCGGGGCTGGTAATGGGGCTGGGGCCGGGGCTGGTACTGGGGCTAGGGCTGGGGCTGGTGCTTGGGCCGGGGCTGGTGCTGGAGCTGGGGCTGGGGCTTGGGCCGGGGCTGGTGCTGGAGCTGGGGCTGGGGCTGGGGCTGGGACTGCGGCTAGGGCTTGGGCTAGGGCTGGGGCTAGTGCTGGGGCTGGGGCTGGGGCTGGGAATGGGGCAAGGGCTAGGGCTGGGGCTGGGGATAGGGCTGGGGCTAGGGCTGGGTCTGGTGCTTGTGCTGGGGCTGGGCCTGGGGCTAGTGCTGGGGCTGGGGCCGGGGCCGGGGCTGGGCCTGGGGCTGGGGCTGGGGCTGGGGCTGGGGCTGGGGCTGGGGCTGGGGCTGGGGCTAGGGTTGGGCCTAGTGCTAGTGCTGTGGCTGGGGCTGGGCATGGGACTGCGGCTAGGGCTGGGGCTAGTGCTGGGGCTGGGACTGGGGCTAGGGCTGGGGCTGGAGCTGGGGCTGGGGCTGGGGCTGGGGCTGGGGCTGGGGCTAGAGATGCTGGGGCTGGGGCTGGGGCTGGGGCTGGGGCTGGGGCTGGAGCTGGGGCTGGGGCTGGGGCTGGGGCTGGGGCAAAGGCTGGGGCTGGGGCTGGGGCAAAGGCTGGGGCTGGGGCTGGGGCTGGGGCTAGGTCTGTGTCTGGTGCTAGTGCTGGGGCTAGGGCTGGGGCTGGGGCTGGGACTGCGGCTAGGGCTGAGGCTAGGGCTGGGGCTGGGGCTGGGGCTGGGGCTGGGGCAAGGGCAAAGGCTGGGGCTGGGGCTGGGGCTAGGTCTGTGTCTGGTGCTAGTGCTGGGGCTAGGGCTGGGGCTGGGGCTGGGACTGCGGCTAGGGCTGGGGCTAGGGCTGGGGCTAGTGCTGGGGCTGGGGCTGGGGCTGGGAATGGGGCAAGGGCTAGGGCTGGGGCTGGGGATAGGGCTGGGGCTAGGGCTGGGTCTGGTGCTTGTGCTGGGGCTGGGCCTGGGGCTAGTGCTGGGGCTGGGGCCGGGGCCGGGGCTGGGCCTGGGGCTGGGGCTGGGGCTGGGGCTGGGGCTGGGGCTCGGGCTGGGGCTGGGGCTAGGGCTGGGCCTAGTGCTAGTGCTGTGGCTGGGGCTGGGCATGGGACTGCGGCTAGGGCTGGGGCTAGTGCTGGGGCTGGGACTGGGGCTAGGGCTGGGGCTGGAGCTGGGGCTAGTGATGGCTGGGGCTGGGGCTGGGGCTGGGGCTGGGGCTAGTGATGGCTGGGGCTGGGGCTGGGGCTGGGGCTAGTGATGGCTGGGGCTGGGGCTGGGGCTGGGGCTAGTGATGGCTGGGGCTGGGGCTGGGGCTGGGGCTGGGGCTGGGGCTAGTGATGGCTGGGGCTGGGGCTGGGGCTGGGGCTGGGGCTAGTGATGGCTGGGGCTGGGGCTCGGGCTGGGGCTGGGGCTAGTGATGGCTGGGGCTGGGGCTGGGGCTGGGGCTGGGGCTAGTGATGGCTGGGGCTGGGGCTGGGGCTGGGGCTGGGGCTAGTGATGGCTGGGGCTGGGGCTGGGGCTGGGGCTGGGGCTGGGGCTAGTGATGGCTGGGGCTGGGGCTGGGGCTGGGGCTAGTGCTGGGGCTGGGGATGGGGCCGGGGCTGGTAATGGGGCTGGGGCCGGGGCTGGTACTGGGGCTAGGGCTGGGGCTGGGGCTTGGGCCGGGGCTGGTGCTGGAGCTGGGGCTGGGGCTTGGGCCGGGGCTGGTGCTGGAGCTGGGGCTGGGGCTGGGGCTGGGACTGCGGCTAGGGCTTGGGCTAGGGCTGGGGCTAGTGCTGGGGCTGGGGCTGGGGCTGGGAATGGGGCAAGGGCTAGGGCTGGGGCTGGGGATAGGGCTGGGGCTAGGGCTGGGTCTGGTGCTTGTGCTGGGGCTGGGCCTGGGGCTAGTGCTGGGGCTGGGGCCGGGGCCGGGGCTGGGCCTGGGGCTGGGGCTGGGGCTGGGGCTGGGGCTGGGGCTCGGGCTGGGGCTGGGGCTAGGGCTGGGGCTAGTGCTGGGGCTGGGGCTGGGGCTGGGGCTGGGGCTGGGGCTGGGCATGGGACTGCGGCTAGGGCTGGGGCTAGTGCTGGGGCTGGGACTGGGGCTAGGGCTGGGGCTGGAGCTGGGGCTGGGGCTGGGGCTAGAGATGCTGGGGCTGGGGCTGGGGCTGGGGCTGGGGCTGGGGCTGGAGCTGGGGCTGGGGCTGGGGCTGGGGCTGGGGCAAAGGCTGGGGCTGGGGCTGGGGCAAAGGCTGGGCCTGGGGCTGGGGCTAGGTCTGTGTCTGGTGCTAGTGCTGGGGCTAGGGCTGGGGCTGGGGCTGGGACTGCGGCTAGGGCTGGGGCTGGGGCTGGGGCTGGGGCTGGGGCTGGGGCTGGGGCTGGGGCAAGGGCAAAGGCTGGGGCTGGGGCTAGGTCTGTGTCTGGTGCTAGTGCTGGGGCTAGGGCTGGGGCTGGGGCTGGGACTGCGGCTAGGGCTGGGGCTAGGGCTGGGGCTAGTGCTGGGGCTGGGGCTGGGGCTGGGAATGGGGCAAGGGCTAGGGCTGGGGCTGGGGATAGGGCTGGGGCTAGGGCTGGGTCTGGTGCTTGTGCTGGGGCTGGGCCTGGGGCTAGTGCTGGGGCTGGGGCCGGGGCCGGGGCTGGGCCTGGGGCTGGGGCTGGGGCTGGGGCTGGGGCTGGGGCTCGGGCTGGGGCTGGGGCTAGGGCTGGGCCTAGTGCTAGTGCTGTGGATGGGGCTGGGCATGGGACTGCGGCTAGGGCTGGGGCTAGTGCTGGGGCTGGGACTGGGGCTAGGGCTGGGGCTGGAGCTGGGGCTAGTGATGGCTGGGGCTGGGGCTGGGGCTGGGGCTGGGGCTGGGGCTAGTGATGGCTGGGGCTGGGGCTGGGGCTGGGGCTAGTGATGGCTGGGGCTGGGGCTGGGGCTGGGGCTGGGGCTGGGGCTAGTGATGGCTGGGGCTGGGGCTGGGGCTGGGGCTGGGGCTGGGGCTAGTGATGGCTGGGGCTGGGGCTGGGGCTGGGGCTGGGGCTAGTGATGGCTGGGGCTGGGGCTGGGGCTAGTGATGGCTGGGGCTGGGGCTGGGGCTGGGGCTGGGGCTAGTGATGGCTGGGGCTGGGGCTGGGGCTGGGGCTAGTGCTGGGGCTGGGGATGGGGCCGGGGCTGGTAATGGGGCTGGGGCCGGGGCTGGTACTGGGGCTAGGGCTGGGGCTGGGGCTTGGGCCGGGGCTGGTGCTGGAGCTGGGGCTGGGGCTGGGGCTTGGGCCGGGGCTGGTGCTGGAGCTGGGGCTGGGGCTGGGGCTGGGACTGCGGCTAGGGCTTGGGCTAGGGCTGGGGCTAGTGCTGGGGCTGGGGCTGGGGCTGGGAATGGGGCAAGGGCTAGGGCTGGGGCTGGGGATAGGGCTGGGGCTAGGGCTGGGTCTGGTGCTTGTGCTGGGGCTGGGCCTGGGGCTAGTGCTGGGGCTGGGGCCGGGGCCGGGGCTGGGCCTGGGGCTGGGGCTGGGGCTGGGGCTGGGGCTGGGGCTGGGGCTGGGGCTCGGGCTGGGGCTGGGGCTAGGGCTGGGGCTAGTGCTGGGGCTGGGGCTGGGGCTGGGGCTGGGGCTGGGGCTGGGCATGGGACTGCGGCTAGGGCTGGGGCTAGTGCTGGGGCTGGGACTGGGGCTAGGGCTGGGGCTGGAGCTGGGGCTGGGGCTGGGGCTGGGGCTAGAGATGCTGGGGCTGGGGCTGGGGCTGGGGCTGGGGCTGGGGCTGGAGCTGGGGCTGGGGCTGGGTCTGGGGCTGGGGCAAAGGCTGGGGCTGGGGCTGGGGCAAAGGCTGGGGCTGGGGCTAGGTCTGTGTCTGGTGCTAGTGCTGGGGCTAGGGCTGGGGCTGGGGCTGGGACTGCGGCTAGGGCTGGGGCTAGGGCTGGGGCTGGGGCTGGGGCTGGGGCAAGGGCAAAGGCTGGGGCTGGGGCTGGGGCTAGGTCTGTGTCTGGTGCTAGTGCTGGGGCTAGGGCTGGGGCTGGGGCTGGGACTGCGGCTAGGGCTGGGGCTAGGGCTGGGGCTAGTGCTGGGGCTGGGGCTGGGGCTGGGAATGGGGCAAGGGCTAGGGCTGGGGCTGGGGATAGGGCTGGGGCTAGGGCTGGGTCTGGTGCTTGTGCTGGGGCTGGGCCTTGGGCTAGTGCTGGGGCTGGGGCCGGGGCCGGGGCTGGGCCTGGGTATGGGGCTGGGGCTGGGGCTCGGGCTGGGGCTGGGGCTAGGGCTGGGCCTAGTGCTAGTGCTGTGGCTGGGGCTGGGCATGGGACTGCGGCTAGGGCTGGGGCTAGTGCTGGGGCTGGGAATGGGGCTAGGGCTGGGGCTGGAGCTGGGGCTAGTGATGGCTGGGGCTGGGGCTGGGGCTGGGGCTGGGGCTAGTGATGGCTGGGGCTGGGGCTGGGGCTAGTGATGGCTGGGGCTGGGGCTGGGGCTGGGGCTGGGGCTGGGGCTAGTGATGGCTGGGGCTGGGGCTGGGGCTGGGGCTGGGGCTAGTGATGGCTGGGGCTGGGGCTGGGGCTGGGGCTGGGGCTAGTGATGGCTGGGGCTGGGGCTGGGGCTGGGGCTAGTGATGGCTGGGGCTGGGGCTGGGGCTGGGGCTGGGGCTGGGGCTAGTGATGGCTGGGGCTGGGGCTGGGGCTGGGGCTGGGGCTAGTGATGGCTGGGGCTGGGGCTGGGGCTGGGGCTGGGGCTAGTGATGGCTGGGGCTGGGGCTGGGACTGGGGCTGGGGCTGGGGCTAGTGATGGCTGGGGCTGGGGCTGGGGCTGGGGCTGGGGCTGGGGCTAGTGATGGCTGGGGCTGGGGCTGGGGCTGGGGCTAGTAATGGCTGGGGCTGGGGCTGGGGCTGGGGCTGGCGCTAGTGATGGCTGGGGCTGGGGCTGGGGCTGGGGCTGGGGCTAGTGATGGCTGGGGCTGGGGCTGGGGCTGGGGCTGGGGCTAGTGATGGTTGGGGCTGGGGCTGGGGCTGGGGCTAGTGATGGCTGGGGCTGGGGCTGGGGCTGGGGCTGGGGCTGGGGCTAGTGATGGCTGGGGCTGGGGCTGGGGCTGGGGCTAGTGATGGCTGGGGCTGGGGCTGGGGCTGGGGCTGGGGCTGGGGCTAGTGATGGCTGGGGCTGGGGCTGGGGCTGGGGCTAGTGATGGCTGGGGCTGGGGCTGGGGCTGGGGCTGGGGCTGGGGCTAGTGATGGCTGGGGCTGGGGCTGGGGCTGGGGCTGGGGCTAGTGATGGCTGGGGCTGGGGCTGGGGCTGGGGCTAGTGATGGCTGGGGCTGGGGCTGGGGCTGGGGCTGGGGCTAGTGATGGCTGGGGCTGTGATGGCTGGGGCTGTGATGGCTGGGGCTGGGGCTGGGGTTGGGGTTGGGGCTGGGGCTGGGGCTGGGGCTGGGCCTAGTGCTAGTGCTGTGGCTGGGGCTGGGCATGGGACTGCGGCTAGGGCTGGGGCTAGTGCTGGGGTTGGGACTGGGGCTAGGGCTGGGGCTGGAGATGGGGCTGGGGCTGGGGCTGGGGCTGGGGCTGGGGCTGGGGCTGGGGCAAAGGCTGGGGCTGGGGCTGGGGCAAAGGCTGGGGCTGGGGCTGGGGCAAAGGCTGGGGCTGGGCCTGGGGCTAGGGCTAGGTCTGTGTCTGGTGCTAGTGCTGGGGCTATGGCTGGGGCTGGGGCTGGGACTGCGGCTAGGGCTGGGGCTAGGGCTGGGGCTAGTGCTGGGGCTGGGGCTGGGGCTGGGAATTGGGCAAGGGCTAGGGCTGGGGCTGGGGATAGGGCTGGGGCTAGGGCTGGGTCTGGTGCTTGTGCTGGGGCTGGGCCTGGGGCTAGTGCTGGGGCTGGGGCCGGGGCCGGGGCTGGGCCTGGGGCTGGGGCTGGGGCTGGGGCTGGGGCTGGGGCTAGGGCTGGGCCTAGTGCTAGTGCTGTGGCTGGGGCTGGGCATGGGACTGCGGCTAGGGCTGGGGCTAGTGCTGGGGCTGGGACTGGGGCTAGGGCTGGGGCTGGAGCTGGGGCTGGGGCTGGGGCTGGGGCTGGGGCTAGTGATGGATGGGGCTGGGGCTGGGGCTGGGGCAAAGGCTGGGGCTGGGGCTGGGGCTGGGGCTGGGGCTGGGGCTGGGGCAAAGGCTGGGGCTGGGGCTGGGGCTAGGTCTGTGTCTGGTGCTAGTGCTGGGGCTAGGGCTGGGGCTGGGGCTGGGACTGCGGCTAGGGCTGGGGCTGGGGCTGGGGCAAGGGCAAAGGCTGGGGCTGGGGCTGGGGCTAGGTCTGTGTCTGGTGCTAGTGCTGGGGCTAGGGCTGGGGCTGGGGCTGGGACTGCGGCTAGGGCTGGGGCTAGGGCTGGGGCTAGTGCTGGGGCTGGGGCTGGGGCTGGGAATGGGGCAAGGGCTAGGGCTGGGGCTGGGGCTAGGGCTGGGTCTGGTGCTTGTGCTGGGGCTGGGCCTGGGGCTAGTGCTGGGGCTGGGGCCGGGGCCGGGGCTGGGCCTGGGGCTGGGGCTGGGGCTGGGGCTGGGGATGGGGCTGGGGCTGGGGCTCGGGCTGGGGCTGGGGCTGGGGCTAGGGCTGGGCCTAGTGCTAGTGCTGTGGCTGGGGCTGGGCATGGGACTGCGGCTAGGGCTGGGGCTAGTGCTGGGGCTGGGACTGGGGCTAGGGCTGGGGCTGGAGCTGGGGCTAGTGATGGCTGGGGCTGGGGCTGGGGCTGGGGCTGGGGCTAGTGATGGCTGGGGCTGGGGCTGGGGCTGGGGCTGGGGCTGGGGCTGGGGCTACTGATGGCTGGGGCTGGGGCTGGGGCTGGGGCTGGGGCTGGGGCTAGTGATGGCTGGGGCTGGGGCTGGGGCTGGGGCTAGTGATGGCTGGGGCTGGGGCTGGGGCTGGGGCTAGTGATGGCTGGGGCTGGGGCTGGGGCTGGGGCTGGGGCTAGTGATGGCTGGGGCTGGGGCTGGGGCTGGGGCTGGGGCTAGTGATGGCTGGGGCTGGGGCTGGGGCTGGGGCTGGGGCTAGTGATGGCTGGGGCTGGGGCTGGGGCTGGGGCTGGGGCTGGGGCTAGTGATGGCTGGGGCTGGGGCTGGGGCTGGGGCTGGGGCTAGTGATGGCTGGGGCTGGGGCTGGGGCTAGTGATGGCTGGGGCTGGGGCTGGGGCTGGGGCTGGGGCTGGCGCTAGTGATGGCTGGGGCTGGGGCTGGGGCTGGGGCTGGGGCTGGGGCTAGTGATGGCTGGGGCTGGGGCTGGGGCTGGGGCTGGGGCTGGGGCTAGTGATGGCTGGGGCTGGGGCTGGGGCTGGGGCTAGTGATGGCTGGGGCTGGGGCTGGGGCTGGGGCTGGGGCTGGGGCTAGTGATGGCTGGGGCTGGGGCTGGGGCTGGGGCTAGTGATGGCTGGGGCTGGGGCTGGGGCTGGGGCTGGGGCTGGGGCTAGTGATGGCTGGGGCTGGGGCTGGGGCTGGGGCTAGTGATGGCTGGGGCTGGGGCTGGGGCTGGGGCTGGGGCTGGGGCTAGTGATGGCTGGGGCTGGGGCTGGGGCTGGGGCTGGGGCTGGGGCTAGTGATGGCTGGGGCTGGGGCTGGGGCTGGGGCTAGTGATGGCTGGGGCTGGGGCTGGGGCTGGGGCTGGGGCTAGTGATGGCTGGGGCTGTGATGGCTGGGGCTGTGATGGCTGGGGCTGGGGCTGGGGTTGGGGTTGGGGCTGGGGCTGGGGCTGGGGCTGGGGCTGGGCCTAGTGCTAGTGCTGTGGCTGGGGCTGGGCATGGGACTGCGGCTAGGGCTGGGGCTAGTGCTGGGGTTGGGACTGGGGCTAGGGCTGGGGCTGGAGATGGGGCTGGGGCTGGGGCTGGGGCTGGGGCTGGGGCTGGGGCAAAGGCTGGGGCTGGGGCTGGGGCAAAGGCTGGGGCTGGGGCTGGGGCTAGGGCTAGGTCTGTGTCTGGTGCTAGTGCTGGGGCTATGGCTGGGGCTGGGGATGGGACTGCGGCTAGGGCTGGGGCTAGGGCTGGGGCTAGTGCTGGGGCTGGGGCTGGGAATGGGGCAAGGGCTAGGGCTGGGGATGGGGATAGGGCTGGGGCTAGGGCTGGGTCTGGTGCTTGTGCTGGGGCTGGGCCTGGGGCTAGTGCTGGGGCTGGGGCCGGGGCCGGGGCTGGGCCTGGGGCTGGGGCTGGGGCTGGGGCTGGGGCTGGGGCTGGGGCTGGGGCTCGGGGTGGGGCTGGGGCTAGGGCTGGGCCTAGTGCTAGTGCTGTGGATGGGGCTGGGCATGGGACTGCGGCTAGGGCTGGGGCTAGTGCTGGGGCTGGGACTGGGGCTAGGTATGGGGCTAGTGATGGGGCTGGGGCTGGGGCTGGGACTGCGGCTAGGGCTTGGGCTGGGGCTGGGGCTGGGGCTGGGGCTGGGGCTGGGGCTGGGACTGGGGCTGGGGCTGGGGCTGAGGCTAGGGCTAGGGCTGGGGCTGGGGCTGGGGCTAGTGCTGGGATAGGGCCTAGGGCTACGGCTGGGGCTGGGGCTAGGGCTGGGTCTGGTGCTAGTGCTGGGGCTAGGGCTGTGGCTGGGGCTAGTGCTGGGGCTCGGGCCGGGGCTGGGACTGGGGCAAGGGCTGGGGCTGGGGCTAGGGCTGGGTCTGGTGCTAGTGCTGGGGCTAGGGCTGGGGCTGGGGCTGGGGCTGGGACTGCGGCTAGGGCTTGGGCTGGGGCTGGGGCTGGGGCTGGGGCTGGGGCAAAGGCTGGGGCTGGGGCTGGGGCTGGGGCTGGGGCTGGGGCTGGGGCTGGGGCAAGGGCAAAGGCTGGGGCTGGGGCTGGGGCTAGGTCTGTGTCTGGTGCTAGTGCTGGGGCTAGGGCTGGGGCTGGGGCTGGGACTGCGGCTAGTGCTGGGGCTGGGGCTGGGGCTGGGAATGGGGCAAGGGCTAGGGCTGGGGCTGGGGATAGGGCTGGGGCTAGGGCTGGGTCTGGTGCTTGTGCTGGGGCTGGGCCTGGGGCTAGTGCTGGGGCTGGGGCCGGGGCCGGGGCCGGGGCTGGGGCTGGGGCTGGGGCTGGGGCTCGGGCTGGGGCTGGGGCTAGGGCTGGGCCTAGTGCTAGTGCTGTGGCTGGGGCTGGGCATGGGACTGCGGCTAGGGCTGGGGCTAGTGCTGGGGCTGGGACTGGGGCTAGGGCTGGGGCTGGAGCTGGAGCTGGGGCTGGGGCTGGGGCTGGGGCTGGGGCTAGTGATGGCTGGGGCTGGGGCTGGGGCTGGGGCAAAGGCTGGGGCTGGGGCAAAGGCTGGGGCTGGGGCTGGGGCTGGGGCTGGGGCTGGGGCAAAGGCTGGGGCTGGGGCTGGGGCAAAGGCTGGGGCTGGGGCTGGGGCTAGGTCTGTGTCTGGTGCTAGTGCTGGGGATAGGGCTGTGGCTGGGGCTGGGACTGCGGCTAGGGCTGGGGCTAGGGCTGGGGCTGGGGCTGGGGCTGGGGCTGGGGCTGGGGCAAGGGCAAAGGCTGGGGCTGGGGCTGGGGCTAGGTCTGTGTCTGGTGCTAGTGCTGGGGCTAGGACTGTGGCTGGGGCTGGGACTGCGGCTAGGGCTGGGGCTAGGGCTGGGGCTAGTGCTGGGGCTGGGGCTGGGAATGGGGCAAGGGCTAGGGCTGGGGCTGGGGATAGGGCTGGGGCTAGGGCTGGGTCTGGTGCTTGTGCTGGGGCTGGGCCTGGGGCTAGTGCTGGGGCTGGGGCCGGGGCCGGGGCTGGGCCTGGGGCTGGGGCTGGGGCTGGGGCTGGGGCTGGGGCTGGGGCTCGGGCTGGGGCTGGGGCTAGGGCTGGGCCTAGTGCTAGTGCTGTGGCTGGGGCTGGGCATGAGACTGCGGCTAGGGCTGGGGCTAGTGCTAGGGCTGGGACTGGGGCTAGGGCTGGGGCTGGAGCTGGGGCTGGGGCTGGGGCTGGGGCTGGGGCTAGTGATGGCTGGGGCTGGGGCTGGGGCTGGGGCTGGGGCTGGGGCTGGGGCAAAGGCTGGGGCTGGGGCAAAGGCTGGGGCAAAGGCTGGGGCTGGGGCTGGGGCAAAGGCTGGGGCTGGGGCAAAGGCTGGGGCTGGGGCTGGGGCAAAGGCTGGGGCTGGGGCTGGGGCTAGGTCTGTGTCTGGTGCTACTGCTGGGGCTCGGGCTGGGGCTGGGGCTGGGACTGCGGCTAGGGCTGGGGCTGGGGCTGGGGCTGGGGCTGGGGCTGGGGCAAGGGCAAAGGCTGGGGCTGGGGCTGGGGCTAGGTCTGTGTCTGGTGCTAGTGCTGGGGCTAGGGCTGGGGCTGGGGCTGAGACTGCGGCTAGGGCTGGGGCTAGGGCTGGGGCTGGGGCTGGGAATGGGGCAAGGGCTAGGGCTGGGGCTGGGGATAGGGCTGGGGCTAGGGCTGGGTCTGGTGCTTGTGCTGGGGCTGGGCCTGGGGCTAGTGCTGGGGCTGGGGCCGGGGCCGGGGCTGGGCCTGGGGCTGGGGCTGGGGCCGGGGCTCGGGCTGGGGCTGGGGCTAGGGCTGGGCCTAGTGCTAGTGCTGTGGCTGGGGCTGGGCATGGGACTGCGGCTAGGGCTGGGGCTAGTGCTGGGGCTGGGACTGGGGCTAGGGGTGGGGCTGGAGCTGGGGCTGGGGCTGGGGCTGGGGCTAGTGATGGCTGGGTCTGGGGCTAGTGATGGCTGGGGCTGGGGCTGGGGCTGGGGCTGGGGCTGAGGCTAGTGATGGCTGGGGCTGGGGCTGGGGCTGGGGCTGGGGCTGGGGCTGGGGCTAGTGATGGCTGGGGCTGGGGCTGGGGCTGGGGCTAGTGATGGCTGGGGCTGGGGCTGGGGCTGGGGCTGGGGATGGGGCTGGGGCTAGTGATGGCTGGGGCTGGGGCTGGGGCTGGGGCTGGGGCTAGTGATGGCTGGGGCTGGGGCTGGGGCTGGGGCTGGGGATGGGGCTAGTGATGGCTGGGGCTGGGGCTGGGGCTGGGGCTGGGGCTAGTGATGGCTGGGGCTGGGGCTGGGGCTGGGGCTGGGGCTAGTGATGGCTGGGGCTGGGGCTGGGGCTGGGGCTAGTGATGGCTGGGGCTGGGGCTGGGGCTAGTGATGGCTGGGGCTGGGGCTGGGGCTGGGGCTGGGGCTAGTGATGGCTGGGGCTGTGATGGCTGGGGCTGGGGCTGGGGCTGGGGCTGGGGCTGGGGCTAGTGCTGGGGCTGGGACTGGGGCTAGGGCTGGGGCTGGGGCTGGGGCTGGGGCTGGAGCTGGAGCTGGGGCTGAGGCTAAGCCTAGGGCTAGGTCTGGGGCTAGTGATGGGGCTGGGGCTGGGGCTGGGGCTGGGACTGCGGCTAGGGCTTGGGCTGGGGCTGGGGCTGGGGCTGGGACTGGGGCTGGGGCTGAGGCTAGGGCTAGGGCTAGGGCTGGGGCTGCGGCTGGGGCTAGTGCTGGGACTGGGGCTAGGGCTAGGGCTGGGGCTGGGGCTAGGGCTGGGTCTGGTGCTAGTGCTGTGGCTAGGGCTGGGTCTGGTGCTAGTGCTGGGGCTAGGGCTGTGGCTGGGGCTAGTGCTGGGGCTGGGGCCCGGGCTGGGGCTGGGGCTAGGGCTGGGTCTGGTGCTAGTGCTGGGGCTAGGGCTGGGGCTGGGGCTGGGACTGCGGCTAGGGCTTGGGCTGGGGCTGTGGCTGGGGCTGGGGCTGGGGCTGGAGCTGGAGCTGGGGCTGAGGCTAAGCCTAGGGCTAGGCCTGGGGCTAGTCATGGGGCTGGGTCTGGGGCTGGGGCTGGGACTGCGGCTAGGGCTTGGGCTGGGGCTGGGGCTGGGGCTGGGGCTGGAGCTGGAGCTAAGGCTAAGGGTGGGGCTGGGGCTGGGGCTGGGGCTGGGGCTGGGGCTGGGGCTGGGACTGCGGCTAGGGCTGGGGCTAGTGCTGGGGCTGGGACTGGGGCTAGGGCTGGGGCTGGGGCTGGGGCTGGAGCTGGAGCTGGAGCTGGGGCTGAGGCTAAGCCTAGGGCTAGGTCTGGGGCTAGTGATGGGGCTGGGGCTGGGGCTGGGGTTGGGACTGCTGCTAGGGCTTGGGCTTGGGCTGGGGCTGGGGCTGGGGCTGGGGCTGGGGCTGGGACTGGGGCTGGGGCTGGGGCTGAGGCTAGGGCTAGGGCTAGGGCTGGGGATGGGGCTGGGGCTAGTGCTGGGACTGGGGCTAGGGCTAGGGCTGGGGCTGGGGCTAGGGCTGGGGCTAGTGCTAGTGCTGTGGTAGGGGCTGGGGCTAGGGCTGGGGCTGGGGCTAGGGCTGGGGCTAGGGCTGGGGCCGGGGCTGGGGCTGGGGCTGGGGCTGGGGCTGGGGCTAGTGATGGCTGGGGCTGGGGCTGGGGCTGGGGCTGGGGCTAGTGATGGCTGGGGCTGGGGCTGGGGCTGGGGCTAGTGATGGCTGGGGCTGGGGCTGGGGCTGGGGCTGGGGCTAGTGATGGCTGGGGCTGGGGCTGGGGCTGGGGCTGGGGCTGGGGCTAGTGATGGCTGGGGCTGGGGCTGGGGCTGGGGCTGGGGCTGGGGCTAGTGATGGCTGGGGCTGGGGCTGGGGCTGGGGCTGGGGCTGGGGCTGGGGCCAGTGATGGCTGGGGCTGGGGCTGGGGCTGGGGCTGGGGCTGGGGCTAGTGATGGCTGGGGCTGGGGCTGGGGCTAGTGATGGCTGGGGCTGGGGCTGGGGCTGGGGCTGGGGCTGGGGCTGGCGCTAGTGATGGCTGGGGCTGGGGCTGGGGCTGGGGCTGGGGCTGGGGCTAGTGATGGCTGGGGCTGGGGCTGGGGCTGGGGCTGGGGCTGGGGCTGGGGCTAGTGATGGCTGGGGCTGGGGCTGGGGCTGGGGCTGGGGCTGGGGCTAGTGATGGCTGGGGCTGGGGCTGGGGCTGGGGCTGGGGCTAGTGATGGCTGGGGCTGGGGCTGGGGCTGGGGCTACTGATGGCTGGGGCTGGGGCTGGGGCTGGGGCTAGTGATGGCTGGGGCTGGGGCTGGGGCTGGGGCTGGGGCTGGGGCTGGGGCTGGGGCTAGTGATGGCTGGGGCTGGGGCTGGGGCTGGGGCTGGGGCTAGTGATGGCTGGGGCTGGGGCTGGGGCTGGGGCTGGGGCTGGGGCTAGTGATGGCTGGGGCTGGGGCTGGGGCTGGGGCTGGGGCTGGGGCTGGGGCTAGTGATGGCTGGGGCTGGGGCTGGGGCTGGGGCTAGTGATGGCTGGGGCTGGGGCTGGGGCTGGGGCTGGGGCTGGGGGTAGTGATGGCTGGGGTTGTGATGGCTGGGGCTGTGATGGCTGGGGCTGGGGCTGGGGTTGGGGCTGGGGCTGGGGCTGGGGCTGGGCCTAGTGCTAGTGCTGTGGCTGGGGCTGGGCATGGGACTGCGGCTAGGGCTGGGGCTAGTGCTGGGGTTGGGACTGGGGCTAGGGCTGGGGCTGGAGATGGGGCTGGGGCTGGGGCTGGGGCTGGGGCTGGGGCAAAGGCTGGGGCTGGGGCAAAGGCTGGGGCTGGGGCTGGGGCAAAGGCTGGGGCTGGGGCTAGGTCTGTGTCTGGTACTAGTGATGGGGCTAGGGCTGGGGCTGGGGCTGGGACTGCGGCTAGGGCTGGGGCTAGGGCTGGGGCTAGTGCTGGGGCTGGGGCTGGGAATGGGGCAAGGGCTAGGGCTGGGGCTGGGGATAGGGCTGGGGCTAGGGCTGGGTCTGGTGCTTGTGCTGGGGCTGGGCCTGGGGCTAGTGCTGGGGCTGGGGCCGGGGCCGGGGCTGGGCCTGGGGCTGGGGCTGGGGCTGGGGCTGGGGCTGGGGCTGGGGCTCGGGCTGGGGCTGGGGCTAGGGATGGGCCTAGTGCTAGTGCTGTGGATGGGGCTGGGCATGGGACTGCGGCTAGGGCTGGGGCTAGTGCTGGGGCTGGGACTGGGGCTAGGGCTGGGGCTGGAGCTGGGGCTGGGGCTGGGGCTGGGGCTGGGGCTGGGGCTGGGGCTAGTGATGGCTGGGGCTGGGGCTGGGGCTGGGGCTGGGGCTGGGGCTGGGGCTGGGGCTGGGACTGCGGCTAGGGCTTGGGCTAGGCCTGGGGCTGGTGCTGGGGCTGGAGCTGAGACTAAGGCTAGGGCTGGGGCTGGGGCCGGGGCTGGGACTGGGGCAAGGGCTAGGGCTGGGGCTGGAGCTGGGGCTTGGACTGCGGCTAGGGCTGGGGCTGGGGCTGGGGCTGGGGCTGGAGCTAGGGCTGGGGCTAGTGCTGGGGCTGGGGCTGGGGCCGGGTCTGGGAATGGGGCAAGGGCTAGGGCTGGGGCTGGGGCTAGGGCTGGGTCTGGGGCTGGGGCTAGGGCTGGGGCTGGGGTTGGGGCTGGGACTGCGTCTAGGGCTGGGGCTAGGGCTGGGGCTGGGGCTAGTGCTGGGGCTGGGGCTGGGGCCGGGGCTGGGACTGGGGCAAGGGCTGGGGCTGGGGCTGGGGCTGGGGCTGGGGCTGGGGCTAGGGCTGGGGCTAGTGCTAGTGCTGTGGCTGGGGCTGGGCCTGGGACTGCGGCTAGGGCTGGGGCTAGTGCTGGGGCTGGGACTGGGGCTAGGGCTGGGGCTGGGGCTGGGGCTGAGGCTAAGCCTAGGGCTAGGTCTGGGGCTAGTGATGGGGCTGGGGCTGGGGCTGGGGCTGGGACTGCGGCTAGGGCTTGGGCTGGGGCTGGGGCTGGGGCTGGGGCTGGGGCTGGGGCTGGGACTGGGGCTGGGGCTGGGGCTGAGGCTAGGGCTAGGGCTGGGGCTGGGGCTGGGGCTAGTGCTGGGATAGGGCCTAGGGCTACGGCTGGGGCTGGGGCTAGGGCTGGGTCTGGTGCTAGTGCTGGGGCTAGGGCTGTGGCTGGGGCTAGTGCTGGGGCTGGGGCCGGGGCTGGGACTGGGGCAAGGGCTGGGGCTGGGGCTGGGGCTAGGGCTGGGTCTGGTGCTAGTGCTGGGGCTAGGGCTGGGGCTGGGGCTGGGGCTGGGACTTCGGCTAGGGCTTGGGCTGGGGCTGGGGCTGGGGCTGGGGCTGGGGCAAAGGCTGGGGCTGGGGCTGGGGCTGGGGCTGGGGCTGGGACTGGGACTGGGGCTAGGGCTGGGGCTGGAGCTGGAGCTGGGGCTGGGGCTGGGGCTGGGGCTGGGGCTAGTGATGGCTGGGGCTGGGGCTGGGGCTGGGGCAAAGGCTGGGGCTGGGGCAAAGGCTGGGGCTGGGGCTGGGGCTGGGGCTGGGGCTGGGGCAAAGGCTGGGGCTGGGGCTGGGGCAAAGGCTGGGGCTGGGGCTGGGGCTAGGTCTGTGTCTGGTGCTAGTGCTGGGGCTAGGGCTGTGGCTGGGGCTGGGACTGCGGCTAGGGCTGGGGCTAGGGCTGGGGCTGGGGCTGGGGCTGGGGCTGGGGCTGGGGCTGGGGCTGGGGCAAGGGCAAAGGCTGGGGCTGGGGCTGGGGCTAGGTCTGTGTCTGGTGCTAGTGCTGGGGCTAGGACTGTGGCTGGGGCTGGGACTGCGGCTAGGGCTGGGGCTAGGGCTGGGGCTAGTGCTGGGGCTGGGGCTGGGAATGGGGCAAGGGCTAGGGCTGGGGCTGGGGATAGGGCTGGGGCTAGGGCTGGGTCTGGTGCTTGTGCTGGGGCTGGGCCTGGGGCTAGTGCTGGGGCTGGGGCCGGGGCCGGGGCTGGGCCTGGGGCTGGGGCTGGGGCTGGGGCTGGGGCTGGGGCTGGGGCTCGGGCTGGGGCTGGGGCTAGGGTTGGGCCTAGTGCTAGTGCTGTGGCTGGGGCTGGGCATGAGACTGCGGCTAGGGCTGGGGCTAGTGCTAGGGCTGGGACTGGGGCTAGGGCTGGGGCTGGAGCTGGGGCTGGGGCTGGGGCTGGGGCTGGGGCTAGTGATGGCTGGGGCTGGGGCTGGGGCTGGGGCTGGGGCTGGGGCAAAGGCTGGGGCAAAGGCTGGGGCTGGGGCAAAGGCTGGGGCAAAGGCTGGGGCTGGGGCTGGGGCAAAGGCTGGGGCTGGGGCAAAGGCTGGGGCTGGGGCTGGGGCAAAGGCTGGGGCTGGGGCTGGGGCTAGGTCTGTGTCTGGTGCTAGTGCTGGGGCTAGGGCTGGGGCTGGGACTGCGGCTAGGGCTGGGGCTGGGGCTGGGGCTGGGGCTGGGGCTGGGGCAAGGGCAAAGGCTGGGGCTGGGGCTGGGGCTAGGTCTGTGTCTGGTGCTAGTGCTGGGGCTAGGGCTGGGGCTGGGGCTGAGACTGCGGCTAGGGCTGGGGCTAGGGCTGGGGCTGGGGCTGGGAATGGGGCAAGGGCTAGGGCTGGGGCTGGGGATAGGGCTGGGGCTAGGGCTGGGTCTGGTGCTTGTGCTGGGGCTGGGCCTGGGGCTAGTGCTGGGGCTGGGGCCGGGGCCGGGGCTGGGCCTGGGGCTGGGGCTGGGGCCGGGGCTCGGGCTGGGGCTGGGGCTAGGGCTGGGCCTAGTGCTAGTGCTGTGGCTGGGGCTGGGCATGGGACTGCGGCTAGGGCTGGGGCTAGTGCTGGGGCTGGGACTGGGGCTAGGGGTGGGGCTGGAGCTGGGGCTGGGGCTGGGGCTGGGGCTAGTGATGGCTGGGTCTGGGGCTAGTGATGGCTGGGGCTGGGGCTGGGGCTGGGGCTGGGGCTGAGGCTAGTGATGGCTGGGGCTGGGGCTGGGGCTGGGGCTGGGGCTGGGGCTGGGGCTAGTGATGGCTGGGGCTGGGGCTGGGGCTGGGGCTGGGGCTAGTGATGGCTGGGGCTGGGGCTGGGGCTGGGGCTGGGGCTGGGGCTGGGGCTGGGGCTAGTGATGGCTGGGGCTGGGGCTGGGGCTGGGGCTGGGGCTAGTGATGGCTGGGGCTGGGGCTGGGGCTGGGGCTGGGGCTAGTGATGGCTGGGGCTGGGGCTGGGGCTGGGGCTGGGGCTAGTGATGGCTGGGGCTGGGGCTGGGGCTGGGGCTAGTGATGGCGGGGGCTGGGGCTGGGGCTGGGGCTGGGGCTAGTGATGGCTGGGGCTGGGGCTGGGGCTGGGGCTGGGGCTAGTGATGGCTGGGGCTGTGATGGCTGGGGCTGGGGCTGGGGCTGGGGCTGGGGCTGGGGCTAGTGCTGGGGCTGGGACTGGGGCTAGGGCTGGGGCTGGGGCTGGGGCTGGGGCTGGAGCTGGAGCTGGGGCTGAGGCTAAGCCTAGGGCTAGGTCTGGGGCTAGTGATGGGGCTGGGGCTGGGGCTGGGGCTGGGACTGCGGCTAGGGCTTGGGCTGGGGCTGGGGCTGGGGCTGGGGCTGGGACTGGGGCTGGGGCTGGGGCTGAGGCTAGGGCTAGGGCTAGGGCTGGGGCTGCGGCTGGGGCTAGTGCTGGGACTGGGGCTAGGGCTAGGGCTGGGGCTGGGGCTAGGGCTGGGTCTGGTGCTAGTGCTGTGGCTAGGGCTGGGTCTGGTGCTAGTGCTGGGGCTAGGGCTGTGGCTGGGGCTAGTGCTGGGGCTGGGGCCCGGGCTGGGGCTGGGGCTAGGGCTGGGTCTGGTGCTAGTGCTGGGGCTAGGGCTGGGGCTGGGGCTGGGACTGCGGCTAGGGCTTGGGCTGGGGCTGGGGCTGGGGCTGGGGCTGGGGCTGGAGCTGGAGCTGGGGCTGAGGCTAAGCCTAGGGCTAGGCCTGGGGCTAGTCATGGGGCTGGGTCTGGGGCTGGGGCTGGGACTGCGGCTAGGGCTTGGGCTGGGGCTGGGGCTGGGGCTGGGGCTGGAGCTGGAGCTAAGGCTAAGGGTGGGGCTGGGGCTGGGGCTGGGGCTGGGGCTGGGGCTGGGGCTGGGACTGCGGCTAGGGCTGGGGCTAGTGCTGGGGCTGGGACTGGGGCTAGGGCTGGGGCTGGGGCTGGGGCTGGAGCTGGAGCTGGAGCTGGGGCTGAGGCTAAGCCTAGGGCTAGGTCTGGGGCTAGTGATGGGGCTGGGGCTGGGGCTGGGGTTGGGACTGCTGCTAGGGCTTGGGCTTGGGCTTGGGCTGGGGCTGGGGCTGGGGCTGGGGCTGGGACTGGGGCTGGGGCTGGGGCTGAGGCTAGGGCTAGGGCTAGGGCTGGGGATGGGGCTGGGGCTAGTGCTGGGACTGGGGCTAGGGCTAGGGCTGGGGCTGGGGCTAGGGCTGGGGCTAGTGCTAGTGCTGTGTTAGGGGCTGGGGCTAGGGCTGGGGCTGGGGCTAGGGCTGGGGCTAGGGCTGGGGCCGGGGCTGGGGCTGGGGCTGGGGCTGGGGCTGGGGCTAGTGATGGCTGGGGCTGGGGCTGGGGCTGGGGCTGGGGCTAGTGATGGCTGGGGCTGGGGCTGGGGCTGGGGCTAGTGATGGCTGGGGCTGGGGCTGGGGCTGGGGCTGGGGCTAGTGATGGCTGGGGCTGGGGCTGGGGCTGGGGCTGGGGCTGGGGCTAGTGATGGCTGGGGCTGGGGCTGGGGCTGGGGCTGGGGCTAGTGATGGCTGGGGCTGGGGCTGGGGCTGGGGCTGGGGCTGGGGCTGGGGCCAGTGATGGCTGGGGCTGGGGCTGGGGCTGGGGCTGGGGCTGGGGCTAGTGATGGCTGGGGCTGGGGCTGGGGCTAGTGATGGCTGGGGCTGGGGCTGGGGCTGGGGCTGGGGCTGGGGCTGGCGCTAGTGATGGCTGGGGCTGGGGCTGGGGCTGGGGCTGGGGCTGGGGCTAGTGATGGCTGGGGCTGGGGCTGGGGCTGGGGCTGGGGCTGGGGCTGGGGCTAGTGATGGCTGGGGCTGGGGCTGGGGCTGGGGCTGGGGCTGGGGCTAGTGATGGCTGGGGCTGGGGCTGGGGCTGGGGCTGGGGCTAGTGATGGCTGGGGCTGGGGCTGGGGCTGGGGCTACTGATGGCTGGGGCTGGGGCTGGGGCTGGGGCTAGTGATGGCTGGGGCTGGGGCTGGGGCTGGGGCTGGGGCTGGGGCTGGGGCTGGGGCTAGTGATGGCTGGGGCTGGGGCTGGGGCTGGGGCTGGGGCTAGTGATGGCTGGGGCTGGGGCTGGGGCTGGGGCTGGGGCTAGTGATGGCTGGGGCTGGGGCTGGGGCTGGGGCTGGGGCTGGGGCTAGTGATGGCTGGGGCTGGGGCTGGGGCTGGGGCTAGTGATGGCTGGGGCTGGGGCTGGGGCTGGGGCTGGGGCTGGGGGTAGTGATGGCTGGGGCTGTGATGGCTGGGGCTGTGATGGCTGGGGCTGGGGCTGGGGTTGGGGCTGGGGCTGGGGCTGGGGCTGGGCCTAGTGCTAGTGCTGTGGCTGGGGCTGGGCATGGGACTGCGGCTAGGGCTGGGGCTAGTGCTGGGGTTGGGACTGGGGCTAGGGCTGGGGCTGGAGATGGGGCTGGGGCTGGGGCTGGGGCTGGGGCTGGGGCAAAGGCTGGGGCTGGGGCTAGGTCTGTGTCTGGTACTAGTGATGGGGCTAGGGCTGGGGCTGGGGCTGGGACTGCGGCTAGGGCTGGGGCTAGGGCTGGGGCTAGTGCTGGGGCTGGGGCTGGGGCTGGGAATGGGGCAAGGGCTAGGGCTGGGGCTGGGGATAGGGCTGGGGCTAGGGCTGGGTCTGGTGTTGTGCTGGGGCTGGGCCTGGGGCTAGTGCTGGGGCTGGGGCCGGGGCCGGGGCTGGGCCTGGGGCTGGGGCTGGGGCTGGGGCTGGGGCTGGGGCTCGGGCTGGGGCTGGGGCTGGGGCTAGGGATGGGCCTAGTGCTAGTGCTGTGGATGGGGCTGGGCATGGGACTGCGGCTAGGGCTGGGGCTAGTGCTGGGGCTGGGACTGGGGCTAGGGCTGGGGCTGGAGCTGGGGCTGGGGCTGGGGCTGGGGCTGGGGCTGGGGCTGGGGCTAGTGATGGCTGGGGCTGGGGCTGGGGCTGGGGCTGGGGCTGGGGCTGGGGCTGGGGCTGGGACTGCGGCTAGGGCTTGGGCTAGGCCTGGGGCTGGTGCTGGGGCTGGAGCTGAGACTAAGGCTAGGGCTGGGGCTGGGGCCGGGGCTGGGACTGGGGCAAGGGCTAGGGCTGGGGCTGGAGCTGGGGCTTGGACTGCGGCTAGGGCTGGGGCTGGGGCTGGGGCTGGGGCTGGAGCTAGGGCTGGGGCTAGTGCTGGGGCTGGGGCTGGGGCCGGGTCTGGGAATGGGGCAAGGGCTAGGGCTGGGGCTGGGGCTAGGGCTGGGGCTGGGGTTGGGGCTGGGACTGCGTCTAGGGCTGGGGCTAGGGCTGGGGCTGGGGCTAGTGCTGGGGCTGGGGCTGGGGCCGGGGCTGGGACTGGGGCAAGGGCTGGGGCTGGGGCTGGGGCTGGGGCTGGGGCTGGGGCTAGGGCTGGGGCTAGTGCTAGTGCTGTGGCTGGGGCTGGGCCTGGGACTGCGGCTAGGGCTGGGGCTAGTGCTGGGGCTGGGACTGGGGCTAGGGCTGGGGCTGGGGCTGGGGCTGAGGCTAAGCCTAGGGCTAGGTCTGGGGCTAGTGATGGGGCTGGGGCTGGGGCTGGGGCTGGGACTGCGGCTAGGGCTTGGGCTGGGGCTGGGGCTGGGGCTGGGGCTGGGGCTGGGGCTGGGACTGGGGCTGGGGCTGGGGCTGAGGCTAGGGCTAGGGCTGGGGCTGGGGCTGGGGCTAGTGCTGGGATAGGGCCTAGGGCTACGGCTGGGGCTGGGGCTAGGGCTGGGTCTGGTGCTAGTGCTGGGGCTAGGGCTGTGGCTGGGGCTAGTGCTGGGGCTGGGGCCGGGGCTGGGACTGGGGCAAGGGCTGGGGCTGGGGCTGGGGCTAGGGCTGGGTATGGTGCTAGTGCTGGGGCTAGGGCTGGGGCTGGGGCTGGGGCTGGGACTGCGGCTAGGGCTTGGGCTGGGGCTGGGGCTGGGGCTGGGGCAAAGGCTGGGGCTGGGGCTGGGGCTGGGGCTGGGGCTGGGGCTGGGACTGGGGCTAGGGCTGGGGCTGGAGCTGGAGCTGGGGCTGGGGCTGGGGCTGGGGCTGGGGCTAGTGATGGCTGGGGCTGGGGCTGGGGCAAAGGCTGGGGCTGGGGCAAAGGCTGGGGCTGGGGCTGGGGCTGGGGCTGGGGCTGGGGCAAAGGCTGGGGCTGGGGCTGGGGCAAAGGCTGGGGCTGGGGCTGGGGCTAGGTCTGTGTCTGGTGCTAGTGCTGGGGCTAGGGCTGTGGCTGGGGCTGGGACTGCGGCTAGGGCTGGGGCTAGGGCTGGGGCTGGGGCTGGGGCTGGGGCTGGGGCTGGGGCTGGGGCAAGGGCAAAGGCTGGGGCTGGGGCTGGGGCTAGGTCTGTGTCTGGTGCTAGTGCTGGGGCTAGGACTGTGGCTGGGGCTGGGACTGCGGCTAGGGCTGGGGCTAGGGCTGGGGCTAGTGCTGGGGCTGGGGCTGGGAATGGGGCAAGGGCTAGGGCTGGGGCTGGGGATAGGGCTGGGGCTAGGGCTGGGTCTGGTGCTTGTGCTGGGGCTGGGCCTGGGGCTAGTGCTGGGGCTGGGGCCGGGGCCGGGGCTGGGCCTGGGGCTGGGGCTGGGGCTGGGGCTGGGGCTGGGGCTGGGGCTCGGGCTGGGGCTGGGGCTAGGGCTGGGCCTAGTGCTAGTGCTGTGGCTGGGGCTGGGCATGAGACTGCGGCTAGGGCTGGGGCTAGTGCTAGGGCTGGGACTGGGGCTAGGGCTGGGGCTGGAGCTGGGGCTGGGGCTGGGGCTGGGGCTGGGGCTAGTGATGGCTGGGGCTGGGGCTGGGGCTGGGGCTGGGGCTGGGGCAAAGGCTGGGGCAAAGGCTGGGGCTGGGGCAAAGGCTGGGGCAAAGGCTGGGGCTGGGGCTGGGGCAAAGGCTGGGGCTGGGGCAAAGGCTGGGGCTGGGGCTGGGGCAAAGGCTGGGGCTGGGGCTGGGGCTAGGTCTGTGTCTGGTGCTAGTGCTGGGGCTAGGGCTGGGGCTGGGGCTGGGACTGCGGCTAGGGCTGGGGCTGGGGCTGGGGCTGGGGCTGGGGCTGGGGCAAGGGCAAAGGCTGGGGCTGGGGCTGGGGCTAGGTCTGTGTCTGGTGCTAGTGCTGGGGCTAGGGCTGGGGCTGGGGCTGAGACTGCGGCTAGGGCTGGGGCTAGGGCTGGGGCTGGGGCTGGGAATGGGGCAAGGGCTAGGGCTGGGGCTGGGGATAGGGCTGGGGCTAGGGCTGGGTCTGGTGCTTGTGCTGGGGCTGGGCCTGGGGCTAGTGCTGGGGCTGGGGCCGGGGCCGGGGCTGGGCCTGGGGCTGGGGCTGGGGCCGGGGCTCGGGCTGGGGCTGGGGCTAGGGCTGGGCCTAGTGCTAGTGCTGTGGCTGGGGCTGGGCATGGGACTGCGGCTAGGGCTGGGGCTAGTGCTGGGGCTGGGACTGGGGCTAGGGGTGGGGCTGGAGCTGGGGCTGGGGCTGGGGCTGGGGCTAGTGATGGCTGGGTCTGGGGCTAGTGATGGCTGGGGCTGGGGCTGGGGCTGGGGCTGGGGCTGAGGCTAGTGATGGCTGGGGCTGGGGCTGGGGCTGGGGCTGGGGCTGGGGCTGGGGCTGGGGCTAGTGATGGCTGGGGCTGGGGCTGGGGCTGGGGCTGGGGCTGGGGCTGGGGCTGGGGCTAGTGATGGCTGGGGCTGGGGCTGGGGCTGGGGCTGGGGCTACTGATGGCTGGGGCTGGGGCTGGGGCTGGGGCTGGGGCTAGTGATGGCTGGGGCTGGGGCTGGGGCTGGGGCTAGTGATGGCTGGGGCTGGGGCTGGGGCTGGGGCTAGTGATGGCTGGGGCTGGGGCTGGGGCTGGGGCTGGGGCTAGTGATGGCTGGGGCTGGGGCTGGGGCTGGGGCTGGGGCTAGTGATGGCTGGGGCTGTGATGGCTGGGGCTGGGGCTGGGGCTGGGGCTGGGGCTGGGGCTAGTGCTGGGCCTGGGACTGGGGCTAGGGCTGGGGCTGGGGCTGGGGCTGGGGCTGGGGCTGGGGCTGGAGCTGGAGCTGGGGCTGAGGCTAAGCCTAGGGCTAGGTCTGGGGCTAGTGATGGGGCTGGGGCTGGGGCTGGGGCTGGGACTGCGGCTAGGGCTTGGGCTGGGGCTGGGGCTGGGGCTGGGGCTGGGGCTGGGACTGGGGCTGGGGCTGGGGCTGAGGCTAGGGCTAGGGCTAGGGCTGGGGCTGCGGCTGGGGCTAGTGCTGGGACTGGGGCTAGGGCTAGGGCTGGGGCTGGGGCTAGGGCTGGGTCTGGTGCTAGTGCTGTGGCTAGGGCTGGGTCTGGTGCTAGTGCTGGGGCTAGGGCTGTGGCTGGGGCTAGTGCTGGGGCTGGGGCCCGGGCTGGGGCTGGGGCTAGGGCTGGGTCTGGTGCTAGTGCTGGGGCTAGGGCTGGGGCTGGGGCTGGGACTGCGGCTAGGGCTTGGGCTGGGGCTGTGGCTGGGGCTGGGGCTGGGGCTGGGGCTGGAGCTGGAGCTGGGGCTGAGGCTAAGCCTAGGGCTAGGTCTGGGGCTAGTCATGGGGCTGGGTCTGGGGCTGGGGCTGGGACTGCGGCTAGGGCTTGGGCTGGGGCTGGGGCTGGGGCTGGGGCTGGAGCTGGAGCTAAGGCTAAGGGTGGGGCTGGGGCTGGGGCTGGGGCTGGGGCTGGGGCTGGGGCTGGGACTGTGGCTAGGGCTGGGGCTAGTGCTGGGGCTGGGACTGGGGCTAGGGCTGGGGCTGGGGCTGGGGCTGGGGCTGGAGCTGGAGCTGGGGCTGAGGCTAAGCCTAGGGCTAGGTCTGGGGCTAGTGATGGGGCTGGGGCTGGGGCTGGGGTTGGGACTGCTGCTAGGGCTTGGGCTTGGGCTGGGGCTGGGGCTGGGGCTGGGGCTGGGACTGGGGCTGGGGCTGGGGCTGAGGCTAGGGCTAGGGCTAGGGCTGGGGATGGGGCTGGGGCTAGTGCTGGGACTGGGGCTAGGGCTAGGGCTGGGGCTGGGGCTAGGGCTGGGGCTAGTGCTAGTGCTGTGGTAGGGGCTGGGGCTAGGGCTGGGGCTAGGGCTGGGGCCGGGGCTGGGGCTGGGGCTGGGGCTGGGGCTGGGGCTAGGGCTGGGGCCGGGGCTGGGGCTAGTGCTGGGGCTGGGGCTGGGGCCGGGGCTGGGACTGTGGCAAGTGCTAGGGCTGGGGCTGGGGCTGGCGCTGGCGCTGGGGCTGGGGCTGGAGCTGGGGCTGAGGCTAAGGCTAGGGCTGCGTCTGGGGCTAGTCCTGGGGTTGGGGTTGGGGCTGGGGCTGGGGCTAGGTCTGGGGCTGGGGCTGGGGCTAGGGCTAGGGTTACGGCCTTAGTTAGGAATAGTGTCAAGGCCTTAGTTAGGGTCAGTGTCCGGGCCTTAGTTACGGTTAGCATCAGAGCCTACATTACATAAAATATCAGGGCCTGAGGTAGAAATAGTGTCAGGGCCTTAGTGAGGGACAGTGTCAGGGCTTTGGTTAGGATGAGCGTCAGAGCCTTTGTTATGTATAATGGCAGGGACAGAGTTATGAGGAGAGTCAGGCCCTTAGTTACAGACAGTATCACAGCCTGAGTTAGTAGTAGTGTCAATGCCTTAGTTAACCAGTGTCAGGGCAAGGCCTAGGAGGAGCATAAAGGCCTCTGTAGGATCAGGGGCTGGGGCTAGGGTTTGGGCTAGGGCTGCAGCTAGGGCCTTAGTTAGGAATAGTTTCAAGGCATTAGTAAGGAACACTGTCAGGGCCTTAGTTAGGGTTAGCATCAGAGCCTTGGTTAGGATTAGCATCACAGCCTTCATTAGGTATCGTGTCAGGGCCTGAGCTTGGAGTAGTGTCAGGGCCTTAGTTAGGGACAGTGTCAGGGCCTGAGTTAGGACTAGCATCAGAGCCTTGGTTAGGTATCGTGTCATGGCCTGAGTTAGCCGTAGTCTCAGGCCCTACTTTGGGACTGTGTCAAGGCCTTGGTTAGCACTACCATCAGAGCCTTTGTTAGGCACAGTGTCAGAGTCTTGGTTAGGACTGGCGTCCGGGCCTTCTGTTAGGTACACTGTCAGGGCCTGAGTCAGGCATAGGGTTACGGACTTTGTTAGGGACAGTATCAGGCCCTGATGCTGTCCCTTATAGTCTCAGCTGTCACTAAATAATGCCCTGATCCTGTCCACAACTAAGGCCCTGAAGATGTCCCTAAGTGCATCTCTGACGATGTCCTTAACAGCCTGAACTCTCTTCAGGTTATCTCTGAGGCTCTGACACTGGCCCTTCCTAAGGCCTCACCCCGGCGTTGTCCCAGGCTGCTGGGCAGTTCTCTCTTGTCCGCATCTCTGGCCAGCTGCCTGCCATTGGCCACTCTTGAGATTCTGCGATGCAGTGGTCCCACGTGGGATGTGCCTGTGTAGGCTCACCTGTGGGAGGAGAGTCATGGCCACTCCGCCCTCCAGGGGACTGCGGCTCAGGGTAGGAATCTCTCAGCCAGTGTCTGGAGAACGGGTTCTGTGTCCTTGTTTGTTGTAAATCCCTTGGAGTTACCTCTAACATTGTTTAAATGGATATCCCCCTCAGGATAATTTGATAATAATTTGATTGTAGCAATAATCAAATTACTGATAAATAATATAAATTACTTACCACATAAAAATTCAGGAATGACATTATTAGAATGAGCAGGAAAACACTGGATGCCCCCCACCCCCAGTGATCTATTACTTGCAGGATTTAAAATTCTAATGAGAAAACACTCACTCTCCTCACCCTCTTGGGTGTCAGCACAAGGCGGGAATCAGCTGCATCCTTTATTTATCCCTCTGGTTTTCCAGAACCTTTCCTTCAAGGAGAAATCTCTGGGCTCTGCGGGAGCTGTGAGTGGTGACCATCAGGTAAATCTGAGACTGAAAAGCAAGAGGAAAAGAGATAGAGGAAGAGATGAGAATCGGTGATGGGGAGAAGCAGGGGCATCCACGTTCAATCACAGGCCGAGGGTCTGGGTTAATCTCCAACGAAGATAAGGGCCACCAGGATCTGGCCCCACTGGCCTTGTCACCTGGTGTGGGGACTGGGGACAGCCAAACCACCATGGCCACTCTCAGAGAAATAAAGAAGGTGGGAGGGCACCCCGAGAGCCAGATTGAAAATGGTCCTGCTGTGAGACAGTAAGATGCCCTTTTCAGAAAAGTGAAGACTGTTCTCTTGGCTCTCAAAGACTTGCAAATACTCTGTGTCCTTCTGGAGGCATGCTGAAGGCTTCAGCCTTTGAGGGCAGTAATGGGAGTGCATCGGGGCTCAAAACCATCCAGCGCTCACTCACTCCTTGAGGGTGCCGAGGATGACCAGTGACCACCCCTCGGGTGCCGTGGGGCCTGAAATTCCCTGATCACCGAGGACGGGAGGGGCCGCACAGACACTCCACTGGACCACCGGGGGCTTGGCCGGTGGGCTACATACAGTCCTTTATCAGATACATGGTTTGCAAACATCCTGCGCCATTTTGGATGGTGGATTATCTTATTCCTTGCTCCTTTTATACACAACTCCTTTTCGTTTTGAGGAAGTCTAATTCAACTATTTTGTCCTTTGTTGCTTGTGCTTTCGGTAGATCTAAGATATCATGACCAAATCCAAGGTCATGAAGATCTACTCTCATGTTTTCTTCTACGAGTTTTATAATTTTGGCTCTTGCACCTAGGCCTTTGGTCCATCTTGTGTTGATTTTGTATATGGGGTGGGGGGAGGTAAGGGTCCAACTTTACTCTTCTGCAGGTGGGTATCCAGTTGTTCCACTACCTGTGCTAACTGTTTGGGAGAAAATACCTGCAAATGATGCGACAAACAAGGTCTTAATTCTGAAATATACAAACGGCTCATACAGCTCAAAAAAGAAAAAAAAATCAAAAAATAAGCAGAAGGTCTAAACAGACATTTCTCCAAAGACATACAGATAGCCAATAGGCACATGAAAAGATGCTCCACATCGCTAATTATTAGAGAACGCAAATCAAAACTACAGTGAGTTATCACCTCATAGTGGTCAGAATGGCCATCATTAAAATGTCTAGAAAGAAATGCTGGAAGGGGTGTGGTGTACTACATACACTACCGGTGGGAATGTAAATTGATGCAGCCACTATGGAAAACAGTATGGAGGTTCCTCAAAAACTAAAACTAGAATTACCATATGACCCAGCAATCCCACTCCTGGGCACATATCCAGACAGAACTATAATTCAAAAAGATACATGCACCCCAGCATTCACAGCAGCACTATTCACAATAGCCAAGACATGGAAGCAACCTGAATGTCCCTCAGCAGATGAATGGATATAGAAGATGTGGTACATATATACAACGGAATATTACTCAGCCATAAAACAGAATGAAATAATGCCATTTGCAGCTACATGGATGGACCTAGAGATTATCATACAAAGTAAGTCAGACAGAGAACAACAAATACCATACGATATCACTTATATGTGGATTATAAACTGAGACCCAAATGAACCTATCTACAGAACAAAAACAGACTCACAAATATAGAAAACAGACTTGTGGTTGTCAAGGGGAAGACAGGGGAGAGGGATGGATTGGGAGTTTGGTATTAGTAGATGCAAATTATTATATATATAGGATGGATACATAAGGTCTTCCTGTACAGCACAGGGAACTGTATTCAATACCCTGTAATGAACCATAATGGAAAAGAATATGAAAAATATGTACATATGTATGTACGTATATATGAATCACTTTGCTGTGCAGCAGAAATTAACACAACATTGTAGGTTAACTATACTTCAGTATCAATTAGTTTGAAGGCACTTTTATAAATTAGGTCTTAGTTCTCTTGTCCTTTCATCCTGGGACAAATGTATAACAGAAACTAACCTGGATTACTCCCGGATGAACTCATATCACACAGACCTTTAACTGTTGAACAAACCGTGAATACCAGTTACACCAGGGGATGTCCTGATCCAATATGAAGCTTGTAAACCTTGTAACAAGCCTGCAGAATCCACTAAATTTGGAAATTCAAACTGAAATGAAGCCACCTATCCCATGACTTCTCCACAACTAGTTATACAACATCAATTGGAAACCATATACAATCAAGTGAATGTAGACAGAAACAACTATAGCCTTCCTTTTTTTCCCCTTTCAGATGAATACGGTATTTAAGGTGATGTCTTGGGCCGTTTCAGGGTGTTACTCAATTTCCTGGGTATCTGCCATGCACACAGGAGGTACGCATGTTAGTTAACTTGTTTGTGCAACTAAATGAAGGTAGTTAATACCACAAAACTGTATACATAAAGTGAATTAAATGCTAAAGTCGTGTTTTGTATTTTTAATGACAATGAAAAAAAAACTGTAGCGCTGATATTTGTTACAAAAATGAACGTTAAAAACATTCTTAGTGAAAAAAGCCATACAGAAAAGGCCCCCTAGATCCCATACTCATCTTGTCTGCTTCAAATCCATCAAGGTTGTCCAAATGAGGGAGAAACTCAGTCATGGTTCCAGAAAAAGAAAACTGGATCAGGACGGAAAAAGACATTTTCATACCGTTCGGACAGTAGGTGAAGGTTGAAGTGGGGCTGAGTATTAAATTATAATGTGGACATCAGGATTTCTTCATTTAGGGGTTATGTGCTGGCGCCTTGGGCAAAACACACTGAGCATTTTGTGTCAAGTGGCAAATGTGAGTACTTTTTGACATTATTGCAACTTTTCTGTACATTTTAAATTACTGGAAAGTAAATTACTTTTCTAGACAACCATGTCAGTATCGTGCCAGAAAATCAGAGAAGACAGACATCAAATTTTTCTTATAGAGGCCAACACTTACCCAGACCACGTTCAACCAAAGTTGTGATACCTATTTCCCTTGTAGGAGTCCGCACGGTATTAAGAGGCACCGTGGGAAGAGTGTATTAGTAGCTACCATGTCGTGGGTCCTGTGGATCACCTGGGGGGCAGTAGAAACGGTGAGATTTTAGTCTTGCAATTGTTCACATTACTTCAAAAACTATGTTAAAAAATTAATTCAGTAAAGTTGCAAAATGTGCACTCAATATACACAAATCAGTTTCGTTTCTATACACTAATAATGAACCACCAGCAAGAAACATTAAGAAAACAATCCCATTTACAATTCCATCCAAAAGAACGAACTATTTAGCAATAAATTTAACCAAGGACACGAAAGACCTATACTCAGAAAACTATAAAGCACTGGTAAAGAAACTGAAGGCACAATAGGAAACTATTCCACGCTCATGCGTCAGAAAAATTACTATTATTAAAATGTTTGGGAGAGGGGGAAGATGGCGGAAGAGTACGACACGCAGATCACCTTCCTCTCCACAGATACATCCGAAATACAGCTACACGGGGAACCACCCCTACAGAACACCCACTGAACGCTGGCAGAAGACCTCAGACCTCCCAAAAGGCAAGAAACTCCCCACGGGGCTTCCCTGGTGGCGCAGTGGTTGAGAGTCCGCCTGCCGATGCAGGGGACACGGGTTCGTGCCATGGGCCGGTAAGATCCCACATGCCGCTGAGCGGCTAGGCCCGTGAGCCATGGCCGCTGAGCCTGCGCGTCCGGAGCCTGTGCTCCGCCACGGGAGAGGCCACAACAGTGAGAGGCCCGTGTACCGAAAAAAAAAAAAAAGAAAGAAAGAAACTCCCCACGTACCTGGGTAGGGCAAAAGAAAACAGAATAAACAGAGACAAAAGGATAGGGCCGGGACCTGCACCAGTGGGAGGGAGCCGGGAAGGAGAAACGGTTTCCACACACTAGGAGCCCCTTCGCGGGCGGAGACTGCGGGTGGCGGAGGGGGAAAGCTTCGGAGCCGCGGAGGAGACCGCAGCCACAGGGGTACGGAGGGCAAAGCAGAGAGATTCCCGCACAGAGGACCGGTGCCGACCGCCACCCACCAGCCCGAGAGGCTTGTCTCCTCACCGACCGGGGCGGGCGGGGCTGGGAGCTGAGGCTCGGGCTTCAGTCAGAGCGCACTGGCGGCGTGAACACAGCCTGAAGGGAATTAATGCGCCACGGCCGGCCGGGAGGGAGTCCGGGGAAAAGTCTGGAGCTGCCGAAGAGGCAAGAGACTTTTCCTTCCCTCTTTGTTTCCTGGTGCGTGAGGAGAGGGGATTCAGAGCGCTGCTGAAAGGAGGAGCTCCAGAGACGGGCGCGAGGCGCGCCTGAAAGGGCGGACCCCAGAGACGGGCGTGGGACGCTGGGGCTGCTGCTGCCGCCACCAAGAAGCCCGTGTGCGAGCGCAGGTCACTCTCCACACCTCCCCTCCCGGGAGCCTGTGCTGCCCGCCACCGCCACGGTCCCGGGCTCCACAGACCACATCCCCGGGAGAACGCACGGGCGCCCCTCGTGCTGACGCAACGTCACGCTGGCCTCCGCCGACGCACGCTCGCCCCGCCTCCGTGCCCCTCCCTCCCCCGCGGCCTGAGGGAGCAAAAGCCCCGAATCAGCGGCTCCTTTAACCCCGTCCTGTCTGAGCGAAGAACAGACGTCCTCCGGCGACCTACACGCAGAGGCGGGGCCGAATCCAAAGCGAGCCCCGGGAGCTGTGCGAACAAAGAAGAGAAAGGGGAATCTCTCCCAGCAGCCTCAGAAGCAGCGGATTAAAGCTCCGCAATCAACTTGATGTACCCTGCATCTGTGGAATACCTGAATAGACAACGAATCATCCCAAATTGAGGAGGTGGACTTTGAGAGCAAGATTTATGGTTTTTTTCCCCTTTCCCTCTTTTTGTGAGTGTGTACGTGTATGCTTCTGTGTGAGATTTTGTCTGTATACCTTTGCTTTCACCATTTGTCCTAGGGTTCTATCCGCCCGTTTTTTGGGGGTTTTGTTTTTCTTACTTAAAAAATTTTTTCTTAATAATTCTTTATTTTAATAACTTTATTTTATTTGACCTTACTTTATTTTCTTTTATCCTCTTTTTCTTTCTTTCTTTCTCCTTTTTCTCCCTTTTATTCTGAGCCGTGTGGATGAAAGGCTCTTGGTGCTGCAGCCAGGAGTCAGTGCTGTGCCTCTGAGGTGGGAGAGCCAACTTCAGGACACGGGTCCAAAAGAGACCTCCGAGCTCCACGTAATATCCAACGGCGAAAATCTCCCAGAGATCTCCATCTCAACACCAACACCCAGCTTATCTCAATGACCAGAAAGCTACAGTGCTGGACTCCCTATGCCAAACAACTAGCAAGACAGGAACACAACCCCACCCATTAGCAGAGAGGCTGCCTAAAATCATAATAAGTCCAAGACACCCCAAAACACACCACCAGACGTGGACCTGCCCACCAGAAAGACAAGATCCAGCCTCATCCACCAGAACACAGGCACCCTCCACCAGGAAGCCTACACAACCCACTGAACCAGCTTTAGCCACTGGGGACAGACACCAAAAACGACGGGAACTACAAACCTGCAGCCTGCAAAAAGGAGACCCCCAAACACAGTAAGAGAAGCAGAATGAGAAGACAGAAAAGCACACAGCAGATGAAGGAGCAAGATGAAAACCCACCAGACCTAACAAATGAAGAGGAAATAGGCAGTCTCCCTGAAAAAGAATTCAGAATAATGATAGTAAAGATGATCCAAAATCTTGGAAATAGAATAGAGAAAATGCAAGAAACATTTAACAAGGACCTAGAAGAACTAAAGATGAAACAAGCAACGATGAACACCACAATAAATGAAATTAAAAATACTCTAGAAGGGATCAATAGCAGAATAACTGAGGCAGAAGAACGGATAAGTGACCTGGAAGATAAAATACTGGAAATAACTACTGCAGAGCAGAATAGAGAAAAAAGAATGAAAAGAACTGAGGACAGTCTCAGAGACCTCTGGGACAACATTAAACGCACCAACATTTGAATTATAGGGGTTCCAGAAGAAGAAGAGAAAAGGAAAGGGACTGAGAAAATATTTGAAGAGATTATAGTTGAAAACTTCCCTAATATGGGAAAGGAAATAGTTAATCAAGTCCAGGAAGCACAGAGAGTACCATACAGGATAAATCCAAGGAGAAACATGCCAAGACACATATTAATCAAACTGTCAAAAATTAAATGCAAAGAAAACATATTAAAAGCAGCAAGGGAAAAACAACAACAAATAACACACAAGGGAATCCCCATAAGGTTAACAGCTGATCTTTCAGCAGAAACTCTGCAAGCCAGAAGGGACTGGCAGGACATATTTAAAGTGATGAAGGAGAACAACCTACAGCCAAGATTACTCTACCCAGCAAGGATCTCATTCAGATTGGATGGAGAAATTAAAACCGTCACAGACAAGCAAAAGCTGAGAGAGTTCAGCACCACCAAACCAGCTTTACAACAAATGCTAAAGGATCTTCTCTAGGCAAGAAACACAAGAGAAGGAAAAGACCTATAATAACAGACCCACGCACATATGGTCACCTTATCTTTGATAAAGTGGCAGGAATGTACAGTGGAGAAAGGACAGCCTCTTCAATAAGTGGTGCTGGGAAAACTGGACAGGTACGTGTAAAAGTAGGAGATTAGATCACTCCCTAACACCATACACAAAAATAAGCTCAAAATGGACTAAAGACCTAAATGTAAGGCCAGACACTATCAAACTCTTAGGGGAAAAACGTAGGCAGAACACTCTATGACATAAATCACATCAAGATCCTTTCTGACCCACCGCCTAGAGAAATGGAAATAAAAACAAAAACAAACAAATGGGACCTAATGAAACTTCAAAGCTTTTGCACAGCAAAGGAAACCATAAACAAGATGAAAAGACAACCCTCAGAATGGGAGAAAATATTTGCAAATGAAGCAACTGACAAAGGATTAATCTCCAAACTTTACAAGCAGCTCATGCAGCTCAATAACAAAAAAACAAACAACCCAATTCAAAAATGGGCAGAAGACCTAAATAGACATTTCTCCAAAGAAGATATACAGACTGCCAACAAACACACGAAAGAATGCTCAACATCATTAATGATTAGAGAAATGCAAATCAAAACTAGAATGAGATATCACCTCACACCAGTCAGAATGGCCATCATCAAAAAATCTAGACACAGTAAATGCTGCAGAGGATGTGGAGAAAAGGGAACACTCTTGCACTGCTGGTGGGAATGTGAATTGGCACAGCCACTATGGCGAACAGCATGGAGGTTCCTTAACAAACTACAAATAGAACTACCATATGACCCAGCAATCCAACTACTGGGCATATACCCTGAGAAAACCATAATTCAAAAAGAGTCATGTACCAAAATGTTCACTGCAGCTCTATTCACAATAGCCCAGAGATGGAAACAACCTAAGTGTCCATCATCGGATGAATGGATAAAGAAGACGTGGCACATATATACAATGGAATATTACTCAGCCCCCAAAAGAAACGAAATTGAGCTCTTTGTAAGGACGTGGATGGAGCTAGAGTCTGTCATACAGAGTGAAGTCAGTCAGAAAGAGAAAGACAAATACCGTATGCTGACACATATATATGGAATTTAAGGGAAAAAATGTCATGAAGAACCTAGGGTTAAGACAGGAATAAAGACACAGACCTACTAGAGAATGGACTTGAGGATATGGGGAGGGGGAAGGGTAAGCTGTAACAAAGTGAGAGAGTGGCTTGGACATATATACACTACCAAACGTAAAATAGATAGCTAGTGGGAAGCAGCCGCGTAGCACAGGGAGATCAGCTTGGTGCTCTGTGACCACCTAGGGGGTGGGATAGGGAGGGTGGGAGGGAGGGAGATGCAACAGGGAAGAGATATGGGGACATATGTATATGTATAACTGATTCACTCTGTTATAAAGCAGAAACTAACACACCATTGTAAAGCAATTAGACTCCAATAAAGATGTTAAAAAAAATGATTCTTTGGCAAAATCCTGCACCTTGTTGCTACTTGTTCATTCCTCATTGCTTTCAATTCGTAGAAAGCATCTGTGCAAGGCAACATGGACATTCACACCTGTATGCTGCTGTTTCTACAGAAGGCCCTGACACCGGTCCCAAGTATGGACCTGATCCTGTCCATAACTAAGGCCCTGAAGATGTCCCTCATGAAGTCTCTGACACTGCCCTTAATAAGCCCCTGACACTGTCCCTAGCTCATGGCCTAAGCTATAACTTACAAAGTCCCTAACACTATCCCCAGGACGCTGACACCCTCCCTGAGGCTTTGATGCTGTCCTTTAGTGCCTAAGCGGTGACAAAATAACACCCTGATTCTATTACTAAGGCCCTGAATATATCCCCAAGAAAGTCTCTGAAGTGTCCCTAACTAACGGCCTGAACTGTCTCTTACGAAGGCCCTCAAGTGATCTCTGAGGGCCTCACAACACTGTCCCTAACTAAGGCCCCATTGCTGGCCCTAACGAACGTCCTGATGCTGAAGCTAACTGAGGCCCTGATGCTCTTCCCAACTAAGGCCTTGATGCCCATTCTACCTGAGGCCCTAAAACTGTCTGTAACTAATGACCTGACTCTTTTCCTAACTAACACCCTCATTTTGTCCCTCATTAATGCCCTGACACTGGTCGACACCACAGCCCTGATGCTGGCCCAGTCTAAGGCCTTGACGATGTCCCTAATCATCTTAGATGTCCCTCACCATTGTCCTGACCCTGTCCCTCACCAAGGCCCTGACCCTCTTCCTAACTAAGGCCCGGATGCTGTCTCTACCTCAGAATCTGAAATTCTAATGTCCCGACTCTCCCTAACGTCCTGACGCTGCCCCTAAGTGAAGCCCTGACACTCTTCTTAACTAAGGACTTGCCGCTGTCCCCACCTAAAACCCTGACACTGTCTGTAACTAATGACCTCTTTCCCTAACTAACACCACAGTTTTGGCCCTACCTAACGCACTCACACTGGTTCTAATTATGGCCACAATGCTGGCTCTAAGGCCCTGAAGAGACCCCTAAGTAACAGCCCGAACTGTGTCAAGCTAAGGCTCTCACGTTCTCTCTAACGGAAGCACGGACACTGTCCCTTAGGCCATGATGCTGTCCCCTAGAGTCTCAGCTGTCACTAAATAATGCCCTGATCCTGTCCACAACTAAGGCCCTGAATATGTCCCTAAGTGCATCTCTGACGATGTCCTTAACAGCCTGAACTCTCTTCAGGTTATCTCTGAGGCTCTCACACTGGCCCTTCCTAAGGCCTCACCCCGGGGTTGTCCCAGGCTGCTGGGCAGTTTTCTCTTGTCCGCATCTCTGGCCAGCTGCCTGCCATTGGCCACTCTTGAGATTCTGCGATGCAGTGGTCCCACGTGGGATGTGCCTGTGTAGGCTCACCTGTGGGAGGAGAGTCATGGCCACTCCGCCCTCCAGGGGACTGCGGCTCAGGGTAGGAATCTCTCAGCCAGTGTCTGGAGAACGGGTTCTGTGTCCTTGTTTGTTGTAAATCCCTTGGAGTTACCTCTAACATTGTTTAAATGGATATCCCCCTCAGGATAATTTGATAATAATTTGATTGTAGCAATAATCAAATTACTGATAAATAATATAAATTACTTACCACATAAAAATTCAGGAATGACATTATTAGAATGAGCAGGAAAACACTGGATGCCCCCCACCCCCAGTGATCTACTACTTGCAGGATTTAAAATTCTAATGAGAAAACACTCACTCTCCTCACCCTCTTGGGTGTCAGCACAAGGCGGGAATCAGCTGCATCCTTTATTTATCCCTCTGATTTTCCAGAACCTTTCCTTCAAGGAGAAATCTCTGGGCTCTGCGGGAGCTGTGAGTGGTGACCATCAGGTAAATCTGAGACTGAAAAGCAAGAGGAAAAGAGATAGAGGAGGAGATGAGAATCGGTGATGGGGAGAAGGAGGGGCATCCCCGTTCAATCGCAGGCCGAGGGTCTGGGTTAATCTCCAACGAAGCTAACGGCCACCAGGATCTGGCCCCACTGGCCTTGTCACCTGGTGTGGGGACTGGGGACAGCCAAACCACCATGGCCACTCTCAGAGAAATAAAGAAGGTGGGAGGGCACCCCGAGAGCCAGATTGAAAATGGTCCTGCTGTGAGACAGTAAGATGCCCTTTTCAGAAAAGTGAAGACTGTTCTCTTGGCTCTCAAAGACTTGCAAATACTCTGTGTCCTTCTGGAGGCATGCTGAAGGCTTCAGCCTTTGAGGGCAGTAATGGGAGTGCATCGGGGCTCAAAACCATCCAGCACTCACTCACTCCTTGAGGGTGCCGAGGATGACCAGTGACCACCCCTCGGGTGCCGTGGGGCCTGAAATTCCCTGATCACCGAGGATGGGAGGGGCCGCACAGACACTCCACTGGACCACCGGGGGCTTGGCCGGTGGGCTACATACAGTCCTTTATCAGATACATGGTTTGCAAACATCCTGCGCCATTTTGGATGGTGGATTATCTTATTCCTTGCTCCTTTTACACACAACTCCTTTTCATTTTGAGGAAGTCTAATTCATCTATTTTGTCTTTTGTTGCTTGTGCTTTTGGTAGATCTAAGATATCATGACCAAATCCAAGGTCGTGAAGATTTACTCTCATGTTTTCTTCTACGAGTTTTATAATTTTGGCTCTTGCACCTAGGCCTTTGGTCCATTTTGTGTTGATTTTGTATATGGGGTGGGGGGAGGTAAGGGTCCAACTTTACTCTTCTGCAGGTGGGTATCCAGTTGTTCCACTACCTGTGCTAACTGTTTGGGAGAAAATACCTGCAAATGATGCGACCAACAAGGTCTTAATTCTGAAATATACAAACGGCTCATACAGCTCAAAAAAGAAAAAAAAATCAAAAAATAAGCAGAAGGTCTAAACAGACATTTCTCCAAAGACATACAGATAGCCAATAGGCACATGAAAAGATGCTCCACATCGCTAATTATTAGAGAACGCAAATCAAAACTACAGTGAGTTATCACCTCATAGTGGTCAGAATGGCCATCATTAAAATGTCTAGAAAGAAATGCTGGAAGCGGTGTGGTGTACTACATACACTACCGGTGGGAATGTAAATTGATGCAGCCACTATGGAAAACAGTATGGAGGTTCCTCAAAAACTAAAACTAGAATTACCATATGACCCAGCAATCCCACTCCTGGGCACATATCCAGACAAAACTATAATTCGAAAAGATACATGCACCCCAGCATTCACAGCAGCACTATTCACAATAGCCAAGACATGGAAGCAACCTGAATGTCCCTCAGCAGATGAATGGATATAGAAGATGTGGTACATATATACAACGGAATATTACTCAGCCATAAAACAGAATGAAATAATGCCATTTGCAGCTACATGGATGGACCTAGAGATTATCATACAAAGTGAAGTAAGTCAGACAGAGAACAACAAATACCATATGATATCACTTATATGTGGATTATAAAATGAGACCCAAATGAACCTATCTAAAGAACAAAAACAGACTCACAAATATAGAAAACAGACTTGTGGTTGTCAAGGGGAAGACAGGGGAGAGGGATGGATTGGGAGTTTGGTATTAGTAGATGCAAATTATTATATATAGGATGGATACATAAGGTCTTCCTGTACAGCACAGGGAACTGTATTCAATACCCTGTAATGAACCATAATGGAAAAGAATATGAAAAATATGTACATATGTATGTACGTATATATGAATCACTTTGCTGTGCAGCAGAAATTAACACAACATTGTAGGTTAACTATACGTCAGTATCAATTAGTTTGAAGGCACTTTTATAAATTAGGTCTTAGTTCTCTTGTCCTTTCATCCTGGGACAAATGTATAACAGAAACTAACCTGGATTACTCCCGGATGAACTCATATCACACAGACCTTTAACTGTTGAACAAACCGTGAATACCAGTTACACCAGGGGATGTCCTGATCCAATATGAAGCTTGTAAACCTTGTAACAAGCCTGCAGAATCCACTAAATTTGGAAATTCAAACTGAAATGAAGCCACCTATCCCATGACTTCTCCACAACTAGTTATACAACATCAATTGGAAACCATATACAATCAAGTGACTGTAGACAGAAACAACTATAGCCTTCCTTTTTTTCCCTTTCAGATGAATACGGTATTTAAGGTGATGTCTTGGGCTGTTTCAGGGTGTTACTCAATTTCCTGGGTATCTGCCATGCACACAGGAGGTACGCATGTTAGTTAACTTGTTTGTGCAACTAAATGAAGGTAGTTAATACCACAAAACTGTATACATAAAGTGAATTAAATGCTAAAGTCGTGTTTTGTATTTTTAATGACAATGGAAAAAAAACTGTAGCACTGGTATTTGTTACAAAAATGAACGTTAAAAACATTCTTAGTGAAAAAAGCCATACAGAAAAGGCCCCCTAGATCCCATACTCATCTTGTCTGCTTCAAATCCATCAAGGTTGTCCAAATGAGGGAGAAACTCAGTCATGGTTCCAGAAAAAGAAAACTGGATCAGGACGGAAAAAGACATTTTCATACCGTTCGGACAGTAGGTGAAGGTTGAAGTGGGGCTGAGTATTAAATTATAATGTGGACATCAGGATTTCTTCATTTAGGGGTTATGTGCTGGCGCCTTGGGCAAAACACACTGAGCATTTTGTGTCAAGTGGCAAATGTGAGTACTTTTTGACATTATTGCAACTTTTCTGTACATTTTAAATTACTGGAAAGTAAATTACTTTTCTAGACAACCATGTCAGTATCGTGCCAGAAAATCAGAGAAGACAGACATCAAATTTTTCTTATAGAGGCCAACACTTACCCAGACCACGTTCAACCAAAGTTGTGATACCTATTTCCCTTGTAGGAGTCCGCACGGTATTAAGAGGCACCGTGGGAAGAGTGTATTAGTAGCTACCATGTCGTGGGTCCTGTGGATCACCTGGGGGCAGTAGAAACGGTGAGATTTTAGTCTTGCAATTTTTCACATTACTTCAAAAAATATGTTAAAAAAATAAATTCAGTAAAGTTGCAAAATATGCACTCAATATACACAAATCAGTTTCGTTTCTATACACTAATAATGAACCACCAGCAAGAAACATTAAGAAAACAATCCCATTTACAATTCCATCAAAAAGAACGAACTATTTAGCAATAAATTTAACCAAGGACACGAAAGACCTATACTCAGAAAACTATAAAGCACTGGTAAAGAAACTGAAGGCACAATAGGAAACAATATTCCACGCTCATGCGTCAGAAAAATTACTATTATTAAAATGTTTGGGAGAGGGGGAAGGTGGCGGAAGAGTACGACACGCAGATCACCTTCCTCTCCACAGATACATCCGAAATACAGCTACACGGGGAACCACCCCTACAGAACACCCACTGAACGCTGGCAGAAGACCTCAGACCTCCCAAAAGGCAAGAAACTCCCCACGGGGCTTCCCTGGTTGCGCAGTGGTTCTGAGTCCGCCTGCCGATGCAGGGGACACGGGTTCATGCCCCGGGCCGGGAAGATCCCACATGCCGCGGAGCGGCTAGGCCCGTGAGCGATGGCCGCTGAGCCTGCGCGTCCGGAGCCTGTGCTCCGCCACGGGAGAGGCCACAACAGTGAGAGGCCCGTGTACCGAAAAAAAAAAAAAAGAAAGAAAGAAACTCCCCACGTACCTGGGTAGGGCAAAAGAAAACAGAATAAACAGAGACAAAAGGATAGGGCCGGGACCTGCACCAGTGGGAGGGAGCCGGGAAGGAGAAACGGTTTCCACACACTAGGAGCCCCTTCGCGGGCGGAGACTGCGGGTGGCGGAGGGGGAAAGCTTCGGAGCCGCGGAGGAGACCGCAGCCACAGGGGTACGGAGGGCAAAGCAGAGAGATTCCCGCACAGAGGACCGGTGCCGACCGCCACCCACCAGCCCGAGAGGCTTGTCTCCTCACCGACCGGGGCGGGCGGGGCTGGGAGCTGAGGCTCGGGCTTCAGTCAGAGCGCACTGGCGGCGTGAACACAGCCTGAAGGGAGTTAGTGCGCCACGGCCGGCCGGGAGGGAGTCCGGGGAAAAGTCTGGAGCTGCCGAAGAGGCAAGAGACTCTTCCTTCCCTCTTTGTTTCCTGGTGCGTGAGGAGAGGGGATTCAGAGCGCTGCTGAAAGGAGCTCCAGAGACGGGCGCGAGGCGCGCCTGAAAGCGCGGACCCCAGAGACGGGCGTGGGACGCTGGGGCTGCTGCCGCCGCCACCAAGAAGCCCGTGTGCGAGCGCAGGTCACTCTCCACACCTCCCCTCCCGGGAGCCTGTGCTGCCCGCCACCGCCACGGTCCCCGGCTCCACACACCACATCCCCGGGAGAACGCACGGGCGCGCCTCGTGCTGACGCAACGTCACGCCGGCCTCCGCCGACGCACGCTCGCCCCGCCTCCGTGCCCCTCCCTCCCCCGCGCCCTGAGGGAGCAAAAGCCCCGAATCAGCGGCTCCTTTAACCCCGTCCTGTCTGAGCGAAGAACAGACGTCCTCCGGCGACCTACACGCAGAGGCGGGGCCGAATCCAAAGCTGAGCCCCGGGAGCTGTGCGAACAAAGAAGAGAAAGGGGAATCTCTCCCAGCAGCCTCAGAAGCAGCGGATTAAAGCTCCGCAATCAACTTGATGTACCCTGCGTCTGTGGAATACCTGAATAGACAACGAATCATCCCAAATTGAGGAGGTGGACTTTGAGAGCAAGATTTATGATTTTTTTCCCCTTTTCCTTTTTGTGAGTGTGTACGTGTATGCTTCTGTGTGAGATTTTGTCTGTATACCTTTGCTTTCACCATTTGTCCTAGGGTTCTATCCGCCCGTTTTTTTGGGGGGTTTTGTTTTTCTTACTTAAAAAATTTTATCTTAATAATTCTTTATTTTAATAACTTTATTTTATTTGACCTTACTTTATTTTCTTTTATCCTCTTTCTTTCTTTCTTTCTCCTTTTTCTCCCTTTTATTCTGAGCCGTGTGGATGAAAGGCTCTTGGTGCTGCAGCCAGGAGTCAGTGCTGTGCCTCTGAGGTGGGAGAGCCAACTTCAGGACACGGGTCCAAAAGAGACCTCCGAGCTCCACGTAATATCCAACGGCGAAAATCTCCCAGAGATCTCCATCTCAACACCAACACCCAGCTTATCTCAATGACCAGCAAGCTACAGTGCTGGACTCCCTATGCCAAACAACTAGCAAGACAGGAACACAACCCCACCCATTAGCAGAGAGGCTGCCTAAAATCATAATAAGTCCAAGACACCCCAAAACACACCACCAGACGTGGACCTGCCCACCAGAAAGACAAGATCCAGCCTCATCCACCAGAACACAGGCACCCTCCACCAGGAAGCCTACACAACCCACTGAACCAACTTTAGCCACTGGGGACAGACACCAAAAACGACGGGAACTACGAACCTGCAGCCTGCAAAAAGGAGACCCCCAAACACAGTAAGAGAAGCAAAATGAGAAGACAGAAAAACACACAGCAGATGAAGGAGCAAGATGAAAACCCACCAGACCTAACAAATGAAGAGGAAATAGGCAGTCTCCCTGAAAAAGAATTCAGAATAATGATAGTAAAGATGATCCAAAATCTTGGAAATAGAATAGAGAAAATGCAAGAAACATTTAACAAGGACCTAGAAGAACTAAAGATGAAACAAGCAACGATGAACACCACAATAAATGAAATTAAAAATACTCTAGAAGGGATCAATAGCAGAATAACTGAGGCAGAAGAACGGATAAGTGACCTGGAAGATAAAATACTGGAAATAACTACTGCAGAGCAGAATAGAGAAAAAAGAATGAAAAGAACTGAGGACAGTCTCAGAGACCTCTGGGACAACATTAAACGCACCAACATTTGAATTATAGGGGTTCCAGAAGAAGAAGAGAAAAGGAAAGGGACTGAGAAAATATTTGAAGAGATTATAGTTGAAAACTTCCCTAATATGGGAAAGGAAATAGTTAATCAAGTCCAGGAAGCACAGAGAGTACCATACAGGATAAATCCAAGGAGAAACATGCCAAGACACATATTAATCAAACTGTCAAAAATTAAATGCAAAGAAAACATATTAAAAGCAGCAAGGGAAAAACAACAAATAACACACAAGGGAATCCCCATAAGGTTAACAGCTGATCTTTCAGCAGAAACTCTGCAAGCCAGAAGGGACTGGCAGGACATATTTAAAGTGATGAAGGAGAACAACCTACAGCCAAGATTACTCTACCCAGCAAGGATCTCATTCAGATTGGATGGAGAAATTAAAACCGTCACGGACAAGCAAAAGCTGAGAGAGTTCAGCACCACCAAACCAGCTTTACAACAAATGCTAAAGGATCTTCTCTAGGCAAGAAACACAAGAGAAGGAAAAGACCTATAATAACAGACCCACGCACATATGGTCACCTTATCTTTTTTTTTTTTTTTTTTTTTTTTTTTTATTATTTTTTTGCGGTACGCGGGCTCCGTATTGTTGTGGCCTCTCCCGTTGCGGAGCACAGGCGTCAGACTCGCAGGCTCAGCGGCCATGGCTCACGGGCCCAGCAGCTCCGCGGCATGTGGGATCCCCCCGGAGCAGGGCACGAACCCGTGTCTCCTGCATCGGCAGGCGGACTCTCAACCACTGCGCCACCAGGGAAGCCCAAGGTCACCTTATCTTTGATAAAGTGGCAGGACTGTACAGTGGAGAAAGGACAGCCTCTTCAATAAGTGGTGCTGGGAAAACTGGACAGGTACGTGTAAAAGTAGGAGATTAGATCACTCCCTAACACCATACACAAAAATAAGCTCAAAATGGACTAAAGACCTAAATGTAAGGCCCAGACACTATCAAACTCTTAGGGGAAAAACATAGGCAGAACACTCTATGACATAAATCACATCAAGATCCTTTCTGACCCACTGCCTAGAGAAATGGAAATAAAAACAAAAACAAACAAATGGGACCTAATGAAACTTCAAAGCTTTTGCACAGCAAAGGAAACCATAAACAAGATGAAAAGACAACCCTCAGACTGGGAGAAAATATTTGCAAATGAAGCAACTGACAAAGGATTAATCTCCAAACTTTACAAGCAGCTCATGCAGCTCAATAACAAAAAAACAAACAACCCAATCCAAAAATGGGCAAAAGACCTAAATAGACATTTCTCCAAAGAAGATATACAGACTGCCAACAAACACACGAAAGAATGCTCAACATCATTAATGATTAGAGAAATGCAAATCAAAACTAGAATGAGATATCACCTCACACCAGTCAGAATGGCCATCATCAAAAAATCTAGACACAGTAAATGCTGCAGAGGATGTGGAGAAAAGGGAACACTCTTGCACTGCTGGTGGGAATGTGAATTGGCACAGCCACTATGGCGAGCAGTATGGAGGTTCCTTAAATAACTACAAATAGAACTACCATATGACCCAGCAATCCAACTACTGGGCATATACCCTGAGAAAACCATAATTCAAAAAGAGTCATGTACCAAAATATTCACTGCAGCTCTATTTACAATAGCCCGGAGATGGAAACAACCTAAGTGTCCATCATCGGATGAATGGATAAAGAAGACGTGGCACATATATTCAATGGAATATTACTCAGCCACAAAAAGAAACGAAATTGAGCTATTTGTAATGAGGTGGGTGGACCTAGAGTCTGTCATACAGAGTGAAGTAAGTCAGAAAGGGAAAGACAAATACCATATGCTGACACATATATATGGAATTTAAGGAAAAAAATGTCATGAAGAACCAAGGGGTAAGACAGGAATAAAGACACAGACCTACTAGAGAATGGACTTGTGGATATGGGGAGGGGGAAGGGTAAGCTGTGACAAAGTGAGAGAGTGGCTTGGACATATATACACTACCAAACGTAAAATAGATAACTAGTGGAAGCAGCCGCATAGCACAGGGAGATCAGCTTGGTGCTTTGTGACCACCTAGAGGGGTGGGATAGGGAGGGTGGGAGGGAGGCAGACGCAAGAGGGAAGAGATATGGGAACATATGTATATGTTTTACCGATTCACTTTGTTATGAAGCAGAAACTAACACACCATTGTAAAGCAATTATACTCCAATAAAGTTGTAAAAAAATGTTTATTCTACCTAAAGCCATCAACAACCAGTGCCTGGAAAACTAGACACCGGACTCCAAAGAACGACAGTGGTCACCATCTACACTGCATATAAAGCTAACTAAAAGCACACAGTATTCCACATTAAACTCTTTCTCTCCTGAGTCCCCTGAAGATGCACCCCACCCAGCCAGCAGTCAGTTGCACAGGAAGATTCTCCACACTTGCTCATTTTTTCCTCTTGCGGAGTCTCCTCACCAGTGGCTCCTGAGAAAACCTAGCTCCTGTCAGTGTGGACAATGCCTCATGTTCCAGAAACCTGACAGGAGACAAAGCTCCCGTCTGCTTGTCACAGAGCAAAGTCTGTGGGCAGGGTGCACCTGTGCCCTCAGGGTCAGACAGGTGGGTTTGGCGCCCCCTGTGGGACGTGAGAAAAGTGCCGGGAGTGCCGCACTCACAAACCCAGAGGCCTCATCCGGAAGGCAGTTCTGCTGTATATACTAAGTTTGGAAATCCAAACTGAAATGGAGCCAAGTGTCTCACTGTATCTTCTCTAAAATTGGTTAAGGAGCAATTAATTACAAACCATATGTAATGAAATGAATGTAGACACAAACATTACAACTTAAACCAAAATTCACTCAAAATTGCCCATAGACAAATTTAAATTACCAAACTATAAAAATCCTAGACAAAAAAAAGGTAATCTACATGACTTTGGGTCTGGTGACCTTATTCAGAAAACAGGAAGACAAACCACAAACTGCAAGAAACTATTTCCAAAACACATATCTGATAAAGGATTTGTACTCAAATTATGCCAACAGCGCCATTAAAATTTAGTAAAGATTGAAACACACACCTAGCCCAGGAAGATAAACAGGCAGTAAATAAGCATACAAGAATATACTCAAGATGCTGGTGGAATGCATGTACAACCAACTTTGGAAGACAGTTTGGCAGTTTTTTCCAAATCTAAAAAGTCTCACCTTAGGATCCAAGAAGTGTACCTCTTGTATTTAGACAACTGCTTTGAAAAACTGTGTTCAAACCAAAACTAGCATCAAGTAATGCACAGCAGCTCTATTCATAATGGCTAAAAACTTAAGATATCAGGATGTCCTTCTGTAGATGAATTCATAAGCAAATTAGGGCACATACATGTCAAGGGGAGCAGAATACACCACCCCAAAATATGCCCATTTGACAAAAGGATTATTTTGGACTGGTTAATTTAAGAAACAGCAGACCCAGGAGAATCTTTCAAAACCAAGTAGATGGCTTCCCTGGTGGCACAGTGGTTGAGAGTCTGCCTGCCGATGCAGGGGACACGGGTTCGTGCCCTAGTGTGGGAAGATCCCACATGCCGCGGAGTGGTTGGGCCCATGAGCCATGGCCGCTGAGCCTGCACGTCCAGAGCCTGTGCTCCGCAACGGGAGAGGCCACAACAGTGAGAGGCCCATGTACCGCAAAAAAATAAATAAATAAATAAAGTAGAAAATGCCCTTTTAGGAGGTAAATTTTCATTTATTAAGGATATCTCCATTTGTAAGGGTATGTCCCTCTTTGGACCAGGAATTGAAAGATGACTAAATATCAAGAAAAGTTTGTTGGGACTTCCCTGCTGGTCCAGTGGTTAAGACTCCACACTCCCAATGCAGGGGACCAGGGTTCAATCCCTGGTCAGGGAACTAGATCCCACATGCTGCAATTAAGGGCCTGCATGCTGCCACTAAAGATTACACAGGTTGCAAATAAGACCCAGTGCAGCCAAATAAATAAATGTTTAAAAAAAAAAACAAAGCTTGTCAATGAAATAAGCCTGGATGTAAATCTGTGTAACAACCATACCCTTGTTTACTGGGCTTTGACTAATAACATCCCTTAAATGGCTTCCTCCATTCCCTAACATCTTTCTTTTGTTCTCAGCAGAAGATAGCATTTAAGGTAATGGCTTGGGCCATTTCAGGGAGTGACTCAGTTTTCCTGGGTATCTTTCAAGTATACAGGAGGTACGCATGGTATATATTAAACTTCTGATTGCTTTCTCCAGTTCGTCTCTTTTTCATTACAAGGGAGATCTCAATAAAGAACATAGAAGTGTAGAGGGAAAATTATTTTTCCTCTCATATACATGCAGTGCAATAGTATTCAGAGATATAAAGGAATGGATCATCAACCCATGCAAATATATATAGATGCAAATAACACGTACATTGCTAAGTGAAAGAATCCAGTCTGAAGTGCTACACACTGTATGACCTCATTTATATGACATTCTAGAAAAGGTAAAACTGACACTGGTAAACAGTTTAAGGAATATGTGGTAGAAATAGTCCATATGATACTTTAGTGGTGAATACCTGTCACTATGAATTTGTCTACACCCACAGATTTTTACAACACAACAAGTAATTTACAATCTATTCAAACTTAGCTACTTAGGACATGGGAGTGTCAAAGCCTGGAATACACAATGTAACAAAGAATCTAACTGTTTCAGAAATGTATGGAAAAACTCACTGTTGGTAGTGGGACAAATGGGCTGACCTAAGTTAACTTTGGAAATGTACAGAATCTGTAGGCCAAAGACAAAATGTGCCATACATACACAGTGGACTCTAAGTTCTTTCCCATGACGGGTAGTAGCTAACAGTACTGAAACTACTATCAGTAATCGAATGCAACAAGCACTGAATTTAATAAATGACAAATGGTGGAAGCCAGGTTTCTTACCACTGGAGTGGGATGTTACAGTCAAACAAAGGGAAAAGGTTACGATATCCATGTCATAACAGATCCGGTTGGAGACATCGGTATAAACTATCTTTAGCCTACACATAGTTCCACATGGATATCTTTATAATTATGTGTATATGCATAGGCTGGGATACATGCATGTATTTCTATGTACTGTCAGCTGAGCATATTGAGCTCCCACATGTAAGTTTTTAATACCATTCTCTAATAAAAGGAACAAGGGCTCTTTGAAGAAAGGGCTGATGCTAGGACTGAGACAGTAAATATATGAAGCAGCATAATCTTAAAATATCAGAAAGTAAAGAAGTACCCAAAATTTTAAAAACCCACAAAAGGAAAATTATGTAAAATGAAAACAGGGGCAAATGGAAAAAGCTCTCAACAGCCAAAGCAAGAATGAACTAAGCAGTCTAATAATGTAGTGCTGGATTATAAACAAAAGTTTACAGTAATCATTCACGTGTCCAAACTGGTAAAAATAAATTACATAGTTTTCGATGAATGGTGTTAAATAGAAATCTCCTATGCACAAAGCTTCTAAACAATTCATATAGACACTCAGCTGTAACACCTCTCTCCTCAAGTGTGGCTTCTGCATTATGACTTCCTCCTAAATAAGACACACAGGATGGACATGGGAAAAAAATTAACCTGTGGGAAAACTTGACAAACACTACTTCAGCTAGGTGACCAAAGTTAAGAATATAAGTGAGAAGTTTCCTTAAGAGCCTGTCCTCTTGATATATAGTGAAGAGGAAGCACTTCACCTCTGTGATCTGCTTTTTCAAAGCCAAGTCTAACCACGACAAAAACACCAAGCAAATCCCAGTGCCCGGCAGTCTATAAAATACCTGACCAGTCCTCCTCCACACTGTCAAGGTCATGGAAACAAGGAGAGTCTGAGCAACTGTCAGAGCCCAGAAGAGACTAAACAGACATGATGACCCCATGTCCTTTGAGACCCTGGAACAAGGAAAGGTATAACAAAGGGAAAGTGAATAGGGACTTCAGTTAATAGTAAAGTATCAGTATTTGTTCATTATTTGTCATGATTCTGTAGAAAATTAGACAGGAAAAAGTAAACGTCAAATAAGAGAAACCTACTGTAACAAACTGGAAACCTAGAGGAAAAGGGGGATTTCTTTGTAAAAACACATTACCAAAATGGTCCGTAAATTAAGGAAAACACAAAAAGGCCAATTAATCACTGAGGAACCTCTTCCTCTACTGGTTATCCTATCACTCTTCCAGGGTTTCCCTCTCCTGGGACAGGGAAGGAGCAGGGACAGAGATGTCTGGCAGCTCCCCTAGTATATGACCCCACTCAGTGTCTTCACCTCCCCCAGCCACGCCTACCCAGTGAGGACACCTGAGGAAGGATCAGGGATTATTGACTCAGATGTATCAACTAGGACTTTTTCTTTTCCCAGCGACTGGACACACGGAAGTAAAATAAATTAGTATTTATTGTAAGGGTAGAAATACATTAATACTTGCAAGTGACAAGTTGAAGAATGGGTTTGGACCTGGCAGTTCCAGCGGCTCACACTGTCTCAGTGTGATCTTGCTTCCCTCCAAACCTTTGTCCCACTCAGTGCCTTTGGGGGACCCCGTTCACAGGCACAGGCTCTCTCACTGCCCTTGGGCCAACAGCAGTTCTAGGCTGACAACCACTCACCATCCATTTTCCGAGAAAGAGTTTCTCCTTTTCTTGGATTCCAAAACGTCATGGTTTTAAATGCCTTTGATCTGGCTTGGTTTGCATTCTCATCCTTGACCCAACACCAGAAGATGGAAAATGGGACTGGCTAGATGTGGGTTGTAAACCCTTCTTCGAGCTGGGTGGAACATGGGGTCATCCTTCTGCAACTGTTTGGACTGGAAGCAGGTGAGATGTAATTCCCAAAGGGAAACTGAGGCACTTGGGCCTGAGAACAGATGTTGGCTGGGAGAAAGCAACAGATTCTAAGTCAATGACAGCTCACTGCACAGCACAGAATCTGACACAAAAGGAAGAAAGGGGTTCACTTAGGGTCAGGGGCTGCAGCTATGTATCCAGTGCTCTTACTGTCCCTCCCAAGACTGCAAGAAGTTCTTTCACTTGCTGAAAAGTCAGGATCATTGGTGGTGGTAAACTCAAGTCTCTTTCCTTGGGCATCAGGTCCTCACATCTCAGAGGCTGGCCCAGGACAGCCCATGTGCCCTCAGAAGACCCACAGGCCTCATTCCTGCCCCTGAGATGTGGGATCCCGTGAGTTATGCCATCTCCCTGGCCATATTAACTACCCATCCCTGAAAAACAATACTGCTCCTTTTCCAGTTTCTTCTCTCTCCTTTTCTAAGGGAAGAAACCAAATGCTAGGGTGGTAAGGAAACTCTTGTGCAATGAAGTAACGGGAGGCTCAAGAATTATTCCATGCCATGGAACCCATAATTGTCAGGCTTCCAGAGGCCACATGGATGCATATGGCTCTCCAAGACAATGGCAGTGTCACTGTAAACCTCCCACTGGGCGGTCCAGGTGCTTCCATATCTTTGATTCTTAATGAATATGCATGTCAAAAGTTTCTAACGACTGAAAGGACAAAGGATTGCAGGGCCATGGTCTACTGTATGGGTGTTGTGTCAGGGACACACTCCAATGTTTAGAGGATTATTACTTCTCTTGGCAGCCTATGAGGCTGTGAGCGGGAGGCCTTTTTCTCAGCCACATGCATGTTAGTAGTTGAAACTTCTCAAAGAAATGTCTACACTGCCCAGGTAGCTCTTGAATTGCCCAGCATCATGGTCAGCTCCGTAACTGTACATGAGGGCCTGACAATGCCCAGGCTGGACTGAGCTAGAGGACCACAGATGCCTGCCTGGATAGTCAGAGGTCAAAGGCTGTCCTGCCTGAGACTTGATCATCTATTCATGCCCACTCAGATGGAACAAAGGATGCCTCCAGGGCGAGGAGGGCCCCACCAGCCCTTAAGAAGGCGGCATCTGGGGGCTGGCAGGTCACTACCCCCAGTCCTGTATAAATCCACACGTGTCCGCTGAGTGCCCTCCTGTCTTGGCTGTGCTGGAACCTGGGGCTGCCCAGGCAGAGTAGGGCCAGCATCACCCTTCCCAGGTAGGAGGGCAGAAGGAAACCATGCATGACTTCTGACACCCTCCCCAATCCTTGACAGAGGTTGAGTTGGATAAGAAACAGTCCGAGACAAGAACAGACATTTCATTCTTCTCTCAGAGCCCAGGACTGGGGGAAGGGATGCCAGAAAACCAGTTATTGACCTCAGCTCCCTGACTCCTGTTTGACCCTGGGCAAGTCCTATCCATTCTGGAGGCTTCAGAGAGAAAGAGAGGGGAGGGCAATGAGGGCCAATTGTGCTTAAACCTAACTCTAACCTTTACCCTAAGAACCCTAACCTCTAACCATAACCCCCTAACAACCCTAGCCCCACCAGACCCCTAGACCCTTGCCCCGACCCCTAAACTCTAACCCCCGACCCTTTAGCCACAGCCCTCTACCAGGATGCTCCAACAATGACCCCTAACCCTAAACTGTGACCCCTGAACCCTCACACTGACTCAAACCTAGGCCTAAAGCCTGGCCTAGTGGGTACCGAGGGATAACTGTATGAACTCTCAAATAAACCAAGGAATTAAATCTTCCTGACCATGAATTTAGCAATGGTTTCTTAGATTTGACAGTAAAGCATAAGAAATGAAAGAAAAAAATAGATAAATTGGATTTCCTCAAAATTACAAACCTTTGTGCATCAAAAGAGGCTATCCAGAAAGGAAGAAGACAGTCCACAGAATGGAAGACAATATTGGCACATTCTATATCTGATAAGACTCTTTACCTAGAATATACCCAGGACTTTTCCAACTCATCAACACAAAGACAACAACATTTTTGAAACAGACAAATGGCTGCATGGACTGCTCTCCAGGCAAGACATACAAATGGTCAACAAGGACATGGAAAGATGTCAAACGTCAGTAGTCATGATGAAAATGTAAATGAAAGCCACAGTGTGATGCCCCTTCACACACACTAGAATAAAAATAAACTTTAAAATCAATTTTAAAATATATAAATAAAAATAACAAATGGCAGCAATGCAGAGAAATTGGAACCCTTAAAAGTTACTTGTGGAGATGCACAATGGTGCAGTCTATGCGTACAAACCTTTACCATTTACTTAAAAATATAAAATATAATTACCATGTGGTTCAACAACTCCACTCCTAGATATATACCAAAAAAATGGAAAACAGGCATTCAAACAAAAACTTGTACACCAATTATTCATAGCAGCACTGTTCACAATAGCCCAGGGTAGAAAAGATTTAAATGTCCATCAGCAGGTAAACGGATAAGCAAAATAAGGTAGATTCATAAGCTACATTATTCTGTCATATAAAGGAATAAAGTAAAATTATACAGCCGCTGTGGAAAACTGTATGGTGGCTCCTAAAAAACATGGATGTGATCCCTTGATTCCACTCCAGGGTGTACACCCAGAATATTAGAAAGCAAGGGCTGGAACAGACATTTGTACCCCATATTCATAGCAACGTTATTCACAATAGCCAAAAGGTGGAAGCAACACAACACATCCTTCAACAGATGAATGGATAAGTACAGTGTAGTATATACACAATGGAATATGACTCAACCTTTAAAACTAAGGTAATTCTCACACATGCTACAATGTGGATGAACCTTGAAGTCATTATGCTAAGTGAAACCAGCCAGACACAAAAAGGACAAATGTTCTATGATTCCACTAGTATGAGGTATCCACATAAGTCAAACTCAAAGACAAAGTAGAATAAGGTTGCCAGGGGTTGAGATGAGTTCGTGTTTAATGGTTACGGTTTCACATGGGGAAAATAAAGCTCTGGAGATGGATGGTGAGGATATTTTTACAACAATGTGAATGTAGTTAATGCCACAGAACTGTGTACTTACAAATGGTTTAAATGGGGCTTTCCCCATGGCACAGTGGTTAAGAATCTGCCTGCCAATGCAGGGGACACGAGTTCAAGCGCTGGTCCTGGAAGATCCCACATGCTGCAGAGCAACTAAGCCCGTGAGCCACAGCTACTGAGCCCTTGTGCCACAACTACTGAAACCTGTGCGCCTAGAGCCCGTGCTCCGTAACAAGAGAAGCCACCGCAATGCGAAGCCTGCACACAGCAACGAAGAGTAGCCCCGCTCGCCGCAACTAGAGAAAGCCTGCGTGCAGCAACAAAGACCCGACACAGCCAAAAAATAGAAAATAAAATAAAATAATTTTTTTAAAAGTTTTTAAAAAATGATTTAAATGGTAAATGTTATGTGTTTTTAATCACAATGGAAAAAATGAATGAAATAATGATCAATGTTACAATGTGGATAAACACTGAAAACATCCTAAGTGAAAGAAGCCATACAGAAAAACCACCCAGATCATGCTCATCTTGTACACTTTAAACCCAGCAAGGTTTTTTAAGTGAGGAAAAGCCCCAGTGATGGTTCCAAGAAAAGAAAACTGGATTCAAATAGAAAAATACATTTCCACAAAGCTGGGGCAGCTGGTGAAAGTTGAAGCAGGTCTGTAGATAGGATTATAATGTGGAAACCATAATTATTCCTCATTTGGGGGTTATGTGCTCGTTCCCTGGGAGAGTGGCCCTCCTACTCTCACAGGATAAAACAAACTGGAGTATTTTGTGAATGTGGAAAACTTTATACTGCTATTTAAAGTTTTTTATACACTTGAAATTTACTAGAAAATAAAGTACTTATCAAAACAGCCATGTCATACCATGCCAGAAATACAGACAGAGCTATAGGGACTTGCCTGGGGGCGCGGTGGTTAAGAATCCAACTGCCAATGCAGAGGACATGGGTTCGAGCCCTGGTCCAGAAAGATAACACATGCTGCGGAGCAACTAAGCCCGTGCACCACAACTACTGAGCCTGTGCTCTAGAGCCCGTGAGCCACAACTACTGAAGCCCGAAGCCTAGAGCCCATGCTCTGCAAGAAGAGAAGCCACTGAAATGAGAAGCCCATGCACTTCAACGAAGAGTAGCCCCAACTTGCTGCAACTACAGAAAGCCCACGTGCAATAACAAAGACCCAACACAGGCCAAGAAAATAATTAATTTAAAAAAATAGAGCTACAGAGCATACAGCACTTCCACTCCTGGGTGTGTATCTCGGGAGAACCATAAACCCATAGGACACAGGCACTTCAACTATTAGTGCAGCCCTTTTGCAGGAGCCTCGACTTGGAAACAATATAAATGTCCTTGGAAGGAAAAAATGGATAAAGATGATATGGTACTTATGTACAATGGAATATTACTCAGCCATGAGATCAATGAAATAAGGCCAGTTGCAGCAACTCAGGTTAACTTAGGTACAATCATTCTAAGTGACATAAGTCAGACACAAAAAGACACTTAGCATAAGATATCACTTATAGGTGGAATCTAAAAATGGCTACACATGAACTAAATTACAAAAGAGAGTCACACATTTAGAAAACAAACTTAAGGCTGCTAAAGGGGAAAGGTGGGGTGGGGTGAGGCATAAACCAGAGGGTTGAAATTAGCACAGATAGGGTTCCAAAGACCAAATAGGTAATTGACAAGACCTACTCTATAGCTCAAAAAACTAGACTGGGCACACTCTAGTCACCATAAAAGAATATATACGACTGGTAAGAATCTGAAAAAGAATTTATGGATGTCTCTCTGTAAGTGAATCAAGTGGATGTGCAGCAGCAAGAAAGACAGCATTGAAAATCAGCTATACCCCATTATAAAAATAAATTACCAAAAAAAATAAAACCAAGGAGAAACTGTTACAAAATTCGTTCAGGAGCTGTGATGAAACCTGCATTGACCCCATCTAGATCCACAGTTAAACGGGACAAGAGCAGAGGGCTCCATCTCTGTCTTTACGTTTACAGTCTAATGCGAGCTCAAGTCATTTTACCTCTGTTCATACACTGCTGATTATTTTCAACAAATCACAAAGATATCGGTGTTTTATACTTACTATTTGGTGCTTGAGCTGGAGTAGCAGGCAGCGCCTTGAGTATATTAATCCTGGCTGAGCTATGCTAACCTGGAGCGCTACTTGGAAATGCCCAAATCTTTAACGTAGTCATAACAGTCCCTGCACTTGTAATAATTTTCTTTATAGTTGTACCCATTATACTGCAGGGTTCAGAAACTGACTTGGGCCACTAATAACTGGGACACCTGAGGTAGCATTTCCCCAAATAAATCATGTAAACTTTTGACTACTTCCCCCACCATTCTTACTCCTACTCATATTACCAATAGTAGAAGCTGGTTCTGGTAAAAGTGGAACTGTATATTCAGCTCTAGCCTGCAATCTGGCCCACGCAGGAGCCTCTGTCGACCTAACCATTTCCTCCTTACCTTTAGCAGGTGTCTCTTCAATTCTTCGTGCTATTTCTTGTATTACTATAGTCTTTAATCCAAAACCAGCAGTCAAATCCCAATACCAAACACCATTATTTGTTTAGTCTTCCCTAACTATAGCCATATTACTATAATTACCACTCTCAGTCCAAGCAGCCAGAATTGCCAGACTGTTAAGAGATAGAAATCTCAACACTACATTCTTTGACCCTGCAGGAGGAAACCGAATCCTATAGCAACACCTAGTTTGATTCTTTGGTCACCCTGAAGTGTGTATTCATGGCCTACCAGGGTTTGTTATAATTTCACATATCATTACATACGATTTAGGACAAAAACTGCCTTTCAGCTATTTGGGAATATTATGAGTCATGTCCACTGGCCTTTTAGGATTTCTCTTGTGGGCCCATCTTATATTTACCATAAGGATAGCTGTCGACTCAGTAGCATACTTTGCATCAGCTACCATAATTACTTCTATCCCTACAGGAGTAAAAGTATCTAGCCGATTAGAAACTCTTTATTTAATTTTTTAATTTTTTTATTTTTGGCTGCGTTGGGTCTTCGTTGCTGCGCACCGGCTTTCTCTCGTTGCGGTGAGCGGGAGCTACTCTTCGTCGCCATGCACAGGCTTCTCATGGTGGTGGCTTCTCTTGTTGCAGAGCACAGGCTCTAGGCATGTGGCCTTCAGTAGTTGTGGCTCACGGGCTCTAGAGGGCAGGCTCAGTAGTTGTGGCGCACGGGCTTTTTGCTCCGCGGCATGTGGAATCTTCCTGGACCGGGGATCAAACCCGTTTCACCTATATTGGCAGGCCAATTCTTTACCACTGCATCACCAGGGAAGTCCCTGATTAGCAACTCTTCACGGAGGTAATATTATATGAGATCCCACTCTATTATGAGTTTTAGGCTTTATTTTCCTTTTTACAGTAGGTGGTTTGACAGGAATCATCTTAGCCAACTCATCCCCAGACATTGTCCTCCAGGATACATACTACGTAGTAGCACACTTCCATGACGTAGTGTCCATGGGAGCAGTCTTCACTATTATAGGAGGCTTCCTACACTGATTCCCACTATTCTCAGCTTACACAGTTAACTCAGCAGTAGCAAAACTCACTTCACAGGTATATTTGTAGTAGTAAATATGACTTCCTGCAGCACTTTCTTGGCCTCTCAGGGAGGTTACTACATTCCTCTGAGGCACACACAACATGAAATATTTTGTCTTTAGGCTCATTCGTCTCAGTAGCAGCAGTAATGCTAATAATCTTCATACTGTGAAAACCATTCGTGTCCAAACGAGAAGTCTCAGCAGTGGAAACTGCTGCTCCTAACCTAGAATGGTTGCACGGATGCCCTCCACCATATCCTATATTTGAAGTCCTACCTATGTAAATGTAAAATAAGGTAGGACTCAAGTCCTTTTCAAGCAGTTTGAAGCCAACAGCATAACAATTATGTCTTTCTCAATAAATGAGATAAAAGTAAAAAGTGATGTAAAATTTTCAAAGTGAAATTATAGGCTAAAATAGTGTATATCACGAAGGCATATCAATTTCATCTAGGCTCTCAAGATACAACGTCACCGATTATGGAAGAACTTTTACATTTTCATCACACACATTAATAGTGATTTTTAAAAGAAGTTCTCTAGTCCTCTATATTATTTCACTAATATTGACAATTAAACTAACTCATATGTGTACAATAGATGCACAGGTAGAGAAAATTTGAACATTTTACCAGCCATTACTGTAATCTTAGCTGCTCTATCATCATTGTGAATTCTTTACATGATACATGAAATCAATTACTCTTCCCAAAGCATAAAAACTATGGGTCAGTAATGATACTGATGCTACAAATACACAGATTATGAAGATTTAAATGTTGACTGCTCTGTAATCCCCACATCAGAGCTAAAACCAGGAGAATAGTGATTAATAGAAGTCAACAACCTAGCACTATAGAGATAGTCATTGAATATTAGTTTCATCTGAAATTGTTGTACACTCCTGAGCTGTTCCTTCTCAGGCCTAAAAAGAGCTGCTCTCCCAGGACGCCTAAATTAAAGAATCCTAATACCGACAGGACCAGGCCTATGTTGTGGACAATGATCAGTAGAGGTCGTTTTCCTGAGTTCAAAGACAGGACAGAGGGATATGGCTGAGATATGGGGTGAATCTGGAGCCCATGGGGATGCACCCTCCAAGCTCCAGGATAGGAATGGGGCCTCTGGGGTCCCAGGCCACCCACCACGCCCCCCCGAGCAGCATCTTGGCAACATTCCCTGTCGGTGATGGGGCAGCCCCAGCACTTGTCACGCCCCAATGCTGTGTCCTATGTGGGTCCCCTGCTCTTGGGGCCACACCCACACTCTGCAGGTCCACGCTGCAGGGTCCTTCCTGCCTCAGGAGTACAGACCCCACAGCAAGCAGTTTCCTCCCCAACCAGCAGGAGGAGGGGAGGAGAGCAGGGGCACCAGGGGAATCTCACTCAGACAGCACCCCAGGGGTGCCAGCGGGAACAGTGATGATGCAGATGAGGCACAGACCAAGAGATGGATCCAGAGGACCCAAAAGGCAGCTGGTCAGGTCCTGGCTCATCTGCACCCCAGACACCTTTGTCCCTCATACAGCCCCTTCCTCATACACCCTCTCCTTAAATGCAGATTCTTCAGATGCAAACAGGCAGAGCTTCAGGCTGAAAGTCAGCTCTTCCAAAGTGACCCCTCAGCAAACACGGCAGGATTCCACTCCAGTGGGTGCCCTGGAGTCCACAACTCAGGGACTGAAGTGGATATCGGTGCCAGGGGCAGTGGGAGAGAATGGGGAGTGAGACGTTCGTGGTTGTGGAATTTTGGTTTTGCAAGATGAAAAGTTCTAGGAATGGTGGTGATGGCTCCACGAGAAAGTGAATAGATCTGATGCCTCAGAAACGTGCACTTAAAATGGTGAAGATGGTAAAGGGTATGTGACGTGTGTTTTATTTCACTTAAAATAAATTCTTAAAATAATGTCTTGTTCGCTGTGATTCCATTTCGACTCCCCTTCATCACAGATGTCGGAGGCCCAGACACAGTCCCCTACCTTAGGGGCCATCACGGTACCCTCACATGGCACATGGGAGGCCATTCTTAGGGGGGGTTAGTCTGTGCTCACCTGACCTCTGTCCAGGGGGACCCAGGCAGTGGTGACCCCCATAGATTAGACATATGATATGATATGTTATTAATATGATACTACCAAGCATTGTCACTCACCAGAACACAGAGCAGCAACCCACTCAAACATGCCTGACCTCACATGAATGTGAGAAGACTAAGAGAAGAAAAGGTACCACAGGTTAATCAGGTCAACACCCTTAATGCAGAGGTTGGAAATCTCAAAGGGGAAAAGACACACTGCAGGCAAAGAGCACATATGGGCTCTCCCCGTACATGTGATCCTGACCCATGCAGATGTGGTGAGAGCCACACAGTCCCCACACCCTTTACCTGGGGTCGCACGTCCACACTCACCACGGTGACCCCACCTCCCTAGACCCTGCGCCTAAAGTCACACGTTCTCTCTCAACAGGTGACCCCTCCTACCCAGACCTCTCCACCTGAGTCACATGTCCACAGTCCCAGGGTGAACCGCCCTCCCCAGACTCCCCCAACTGGGGTCACAAGTGCACAGTCTCCAGGGTGACCTCACCTCCCCAGACCCTGCACCTGGGGTGACATGTCCCCTTGGTCAGGACACCATGGCTCTGCTGGTGGATCCCCTCATGTGGAAACAAGCTGTGTTCCTGGGGCCTCCTGGGATGGGAAAATGTGGCAGGTGGGTCTCCTCTCCCCACACTTGTACCAGAGAAGTCCTCCTCTTTTCAGTTTGATTCTGTTGATTTTACCTGTTTTTAAAGCTTTCATGCTAAAGTTGAACACACTACTTGGCTCTGGCAGGCTCAGTCCTTTCTTGTCTCACACGCTTGTTGAGATAACTCACAGGACAGCAGGGCTGAAAGCAGAGGGGCAGCTCTGGACGCTTCTGAGTAGGGACGGTAGAATGGAAGGAGAGCTCAGCAGCAGCCTCAGCTGTTACCCATCGGGCTTTTGCCCGATCTGCGTGCCCTGCAATCAATTCACCAGCTAAACCTGCCTCCCTACGCACCATGCACATGCTGGTGAATTGGAATTATTGCCAGGTAGCCCTCCTGTGGATTCTCCACGAGCCCCAGGGAAGGTGAACCTTACAGGGATTAAGACTAAGGCCCCGACCACAGCACTGACCCTTGGGAGGACCAAGTAACCACACTCAGAAGAGAGGCTGTTACTTAGAGAAGCCCACCTCAGTTCCAGACCCCAGACATTTAAGCACTCACCTTCAGATGCAGGCACGGAGCTTCCCACTCCTGAGGCCAGGCTGGGTTTCTACCCAGGTTCCCATAGTCCTAGCGTACACAGAACATGGTCAGGCCTAAATCTTCTTATAGACAACACATGGTCAGCTCTGAACATAATCAGTAGAAAGGACATGCAGAGGTCTAAATCTACTGTGTAGACAGAACTTGACCATGTTTAAACTAGCTTAGGGCTGATCTCATAGGAGGTACAGATCACACACATGGGTCTCTTATCTTTGGACACCCACATCAGGAAACTGAACAAAATCTTTGTCATTAAACATTTCAACAGGCAAAACCAAAATGTTACCAATATCTCTGGCCACCTGATGGTCAGGATCCATGGGTGAGCCACGAACTTCTGAGAGTGCAGCCCCATCTGCTGCCAGGACAGACAAGAAGTGGCCTGATTCCAGCCTCCCAAGCTTCCAGAAGGAGGCGGCCGCACTGGAACCCAGGCAGGACAGTCCTGCATGGTCCGGGCCGGGAGATCCGGTCTGTCCATTCCACTGGCCGATTCCGGGCGGGGCGCTCAGGGCCACTGAGAGCCCTGCACTCAGGTCCTGCTTCCCTGCAGCGTGTGCATGTGCATGTGCGTGTGCATATGTGTGTGCATGTGCATGTGGGTGTGTGTAGAGGGGGCGGTGGCTGACAGCTCCCATGGCTCCCATCCCGGGCACCGCGCTGTCTTCGAGGGGAGTCACGGGGAGAGGTAGGGGCACAGAAGCTGTTGGAGAGGAGAACCCACCGCGGAGCTCCTTGCACACTGGCTCACCCCACCTTTTGACCCACCTGCCCATCGTGGGCCGCATGTCACCCCCCAGCCCCCACCCCCGAGGGCAGGGCGCCTGCTCTTTCAAAAGGACAAGGTCTCACATGAAGGAGACCCAGTGGGGACTGTCATGCCCCCACTCCTGATGCTGACTTTGGGAGAATGAACCCCCTTGACTGGGCAATGGGACACTGTGAGGAAAGAGGTGGCGGCCCCATCCAAGTCGGGGCCTGGCTGAGAGATGGGAACACAGGAGCCAAGTGCAGGGCCTGGAGGCCAGGCCAACAGGAGGGGCATCCCCAGCCTTGGCCGGGCTCTCCAACTGTGACATTGTAGCTTTAGGGGACCTGGGGCAGGTGACTGAATGTAATGGGGGTCTAAACTGCACCCTGAATGGGGCTTAAAGAAGGTGTGAAGGATGTTACTGAGACCGTGACAGTCATTGGAAGACAGACTCTGTGTCAGGACATCCTGCTCCATCCATTTAAATCCCTGAGATCTGTGACCTTTACGTGGCTACGCAGGATTGTTAGAGCAGCTGCGTGTGGATATATCTGCAAGTGGTTCCAGCAAACACACAGTTGTGCACACAGGCGGGCATAGCACACACACAAACATATGTAGGTGCACAGCACAAATATATTCACACACTAGCATATGAACACACATGCACGCATATGCCCATGCACACACTAACGTGAGCAAGTGCACACTAACGAACGTGTGCAGGTGCACATACCTATGCACATGCACAGCATAGGTATGCAAACAGGCACATGCACACGCATGTACATAGCACACACACAGGGAATAAAGTGAATCCATAAAGTGAGTCCGTAAAGCATTAAGTCCTGAACACAAGTGAAGCTGACATGTATTTTTCCCTTTTCTTAGCTTTGATGTTTTTCACAATAAAAAGTTTAAGGAAAAAGTTAATGGCAAATGACTTTTGATTCATAGGACTTTCTGACGTTATTCCACAAATATTATGACAGGAGAAATGAATGTAGATAGTACATGTGTCCACTAATGGATGAATGGAGAAGAAAAACATGGTCCATCAATACAAGGGAATGTTGTTCAGCCTAAAAGGGAAGGCAGTTCTGACACAGGCTGCAGCAGGGATGAACCTTGAGGGCATTAATGCTCAGTGATGTAAGCTAGACACAGACAAACAAACAGTGCTTGATCCACTCATACAAGGCCCCTAGAGCAGTCGGAAACATAGAGACAGAAAGTAGGATGGTGAGTGCCAGGGGCTGAGGGAGGGACAATGGCGACTGAGTGTTTAATGGGGACTGTTTCAATTTTGCAGGATGAAAAAATTCTGGAGGGCGATGGCGGTCAAGTTTGCACAACAGTGCGAATTACTTCTGGACCCTGAAATGTGCACTTAAAAATGGTTAAGATAGTAAAGTTTATGTTTTGTGTATTGGACCACAATTTTTAAAACTTAAAAAAAAAAAAAACAGGAAGTAGTCCGTGAATAACACAAGATGCACAACTTCACTAACAACCGAGGGATTAAAACCGTAAGAAAACTACTGTGCACACACCTACCAGAATGGCAGACATGAAGACACAGTATCAAATATCAGCAGGATGTGGAGCAATGGAAAGCCTGGTGCGCAGCGGGGGGTGCAACCACTTCTGAAACAATCGGGCCTCAGAGAGCGAAGTCCGTGCACACAGACCCACAGTGTTCCTCCCAGCTGAACACAACCCCCCCAGCCCTGTACCAGGACACACAGACATGGACTCTGCAGCCACAGGAGCCAAACCTGAAAGAACCTGAAGACCATCACAAGCAGATGCAGAAATGAACCATGCACACTCCTATGAAGGAATATTCCACAGCAATGGAGTACATTTTGTTTAAAAGCAGTAAAACTATAAAAAATCATTTTTTTAAAAAAACTATATTCACAAGATGAAAGAATCTATAATTCTGGCACCTAGGGATTGTCGAATGCTCCTAAAAATAGATTGTTGTGGAAACGTTTATTATAAGGAAATTGACATATTCTCTAGGAGGGATGGGGTGAATGGGCCTGCTACATTTTCTACATTGAAGACATATACAGGTTTTGATTCTACTTCTGTTAACTCAAGTGGGGCTTCATTGGATTTCTGCTACCGCGGAGATAATCAAATTCTGGGTAGGGGTCAGGAGAAAACTAGTCATAGGCGTTCTCGTGTAATAATTACTGTTGAAAGTGTAAATGATCCATTTATCAGTAAGACTGAGAGTAGAATAACTGCTACATTACTTCATATGAGAGTGTGTGTGCTACTGTCCCTAGGGCTCCAGTGAGTGAGTATTTTGAACGTGAAGCTCATCCAGATCTGAGAATGGAATAAATGGCTAGGGGTGATATGGCTAATATAAATAATATGCCAACATTTATATTAATTAGTGGGTAAGATATGGGAAGAGGAATTCATGTTTTGAGAGCCAGGGTTAAGGTTAGCATTGGGGCAATAATATATAAATTGATGATGTTGATGGACATAGTGGTTCTTTAAGAAGTAATTTGTATGCCTCAGCAATGGTTTGTAATCATCCATGGGGGCTGAGGATTGTTGGCCCTTTCTGGATTTGTATATAGCCTAGGATTTTCCATTTAATTAATATGAGGAATGCTATGGTGAATTAAATTGGGTCATTTGTGAAAGAATGTTGATTATAAACATATTCTTAGGAAGAGGACTTGAACCAGTGCAGATAAAGGTTTCAGTTTTACATAATTACCGGGCTCTGCCACCTTAACAAACATGGTTCTACAGTAGGGTATGTATAAATTAATTGAATGTAGAGTATATCATCATTTAGTTTCCAGACATTTTGTAAAGTAAGCCGTAATGCTCTTGTCCTTTCCTACTGGCAGAAATCTGCAATAGACAGAAAGCAACCAGGATGACTCCAGTCTGAACTCAGATCACGTGAGACTTTAATCGTTGAACAATTAAAAGCAGTTATACCATTGAAATGTCATGATCCAGCATCAAGGTCATAAACCATATTGCCGCTATGAACTCCAGAATACAATTACACTGTTATCCCTAGTAAAACTTGTTCTGTTGATCAGTGTTTTAGAACAGGTGATAAAGCATTTTGACTAGTTGGTCTAAATTTTGATCACTCAGAGGTGGTTGCTTCTCCAAAAAATAAATGACACACGGGCCCAAGGCGCACCAGCTTCAGTAGTTGTGGCACACAGGCTCAGAAGTTGTAGCCCACTGGCTTAGTTGCTCTGTGGCAACTGGGATCTTCCCAGACCAGGGATCGAACCCATGTCCCCTGCATTGGCAGGCGCATTCTTAACCACTTCATCACCAGGGAAGTCCCAGAATCGCAGTCTCCCTTTTAGTATACCTTAAGCCCAAAGAATCCATGGAGAATTGTTACAGAAAATAAGACAATAAAATATTGTAAGGACTGTGACAGAAGCATATAGTACACAGTTCATATAGACACAGCCCAAGCAGTTACAAAGTATATTAAAAGGGAGGCTGCAATTTTATTTTATTATTTTTATTATTTTTTAACATCTTTATTGGAGTATAATTCCTTTACAATGATGTGTTATTTTCTGCTTTATAACAAAGTGAGTCAGTTATACATAAGCATATGTTCCCATATTTCTTCCCTCTTGCATCTCCCTCCCTCCCACCCTCCCTATCCCACCCCTCTAGGTGGTCACAAAGCACTGAGCTGGTCTCCCTGTGCTATGCGGCTGAGGGAGGCTGCAATGTTAAAAGAATAAGATAAATTATACCCACAAACTCCCAATCTTTCCTGAAACGTTGCAATCTGGAACCCTATTGTAGGAAGCAGAAGATTCCAGGAGACATTCTACAAATGAAGGACTCTAAACCCTGTGGTTGGATAAGGAATTCTGGAAGGAAGGTATCCTCACCCAAGGAGAGCAGGTTCCTATACTTGTCTAACATCACATACCTGGACAGTTCCCACTGATCTTGGTCCAGGCATTGCCTGTCCTCTTGAGAGAAAACTATGGCCATATCCTGGAATGTCAGCAGTCCCTGAAATTAAAAGTACACATACCGTGTGGCCACGGGAAGAGTTCATAATGTGACCCAAGAAGAAAAGAGCAAGTTAAGAGAACTGGTTTTAATTTAGAAGAGTGTCTTCAATTACCCACTAATGTATATATATATATATATATATATATATATATATATTTTTTTTTTTTTTTACAAAGTAAGTTTCTCTATCTTATTTCTAACTACAAGAAAAGAGTGTGGCATGTGATCCACAAAACCAGTATAGAGACTATACTTATCTGGAAAAGAAATGATAAAATGATGGTTTCAACACAGGCATATGCATTTTTGAGTGTTTTATTTATATCAAATTGGATAAAATGTGTGTATTTCTCAGACAGAAAAGACGTGTCGAGGTAGAAATGTACCTTTCAACTATTCATGGGTACACAAGTACACTGGGGAGACTGTAAAAGTTCAGATTGTGATTCAGTAGGTCCGGTGGGCCTGAGTTCTATTTTTTTAACAAGCTCACTTTTAACTAGTGATGCCACAGTCTCTGATTCATTAACGACAATTGTGAATAGCAGAGACATAATTAGAAAGGTAAAAATTCATATTTAATTTTGAACTTAAAGTGTTTTATGGATTTTACACCTTTAATAGGATAGTAAGCACAGCAGCAACAATCATTTGTGAATATTGACTATAGACCGTGTATCTTTCTAACTTTGTAGTGTAGGACTCCAGGAAAAATGCCTGGGCTGCGGTCACAGTGGGCGGGGCCCTCAGGCCGGGCCGCCCCTCCAGGACCCCCGACGGGGCCCTGCGCTCCTGGCGGCTCCCTCCCCCGGCGCCTCCGTCCCTCCCAGAAGGCCTCGGGGCAGAGCGGTCCCACCCACTGCGCCCAGAACGGAGCCCGCGTTTCCGCAGAGTTGGAGCTCCCGGCTCGGGGTCTCTTCCCTCCGCCTTCACGGAACTGCCCCGGAGCCCGCGGCGAGGGCGGCCTCACTGACGCTGCCGGCTCTGGAGGGGCCCCGGAGGCCGAAGCCACGACAGTCGTGCGGACGGCGGGCCGGGTAAGTGGGCGCCGACCCTCCGCCTGGTACGGTGCCCTGGCGGCAGGGCAAGACCAGCTTCTGAGGGGCAGGGGTTCGCTGCCCCCCGCCGCTGCTGTGCAGAAAGGGCGGCCCCCAGCGTCTGGTCCCGGGAACTTCGGTCCCTCCTCTCGCCCCTGCCCTCGGCCTGGCTCGCGGGGCCTGGTGGGTGTGGGGAGGGGGTCGGCCTGAGTGTCCTGAGGGGAAACGGGGCAAGGGAGGCGCAGGGCCCGGCTGCAGCGTCAGCGCGCCTCCCCCCGACTGCGGGGAAGGCGGCTAAAAACTCCTCCCGAGGCTCGCAGGCCCCTTATTCAGCGGAGTCCCTCTGCCCTCCTTCCTCCCTGAGCTAAAGGACCGGGGCAGGGGATAGGGCAGGGCACTGGCGCAGGTAATGGGGACCATCAGCAGGTGATTGTTAACTAAGGAAAACCGGCTCTCCCAACGTGAGGAATGCAGCGCTTTTCTTTGTTTGCGGAGATGCCAGAGGCTGGGCTCCCTGAATTCCTTCCTTTCATATGCACCTCAGCGCTCTGGGGCCTGCATTCTGTATTTGCATATCCTGACATCCTCAGGGCTCGCGGCTCACACTGGAGGGCTGCAAGGGCTGATGACTGTGATATCCTTTGTTTACTGAGATGGCAAGAAATATTCCATTTCTCACAGGCTTGAGGGGCACAGAGTGAAAAGGGTAGGAGAATCTCACTCGGCATGTACTTTGGTTTACATATAGATAATATGTACACTTAACTGTGCTACTAGAGGTTCTCAAGTGTGATCAACTTGTACTACTGCCCTCTATGTATTAACTTCATGAATATCATAAGATACATGCCTATAGAATTGACTTAATCCATTTAAATAGGATAATGGTTTTTAAAGGAAACATAATTGAAATATGACAACAAATCCCTTACCACTAAAGGCTGGGTCTGGAGCAACCTAAATAAATGTTCCATTGTTAAAATATTGAAAGATGTATTCAATAGAAATATCAACAAAAAAGACAAATGATGAGGGCAGCAGAATATTGAAATGTTCTATCTTTATCCTTAAAGTGGCAGAACATCATGTATTAATAGGCGCTGAGGGCAGAAGATGCCTGATTTATACCTTTGTCATATTTGTACAGTTGTTTCAACAAGTAACTTAAAGACCAAATGGAAAAAAAGGAGGTTTGTGCCTGAGATCATGTTGATGTGAAACCAGGGATGGCCACCTTGTCCCAGGTGAGTTAAGTTTACCTGGCAGGTAGACCACAGAGCTCCTGAGAAGCAAGGGTTGGAATTTTTCTGCTGGGTGCCCCTTAGGTTCTGTGACTTGACTGATTGTGAGTCATGTTTCGGGAAAGACCTGATCACAGGAAAAGGGTGGGGAAGAGTGATTTGGGGAGCAGCTAACAACATGCATCACGGCTCATGGCTTGAATGAATTTTAAAGAAACAGGAAAACAAATGCTTCTTATGGAATCAGAGAATGTCCAGCCGGACAATCCCAGAAAATGAGGAACACCCATCCCATTTTCCAGATGAGAAAACAGAGGCCCAGCAAGGTGAAATCCCTCACCCAAGTTGCACCCGTCTCTCCTCCCCACTACATGGTTCATGAAAGCACGACTTTTCCTGTCGTGATCACTGCTGAACCCCAAAAAGGACCAGGCATCTAGCCGCTGCTCCAAAAATTTTGGTTGACTGTAGGAACAATGCTATTTTTTTCTTTCTCACTCTTATTCAGGATTGTGCCAAGAACTCCCCAGGCTGCAATGTAATTCGATAAATGTAAATATTAATTGAGTTTTGTTGTGATGAGGACTTAGGCTTTGGAGGTAACAGACTTGGTTCAGATCTTGGTTCTGCCACTCAATAGCTGTTTGGCTTTGGGAACATTACTAAACCTCTCTGAGCTTATTTCCTCCTTTGTAAAGTGGGGATAAATGTATCTGAGCCAGCAGAGCACCTGCATGAGAGATGTGCACTAAATATTGGTCTTTCTCACTCTCCCACGCCATCTCTGTGCTTCCCAGAGAAGATGTATAGAAGGATATAGTACTTTTTTTAATTAATTAATTAATTAATTAATTTTTGGCTGTGTTGGGTCTTCGTTGCTGTGCGCGGGCTTTCTCCAGTTGCGGCGAGCGGGGGCTACTCTTTGTTGTGGTGCGCGGGCTTCTCATTGCAGTGGCTTCTCTTGCTGCGCTTGTTGTGGAACACCGGCTCTAGGCCCACGGGCTTCAGTAGTTGTGGCCTGCAGGTTCACTAGTTGTGGCGCATGGGCATAACTGCTCCGCAGCATGTGAGATCTTCCCTGACCAGGGCTCGAACCCATGTCCCCTGCGTTGGCAGGCATATTCTTAACCACTGCGCCACCAGGGAAGTCCAATATAGTACTTTATAAAGAGGGGTTTTAATTGATTTCAGATAGTGTACATGTTTCTTGTAGAAAAGATTTTTCCACTATAGAAACATTAACATGCAATACCACTACAAATGCAGTATTCTATGGGTTAGATATTATCAGTAAATTTTATAAGTAATTGGGCAAAGGCCAAAGCACTAGGTACTGGGGAGTAAGAAGTCTCAAGTCTGGGGTGCCCCCCAACCCCAATTTCAAGAGCAGGGTGTGTTTTTCAAATCCATATTTCATCTGGTCTTTGTTTCTCATCCATCCTCTGTGTCTGCCTTTCACAAAAGGCTCAGATCCTCCACTTTCACACCCTCCCGGCTGGCTGTGCTCCAGCTCCCGTCCTGGAACCTCTGCACGCATGGGTGTGTCTGCTCTCCCTGGGCCTCACCAGCTTTGCCAGGGAGCTGCTGTATCGTGCACTGCTAGCTGTACCCCAGAGTGCCTAGACCCTTCTGGTACATGAAGTACACCCTCATCACCATGAGTGCACGCCCATCCCCTTACCTTATATCCTGCCTCTAAGCCAGGCTTGGGGGTGACTAGTGTGCCTTCAGCTATGTGAGGTGCTGGGATCAAAGTGAAGTTCCCAACTTTTGAAGTTGCAGGCTTGAGGGGCACACAGTGATTTAAAGTCGGGTCACCTGACTTAAAGGGGGTGCTGATTGCTTTAAAGCCAGGGCAGCTGGCTTAAACCCTGCGTCCCTCCGCTGCAGGACGAGACCAACTTTGGCGGTGCTCGGGTTTGCTCCAAGCTAGCACTGCTGTGCAGGAAGAGCTTCCAGTAGCGCCTTAGTGCGGGGGGACTTGGTCCGTTGTCTTGCCGCTGCCCTCAGAGCGGGACCACCTGCTCTTCTGGAGGAGAATCAGGGAGGGGGAAGTGCAGAGTCCCGGCTGGAGTTGCGGCACCCCTTGTCTGATGGCAGGGAAGGGGGGACGGGGCTGTGTGGTGTCCTGGGGCTGGACTCACCAGGTCGACTCAGCCTCTCAGCCTCCTAACCTCACCCCACACACCCCACAAGAGTCTCCGATAATATGTAATTGTGCCTTAGGTTCTCGGTCTTCAAGCTCATACCCAGGCTCCCAGGTCCCTTGATTTAGCCAATTCCTCTGTGCTCTTTCTTCTATTAGATACAGTCCCAGAGGGAGGGGCTGGGGGATGGGACTGGAGGGACCCCGGCAGCACTGGCCTGGGCTGACTAAAGAGATCCAGGGCCTGCGCTATGACACATGTGCGAGGACCCTTAAGGTGCAATCGAGGGGGCCAGTTAGAGGCAGTCCTTGTTGCCTCAAGTGAGTATGGATCACCGTCGGGTGGGGAGCATGCTGACCCCTGAGAAGTACTGTTAGAAGGATGTGTTCCTCCCTCGGCTTCAAGGACGTGGGTGAGCTTCAGGGCTCCATTTCCCCTCCAGACCTCCAGGGCTGACTGCACCCCAGCGGCCTTGCAGACCTGGTTTCCTGTCCCAGAACTTGCCAGGCTCCAGGAAGAATCCAGACTGCAGAGATGGTGCTTGAGCGCTCCAGCTTAAGAAGTGCTGTCCCTGGAGACCCGACAGTGGAGGGAGGAAGGGTGAAGGGAGTAGGGGGGTGGGGTTGGGAGGGGTGGCTGCCCTGGGAGACGTTGAGATAGAAATATCGCCCCCCACACCCCCTGCCCCCTGCAACTGACTGACCCACTGATGCCATAGGATCTCAGGCCCTTTTAGTCAGGGATGCCTCGGTTTCTTTACTCCTGCGTTCAAAGCTATGCAAAACCAACTCTTCATCCTCTTGCTGCCTGGCCAGGACTTGTAAAGCACTGTTCTTTTGGAGCACTCGTTCCCTAAACTGCAGTTTGGAGCTGTCCCAAAGGTGTTTAAAGGTGTTCTCCTTAAACTGAGACTAAATCCTACTCTTTTGGAAAAACGCCCTGCACTTCCGAGGAGATCATGTTTTCTGCCCATTCCTTCCTTCTACTTCCCTCTTAAGCCCTGTGCTCAAAGGGCTTGGTGACTTATTTTTTGCTTGATGTCAAAAAGAAACCTTCCCCATGCACCGCAAAAATCTTTCCTGGAGCATAGGTGTTTCAAAACCATGACCGTGTTTTGCAGTCAGTATACACTGGGTAGACTGCCTAGCAGTCCCTCCAAGAGCCAGAGGTGAGCGTAATCAACTTATCTGATTGGATGCCCTTCAAGTTTAGGAAGGTCCCATTCTTATGCCCCAGCAGATAAGACAGGGCCCTGGATGGCTGTGGCTGTGATTAGATAACTTCTGATGATTTTATTTCCCTTACTGAGCTGCTGCTTCTAGGTTAAATTCATTTTATTACCTGTCCTTTTTTTTTTTTTTTTTTTTTTTTTTTTGCGGTACGCGCGGGCTGCTCACTGTTGTGGTTTCTCCCGTCGTGGAGCACAGGCTCTGGACGCACAGGCTCAGCGGCCAAGGCTCATGGGCCTAGCCGCTCCACGGCATGTGGGATCCTCCCGTACTGGGACATGAACCTGTGTCCCCTGCATTGCAGGCGGACTCTCAACCACTGCGCCACCAGAGCAACCCTACCTGTACATTTTTAAAGAAAGACTGAAAAAGTCACTGTAATAGGTCAGGAGTCTGAGCTCAGGGTTAATCAAAGGTACTCACAGGGAGGAAGGTGGATAAACATAGGTGCGTAAAATAGGAGGGTTGGCAAGTACAGCCAAGACAACCGGGCTCACTGTGCGCACTAATAAAGGCCAGAATCTCCTCATTTATCTCTGGTGGGAAGTTCTGATGGTTTCTCAGGATCAAACTCAAATCATATTCAAACTAGGGGGCTTCCCAGAAGACGCTGAAGCACCGGCAGAGCCCACCTGTGCTCCCACCTTGGCACTCCAGGACCAGAGTTGGGTTTGGAGATGGGGTTGCTGTAACCCCAAGGAGGTGAGCAGAGAGGAGGAGTTGATTACCCGTCTCCTCTGACTCTCTGGCCCAAATTGCCTGGCTTCACGGTGGGGGTGCAGAGTTTTGCTTTGAGCAACTTATGGGGCACTTCCAGACTGGTGGGGTTGCCCAGTGGCCCGACAGTCTGACAGGCTGGCTGCGGTGTGACCGCCCTTTGTTTCTTCAGAATCTGTTCATCAGGAGGTGCATGGTTGCGGAAGCCCATTCACCGCCCCCCCCCCGAGGGTGATGGCACCTTCCCTGGCTGTACCCTATGATCACCAGGTACTTGAAATGAATGCAAGGTTTTTGACTTCAAGGAAGAGCTCACATAACCCCTTCTGCCTCATAATGTGTGGGATTTACTATAATGGAAGGACATTATAAAGAACAGGTAGAAAACTCACCTGTTGGTCTCCATGTAGGAGTTTATTTTGCATGAATCTCTCCTACATGAGTAGATAGCAGAGGTTTATTTTTGTTCCCGTGTGTGTAGTTGTGGCAGAGGACATAGGTATGGTGGTTTGAAGCCCTCAAAGAAATATTCTCAGAATTCTCAAGACTTCTCTTGATTGGAACCGAAAGAGACCTGGGAAAGGAGGAAAAGCAAAGGAGGAGGGAGAATGAATGGCTGTTTCTCAGTAAATTCACCTTCCTCGTTGATTTTTCTGTCTTCTCATTTCTTTTAACTTCTATGTATGTCTAATGGAATGATGTAGAAAGGCTGATTTTTATGCTTTAAAAGATTTTACATCACAAAGAAACTAGAAGTGGCTAACAGAACTTATTCACATCAATGTTACATAGAGACTTTGATATTAAATTTGTATACTAAAATGGGTTAATCCAAATTTTCTTTTTCTTTTTGAGTGAATATTTGTAACATATTTTTGTAGATAATAATTTATCCTAGATATACAAAATTGTGAGAATGGGTACCATTTTTCACCACTTAAATGATTTCTTTTAAATGAATAGATCGTACACTTTAAAGGCCAATGTTGTCTTACATGTTGTTTTTTAATTCCTTGATTTCCAAAACTTGTGTTTATTTAATTGATTTCTATCTAATAATCTGTCTCTCCTTTATTGTTTCTTACTTTATATTTTATTGATCTATAGTTAATTTACATTATTATATTAGTTTCAGAGGTACAACATGGTGACTCATAAATGTTTAGGTTCTTCTCCATTTATACTTATTATAAAAGAGTGGCTCTATTCCCCATGCTATACAGAACGTCACTGTAGATTATTGATTTTATACATAGTGGATTCTTCCTCAGAATCTCCTACCACTATTTTGCTCCTCCACCCTGTCTCTCCCTGCTGGTAACCACTAGTCTGTTCTTTAATCTGTGAGTCTGTTTCATTGTTGTTGTTGTTGTAATCAATGTTTTAGATGCCACGTGTAAGTGATAACCTACCAGGCTTGTTTTCTCTGCGGCTTATTTTACTAAGCATAATACCCTCCAAGTCCATCCATGTTCTTGCAAATAGCAAAATTTCATTTTTTGCTGAAGTCATCATAAATATCATTTTTTATCCCCTAACCTATTGATGAACACTTAGTTTGACTCTATATCTTGGCTATGGCAAATAACGCTGTTATGAACATTGGTGTGCAGTTATTATTTTTTTTTAAATAGTGTTTTTGTTTTCTTCTGATATACCCAAGAGGGAAATTGCTGGATATTATGGTAGTTCTATTTTTAGTTTTTTGTGGAACCTCCATTCTTCTTTCCACAGTAGCTGCACTACTTCACATTCACATCAGGAGTTTACAAGAGTTTCCCTTTCTCCACATCCTCACTAACCTTTGTTATTTGTGACCTTTTTGATGACAGCCATTCTGACAAGACTGAGGTGATATATCTCATAGTTTTGATTTGCATTTTATTGCCGATTAGCTATGTTTAGCATCTTTGTGCATTCTGGCTGTCTATCTGTATTTTTTCCTTGGAAAAATGTCTATTTAGGTCTTCTCATTTTTTAAAAAAATATTTTGGGTGCAGTTCTGATGTTGAGTTGTATGTGCTGTTTCTGTAGTTTAGATATGAACCCTTGCTTGGTCATCTTTTTGGTGTTAACCTCTTATCATGTGCAAATATTGTCTCTCCTTCAGCAGGTTGTCTTTTCATTTTGTCTTTGGTTTCCTTTGCTGTGCAAAATCTTTTAAGTTTAGTGAAGTCCCATTTGTTTATTTTGGCTTTTGTTTCATTTGCCTTAGTAGACTGAACGCAAAACTGTTGCTATCATTTATGTTGAAGAATGTTCTGTTTTTTCCTCTCGGGGTTTTGTGGTCCTACATTTAGGTCTTTATTCAGTTTTGCGTTAATTTTATATACGGTGTGCTAAAATACTCTAATTTTATTCTTTTCCATGTAGCTGACCAGTTTTCCTAGTACCACTTATTGAAGAGACAGTTCTTTCTCCATATTGCCTGCTTTGTCATAAATCAATTAAATATACGCGTGTGGGCTTATTTCTGGGATCTCTATTCTATTCCAGTGATCTTTGTGTCTGTTTTTGCTCTGGCCCGATGCTCTTTGATTACTGTCGCTTTGCAGTATAATCTGAAGTAAAGGTGCCTGATGCCTCCAGCTCTGTTCTTTCTCAAGATTGTTTGGCTATTTGGGGTCTTTGTGTTTCTATACAAATTTTAAAATTACTTTTTCAAGTTCTATGAAAATGCTTTGGTATTCTGATAGGGATTGCATTAAATCTGTAGATTGTCTTTGGCAGTATGGTTATTTTAACAGTATTAATTCTTCCAGTCCATGCACCTGCTATATTTTCTCATCTTTTTCTGTTGCCTTCAACTTCTTTCACCAATGGCTGATACATTTCTGAGTACATGTCTTTTACCTGCTTAGGTGTGTTTGTTCTTAGGTATCTTATTATTTTTAGTGTGATTGCATATGGTATTGTTTTCTTAATTTTTTTCTTTCTGACAGCTTTGAGTTTTGTTTTTTTCTTCTTTTTCTAATTCCTTCAGGTGTAATGTTAGGTTGTTTATTTGATATTTTTCTTGTTTCCTAAGAATAAGCTTGTATCACTATAACTTCCCCCTGTCAACTGCGTTGGCTGTGTCCCATAGATTTTGGATCACTGTGTGTTCATTTTCATTTCTCTTGGGTATTTTTAGAATCCCTCTTTAATTTCTTCACTGTTCCTTTCTTCCCCTTTTATTCATCTGTGATGTGAGGACTATCTTTAATATTATGTTTGTATTTCTTTCAGTTGTGTGTGTGTGTGTGTGTGTGTGTGTGTGTGATTATTTAAGTTGCTGAGCTCTTAATTTTACATGGACACTAACAACCCTGCATTGTTACCCTGCTCCCCCACAGTTACTGAATTTGACCTTATATTTTACATCTACTTGTTTTGTGTGTCCCTTAACTTCTTATTGTGAATATAGATGATTTTATTACTGTTTTCTTTCATCCTTCCTATTAGCTGTGTACATGGTTGATTTACTGCCTTTGTTGAATATTTGCCTTATCCAATGAGGTTTTTCCGTTAGTAAGTTTCCTTTTCTAATTTTTATGTTTCAGTCATGGCCTTTTCTTTTTCACTGAGAAAAGCCCCTTTAAGATTTCTCATAAAGCTGGTTTGGCGATACTGTGCTCTTTTAGTTTTGCTTCTCTGTAAAACTTTAGATCTCACCATCAAATCTGAAGGAGAGCCTTGCTGGGTAGAGTATTTTTGGTTATAAGCTTTTCCCTTTCATGACTTTAAATATACCATGCCACTCCCTTCTGGCATGCAGAGGTTATCCTGAAAAGTCAGCTGATAACTTAATGCAAGTTCGCACGTTTGTAACTTGTTGCTTTTCCTTTGCTCCTTTTAATAGTGTCTTTTTATCTTTATTTTTTTGCCATTTTAATTACAATGAGTCTTGGTGTGGTCCTGTTTGGGTTGATCCTGTTTTGGCCTTACTGTGTTTACTGGACTTGGATGTCTGTTTTCTTTCCCAGGTTATGGAAGTTTTCAGCTCTTATGTCTTCAGGTATGCTCTACACTGCTTTCTCTTTCCTTTTTGCTTCTGGGACCAGTATAATGCAAATATTAGTACACTTGATGTTTCACATGTCTGTTCAACTTTCTTCATTTCATTTTAATCTATTGTTTTACAGTTCATCTTCAGTGATTGCCAGTACTCTGTCCTTCAGTTTTCTGATTCGTTCCTCTGTGTCAATTAGTCTACAGTAGTTTCCTTTTAGAGTATTTTTCATTTCAGTTATTGTATTCCTCATCTCTGTTTTGTTGTTCTTTAGTGCTCTAACTCTTTTTTAAAAAATTCTACCTTCTTGCTCTGGTCGTCCACTCTTCTCCTGAGTTCTTTGGTCATCTCTGTAGTCATTACCTTGAACTACTTTTTGAGGAGGTTGGCTACCTCCACTTCACGTAGATCTTCTCCTGAGTTCTTTGATCATCTTTGTAGTCATTACCTTGAACTACTTTTTGAGGAGGTTGGCTACCTCCACTTCACGTAGATCCTCTTCTGAGTTCTTTGATCATCTTTGTAGTCGTTACCTTGAACTACTTGTTGAGGAGGTTGGCTACCTCCACTTCACGTAGATCCTCTTCTGAGTTCTTTGGTCATCTCTGTAGTCATTACCTTGAACTACTTTTTGAGGAGATTGGCTACCTCCACTTCACGTAGATCTTCTCCTGAGTTCTTTGATCATCTTTGTAGTCATTACCTTGAACTATTTTTTGAGGAGGTTGGCTACCTCCACTTCACGTAGATCCTCTTCTGAGTTCTTTGATCATCTTTGTAGTCGTTACCTTGAACTACTTGTTGAGGAGGTTGGCTACCTCCACTTCACGTAGATCCTCTTCTGAGTTCTTTGGTCATCTTTGTAGTCATTACCTTGAACTACTTTTTGAGGAGGTTGGCTACCTCCACCTCACGTAGATCCTCTTCTGAGTTCTTTGGTCATCTCTGTAGTCATTACCTTGAACTACTTGTTGAGGAGGTTGGCTACCTCCACTTCACGTAGATCTTCTCCTGAGTTCTTTGATCATCTCTGTAGTCATTACCTTGAACTACTTGTTGAGGAGGTTGGCTACCTCCACTTCACGTAGATCCTCTTCTGAGTTCTTTGGTCATCTTTGTAGTCATTACCTTGAAGTATTTTTTGAGGAGGTTGGCTACCTCCACTTCACGTAGATCCTCTCCTGAGTTCTTTGATCATCTTTGTAGTCATTACCTTGAACTACTTTTTGAGGAGGTTGGCTACCTCCACTTCACGTAGATCCTCTTCTGAGTTCTTTGGTCATCTTTGTAGTCATTACCTTGAACTCTCTGTTGAGGAGGTTGGCTACCTCCACTTCACGTAGATCCTCTTCTGAGTTCTTTGATCATCTCTGTAGTCATTACCTTGAACTACTTTTTGAGGAGGTTGGCTACCTCCACTTCACGTAGATCTTCTCCTGAGTTCTTTGGTCATCTTTGTAGTCATTACCTTGAACTACTTTTTGAGGAGGTTGGCTACCTCCACTTCACGTAGATCCTCTTCTGAGTTCTTTGATCATCTTTGTAGTCATTACCTTGAACTACTCTTTGAGGAGGTTGGCTACCTCCACTTCACGTAGATCCTCTTCTGAGTTCTTTGGTCATCTCTGTAGTCATTACCTTGAACTACTTGTTGAGGAGGTTGGCTACCTCCCCTTCACGTAGATCCTCTTCTGAGTTCTTTGATCATCTCTGTAGTCATTACCTTGAACTACTTTTTGAGGAGGTTGGCTACCTCCACTTCACGTAGATCTTCTCCTGAGTTCTTTGGTCATCTTTGTAGTCATTACCTTGAACTACTTTTTGAGGAGGTTGGCTACCTCCACTTCACGTAGATCCTCTTCTGAGTTCATTGATCATCTTTGTAGTCATTACCTTGAACTACTCTTTGAGGAGGTTGGCTACCTCCACTTCACGTAGATCCTCTTCTGAGTTCTTTGGTCATCTCTGTAGTCATTACCTTGAACTACTTGTTGAGGAGGTTGGCTACCTCCCCTTCACGTAGATCCTCTTCTGAGTTCTTTGATCATCTCTGTAGTCATTACCTTGAACTACTTTTTGAGGAGGTTGGCTACCTCCACTTCACGTAGATCTTCTCCTGAGTTCTTTGGTCATCTTTGTAGTCATTACCTTGAACTACTTTTTGAGGAGGTTGGCTACCTCCACTTCACGTAGATCCTCTTCTGAGTTCATTGATCATCTTTGTAGTCATTACCTTGAACTACTCTTTGAGGAGGTTGGGTACCTCCACTTCACGTAGATCCTCTTCTGAGTTCTTTGGTCATCTCTGTAGTCATTACCTTGAACTACTTGTTGAGGAGGTTGGCTACCTCCCCTTCACGTAGATCCTCTTCTGAGTTCTTTGATCATCTCTGTAGTCATTACCTTGAACTACTTTTTGAGGAGGTTGGCTACCTCCACTTCACGTAGATCTTCTCCTGAGTTCTTTGGTCATCTTTGTAGTCATTACCTTGAACTACTTTTTGAGGAGGTTGGCTACCTCCACTTCACGTAGATCTTCTCCTGAGTTCTTTGATCATCTTTGTAGTCATTACCTTCAACTACTTTTTGAGGAGATTGGCTACCTCCACTTCACGTAGATCCTCTTCTGAGTTCTTTGATCATCTTTGTAGTCATTACCTTGAACTACTCTTTGAGGAGGTTGGCTACCTCCACCTCACGTAGATCCTCTTCTGAGTTCTTTGGTCATCTCTGTAGTCATTACCTTGAACTACTTTTTGAGGAGGTTGGCTACCTCCACTTCACGTAGATCCTCTTCTGAGTTCTTTGGTCATCTTTCTAGTCATTACCTTGAACTACTTTTTGAGGAGATTGGCTACCTCCACTTCACGTAGATCTTCTCCTGAGTTCTTTGGTCATCTCTGTAGTCATTACCTTGAACTACTTTTTGAGGAGGTTGGCTACCTCCACTTCACGTAGATCCTCTTCTGAGTTCTTTGGTCATCTTTGTAGTCATTACCTTGAAGTATTTTTTGAGGAGGTTGGCTACCTCCACTTCACGTAGATCCTCTTCTGAGTTCTTTGATCATCTTTGTAGTCATTACCTTGAACTACTTGTTGAGGAGGTTGGCTACCTCCCCTTCACGTAGATCCCCTTCTGAGTTCTTTGATCATCTTTGTAGTCATTACCTTGAACTCTCTGTTGAGGAGGTTGGCTACCTCCACTTCACGTAGATCCCCTTCTGAGTTCTTTGATCATCTTTGTAGTCATTACCTTGAACTACTTGTTGAGGAGGTTGGCTACCTCCACTTCACGTAGATCCTCTCCTGAGTTCTTACCTTGTTCCTTCATTTGGATCGTGTTTCAGTGTCACCTCATTTTTCTTAACTTGCTGTTTTTATTGCTGTGTATGTAGTAGGTTCGTTACATTTCCTGACCTTCTAGAAGTGGCCTTTTGTAGGAGAGGTCCTATGTGTCCCAGAAGCCCACTGTCCCCTGGTCACTAGAACTATATGTTCTAGGTGTACCCCCTATGTGGGCTACTTGGGCTCTTCTATTGTGGTGGGCTGACTGCTGTGGGTGGTCTGGTAGGCTTGGCTGCCCCCAGACGGCTTGTTTGACAGACTCTGCCTTGTATGGAGGCTGTCTGTGCTGCTTGGTGAGGCTAAATCATAAGGCAGTTGGCTGCACGACTCTGTGGGACACTAAACCTAGTGCTGGTTCACTTATGGGTAGAATTGCAGCCCAGGTGATATCAAGGCTAGTGCCCAGTCACTGGGGTGATGCTGGCTACTGGGAGGAAGACACAGGTCCTGAGTTCTGGCTGCAGGGCCCAGGAGTCTCAGAGTTGGTGTTGGATCACTGTTCCTGACACAGCTATCTGCAGGGTCTGGGGTATCCCTAATCTTGTGCTGTCATTCTGATGGGCAGGGTCAAGACCCAAGCGAGTCCATGGCTGCTTCTGGCCTGCAAGTGAGTGTTCTGGTCACACAGGCTGCTGGGCTGTGGTATTCCTGGCGCTGGTGTGTGCCTGTTGGTGTATGAGGCTGATCCCACTGCTAGAGCAGATTTGCTGTTGGGTAGGTCCAAGCTCCATCCAGTCCCTGTGCAGTAATCACCTGCCGACGGTGAGACTGATTCCAAGGCCAGAGCCGGCTCACTTGTCAGAGGGGCCAAGGACTCTGGGGCTGGTTCCTCTCCACTGAGGTGTGGAGGCTGGTCCTGGGGCTTTTGGTGGCTGGGCCCATGTCCAGCGGCAGCTGTGCATTGAGAGGGTCTGAAAGCAGCCTGTTTGCTGGTGGATGGGGCTATGCCCCTGCTCAGTCAGTTGCTTGGCCTGCAGCATCCTAGTACTTGTGTCTATAGTCTGGTGGAAATGGGTAGGGCTAGACCCTGAGGCTAAAAAGATAGAGGGAGGACTCTGAAATTACGCTTGCTGGTACCAGTGGCCACGAGGTAGAAGGAGCTCCCCCAAGTGGCTGCTGCCAGTGTCTGTGTCCCTGAGGCTGTGCTGTAGTTGCCTCTGGACTCTCTGGGAGACTCTCCAAGACCAGGAGGTAGGGGTGACCCAGGATCCATTCAAATGACTGCTTCCGTTCTGATTCTCGGGTCATGTGGGATTTTGTGAGCATTTTTTTTTTTTTTTTGCAGTACGCGGGCCTCTCACTGCTGTGGCCTCTCCCGTTGCGGAGCACAGGCTCCGGACGCGCAGGCTCAGCGGCCATGGCTCACTGGCCGAGCCGCTCTGCGGCATGTGGGATTCTCCCGGAACAAGGCACGAACCCGTGTCCCCTGCATCAGCAGGTGGACTCTCAACCACTGAGCCACCAGGGAAGCCCCGTGAGCATCTTTTAAGTGTGGAATCTCTATTTCCCACAACCCTCTGGCTCTCTGAAAATAAGCACCACTGGTCTTCAAAGCCCAACTTTCTAGGAACCCTTCTTTCCAGAACAGGGTCCCTGGGCTTGGGAGCCTGATGTTGGGTTCATACCCCTTGCCACCTGGGTGCACCTCAGAAATTGTAATTATTCTCCCATCTGTGGGCCACCCACCTGGGGGGATGGGTCTTGACTCTGTTGAGATTTTGCCCTTCCTTCCTGTCTTGCCGAGGTGCCTTCCTTATATCTTTAGCTCTAAAACATCTTTTATGGTAGGTCCCGGCCTTTTTCATCAATTGCTGTTCTGTAAACAGTTGTGACTTTGGTGTGCCCATGAGAGGCATCAAGCTCTGGGTCTTTGAATGCTACCATCTTAGACAATCTCTCCACTTCATTCTTAAATCATATGATTTAATTTTTCTTAGTATCTTATTTGACCAGCGACAGTTTAAAATTTATTATCACTCATGTTTACTTCTCCTGTTTTAAAAAAAATTGAATAGTGCATTCATTCATTTTGAAATGAAGGTAGTGACCTGTGAATTTCCATACCTCAAAAATCAAGGGTAGAACAAAAGCATTTTCTACCGGTTTTACCCTCAAACTCTGCACCCCACACCAGACTGGGGATTAACCTCTTGCACCCATGCTCACCTTCTTTTTTTGGACCGTTAACCATCGCTGCATCTGTATGTGTGTTGACAAAGTGAACTCTAGTCTTTCCAGTTTTTGTGTTTTGTTTTTTGGATTAGGGAACAGTCCTACTATCAATGTACATTTACTGGTCTGCTGAAGTTCATATTAAACCTGTCAAGCACATTACCAGAATTGGAATTGCTTGTATATACACTTTGATAAATTTTAGAGACAATGGTAGAACAGAAGTAAATTGTATTTCAAATCCCACAATATTCTCACACCATGAAAACCCTTCCCTTTTAAATATATTTGTGTGTAGTTTATCTTTTTGCCCATACTTTATTTCCCAGAGATGGGTAAGTGTTACGTTTCTTGCTAGCACATTTACGGTATTGTTCAAAGTCAGGCGTTTAGTGATTTAACATGATCATATTTCCATGAACTTGCAAGTACAAGATCTTCTCTCACACTGTCTTTTACTCCCTGCTTTTTTATATTGCCCTCCTAATTCTCAGTCCTGGTTTTTCTTTATGTTCTTCATCAACCTGGATAGGTTATACTATTTTTTCCCTTATTCAAGACCAATAGAATAGAATAGAACACCCAGAAATAAACCCTGATATATGGCCAAATGGGTTTTGACAAGTTGCCAAGTCTTTTCAAAGTAGAAAGGATAGTATTTTCAACAAATGATGCTGAGAAGTCTTGTTGTCAACATGCAAAAGAAGGAAGACGGACTCTTACCTAACATCATATGCAAAAATTAATGAAAACATATCAAAAAACTAAATATAAGACCTAATAAAATAAAAAGTCTTAGAAGAAGACACAGGAGAAGAGTTTCATGACATTGTATTTGGCAGTGATTTCCTCAATATGAAACGAAGGAACAACAAAGGTACAGCTAACAAAAAAATAAACAATTTGCAGTACATATTTAAAAAAATGTGTATCAAAGCAATGTAAACAGAATAAAATGGCAACCCACAAGATGGGAGAAAATATTTGAAAGCCATCTATCTGACAAGAGATTTCTATTCCGAATATACAGAGAACTCCTACAACTCAACAAGAAGCAAACACCCTGATTCAAAAATGGATAAAAGACTTGAATAGATGGTTCTTCAAAAAGATGTACAAATGACTAAGCACTTGAATAGATGCTCCATATCATTAAATGCATGTTTATATATTTGTGTGCATGCATACACACACAAGCACACACACACATACACAAGCAGAAAACAAGTATTGGTGAGGATGTGAGGGAGTTGGAAGCTTTGTGCTCTGTCAGTGGGAATGTAGAATGATACAGCTGCTTTGCAAAAGAGTATGGCAATTTTTCAGATATTGAAAAATAGAATTACTACATGATCCAGGAAATTTTTACTATGAGGTATACCCAAAGGAATTGAAATCGGGGTCTTAAAGTAATATTTGTACTGCAGTGTATAGAGCAGTAATAATCACAGTAGCTAAAATATGAAAGCAACCTAAATGTTCATCCACTAGTTCCTGGATAAGCAAAGTGTGGTATACCCATATAATACAATATTATTCAGTGTTAAGAAGGAAAACATCTAGGAATATGCTACAACATGGATGAATCCTGAGGAAATTTAGCTACCAAATATGCCATTTTTGTGACTTTTAGTGAGTCATAACAATGCAACTACTTATTTCAATTATATGGGGTACTTAGTGTAGTCAAAACCATAGAAATTGGGAGGGTAATGATGCTTTTCAGGTGGTTATGGAACAAAAAGGAAAGTTATGTTTAAAGGATATAGAGTTACAGTTTTAAAATGTAGAAAAGAATTAGAAAGATAAATGGCGATGTTGATCGCCCAATAATATGAATGTATTTAATATCACTGAACGGTGCACTTTATAATAATTAACATGTTATACTTTATGTTATTTGATGTTACTAACATACAAAATTGGGAAAGAATGTAATATCAGGAAAGGGAGTGGCCCTGGGATACAGCAGAGAGTAATCAGAAGGGTGAGACACTGCATATGTTGAAGAAGAAGAGCTGAGAGTGTTCATTGGACAGAAGAGACTTTATAAAAAAGAAAACAAATTCCTCTGAGGGCGTATTAAATAGATATCTGTGGGTGTACTGCTATCTCCCATGGGTTATCTTTAAGAGTCTTTAATAAAGTCCATAAGGCTTGCTGAGGCTTTTTTAAAAACTGGATTCCCTAGAAGATAATTAGAAGGTGGTACTTAAGTCTATGTCTAAGTTGACAGATTTTGCAGGGAAGACGAACCTGAGGACAGTGGAGGTCCTGAGAGTGTAAGTACATGGAAATTGGAAAAAATAATAATAAAGGGAATTAGGAAAACTTTTGACTTCGAAGGTCATGTATTACTGAGTCATACCTGAAGTTTCTAAGGAGTTATATACACAGTTGCTATTTGGATTGCTTGTTGATGAAGATCAGTGGAAAAACTAGAGTCGTTTCCAAGTGGAGGTAAGATATAATGAGAGGATGGAGGTGGGAAGTAGGGAGGCCCAGAGAAAAGTGGGAAGGTCATACTGGGCCAAGATGGTGGTAATATCCAGCAGAACGGATGGTAGGGCAGACTGTGGTTTCATCTTTTTTATTTCGGCTCCCCACCTCATCCTTAATAATTCTTTGGGAATATTTCATTGCTCTGTGATGCAGGTACAGAATTCGAGTGAGGAGACTACACCCTCAGTGTCCAGCTGTCTGAGTCCTCAGTGTGCTTCAAATGATGGAGAACTATTGCTGCTTTATGAGAAGAGTTAGTACCTCGTAGCTAAGCTTTAGCTGGAGCTTATGCAGGATTGATTCCAATTTATATATACTGTTGGCATGGAGGTTCCTCCTCCTCTTTTCTTGACCGTTATGAAATGAATCTATATTTCTCAATATTTGTGTATATCAGATAAATACATTAAGTAAAGGAATCTTATATATTGCTCCCTGCATAGTTTGCTCTTTCTTGTTTCTCTTTTACCTTTACTAAATTAGCACAGTGAGAGACCGTGCAATGTTCTAATCAGGAGAGATTAGAACATCATATTTCTAGAGAGGTTGGTTGGACAGAGCAGGGGTCCCAGTGAGAATCAAAGCTTCTGTTTCTACTTGGAAGTGTACCTGTATAGAGTAGAGGGCTCCAGGAAATATCCTAGAATATTGCAATGTCCCTGCGGGAGATCATTAAGAGAGGCAGGATCTGGTCCCAGATCAGTGTACTATGACATGTTTGTCAGTCATCTGGTGTGAGATTCTCAGAGCCAATCCCGTATGGTAAAGCTGGGTGCAGAGTATGAAGAACCTGTGAAAGCCTTTGATTGAATGTTAAAGATGAAGCTCTGATTTTGGGGAGAATTTTCTTACCTGACTGAATGTCACCCTTCTGTGGGGATGAGATTCTGTGCTTTTCTTCTCTTGATGACCACTGACTGAAAGTCATTAGAGGATCATGTCTAGACAGCATTCTTTATTTAATTTCTTAAAGAAGAAAACATAGAAAACATTTTTATCCACTTTCAAATTGAGGGTCAAGGGGAATGACATCAGTGAAAATGTCAGAGTAGGGAGCTCTAGCTTGTGTCCATCACCAGAAGCACTGACATACGTGGTAAAACCTGTCAGAATGATCTTATCAACACATGTAAGTTTTCTTTTCTTTTCACCCTGTAGATTTATCTTTCACTGAAACTTAACTTACTACAAGATGTGGAGAATAAACAGGGAAGTAGAAACTGCATTTCCTGATGAGAGAATCACTAAGTCACATTAGTTGTTCTGAGCTATGTCTTACTCACTGTGACTGTAATTAAAACAAACAAACAAACAAAACATTTTTTTTGGTAAGTCAGTTCTGACATTTCCTCGTTAAAGACAAGGTAACAGATACAGATTTAGATCTACCAGAATTGAGCAAAATGTTGATTGTACCTGTGCTGCATATATGAGCATGACCTGCTACAAATCTTCATTATACTTATTGCCACAACTGACAAATTCACTTTGGCCACTCCTGATATGTTGCATGTAAGGAATGCATAGGACACTAACCCCAGCTGGTCACAGGTAAACTCTGCCACGTGGATTACTGCATGTTTTCCTGCTGGAAGACCACACATTCTCGAGTATCATGACTGCAGAGTATGTGGGCTCTTCTTTTTTCTGGATAAAGGTTAGATAATCACCTAATTTTATGAGAAATATATAAATTGTATTTGCATATTCTTCAGGTTTTTATTTATCCATTCTCTTTCAAGTCCTAAGTGCAAATATTAAAGTGATTTCCAAGAGGGTGGTAAATAAGACAGCTACGTTTACGCTCCAAAATTAGCAATAAAGCATAATACAATTGTAAATGCATTAATGTGTGATTAATATGTAGATACTATGTAAATGCAATTTTAGTAATGCTTTGTGGAGAGCTTCAGAATCTAGGTATTTAAAAAAAAAGAAGAAGGAGTTTTTGAAACTCTCAGGGAATTATATAGAAGTCTTTGTGTCTATAATTATCAATGTGGAATAATGCATTTTCTCAGAAATAAACTAGGCATAAAATTGTAGGAAAAAGCTTCATGAAATGAAAGAGCATGTGAGATGGGCATACAAGAAAAAGAATATCCTCAGAGAATAATGAACAGTGTGAAGTTCAGCAGAAGTGTAATACAGATTCAAAGAGTAAAACTTTGGAGAGCCTAATTATGAGTTCCTCATATTGCATCTTTGGAGAGACGGTAGTCATTTGAAATATGATGTTATAAGATGATGTTAACATACTTAAATACTTTCGTTTAGAAATGACCACTTAGAACCAGAATAAATGAAAGAGAGCACAAAATTATGTTTTTGTTGATTTTTGAAGATCTCAGGTGAGTGCTGATAATTTAAATATATATGATGTCAGGCTTCCCTGGTGGTGCAGTGGTTGAGAGTCCGCCTGCCGATGCAGGGGACACGGGTTCGTGCCCCGGTCCTGGAAGATCCCACATGCCACGAAGCGGCTAGGCCCGTGAGCCATGGCCGCTGAGCCTGCACGTCCGGAGCCTATGCTCCACAATGGGAGAGCCCACAACACTGATAGGCCCACGAACTGCAAAAAAAAAAAAAAAAAAAAATGGTGTCTTTCACTGCAAAATAAAGGAGCTGTGGAGGATTCCTGGAATGAATGTCAATATTATGACAATAGTATGAGTGTGTTTCATGTTCGGTAATTACAGTCATTGTTGCTTTTGCTGTGGTCATCCATTTACAATGTTTGGTGTCAGTTGATTTTTCTCTTGTAAAAATAAAATGCAGTCTGTGTGTGTGGAAAAAAAACATACATGATGTCGTGATAAAGTTGTATGTAATTTGAGATCTGGCAAAAAGCATTTCTTTTCTGTAATGCTAGGATGCTAATTGGACATTTTTGCAAGAAAGAGATTTCAGGATGTAAATCTCGTGTCTCTAAGGTGGGAAGCCAGTTCATGGTGGAACATTCTATTAAACTTGTGTGAGTGCAGAAATATTTCTTTGGAAGAAAGAGGTCATGAATCCCTTTTTAACAGTTAGTGGTTTATAGTATACTGAATGAGCAAAATGGGTATTTCTGAACTTTAGAAAAAAAATATAGTTTTTCTGCATTTATATTATGCAGCTGATGTAGAATATCAAAAATTCTTTATTTTGAAAAACAATGTAATCAATTTGACATAATTCATATATCTTGAACCTGTGGTACACACACACAGTAAAACATACATTCAAAAAACCTTTTTCACTTAAGAAATATTTTCTAGTGTAGTTGATTTACAACGTTGTGGTATTTTAAAATACATGTTTATTAGAGTATAATTGCTTTATAACACTGTATTAGTTTCTGCTTTACAACAAAGTGAATCACCTTAATGTATACATATATCTCCATATCCCCCCATCTTGAGGTTCCCTCCCAGACTCCCTATCCCACCCCTGTGGGGGACATAAAGCACCGAGCTGATCTCCCTGTGCTACATGGCAGCTTACCACTCGCTCTTTTACATTTGGTAGTGTATATATGTCAGTGCTACTCTCTCACTACGTCCCTGTGTCTCCTTCAGCCCTGTGTCCTGAAGTCCGTTCTCTACATCTGTGTCTTTATTCCTGCCCTGTCACTAGGTTCGTCAGTACCATTTTTCTGAATTCCATATATATGTGTTCACATACAGTATTTGTTTTTCTCTTTCTGACGTACTTCACTCTGTATGACAGACTCTAGGTCCAACCACCTCACTACAAATAACTCAATTTTATTCCTTTTTATGGCTGAGTAATACTCCATTATATATATAGGCCATATCTTCTTTCTATATTCCTCTGTCGATGGACATTTAGGTTGGTTCTATGTCCTGGCTCTTGTAAATAGTGCTACAGTGAATATTGTGATACATGTATCTTTTTGAATTATGGTTTTCTCCGGGTATATGCTCAGTAGTAGGATTGCTGGGCCATATGGTAGTTCTATTTTTAGCTTTTAAGGAACCTCCATATTGTTCTCCATAGTGGCTGTATCAGTTTACATTCCCACCAACAGTGCAGGAGGGTTCCCTTTTCTCCACACCCTCTGCAGCCTTTATACATTATTGTATTAATTTCTGCTGTGCAGCAAAGTGATTCAGTCATATATATATATATATATATATATATATATATATATATATATATATATATATATATTCTTTTCCATTATGATTTATCACAGGATACTGAATATAGTTTCCCCTGCTGTACAGTAGGTCTTTGTGGCTTGTCCATCCTATGTAGAATAGTTTGCTTCTGCTATTCCAAAACTCCCAATCTTTCCATCACTCTCTCCTTGGCAACCACAACTCTGTTTTCTATATCTGTGTGTTTGTTTCTGTTTTGCTGACATGTTCATTTGTGTCCTGTTTTCGATTCCACATGTAAGTGATATTATATGGTATTTGTCTTTCCCTTTATGACTTACCTCAGTTAGTATCATTATCTCTATGTCCATCCATGTTGCTGCAAATGGCATTATTTCATTCTTTTTTATGTCTGAGTAATATCTATTGTATACGTATACCACACTTTCTTTATACATTCATTTTTTAATGAACATTTAGGTTGTTTCCATGTCTTGGCTATTATAAATAGTGCGTCTATGAACATAGGGTTTTATATATTTTTTTGAATTATAATTTTGTCTAGATATATGTCCAGAAGTGGGATTGCTAGATCATATGGCAACTCTCTTTATAGTTTTTTTGCGGAACCTCCATACTGTTTTCCATAGTGGCTGCACCAACTTACATGGCCACCAACAGTGCTGAAGGGTTCCCTTTTCTCCATACCCCATCCAGCATTTGTTAATTGTAGATTTTTTTTAATGATGGCCATTCTGATCTGTGTGAAGTGATACCTCATTGTAATTTGGATTTGCATTTCTCTAATAATTAGTGATGATGAGCATCTTTTCATGTGCCTGTTGGCTATCTGTATGTCTTCTTTAGAGAAATGTTTATTTAGGTCTTCTACCCATTTTTCCATTGAGTTATTTGTTCTATTGTTATTGAGTTGTAGGAGCTGTTTGTATAGTTTGTAAATTAAGCCGTTGTCAGTCTCATCATTTGCTAATATTTTCTCCCAGCCCATAGGTTGTATTTTCATTTTGATTATGGTTTCCTTTGCTGTGCAAAAGCTTATAAGTTTGATTAGTTCCTGTTTCTTTTTTGCTTTTACTGTAAGTCCGCTACGTATGAACAAGTTCTGTTCCAAGAGTGTGTTTGTAAGTCCAACTTGTTTGTAAGTCCAACAAAGTTAGCCGAGGTACCCAGGTTACACAGTCGGCTATATGGTATTGTACCATAATAGGTTTATAATACTTCTCACACAAACAGTATATAAGAAACAAACACAAAAACAAAGAAGACATTTTTAGTCTTACAGTACAGTAACTTGAAAAGTACAGTAATACAGTACAACAGCTGGGATACTGGGGCTGGCATCGAGGGAACAGGCGAGAAGAGTTACTGATTGGAGGAGGGAGAGGAGGTGGGAGGTGGTAGAGGTGAAGGATTATCAGCAGTGGGAGACAGGGGGCAAGCTCCAATTTCACTCATACCTGACATGGATGACACAGGTTCTGGTTCCTTGCTGGATTTAGTTCTATCTACCCTCTTGAAAAAATGATCCATTGATGTCTGGGTCGTAGCTCGTTTCTTCTCATCATAGATGATGACATGGTAGCACTGGTTTGCGTTCTGAACGGCTGCTGCCACCTTTGGGTACCATTGTAGGTTCGAGCCCTGTGCCTCCAAAACTAACAGTGCCTCCTCAAATTTAGAAGATGCCCTTGGCATTTTCTGTGTCGTGAATCTCTTCAGTTCTTCAGTTACTTCTTCTTCCTCCTGTCCCTCTTCATCCTTTCTCTGCGCCTCCAATTCCATCAGTAAGCTCCTCATGTTGCACAGCAAGGAGTTCAGTGAAATCGTCCTCTTGCAGATCTAGCTCCAGCTTCTCACTGAGGGTCACTACGTTGCTGAAGACCTCTTCAGACTTCTCATCTGCCTTCTCAAGTCCACAAACATCATGAACAAACTGTGGGCAAAGGTTCTTCCAAACCCCATTCATGGTGACCAACATACGCTCACACCATGCAAAGTCAATGTTTTTTATGGCCTTGTAGATGTTATAGTCCTTCCAAAATTGTCCCTAGGTTCTTCCTGATTTCTCACTTACCTTTACTGCCTGACAAAAAGTGTGACATAAATAATATTTCTTGAAAGTCGCTATAACTTCTTGGTCCATAGGATGGATGAGCAATGCAGTATTCGGTGACAGATGCACTACTTTGACGTTGGGAAAAGTCATCCATGAAAGGGGCGTGGCCCAGAGCATTGTCAAGCAGCAAAAGAATGTTTTTCTGGGACGTCCTTCTCCGAGCAATATTTCTCTACATCTGGGATAAAGTGTTGGCAAAACCAGTCCTGGAACGTGGCCTGTGTAATCCAGGATTTGGGGTTACACTTCCACACAATAGGAAGAGAGTCATTGGCTATGTTTTTAAGGGTTCTTGGGTTCTCTGAATGATGAACTAAGAGAGGCTTCAGCTTCATATCACTGGAAGAATTGCCACCAAACAACAGTTAGCCTGTCTGTTGCTGCTTTACAGCCCGGCATCAACTTTTCCTTCTTACTGATGTAGCTTCGGTCTGGCATCCTCTTCCGGTACAGTTGTGTCTCATCCACATTAAACACCTGGTTGGGTAAATGCACACCATCATCAATAATTTCTCAAAGTGTTTCAGGAAGTTCCTGGACAGCTACCCTATCTGCACCTGCTGCCTCTCCACTTACTTTTACCTTGTTGAGGTTGGCTCTACTCTTGAACCGATGAAACCAGCCATGGCTGGCATTAAAAAATATGCCCTCTGATTCTTTCCCGTGTTTCTTTCAAGTCTTCATAAAGGCTTTTAGCGTTCTCTTGAATCACCATAAGCTGAGCAGGATTTAGCGCTGATGTTGATCCTGCACCTGCACACTGAGAAATTTCTCCATCTCCTCCATCACTTTTCCGTGCTTCTTTGATATTTTGTCATGAGCATTGAATATTATATTGGCTGTGGGTTTGTCATAAATAGCTTTTATTATGTTGAGATATGTTTCCTTTATACCCATTTTGGTAAGCGTTTTTATCATGAATGGATGTTGAAGTTTCTCAAATGCTTTTTCGGCATCTATTGAGATGATCATTTGTTTTGTGTTTTTCCTTTGTTGATGGAGTGTATCATGTTGATTGATTTGCATACGTTGAAACAACTTTGTGACACGGGGGTGAATCAAATTCGATCATGGTGTATGATCCTCTTATGTGCTGTCAGATTCGGTTTTCTAATATTCAGTTGAGAATTTTTGCATCCATATTGATCAGAGATATTGGCCTGCAATTTTCTTTTTTGCTAGTGTCTTTCTCTGTGTTGTTTTTTTTTTAAGTCTTTATTGAATTTGTTACAGTATTGCTTCTGTTTTATGTTTTGGTTTCTTATTTGTGAGGCATGTGGGATCTTAGCTCCACCACTAGGCATTGAACCCACACCCCCTGCACTGGAAGGCAAAATCTTAACTGCAGGACCACCAGAAAAGTCCCCATCTGTGTTTTTTTATTTTTCAGTAAATTTATTTATTTATTTATTTTTGGATGCATTGGGTGTTTGTTGCTGTGAACGGGCTCTCTCTAGTTGTGGCAAGTATGGGTTACTCTTCGTTGTGGTGTGTGGGCTATTCACTGCACTGGCTTCTTTTTTGCAGAGCATGGGCTCTAGGTGCGTGGGCTTCAGTAGTTGTGGCTATCAGGCTCAGTAGTTATGGCTCGTGGGCTGTAGATCACAGGCTCAGTAGTTGTGGCACACAGGCTTAGTTGCTCCACGGCATGTGAGATCTTCCCGGACTAGGGCTTGAAACTATGTCCCCTGCATTGGCAGATGTATTCTTAACCACTGTGCCAGCAGGGAAGTCCCCCCCCCCGCATCTGGTTTTGATATCAGGGTGATGGTGGCTTCATAGAATATCATTGGATGTATTCCTTAATCTTCAATCTTTTCGAAGAGCTTGAGAAGAATCAGTGTAAGTTTTGCTTTGTATATTTGGTAGAATTTGCCTGTGAAACCATCTGATCCTGGATTTTTGTTAGTAGGGAGTTTTTGTAAATTACAGTTTCTATTTTGCTTGTAGTGATCAGTCTGTTCAAGTTATCTATTTCTTCTTGATTCCGTTTTGTTTGGCTGTAAAAAACAACATATATTTTTAAGTTATGTTAGCAGCTAAATACTTACCATGTATTAGACCACAAAAGAGCAAAGAAAAAAATATTAAAGTATTTTTTCAAATAGAAAAAGTATTGAAATATTTTTAAGAAATTGGGATAATAGTACTAGTTACAATAATGACAAATTGTTCTGAAATTAAACACTACTTTATCTAAGATGCATATCATATGCTTATCGTTTTACTGTTTTTAAATACATGGAATGTTTTCACCTTTCTAAAGTAATTATTTTATTTTACCTGTATATTGGGAAAAAATTTTAGTTGCACATAATATAAAAAATTACAGTTTAATAGGAGACATTAATCCATTTACCTTTGCTGTAGTATTGAAAATACTTAGGTTTAGAGTTACCATGTTATTGAGTACCCTTATTTATTTATTTATTTATTTATTTATTTATTTATTTATTTATTTGCTTATTTATTTATTTATTTATTGCGGTACGCGGGCTTCTCACTGTTGTGGCCTCTCCCGTTGCGGAGCACAGGCTCCAGACCGGGGCACGAACCCGCGTCCCCTGCATCGGCAGGCGGACTCTCAACCACTGCGCCACCAGGGAAGCCCTATTTATTTATTTTTAAAAAGACTGAATTTGGGGGAGGTACAAATTATTTATTTATTTATTTATTTTTAGCATCTTTATTGGACTATAATTGCTTTACAATGGTGTGTTAGTTTCTGCTGTAAAACAAAGTGAATCAGCTATACATATAAATATATCCCGATTTCTCCTCCCTCTTGCATCTCCCTCCCACCCTCCGTTTCCCACCCCTCTAAGTGGTCACAAAGCACTGAGCTGATCTCCCCATGCTATGCAGCTGTTTCCTACTAGCTATCTGTTTTACATTTGGTAGTATGTATAAGTTAATGCCACTCTCTCACTTCGTCCCGGCTTACCCTTCCCCCTCCCCATGTCCTCAAGTCCATTCTCTACGTCTGCGTCTGTATTCCTGTCCTGCCCGTAGTTTCTTCCCAACCATTTTTTTCTTTTTTTAGATTCCATATATATGTGTTAGCATACAGTATTTGTTTTTGTCTTTCTGACTGACTTCACTCTGTATGACAGACTCTAGGTCCATCCGCCTCACTATAAATAACTCAATTTCATTTATTTTTATGGCTGATAATATTCCATTTTATATTGAAGATGTGCAAAATCTTTTTTATCCATTCATCAGTTGATGGACACTTAGGTTGCTTCCATGTCCTGGCTATTGCAAATAGAGTTGCAATGAACATTGTGGAACATGATTCTTTTTGAATTATGGTTTTCTCCAGGTATATGCCCAGTAGTGGGATTGCTGTGTCATATGGTAGCTCTATTTTTAGTTTTTTAAGGAACCTCCATACTGTTCTCCATAGTGTCTGTGTATCAATTTACATTCCCACCAACGGTGCAAGAGGGTTCCCTTTTCTCCACACCTCTGCAGCATTTACTGTTTGTAGATTTTTTGATTGATGGCCATTCTTACCTGTGTGGGATGATACCTCATTGTAATTTTGATTTGCAATTCTCTAATGATCAGTGATGTTGAGCATTCTTTCATGTGTTTCCTGGCAATCTGTATATCTTCTTTGGAGAAATGTCTAATAGGTCTTCTGCCCATTTATGGACTGGCTTGTTTGTTTCTTTGATATTGAGCTGCAGGGGGTGCTTGTAAAGTTTGGAGATTAATCCTTTGTCAGTTGCTTCATTGGCAAAGATTTTCTCCCATTTTGGAGGTTGTCTTTTCATCTTGTTTACGTTTTCCTTTGCTGTGCAAAAGCTTTTAAGTCTCATTAGGTCCCATGTTTTTATTTTTATTTTTATTTCCATTTCTCTAGGAGGTGGGTCAAAAAGGATCTTGCTGTGATTGATGTCATAGAGTGTTCTGCCTATGTTTTCCTTAAGAATTTTATAGTGTCTGGCTTTACATTAAGTCTTTTATCCATTTTGAGTTTATTTTTGTGTATGGTGTTAGGGAGTCTTTTAATTTAATTCTTTTACCTGTAGCTGTCCAGTTTTCCCAGCACCACTTATTGAAGAGGCCGTGATTTCTCCATTCTATATTCTTGCCTCCTTTATCAAAAATAAGGTGACCATATGTGTCTGGGTTTATCTCTGGGCTTTCTCTCCTGTTCCATTGATATATATTTCTGTTTTTGTGCCAGTACCATACTGTGTTGATTACTGTAGCTTTGTAGTATAGTCTGAAGTCAGGGATTTTGATTACTCCAGCTCTGTTTTTCTTCTCAAGATTGCTTTGTCTGTTCGGGGTCTTTTGTGTTTCCATACAAATTGGGAAATATTTTGTTGTAGTTTTCTGGAAAATGCCATTGGTATTTTGATAGGGATTGCATTGAATCTGTAGATTGCTTTGTGTAGTATAGTCATTTCACAGTGTTGATTCTTCCAATCCAAGAACATGGTATATCTCTCCACCTGTTTGTGTCATCTTTGATTTATTTTATCAGTGTCTTATAGTTTTCTGAGTAAAAGTCTTTTGTCTCCTTAGGTAGGTTTATTCCTAGGTATTTTATTCCTTTTGTTGCATGGGTAAATGGGAGTGTTTCCTTAATTTCTCTTTCAGACTTTTCATCTTTAGTGTATGGGAATGAAAGGGATATCTGTACATTAATTTTGTATCCTGCAGCCTTACAAACTTCATTGATTAACTCTAGTAGGTTTCTGGTAGCACCTTTAGGATTCTCTATATATAGTATCATGTCATCTAGTGGCAAACAGTGACAGCTTAACTTCTTCTTTTCCGAGTTGGATTCCTTTTATTTCTTTTTCTTATCTGATTGTTGTAGGTAAAAATTCCAAAAGTGTGTTGAATAATAGTGGTGAGAGTGGGCAACGTTGTCTTGTTCCTGATCTTAGTGGAAATGGTTTCACTTTTTCACCATTGAGAACAATGATGACTGTGGGTTTGTCATATATGGCCTTTACTATGTTGAGGAAAGTTCCCTCTATGCCTAGTTTCTAGAGGTTTATCATAAATGGCTGTTTAATATTGTCGAAAGCATTTTCTGCATGTATTGAGATAATCATATGGTTTTTATCCTTCAGGTTTTTTAATATGGTGTATCACATTGATTTGCATGTATTGAAGAATCCTTGCATCACTGGGATAAACCCAGCTTGATTATGGTGTATGATCCTTTTAATGTGCTGTTGGATTCTTTTTGCTAGTATTTTGCTGAGAATTTTTGCATGTATGTTCATCAGTAATATTGGCCTGTAGTTTTCATTATTTGTGACATCTTTGTCTGGTTTTGGTATCAGGGAGATGGTGGTCTCATAGAATAAGTTTGGGAGTGTTCCTCCCTCTGCTATATTTTGGAAGAGTTTGAGAAGGCTAGGTGTTAACTCTTCTCTAAATATTTGATAGAATTTGCCTTTGAAGCCATCTGGTCCTGGGCTTTTGTTTGTTGGAAGATTTTAATGACAGTCTCAATTTCAGTGCTTCAGATTGGTTTTGTTTATAGTTTCTATTTCTTCCTGGTTCAGTCTTGGAAGTTTGTGCTTTTCTAAGAATTTGTCCATTTCTTCCAGGTTGTCCATTTTACTGGCATATAGTTGCTTGCAGTAACCTCTCATAATCCTTTGTATTTCTGCAGTGTCAGTTGTTACTTCTCCTTTTTCATTTGTAATTTTATTGATTTGAGTCTTCTCCCTTTTTTTCTTGATGACTCTGGCTAATGGTTTTATCACTTTTGTTTATCTTCTCAAAGAATCAGCTTTTAGTTTTTTTGATCTTTGCTATTGTTTCCTTCATTTCTTTCTCATTTATTTCTGATCTGACCATTATGATTTCTTTCCTCTGCTGACTTTGGGTTTTTTTTTTCTTTCTTTCTCTAATTGCTTTAGGTGTAAGTTTAGCTTGTTTATTTGAGATGTTTCTTGTTTCTTGAGGCAGGATTGTATTGCTATAAACTTCCCTCTTAGAACTGCTTTTGCTGCATCCCATAGGTTTGGGGTCATCATGTTTTCATTGCCATTTGTTTCTAGGTATTTTTTAATTTCCTCTTTGATTTCTTCAGTGATCTCTTGGTTATAAAGTAGTGTATTGTTTAGCGTCCATGTGGTTGTATTCTTTTACAGATTTTTTCCTGTAATTGATATCTATTCTGATAGCATTGTCGGAAAAGATACATGATACAATTTCAATTTTCTTAAATTTACCAATGCTTGATTTGTGACCCAAGATTTGATCTATCCTGAAGAATGTTCCTCAAACACTTGAGAAAGAGTGTATTCTGTTGTGTTTGGATGGAATGTCCTATAAATATCAATTAAGTCCATCTTGTTTAATGTATCATTTAAAGCTTGTGTTTCCTTATTTATTTTCATTTTGGATGATCTGTTCATTGGTGAAAGAGGGGTGTTAAAGTCCCCTACTACGATTGTGTTACCTTCGATTTCCCCTTTTATGGCTGTTAGCCTTTTCCTTATGTATGGAGGTGCTCCTATATTGGGTGCATAAATATGTACAATTGTTATGTCTTCTTCTTAGGTTGATCCCTTGATGATTATATAGTGTCCTTCTTTGTCTCCTGTAATAGTCTTTATTTATTTTTTTTTATTTTATTTTTTTCTTTTTGCGGTATGCGGGCCTCTCACTGTTGTGGCCTCTCCCGCTGCGGAGCACAGGCTCCGGATGCGCAGGCCCAGCGGCCATGGCTCACGGGCCCAGCCGCTCTGCGGCATATGGGATCCTCCCAGACCGGGGCACGAACCCGTATCCCCTGCATCGGCAGGCGGACTCTCAACCACTGCGCCACCAGGGAGGCCCTAGTCTTTATTTTAAAGTCTCTTTTTTCTGATATGAAAATTGCTACTCTAGCTTTCTTCTGATTTCCATTTGCATGGAATATTTTATTCCATCCCCTCACTTTCAGTCTGTATGTGTCCCTAGGTCTGAAGTGGGTCTCTTGTAGACCGCATATATACCGGTCGTGTTTTCAGATCCATTCAGCCAGTCTATGTCTTTTGGTTGGAGCATTTAATCCATTTACATTTAAGGTAATTATTGATATGTATGTTCTTATTACCATTTTCTTAATTGTTTTGGGTTTGTTATTGTACGTCTTTTTCTTCTCTTGTGTTTCCTGCCTAGAGAAGTTCCTTTAGCATTTGTTGTAAAGCTGGTTTGGTGGTGCTGCATTCTCTTAGATTTTGCTTGTCTGTAAAGGTTTTAATTTCTCTGTCGAATCTGAATGAGATCCTTGCTGGGTAGAGTAATCTTGGTTGTAGCTTCTCCCCTTTCTTCACTTTAAATATGTACTGCCTGTCCCTTCTGGCTTGCAGAGTTTCTGCTGAAAGATCAGCTGTTAACCTTATGGGGATTCCCTTGTATGTTTTTTGTTGTTTTTCTCTTGCTGCTTTTAATATTATTTCTTTGCATTTAATTTTTGATAGTTTGATTAATATATGTTTTGGCATGTTTCTCCTTGGGTGTATCTTGTATGGGACTCTCTGCACTTCCTGGACTTGATTAACGATTTCCTTTCACATATTAGGGAACTATATTTCAACTATAATCTCTTCAAATATTTTCTCTGTCTCTTTCTTTTTCTCTTCTACTTCTCTGACCCCTATATTCGAATGTTGGTGTGTTTAACATTGTCCCAGAGGTGTCTCAGATTGTCCTCAATTCTTTTCATTCTTTTTTCTTTATTCTGCTCTGTGGTAGTTATTTCCACTATTTTATCTTCCAGGTCATTTATCCATTCTTCTGCCTCAGTTATTCTGCTATTGTTTCCTTCTAGAAAATTTTTAATTCCATTTACTGTGTTGTTCATCATTGTTTGTTTGCTCTTTAGTTCTTCTAGGTCCTTGTTAAACATGTCTTGTATATTCTCAATTCCAGTTCCAAGATTTGGGATCATATTTAGTATCATTACTCTGAATTCTCTTTCAGGTAGACTGCCTATTTCCTCTACATTTGTTTGGTCTGGTGGGTTTTTACCTTGTTCCTTCATCTGCTCTGTGTTTCTCTGTCTTCTCATTTGGCTTTGTGGACGGTGTTTGGGGTCTCCTTTACGCAGGCTGAAGATTCGTAGTTCCCGTTGTTTTTGGTGTCTGCCCCCAGTGGCTAAGGTTGGTTCAGTGGGTTGTGTATGCTTTCTGGTGGAGAGGACTGGTGCCTGTGTTCTGGTGGGTTTGTCTGGATCTTGTCTTTCTGTTGGGCAGGTCCGCATCTGGTGTTGTGTTTTGGGGTGTCTGTGACCTATTATAATTTTAGGCAGCCTCTCTGATAATTGGTGGGCCTGCATTCCTGTCTTGCTAGTTGTTTGACATTGGATGTCCAGCACGGGATCTTACTGGTCTTTGAGTGGAGCTGGGTCTTAGCATTGAGACAGATATCTCTGGGAGGCTTTTGCCGTTTTGATATTACAAGGTGCCCAAGGTCTCTGGTAGACGAGTATTCTGAACTCTGCTCTCCCAACTCAGAGGCACAGGCCTGACACCCGGCTGGAGCACCAAGACCCTCTCAGTCACACAGCTGGGGGTGAGAGCAAGAGCTAGCTTTGGTACATCTCAAAGAACACCAATGAGATTCACTCACCATTTTCTCTCCATCAGTGAAGAAAACAAAATTCAGTGTTCGGTGAGTCAGCCACCTTGGTAGCCAGCCTCCAAGAAGGCCCTAATCATACTCTAATTATCTCCCAGTCATCATGCACCTGTGTGCCTCCTCACAGTTGAAAAGGGCTGATGTTTTAACTAATAAGACATTGCAGAAATGACAAAGTGCAGCTTCCAAAGGTATAAAAGATATTGGAGCTTCTGCTTTGGTTTCTGCTAGATCACTCATCCTGTGGTAAGCCAGCTGCCATGTCATGAGGACACTCAAGCAGCCCTAAGGAGAGATTCATGTGGCAAGGAGCTGAGGCCTCTTACTTACAGCCACATGAGTGAGTCATCTCACAAGTCACAATACTTAATTTTATTTATTTATGGTTGTGTTGGGTCTTCGACGCTGCACAGGGTTTCTCTAGTTGTGTCGAGCAGGGGCTACTCATCATTGTGGTGCATGGGTTTCTCCTTGCTGTGGTTTCTCTTCTTGTGGAGTATGGGCTCTAGGTGCATGGACTTCAGTAGTTGTGTCACGCAGGCTCAGTAGTTGTTGCTTGCAGGTTCTAGAACGCAGGCCAAGTAGTCGTGGCACACGGGCTTAGTTGCTCTACAGCCTGTGGGATCTTCCCAGACGAGGGATTGAACCCCTGTCCCCTGCATTGGCAGGCAAATTCTTACCCACTGAGCTACCAGGGAAGTCCAGTGTGCTCTTTTTTAAACCTAGTCTGTTTTCATTATTTTCTATCTTAACTGTTCTATATTAAATAAAAAATAATAATACTCCTTTCTACCCCTCCTCTTTGAGTATGATATATGAAGAAGTATGTCTTATTTATTAATCTGAAATTTTCACCTTACTTTTAAGAAGTAATCACAGTGTCAAGTATTTAATACCTTTCACTTCCACCTTGAAAAGCATGGATATTAAAGTGCTAATATAATTACCTTCCCTAGTCTATCATTTTTACTTTTTGTTATGTATAAAAAACAACTAAAAATATGCATGGTTTGTAAGGAAATGACAAATTTCAGAAAATTCAGAATCTGCATACACTCTATACATAGCTTCTAGATACAGACACAGAAAATTGCCAGATACTCAGAACCCCCCTTGTCCAATTCTAGTGACTCCCCTTAAGGTTTAATATTGTTCTGGTATCTAACAAAAAGATCACTTTACCTGTATTTTGTATTTTATATAAATGTAATGGCACAGTAAAATCACTTTTGGATTGAGCTTTTTTATTTTATGTTGTTTATGAATACGCCTATATGGTTGCCTGTTGTTGTTGTCATGCACTGACACTGTTGCATAGGATTCCATAGTGTAAATATTTAACTATTAATTAATTTTTTCCAAAATGTATTACAATATGAGTGATTTTCAGTTTGGGTCTATTGAGAATTGCACTGGTGTATACATACTAGAACTTGAGCTTTGGTGGTATGTATATAAATTATTGTTCAATATACATGTAGTAGTAAAATTTTTGACTCATAGCTTTCATCTGTTTATCTTTTTAGATATTTCTAAATATTTTCAAAACATTTGTATGATTTTTCATCCTCAGCAGCAGTGAATGAGATTCAAGGATTACACACATTCTTGTCAAACTTGATAATACCTGTCATTTTCATTTGAACTTTCTGGTTGGTGAGTGATAATTCCAGGTATGACTTTTTTGCATTTAATTGACTACTAAGAAGCCAAGCATCTTTTGATATGTTTACTTAACGTTCTGTACTCTCTTTCTTGAAATATCTTTTGGTATATTTTTCCCATCTTTGCTATTACATTATCTTCTTATTGAAGACTTTTTTTTTTTTAACATCTGAAGACTTCTTATTTAGGAGTTTTAAATATATACTTGATATAAGTTCTTCTGTCTTTCTGTCTCTCCTCTTTCTTTAGATGAGTGTCAGTTTTTAATGTTAATAACATCTAATTTGTTATTTTCCTCTATTTAGTCTTATTTCTATTTATTTATGTAATCTTCTTATCTGTTGCAGAACACATTATATATTCTAAACCACAAATATGTTTTCGTTTCTTCAATAAATCTAATTGTTAAGCTTTAAATTTAAGTTAACTTTCTGAATTAAATATGTTGTATCATAGTGAGCATTAATTTGTCTATGACAGCTGCAAGGTTACATTTATTCAGAAAATGTTGTATTCAGCTCTCTTTTCATTTGCTCCTACTTCTTATTGATTCACAGAGGTAAACATCACTTCATCCATGGATCTGACTTTTCTTGATTTCTCATGGTCATTCTCATTAATTCTTCTTGCCTCATGAAATCTTTAGGCATTGCATTATTCCACAAAAGCAAAAAGCTTCCTTGGGCCTTTTTCCTCAGAAGATTGATTATTCCCACATTTTAAATGGGAGATTGCAATAAGTTAGGAGAAAATGCCACAGGGGTCTCTCTCTCTTTTTTTTTTTTCTTTCACATCTTGTATCAGCCTCTGCTTGCACTCTGTGTTCAAAGATTTTTGTACAACACATTGATAGAAGTGCCAGGTGTTTCTCTCCTTGGGGCAAAAGACAGATTAATTACCTGACAAATAAAATAAAAACAGTGTCTTTCTCTGTTCAAATGTTGGAAAGGATTGCTTGCATCCTAATTTAAAAGTTTCAGGTGAGTGAAGCTTAAGATTCCAAAGCTTTAATCCATATTTGCACCATGCACAGCATCCAACAGGACTGCTTTACATAACCCCGTGAGACTTTTGTGTGCAAGTGAAATAGATAAAAATATAAAACTATTGCTGTCTTTTTGGGTCATAAAAAAGATTTTTTGTCTCATTAAAAAATTTTTTTTTCTAAAATCCAAAAACGTGTCAGGCTAAAATATTGGAATTTCAAACATGGTAAAACCCCTTTTGAACGATGCGAAGTGAGACTTCTTTGTAGTGCTGATTTGCATTGCCCACTTGCTTGGTTGGCCAAAAAGGGCATACGCGTTTTTTCCTGAATATATTCAGGGAAAAAAAACGTACGCCCTTTTTGGCCAACTGCATCATTGTCGAAGTTCTGCCGCTTTTCATGTGCTTTAAAGGCAACTCCGATCTACCTCTTGAAAACGGTTTCCTGCAGTTCTGCCTTGTTTTCAAATCCTCTTCGTTGCCTTACCTCATAAGGTACGAAAGTTATCATTTATTATCCTGCAGGTTTGTGAATTTTAGTGCCTCTGAGATCCATTTTTCAACTCGCCTTTTTAGGAGCTGGCCTCCAAACCGCAGGACTGCTTCAGGCCCTATTCTGGTTCCGGGGGGCAGGCAGAGCCTTTGGTTAATTCTTCTTCCTGATTGGAAATTAGAGTGACATGTGTCTGTCCAAACACCTAGAGCTGATCTCTCATTGGTTCCCCCTCTACCCATTCAACCTCTGGACAAATTGCAAACTGTACGAAACAGGAGGTTAAAGGTGCTGATTCTCCAAGTGGGGAGCTTGTTGGTAAAGCAGCTGGAATGGCGAACCCGAGCACCACGAGATGAAAAATGAGGTGCGTTTTAGAAACGTTTCCCGATCATATGGTGTACCATCCTCTGGGTTTCCCATGCATGTTTTAGCTGTAGGAAGATTCCCTTGAACCTGGAGATTTCTGACCCATGGAATGGGTAGCACGCAGTATTACTTTAAAGGGTCTGCATTTGCTCACACAACCTCACCACTCCGGTCGCCCCCAAGAGTGTCCAGCCTTATGTCTCTTCCAGCTGTGGGTCTAGATGTGGTCAATCCAGGTTGCATCACAGCCACTGAACGAATTTTGTAAGAATTTCTCTCTCTTTCACTATCTTTGCTTTTTTTTGTAATTTGTATTTATAATGGGATTTAGCTGATTTTCAATGCTGTGTTTGTGCCCCTTTACACCCACTATATTCACTTACCGAGAAATATCAATAAATACTTTTTAAGATTCTTACTACGCGGATATATTCTTCTGTGATGAATAAGGTGTGTTGAGTCCAGTTCACTGAGCAATGAGTAGGTCTTTTCTATTACATATTTGGTTGATGGAACGGTATCTGTGCTAATTTCAAACTATTGTTTTATGCATCACCCCACCTCACCTTTCCCCTTAAGCAGCCATAAGTGTGTTTTCTAAATGTGTGACTGTTCTGTTTTGTAATTTAGTTCATGTAGCGATTTTTACATTCCGTCTATAACTGATATCTTATGATAAGTTTCTTTATCTGTGTGACGTATTTCTCTTAGAATCATCGTACCTAAATCCACTCATTATGCTGCTACTAGCCTTAGGACATTGATTTCATGGCTGAGTGATATTCCATTGTACATAAGTACTACAACTTGTTTATCCACTTTTCTCTTTCATGAGATACTTAAGGTGTACCCAGAGTCAAGGATTTTGTGAACACAGAAGCCCTAAAATTTGGGGTGCCTGTGTCCTGTCGATTTTTGGTTTTCTCAAGATATAAGCTCATGAGTGGAAGTGCTCTGTGCTCTGTAGCTCTGTTTTTTAGATGTTTTAGGAAACAACATACAATTTTCGAGAGTGGCCGTTGGCAATTTATATCACGCCCATCAGCGTAAAAAAGCTCCCTTTTCTCCTTGACTTGCCCTGCATTTCTGGTTTTTACACTTTTTCAGCATGGCCCTTTTGACCGATGCCTAGTGAGACTTCTTTGCAGTGTTGATTTGCATTGCCCGCTTGTTTGGTTGGCCAAAAAGGGCGAATGCGTTTTTTCCTGAATATATTCAGGTGCTCACCAGGGCATGTAGCAGGTGTGGGTGAGTGTCACGTAGCGCACACCCAGCGCATAGAAGGTACGCAAGATGGAGAGGCTACTGTCCAGTGAGTGCCTGCCCTCCACACCAGTAAGGCAAGCCAACTTCCGGGTATTGTGGAGAGCTGGGGGCACGTAGGTCAGATGATCATTTTCAGAGGCAGGGGTAGCTTACTGAAGTCCCTAACACCCACTACCACCAGTCTGTTTACCTTTTTTTTTGGCCATGCCACGCAGCATGAGGGCTCTTAGTTCCGCCACCGGGGATCAAACCCGACCCCCCTGCAGTGGAAGCGTGGAGTCTTAACCTCTAGACTACCAGGGAAGTCCCCCGTCTACCTTTAACTGAGGTCACAAGCTCCAGTTCAGAATAGGAGGCACACATGAGGCGGATGAGGTCAATTTGTTCCAGGGTGAGGCGCACAGCATCCCGTTTGTGGGTCTGGCATGGGACGTAGGCTGACCAGAACTGAGGGAAGGCCGGGGCTTAGTTTGGGCTTTGGAACTCCTTGGGCTTCTCATAGCCTCCTCAGCTGGCACAGCACTTACTGTGCCCAGAAGTCACATGTAATGCGTTGCTTTTTCTGTGGTACTTGGCAGCCCGTCAGCTGGGCTCACTGTGACCCCTGTAGCCCCCAGCATCCATGGCATGGCACTTTCCAGGTCACTATGGTAACTTCGTTCCAATGTGAGTAACCTGTGGTCTCTGAGGCCCCCAAAGTGCCCCACATTCCCCAGCAGCCATGGTGGCACCTTGTGTGTCCCTTTGGTACCTGGCCACCCACGAGACTGTCTTTCAGCCTGTCCAAGCTGGTCTAGCCATGGCTGAAATTGCGCAGATTAACATGCTCTAGCCCATTGTGGTAAAACTGCCCCAGGACCAGGGGCATGTTGTTGTGGCTGGAGGGAGGTCAAGGCAAATGGGTGGGCTCCTTAGGTTTTGGGATCAGGCAGGACACATTGCCTGGCCTGGGCCAGCCTGGGGGTCCCCCACCTCACACTGTCACACAGACTATACTAGGAGCAGCTGAGGCCTGGGCTGAGGGGTTCTCGCCAGGGAGAGGATGACAGAGAAGGGGAAGGGCATCCGTAGATGATGGAGAGGACATCCAGGGGTGGTGTGAGGGAGCCTCCCCACTAGCGCTGCATGCTCCAGACCTCCTCCCCTGCCCAGGGCCAGGCTAGGCCCCCACCGGCCCCCAGCAGCCCGCACACACTGCAGCCACCCTTCCACAAGCGGGAAGTGGCCCGCGTGCGCTCCCGCGGACTTGGGGTGCTGGAGGTGCCCAGCGTGGTCTGCACGAGCGTTACCGATCACAGCAGCAGACCCAGCAGGAGCAGCAGGCACAGCAGAGGCCGCTGGCTGCGTGCACGGGGACCTTCGAGGCCCCCGGGCCGCAAGCTGCGCAGGGCAAGGCAGGCGGGCAGAGGCGGGTCTGAGAGGGGCGGGCGATGGGGTTCTGCCCGTCGACACAGGCCACCCAGCGGCGCGGCCTCGCGAGGGGGGCGGGGTGAGGGAGGGGATACAGAGTCACAGGACCCTGCGACCCGTGTGCGGAGAGCCGCGATCCAGGAAGCCCGGCAGCCACAGGGTGGCACTGCCCTCCCGCCCCCTGCTCAGAGGCAGCTCCCGCGGGCTAAGCTGGCCTCTGCTGAGAGCCCACTCGCCTCCCATCGCGGGTTCCCTCCGCCCCCGCCCCTCTTCCCACACCCACTGCTCCGACGGGGCGCCCTAGGTTGCTCTCCCCCGCCTCTAACCTTCCTGTCCAAGCTGGGGTGCTTCTCTCAGAGGGCCACCTGCAGCCCGTGGCCTCCCGGGAGCACATCTCGTCCCCATCTGCCCGCAGCCGGCCCCGCCCACCCCGAGGGCTGCGTGTGAGTGTCTCTGTGGCCACAAGTGCTCTGGGCTCCCAGTTTCCCGGTACTGGGCCATGGGGGCTGGTGTGGGGGAAGAGATAGTTTCTGGAAATGGGGGGGGGGGTAACCTTGTGAGCTCTGGATTCAGGAGGGGGCCCTCTGCCCCCAACCTTCTCTCTCCTCCTACTTGACTCCCCAACCTGCATGACCATTCTCTGGGGACTTGAACCAGCGCCTGGGAACTATCAGGAGCCTCCCCCACTTCTGTCAGCCAGCCTCAGGAGAGCGCCCTCAGGAGTTGCTACACCTCCCCAGGGCCTGAATAGAGGGACTTTTGGGATGTGAACTGAACAACCTTCTGGGGAGAGTCAACGACCCTTTTACTCAACAGAGCAGGAACTCAGTCAGTAGGCTATTTGTGTGGAAGGAAATGAAGTCGCTTCCATGGCAGAAGAGCCCCCGCCGCAGCAACCTTCGTCCCAGAGCTGCTGGCTGACCTTCTGGCCAGGATCCCTCCTACCTCAGCGTGGAAGGCCCGGCCTCGTGGAGAAGTGTAGGTTCTGAAGAAAGACCTGGCACCTGGGTTCTGCTGCTACACTTGCCTTATCTCGTGGCCCTTGTGGCTCTAGCTTTCCCAGAAACCTCAAGGGCTAAGTGCCTGTGCTTGCTCAGAGGCTGCATGCCATTCCCCATTTCCAGCCTCAGGCCCTCCCGCTAGCTGCCTCCTCTAGGGACCCCCTCCCCCCAACACACACACACGCACACTGGGGATGTGCCTTCTCACAGCAGCTCAACCACTGAGATGATTTAGGGACTGTGCCCAAACTCCTGCATCCCCAGCCTCTCAAGTTTTTGCTCTGATCCCTGGCACCCCCTGGAGCTGTTCCACCTTTGGAACCTTTCCCAGGTGGCAGGAGTGCCTAGCACAGGGGTAGTGACCTAAGTCTGAGCACTGGCGACCCTAGAAATCTTACAGAAAAGCATTTTATTGAGCAGTAAGGGACGCCACTGGGGACGGAAAGGGCTGGCAATAAAGGAGCATGTGAACCTCGGGGCGGGGTGCGTGCTGCTTGACTCTCCATCCTGTTCTTGCTTCAGGGAGCAGGGCTTCCTGGGCCTCTCTATCCTGCCTCCTGAGACCCCAGGCAGGAGGCTCTTTGGGAAGCCACAGATTGCTGCTTTCAGTTTCAAAAAGCCCAGCTCCCCACTGGTTTGTGGTGGTGGCCGCTGACAATGGCTCAGGGCAGGAGCCCATGTGGTAGACTGCTAAGGCTTCTCTGCACCCTGTCTCTGCTCCTGCATCCTCCTTGGCTCGCAGAGTGCAGACTTCACTTTCTTCAGCTCACAAAGGGGCCCGTGAGGATTGAGCAGAGGAATGCCAGGTTTTCTTCCAGGCCAGCTTCCGCCCTGGGATGTTCAGGGCAGGCTCTCATTTCAAACCTCACTTTCTGAGGCTCCTGGCTTATGGCCATTTAGTGTGCAGGGAGGCTCCTGGCTGAGGAAGGCTCAGACAGAACGACGCAGGTTCTAATCTGTGGTAGTGGGCAGTGGGGGGGGGGCGGGAGGGGTCACTGCAGGAAGAGGCATTCGCTGTCTTAGGCAGTTAAACCATTGCCCTGTCTTCAGAATGGTTCAGCCAGCAAGATTCTGTGGAGTCCGCCTCCTGGCACCATGCTACAATCGCCGGATTTTGGGTCTGGAGCAACCGAGATCTTCGTCCGACTCTTCCGGAGCTTGCTTTCTCTCGGGAGCACATCTGGGGACTGGCTTCTCGGCTTCCGCCTTTGCTGGCATGGCCAAAGGAGCATCCCCGTAGGCCTGGTAGCCACCAACCCGGCAGTATGTCTCCCCATGCCGGCCCAACTGCGTTTCTCCACACCCTCGGTTGAGGACATAGTAGTGACCAGATTTAGGAGGAGAAATGGGAGCCACAGCTGCTGCAAAGAAAATCAGAACTGATCAGTCACTTCTGCTATACACAGTCTCCTGCCAGAATTTTCCTCTCTCATGTCTCTCCCAGTTTCTGGCTGAAGACCTTTAATCTACTTGACATCCCAAACACAGACTTGGCCCATCACCTCTATGAGTCCCTAGAGAAGGGACACTGGCTGCAAAAGCAATTCCTAGAGCCTACGGCTGCATCAGGTGAGGTAGTCTCTTCACCGTTGCCAGGGAAAACAGTAGAACCCGAAAGAAATTGCAATCATGATCCTCTCCATCTCTCCCTTCCACAACAGAGAAAACATTTCTTGCAGTGTGTCACTTCTGAGGCTTTAATGGAAACGTCTTTCAAGTTTTGGAAAAAGATAATCTAATATAAATTGGTTAAGGACCCCTCCCACCTTGGCAACCCCTCTTGGGCCCCATTTATACTGCCTGTTACAACCACACTGAACTCTAGCCCTCTGATACTTTTATCTAGATTAGAACAAGGCCAAATACTGAGGCAGAGTGATCAGGAGACTCAGAACCGGGTTCTGGGTACCAAGTGTAGGCTCACATCCACCCAGCCTCCTGGGACACCATCTGCTCAGCCCTCCAGTCTCACTAGCACTTCATCACCCCCCTTGGTTCTTCCGGTCTTCCCATGAATAAGGCACCACCCTCTCCCCTAATACTCAGCAGCTCAGTATGGGATGTGTCTGAGGGGACCGATATAGATGTGTACATGACAGCACAGAGGTGCCTGGGTTTGAAGGTGCGGTTCAAGAGTGGCCCTCTTCCTCAAACTGCTCCGTTTACCATCTGCCAACAAAAATGCACTTGCCTTTTGCTAAGAGGCCAACCAGGAAAGGGTCTGAATGGAAGCATCCTGTAGCCCAAAGCGGAAGGCAACATTTATAAAGATCAGAAGCTTCCTGCACACTAGTTCAGGGATGACCTTTCACTTGTCCTCAGCAGTGAGCACTGTGGGACCCTGAAGGTGTCCCAGGTCACTGGTATTACTTACAGCTGGGAAAGTGCTGAGGTTTACGTAGTGGGCAAGCCCCACAGGAACATGTGGCAGCCAGGTGAGGTTGTGTGTACACCATGCCTCTTCTACAGATTCCCAGTCTCGGTGTACCTGCTGCACTGCCCAGCCAGGGAACAGAGCACAGGTGTGAGTAAATATAGACGATCCGGTCAGACATTCTCAGACAACCAAAGAGATTGGTATCTGGTGGAGAACTGGTAGGGAAGTTTCTCTGAGGGCAGCACATTTCCATGGTTATGCTGCCATGGAACTGTGAGAAGGCCTGTGAGGTCATCACTACCCAGTGAGGTCATAATAAGGAACCTGTGACTTGCGGGTCAGGCTTCAGGAGGAGGGGCAGTTTTGTGGAGGAGAGCAGGGTGGAGGCAGAGGTACTCTGCCTGGTCCCTCACACCTGGGCCTCCCCACCCATGCCCTAGTCTAGTAGACACCCCACGTGGGGCGTGCAGGTGGGCTGGTACAGCCCCAGGGGCCCCAGGAGGGCAAGAGAGACCCACATTCTGAAATTGGCTTGAGAGGCAAGATTAACGTTGAGACAGCTAGGTTGTATGGCACTGACCCTAAGAGGCAGAGAATTGTTTGGACTGGGGAATCAGGGAAGGCTCCTTGGCAGTGGGCCTGAAGGACAAGTGAGATTTGGACCCATGGGGAAGAGAGGGAAGACATTCCAGTTTGGAAGAATACAAGCAAAGACACACTCTTCTCGACCTTGTCCTGCCCCAAATATAAATTCATAGAACCCTCACATTTTTACACCTGAGGGCTTAGAAAAACCAAGATGTTAAGGAGCCTACCCAGTGTTACACAGCTAGTGGAGAGGGGTTCTGCTCAATGGTTACGTTCATGTCGGGGCTCCAGATTTACAGCTGATAGGAATGTGAGGACAAGCTCATGCCGTTTCAAACATTTCCAAGTGATACTGAGAGAGATGTTAAAGGTGCAAAATGAGGGTGCTGAATGACCTCACAAAGTGGGAATGGTGGGCCCATTTTAATATGAAATTCAAAACAAATTCATGACAAAAGGACATAATACAAAATGACAACATAATCATTACACTCCCCTCTTCCCTAGAAGTAAAAATCATTATAATCCTCTCTCTCTCCACCATGAAAGGATGAGATAAAGGCTCAGCAGCAGCCCCCGTGAAAATCATGGTCAACACTGTGAAGAGGGGTTAGTAAGACGACTTGGTCCGACTCAGAGAAGGAAGGAGACAACTCTGCCCTTAGCCTGATCAGGCCCACAGGAAGGAACCACATTTGGGGCAGCTTTTGACAGTGTGGCAATGAGAGAGAACCTTCTTTAGGAGGGGACTCCCTGTTGCCGACCTTGAAAAAGCAAAGATGGGACCTTCGTTTACTGGGGCTGTTGCAGAGGGGATGTGCCCAGGAGGTAGAGACTGCTTGGACTACCCTTTTAGAGGTTGGGCCACCCTGGTTGAGAACCACAGCATCTTCTGTCCCTAAACTGCTTGAATCAGTGGGTGCCCGTTAGGACAGACGAAGTCAGGCCTTATTGGAGCAGACTGCCTTTGGGAGTGGTAGAAGGTAAAATGTGAAGGGGAATGCTCTGGCGGAGGTTTGTCACGGCAGGTGGGCCAGCATGAGACCATTCAGAATCTCCAAGGCTCCGGAGATTACTTGGCTGGGAGCATCCCTCTGATGTGGTGTGGGGACTCCTACCTTAACAGGACCTGGCTGGCCATCTGGGGGAGGCAGAATAAACGGTTTATTAACTTAAGAGAGCGAGAGAATCACCTGGGGGGGTTCCACCAAACCACTTAAAAAGCCTTGTACCTGGATTCTTGAGCCAACCCTCAGAAAACTTATCTAGATCTGGAGTAGGGCTCAGGAAGCTGCACTTTTCAAAAGCTTCCTGGGCAGTCCCACCACAGTGGTCCATGGATAGAGAGACCAAATTATTGTGTATTCTCGGTTGCTTTTGGGAGTCAAAGTGGGCAATATTAAAAACTGCAGCAGGCATATGTATAAACAGGGAATATTCAAGGCAAGCAGAGGTGTATAGTTACTCTATGCATGAATCAGATTTGAGAAAAGCTAGCCTGGTGGTTAAAGAACACAACCCTGAGGACAGACAAACCAGATTCTTTCCTACTGACTTGTGTGATTTTGACCAAGTTCTTTTATCCTTCTGACTGTTTCTTCATATGGAAAAGAGCTATGACTGTACATTTAGCACAATATTCTCTTTCGGCAAAGGTTGCTCTGGGTCCATTTGTGTTCTCTGCAACTTAACCCTTTCCAGTGCACAAGCATTTTTAAGTTGTTTGGTGAAGTATTACATTTGACTTTCAACAGTTCATTACTTTGGGCAAAGCTTATATAATGCTGCAGAGACTAGAACCTATGCAGAGATAGTGAGAGGATGTTATAAGCTTATTCTGCTGGTTTATAAAAAAGTTTAACCTTTTCTTCTCTTCCTCCACCTGCCACCAAGAGATGAGAAAGAAGGCAGAGCCTGGAAATGCACACCAAGCAATATTTCTGTGTCAGTTTGCCTTTTATTCCTCTGCCAGTACTTCCCAGAGAGATTTCACCAAAAGTGCCTAAGCTTGCCATGGCCATTGTTGTGAAGAAAATTTCTCTTTATTGCTAGTCACATCCCCTTTTCCTTCTCCTGGAGGCTTAATGGATGTTTGGGGGCAGGAAACAAAATTTAAACTAAAACATCAATTGAAAGAGCCTTCGTCCTAAGTGTGGTAGTTTGGAGTGTGAATCTTCTCAGGGTCTACTGAATTCTGCCCCAGTGGAAACTGTTATTAAGGGGCACCCATAGAAACATCGCTTATTGTTAGAAACCATGACATAATACAGAACCAAGATCGACATTATTCTTCACGTGAAAGGCTACAGAGAGCCAAGCTCAGTAGTTCACCCTCAAGTGTTGGCCAGCAACTTACCTTTTGAAGCCAGACAGCAGCCCGGGTCTTCAGAAGGTGACTAGGCAGCCCAGAGCACCCTACTGACAAGTGTGCTCACCCATCCAGCACAGAGGGAAAGGTCCCTGTTATGGCATCATATATAAGCCTGCTGCAATAAGGTTTGCTGGTGCAAAGGCTCTCTCACTGAGGACCCCCGTCCTGGAAGGCTTCTCCTCTGGCGAGCTGCCAGTTCAATCTTCTGAGCCAGGCTCACGTCCCAGGGATGGGTCACAAAGCTGATGACAGTGACTGGCACCTCGATCCCCACCCGGCCCACCCTCCCTGCTCTGTGGATGTAGTCTTGCAGGGTGAGAGGGAAATCATAATTGATGACTAGCTCCACCTGGGTGCTGTCCAGGCCCTGAGAGGCGATGTCTGTGCAGAGAAGAATGTCTCGGGAGCCCTTCTGGAAGGACTGGAAGATGCCTGCTCTCATTGAGGCTGGCATTTGTCCCTGCAGTCTTTTAAGTGTTGGATTTTGTGGTCATCCAGAATATATACCCCAGCCAGTTCACAGTGCTGTAGGAATTATAGAACACCAGAACAGTTCCTGCGGCGCCAGTCCTATATGCTCTGTCATGCTGCCTAAGGATCTGTACCAACCCAGTCACCTTCTCTGTTCCCTTCGGCCTCATGAATGTCTGTCTGACATGAGGCATGATGCAGTGGAGCTTATCACTGGTAACGGGGGTTAGAGAGTCTAAGCTGGCAACTTTACTCAGCAGCTGGCCTCCACCTTCGGGAAATGTGGCACCCACCAGCACTAACTGAGCTTTGGGATTGAAGGGGTCTTTTAAGTCAGCTGGGCCTTCTGCTATATGGCTCCCCTCCAAGATGTAATCCACCAGTTCCAGGAAGATTTCATCCAACAACATGTCTGCATCATCCAACACCAAGAAGGAGAGCTGCTCCAGGCTGATCAGTTGAGTTTTCAGGGCCTTCCACAGAGTCCCCAGAGTGGCCACCAGAATATCTGCTGGAGGTTGTTTGGACAGTTGCAGCCGGATCCTCCTCATGCCATGGCCTCCCCCTAACTCCCGCACCTGGAGGTCCAGGGAGCTGCCCAAGGCCTGGGCCACGGCACGCACCAGTTTGGCTAATTCTCGAGAAGGCACAAGAACCAGGCGTCGAGGAGCAGGGATACGACAGGGGTCCAGTCTTGGCTGGCCCAACAGCCGTTGAAAGAGAGGTAGCATGTAGCTGAGAGTTTTGCCACTGCCGGTTTCTGCGGCGCAGAGAATGTGGCGGCCGCGAAGAAGTGGGGGAATGGTACTCGACTGCACGTTTGTGGACCGAACAACTTCGGGAGCAGCCTCCTGTAGCACGCTCAGAACGGGGACCTCCAGACACACTTCAGTGCAGCTGCCCTTGGGCGAAAGGTTCCGCAGCGCTGCAGCCTCATGTTGCGCGCACTCGATGGAGAAATGGTCCGCGTGGGTGCACCGATTCCTCCAGCCCCATGAAGAGAGTGGCGCGGATTCCAAGAGCCCAGCGTGAGGTGAGCCGGCTGGTTCAAGTCGGGTCGCCGCACTGAAATCAGCGTCAGCCCAGGACGCGCCAGCATCGGCCGCGGGGGGGCAACGCTGGCCGCTATGCCGCTCTTCCTGCCGCCGCTGTAGAGCCCGCAGGATGCGCACCACGGGCAGGGGTTCGATGGGACCGCAGACCGTCAGGTCCCGGCGAGGCGCCAGAAGCAACCGAGCCGCGAAGGACAACAGCCGCAGCCGCCGTGCGAGAGCCATACACCCCTCGTTGCGGGAGAGGCGCACGACAGTGACGTCACAGGCGCGCCAAGGCCTCGCGGACGGTGGCTGGCGCGGCTCAGTAAGGCCCGCGGACTCGGCGAACTGTGTGGAAGGAGTGGGATGTGTAGAGCTCAGCAGCGGCGAGGTGTGTAGGTCCGAACCGGGGATGGTGACTCCAGACCCCCGCCAGCCTTGGGGAAGGGTGCGCGACGGAGGCAGGACCGGGGTCCGGCGATACGCGGCGATGGGGCCCTGGCATTACGAACCAGGAGGGCGGAGGGCTTCTGGCGATCCGATGTCCGATCCCTGCCGTGCTCTTTTGTCGCCCTCACAGCTCCTGTCATGGCTTGGCCAGTTCGGGTCTCCCCCTGTGACTTATGATGAGGGTGCGGCGATGTTTTCCCAGATGTGGTCCCCGTGTAAGGTCTTTGAATACAAGTATTTATTGAGAGTCTGAGTGAATGGGTCAGGCCTGGGGGCCGAGACCAGGAGTCCGGAGTCGTAGGTCCAGGCTCACCCTTCCCTTAGAGCTCCCCAGAGAGCTGAGGGCCCCGAGGGCAAGCTGATGGCTTTCAGCGTATCTTCTCTTCAGTCAAGAGAACTCATCTCTTGGTACTTTTCCCCTTTCTTTTCAGCTGAGGTTCATTCTCTCCTCCCTTGTCACCCTTTCCAAATTCTCATCCTGAACCCACTGCTTTCTTGGGTAGTTCACCTCCAACGGCTTTCCAGTCAGATACCTCAATTCCGTAAACAGCAGAGAGGAGGGTCCTGCTACAGGTTTGTGTCTTGTCTCACAAAGCCACGGTCAGGCAGAATATTTTACTTTAGTTCAGTTGTTCAGGTTGCCGAAAAGCCTTAGACAACAGGTACTTCCTGAACGGATACCGAAAATGGGTGTCCGATCACTTCTGTAATTTCCAGTGTCTTGGGTAGGAGATAAGGTAAACGTGGATTAATCACCTGGGAGGTTCTTAACATCTGGCGAAAGAGTTTTACTTTCATCAGACACCGTTATAGAGATAAATACTATCAAATTTCAAATAGCATTTTGATACACGATAGACGTTCTGGAGAGTTGAATGCTAAGCCAGCAGAGGAGAGGGTTTTGAGTCCTCATGGGTGAACAGAGTCATTGGAAAGAGCAGTGGCTCTTGAGTGAGGGTGATTTTGCCCTCACCCGTCCTCCAGAACGTTTGACAATGGCTGGAGACAGTTTTCTTTGTCACATCCGGGGTGTGGGGGCGGGTGGGGCGGTGCTGCAGACATCTAGTGGGTAGTGGCCAGGATGCTACTACATATCGTACAAGGCATAGGACAGCCCTCCCCACCACCCCAAAAGAATTATCTGGCCCAAAATGTCAATAGTGTGCTATGGAGAAACCTTGGATAGAGGCTGAGGACTGAAGAGAGGCTGAGGTTCTCACATGTACTCTCCCTTCAGGTTGTCAGTCACATTTGCCAGACCCTTGTGTGGCCCTGCCCCTTTCCTAGAATCTGTAGCAGGCACACTGATGCCATTGCTTGTCATGGCCTTGGGATGAGAAAACCTTGGGGGCTCCTCAAAGTCATAAACACAGGAAGGAAGGAGTGATTTAGGAGGGTGACGTGGGAGAAGAGAGCTTTAGGAAGAACAAAATTGTCCTCATGTGTTTGGGAAATGGGCCAGATGGAAAAGAGATGAGGTGTGCCATGGGGTGTACCATTGCAGAAGGCAGACTGGGACTGATGCGTGACAGGGAGTCAGATTCTGAATTTGATATAGACTGCTGTAGCAACTAGAAGTGCCTAGACCTGTCTAGACAGTGCTGGGTTTTCTGTCACTGCAAAGTTCATGTATAGGCTGATGACCAGTGACTGGTGATATATGCAAGAGGGGATTTCATATAAAGGATGCTCTAAGATATTGTGATTCTACACTACTTTTACGATTCTCTCCCAGAACTCGGAGCTCCTCGTTCGTTAGCTGAAGAGCTCCTTGGACGTCTGCTCTGACAAGTTTCATCCATTTACATGTGCCACTCATTTTTCAGGTACAAAACAAAGAATCGCTTTGCACAAAGCCAGAAGGGCTACGCTGAAAGAATGATCAGAAAAGAATAATACATAGGTAAGCATTTACATTGACTTTCTCCACATATTTGAGACAGGGTAGCTGGTTAGTGGCTGCTTTCTCGTGCTCGAGCCCTTACAAAGTGAATCTCCTCAGAATGTCACAGAGATTGGAGCCTATCTAAGCCTGTGTGTCTCTGCCCGTGGCCCCTAGTTTCTTCGTGTCATTGCTTTAGATACTGTGCAAGGCCCTTCTCTTTTCCTCCGATCACAGCAGACATTGAGTAACCTCTAGTTCTGACTGAGATGCATATTTCACTTTATAGTACTTTGAAATGAGAAAGGTTTACCTATTGTGGAAACAAATGTAGGCTCCTGGGAGTGTTAGTGTCACATGGTAATGTTTTTCCCAGGGCTGCCATGGTAACTGACTTTGCCTGGTTACTCCCTACGTTTTCCATTCGACGCAGCAGGCCCACTGCTAGGCCTCTCACCTGAGAAGTCCAGACTCGGGAAGACACAGGCTGTATCAGTTGCAGTGCGGCCTTATTCACAATAGCCAAGATGGTGAAGCAACCCAAATGTCCATCAACAGGTGAATGGATAAAGAAGAAGAGGTCCATGTACACAATGGAATATTTACCATGGAGAACAATGAATTAGTGCTCTTTGAGGCACCACAGATGAGCCTAGAGATAATCATGGAACATGAGGTAAGTTGGAAATCAAAAGACCTATATCCTATGATATTACTTATAGGCGTTATCTAATATCTGACCCACAGGAAAATATTTCCACAGAAAAAGACACTCACAGATGTAGGAAAAATCTATACTTATCTAAAAGGAAAGGTGGGAGGAATGGATAAATTAAGATCAGTGTTACATATACCAATACATATTATATACATGTGTCACAAAGACCGGCCATATAGCAAGGGAGGTCTACGGAACACTGTGCATGGGAAGAGGATCTGTATATGAATAGACATATATAATGTACAAATGATCCAGATTGTGTACAGCTAGGACAAACAATATTCTAATAATTACCCCGATTACAAAAATTAAGACAACCAGTAAGAAGTAATGAGACCTAAACGTATGGGGGTTTCTCCTGGCACATTCCATTCTAATTTACAACCTAGGAACACGACTTCCAGAAAGGCTCTCCTGCCCTACTACCCAGATTGGGGAATGAAGAAATGCTGACTCCTTGTGACCGTTTCACACAACAGCAGCTTTAAACCCACTGCTAATGGTCACTAACTATTCACCAAACGTGCAGTTCTGTAATGGCACCTGTCCACCAAAAAATTTCTGGGGTCGAAAACCGTATAAGAAATTCAAAAGAGGGCAACCTTCCAAGAAGACAATTTCAAGAGGTATATTGTATGCACACTTTGTTCTCCTTTTTTTTAAACAGAAACAAAAACGGCTTGGAAATATGATGAATTTTTGGTATTTGTAAAGACACGCAAACCCAAATTACAAAAACCTATCAGCTCACAGCAGTCAGAATGGCCATTAGCAAAAATGCTGCAAGCAATAAATGCTGAAGTGATCGTGGGGAAGTGCGTACCCTCCGTTCTAAGGGGGATGTGGTAAGGGCCACTAATGAAAACACAATGGAGGTGCTTTGAAAAGGGAAACATTGCGCTACCAGGCAATCAATCATACCCACTGCTGGACCTGTCACCTGAGAAAATGAGAATCAGAACCTCACAGACTGGCAATTCTGCACTCCAGCAATACTTACCATAGCCAACACTTGGAAGCAACGAAAATGTCCATCAACAGAGGAGTGCACCAAGAAGCAGTGGTCCATGTACACAATGGAATATTACTCCAATAAAAAGTTTAAATTAAATTTAAAAACAAACATAAGTAAGGAGACGTAAGCATTTGGGGGTTTATCTGGGCACATTCTTCTCTAATTTATAACCGAGGAACACCACTGGCAGGAAGGTCTGTTTCCCTAGTACCAGCGTGGGGAACTTAGAAAGGCTGCCACCCTCTGGCTGTTACCTGCAAAAGCAGCTTTAAAGCCTGTGCTAATGGTCACTTCATGTGAACAAGTACTGCAGGGCTGTAAATGAAACCTGCCCTCAAAATGTCTTGAGGGAGGTAATGGCCAAAAAATTTCAAAATGTGACACATACTTTAAGAAAACACTTTGAAGAGCTAAGCTGTAATCACAGTTTGAAAAATAAGAAGGACATGCCTTAAAGCTTAATGTCAAGGGATTATGAGACACACGGAAATTCAACCACAAAGAGGTATCAGTTCACACCCCTCAGAATAACCTTCAGCACGAAACCCATAATCAATAAATGCTGGGGCTTCCCTGGTGGCGCAGCGGTTGAGAGTCCACCTGCGATGCAGGGGACGTGGGTTCATACTCCGTTCTGGGAAGATCCCACATGCCGTGGGTGCCTGTGCTCCGCAACGGGAGAGGCCACAACAGTGAGAGGCCCGTGTACCGCAAAACAAACAAACGAGAATGAATGAATGAATGAATGAATGAATTCATGCATGCATGCTGAAGGTGTTGTGGAGAAATGCATACCCTCAACTTTCAGTGGGATGTACCCTGGAAAGAGCCACTAATGAGAACAGAATGGAGATGCCTTTAAAAGGTACACATTGAGCTACAATATCATTCAGCAGGCCCATTCCTGGACCTATAACCAAAGAAGACAGAATTGGAAAGGCACAGGAAGGCAAATGTGCACTGCACAGTATTACAATAGCCAAGATATGGAAGTAACCAAAAAGTCCAGCAACAGATGAGTGGACAAAGAAGAACTGGTACAAGTACAGACAAAATATTAGCCAAGGAAAAAAAGGACACATTGCCCTGTGCAGCACCGTAGATGATTCTAGATGTAATCACACAACCTGGAGTAAGTCAGAAAGAGAAAGACACATATTGTATGATATCACTTATAGGTGTTACCTAAAAATTGATACCAGTGAAGATATTCCCACAGAGAAGGGCTATCAGAGATTCATTAAACAAATTTATGGTTCACCAATGGAAAGGTGTGAGGATTGGATACATTAGGATATTGGGGTTAACAGACGTATACAAACACAGGTGAAATATATAATCACCAAAGACCTACGGAATACCAAGAGAAGACTATTCAACATTCTGTCATAACGTACATGGGATAAGGATCCCAGGAAGAATAGACATATGTTTATGTGTACAAGAACGACATCTTGCACACCTAGAACAAGCCAAATATTGAAATCAAACTTGCTGTGATAAAAAATAAAAATTATATTAAAAAAACGAACAAGAAGTTGTGAGACAAACTTAAGGAGCTTTCTCCTGGGATAGTCCATTCTAAATTACAACCTAGAACACGACTTCCATTGAGGCTCTGCTGCCCTAGTAACCAGATTTGGTAAGGGAGAACTGCTGCCACCTTGTGGCCGTTTCACACAACAGCAGCTTTAATCCCAGCGCTAATGGTCAGTTGATATTCAAAATAAGTGCAGGCCTGTAAATCACACCTGCCCTGAAAACAAATCCTGGGGTCATATATGGACCAAAAAATTCAAAAGACGTCCATATTTCAAACCGACAGTTTCAAGAGGCATAATTTATGCACATTTGGCTTCTGTTTCTTTTCCTTTCTTTTTTTGTTAAAAAAATGGGAACGGAAAAAGGCTGAACATCAGGAATTAATAAAGCCATGCAAGTCCAGTGTATGAAAACGTTCAACTCACAGCCGTCAGAATGATTATCAGCAAAAAAAGTCTAAAAGAATAAATGCTGAAGGGGTTTTAGAGAACTGTGTACCCTTTAGCTGCTGGTGGGATGAAACCTGGTAACAGCCAGTAGTGAGACCAGATTGGAGGTGCGTTTAAGGGTAAAAATGGAGCTACCATGTGATCTGGTAGGCCCACTAATGGGCCTATCACATGAGTAGACCAGAATCAAAAAGACACAGGCTGGCAATCCTGCACTGCAGCAGCATGTACCATCCCAAGACCTGGAAGAAACCAAAATATCCATCAACAGAAAAATGCACCAAGAAGAAGTCGTCCATGTACACAATGGAATATTAGCCATGAAAAAGCATGGAACAGTGCCGTTGGCACCACCATAGAAGGATCTACAGATAATCACCCAACATGAAGTAAGAAAGAAACCGAAAGACAGACATCCTATGACATCACTTACAGGTGTTACCTAAAAATTGATACCCATGAAATAATTTCCAAGAGAAGGACACACATAGATTCAGAAAACCAAATTATGTTTAACCAAATGGAAAGGTGTAAGGAATGTATGAATTAGGATATGGGGGTTAACAGACATGTACTAATACATATGAAATATATAATCACACAATACCTATGGGATACGAAGAGAGGTCTACTCAACACTATAATATACACGGGAAAGGATCCAAAGAGGAATAGACAGATACATTGATAGGATGAACCAGAGACTGTACACCTAGGAGAATCTACATTTTTATCAAATTTGCTCTGATAATTAATAAAAATTAAATTAAAAAAACAAACAATAATTTAGGAGATATAAACTCTTGGGGCTTTTCGCTGGCACATTCCACTCTAATTTGCTGCTTACTAACACAATTTCCAGGAAAGCTCTGTTGCCCAAAAACCCAGAGTTGGAAATGTAGAAATGCTGCCGCCTTGTGGCTGTTTCCCACAAGAGCAACTTTAAACCCACAGCTAATGGTCACTTAACATTCCCAAGGACTCAGGGCTGTAAAGGACACCTGCCCTAAACAATTGTGCGGAGGTAGGGAATGGCCAAAAAAATTCAAAACTGGTAAATTTTCAAGGAGATAGTATGGAGGGGTAAGTTTTACTCACTCATTTTCAAAAAAGAGGAAAATGGGTAAAAGCTCAACATCAGGAATTATTAGACTCATGCAAGTCTAACCTCCAAAAATTTTCAACTCACACATGTCAACTACCATCAGCAAAAAGGATACAAGCAATAAATGCTGAAGGGGTTTTAGAGAACTCTGTACCCTCTAGCTTCTGGTGAGATGTAAAGTGGTAACAGCAAATAATGAGAAGAGAAAGGAGCTGCATTTAAACGTAAAAATTGAGCCACCATTCCATTCAGCAGGCCCACTGCTGAGCCTCTCACCTGAGAAGTCCAGAGTCGAGAAGGCACAGGCTTCAACAGCTGCACTACAGGAATTTTCACAATAACCAAGACATGGAAGTAACCAAAATGTCCATCACCAGATGAGTGGAAAAAGAAGGAGTGGTCCATGTACAAAATGGAATATTCGCCGTGGAAAACAATGAAACACTGCTCTTTGAGGCACCATAGTTGATCCTGGAGATAATCACATAACATGAGGTAAGTCGGAAAGCAAAAGACATATCCTATGATACCACTTATAGGCGTTATGTAACAACTGACACAAATGAACATATTTCCACAGAGAAAGATACTCACAGACTTAGAAAACAAACTATGCTTATCTAAAAGGAATGGTGGGGTGAATGGAAAAATTAAGATTAGGGTTACCATACGTGTACAAATACCTACTAAATACATATATTAAAAAGACCGACCATATAGCAAGGGAGGTCTATGGAACACTCTGCAATAATTTACATGGGAATTGGCTCTGTACAGGAATATATATATAAAATGCACAAATGAACCAGATTGTGTACACCTAGGACAAACAATATTCTAATCATTACCCTGATTAAAAAACTAAAACAACGAACAAGAATTAATGTAAGATAAACTTATGGGGGTTTCTCCTGGCACATTCCATTTTAATTTACAACCTAAGCACAGGACTTCCAGAAAGGCTCTGCTGCCCTAGTAACCAGATTTGGGAATGGAAAAATGCTGCCGCCTTGTGGCCATTTCCCACAACAGCAGCTTTAATCCCAGCGCTAATGGTCAGTTGATATTCAAAATAAGTGCAGGCCTGTAAATCACACCTGCCCTGAAAACAAATCCTGGGGTCGTATATCGAACAAAAAATTCAAAAGACGTCCACATTTCAAAACGACAGTTTCAAGAGGCATTATTTTACGCACATTTGTTTTGTTTCTTTTTCTTTTTCTGTTAAAAAAACAGGAATGGAAAAAGGCTGAACATCAGGAATTAATAAAGCCATGCAAATCCAGTGTACAAAAACTTTCACCTCACAGCCTTCAGGATGATCATCAGCAAAAAAAAAAAAAAAGTCTACAAAGAATAAATGCTGAAAGGGTTTTAGAGAACTGTGTACCCTTTAGCTGCTGGTGGGATGTAACCTGGAAACAGCCAGTAGTGAGAACAGAATAGAGATGCGTTTAAGGGTAAAAATGGAGCTACCATGTGATCTGGTAGGCCCACTAATGGGCCTATCACATGAGTAGACCAGAATCAAAAAGACACAGGCTGGCAATCCTGCACTGCAGCAACATGTACCATAGCCAAGACCTGGAAGAAACCAAAATGTCCATTAACAGAAAAATGCACCAAGAAGAAGTCGTCCATGTACACAATGGAATATTAGCCATGAAAAAGCATGGAACAGTGCCGTTGGCACCACCATAGAAGGATCTACAGATAATCACCCAACTTGAAGTAAGAAAGAAACCGAAAGACAGACATCCTATGACATCACTTACAGGTGTTACCTAAAAATTGATACCCATGAAATAATTTCCAAGAGAAGGACACACATAGATTCAGAAAACCAAATTATGTTTAACCAAATGGAAAGGTGTAAGGAATGTATGAATTAGGATATGGGGGTTAACAGACATGTACTAATACATATGAAATATATAATCACACAATACCTATGGGATACGAAGAGAGGTCTACTCAACACTCTATAATATACACGGGAAAGGATCCAAAGAGGAATAGACAGATACATTGATAGGATGAATCAGAAACTGTACAGCTAGGAGAACTACATTTTTATCAAATTTGCTCTGATAATTAATAAAAATTAAATTTAAAAAGCAAACAATTTAGGATATATATGCTCTTGGGGCTTTTCGCTGGCACATTCCACTCTAATTTGCTGCTTACTAACACAATTTCCAGGAAAGCTCTGTTGCCCAAAAACCCAGAGTTGGAAATGTAGAAAAGCTGCCGCCTTGTGGCCGTTTCCCACAAGAGCGGCTTTAAACCCACAGCTAATGGTCACTTAACATTCAGAAGGACTCAGGGCTGTAAAGGACACCTGCCCTAAACAACTGTGCGGAGGTAGGGAATGGCCAAAAAAATTCAAAACTGCAAATTTTTCAAGAAAATAATATGAAGAGGTTAATTTGGCTCACTTTTAAAAAAAGGAAAATGGATAAATGCTCAACCTCAGTAATTATTAGACTCATGCAAATCTAATCTACAAAAAGGTTTCAACTCACACCAGCCAACTGGCCATCAGCAAAAAGACTACAAACAATAAATATTGAAGGGATTTTAGAGAACTGTGTACCCTCTAGCTGCTGGTGAGATGTAAAGTGGTAACAGCCAATAATGAGAACAGAAGGGAGCTGCAATTAAAATAAAAATTGAGGTACCATTCAATCTAGCAGTCACACCACTGGGCCTCTCACCTGAGACCTGAATCGAGAAGACCCAGGCTGAAAAATCTGCACTGCAGCCTTATTCACAATAGCCAAGACAGTGAAGCAACCAAAAGGTCCATCAACAGATGAACAGATAAAGAAGAAGTGGTCTATTTATACAACAGAATATTAGCCATGGAAAACAATGAAACACTGCTATTTGAGGCACCATAGATGAGCTTGGAGATAATCACAGAACATGAGGTAAGTCAGAAAGCAAAAACCTATATCCTATGGTATCACTTATAGGTGTTAACTAATAACTAACACAAATGAACATATTTCCACAGAGAAAGACACTCACAGACTTAGACGTATGCTTATCTAAAAGGATAAGTGGAGTGAATGGAAAAATTAAGATTAGGGTTACCATACGTGTACAAATACCTATTAAATACATATATCAAAAGACCGACCATATAGCAAGTGAGGTCTATGGAACTGTGGAGACGTCCCAATCACCTGACTGCCCTCCGACCTGCCGTGAACTGGAGACTGAGACCAGGCACGCCTCTCTCCTTCTCCATTCACTCAGGGACAGACTGGGGGTCATGGGAACCTCAGAATCGAAACCAGATTCTAAGACACCCCTGGGGTGTCTCCTAGCCAATTTTACAGCCCTCGGTTTCTCCCAAGTTCTCCGTTGCCGACGGCTTATTTTCTATTCCACTGTGGCCAGGCCACAATATCCTCTAGACAATCAATCCAAATGGCCTCCTGAAGGGACTTTCAATTTTAACATCCTCTGTGATCTAGATAATTACTGCCGCAGGATGGGCAAATGATCCGAGGTCCCCTATGTTCAGGCCTTCTGGTATTTACGCTCCCGCCCCTCCCTCTACGTCGATTGTTCCACTTGCCAGATCTTTCTTGCCAAACAGACATCTCCTACATCCAAGCCCCTAATTTCCTTTGATGATGACTCCTCTCCACTAGGCGACCCACCCGAATCTCTCGCCTCTCCCCGCTCCAGAGCTTCTCTCCAGCCTCCACCCAACCCTGAAGCGGTCCCTCCTCATCCCGCAGCCGCTCTGGCCCATCCAACCGCTCCCTCGCCTCCCTCAACGGTTTCTCCTGCCACGCCCCTTGCTTCGCCAATTAGTGCACATACACGCTCTCCCAAGATCCAAATCTCTGCCCTCTGAGGGAGGTAGAAGGAGCGGAAGGATTAGTTACAGTTCATGTTCCCTTTTCCCTCCAAGTTCTCTCTCAAATAGAAACGCGATTAGGCTCCTTTTCGGCGGACTCTTCCCGCTACATCAAATAATTTCGCTACCACTCTCAAGCTTACGATCTAACCTGGTATGATATCGCTGTGATCCTATCTTCTACTCTGACCCCTGATGAGAGGGAAAGAGAATTCAAACTGCTGCCCGAAACCATGCAGATCAGGTTCACCTTACCGACAACTCCATGCCTGTCGGAGTGACTGCTGTACCTGGTACCAATCCAGGCTGGACTTATCAGGATGGCCAAGATAGCCATCATAAACACGACCTCATGATCCAGTGCCTCCTGGTTGGCATGCAGGCTGCTGCTCATAAGGTAGTCCATTTTGAAAAACTAAAAGAGATAATCCAAGAACCTAACGAAAATCCAGCTATCTTTCTCAATCGCCTTACAGCGGCCTTAACTTTCTACACCCAACTGGATCCCGACACCCCGGCAGGGGCAGCGGTCCTAGCCACCCATTTTATCACCCAATCAGCCCCGGACATCCGAAAGAAATTAAAACGGGCAGAAGACGGCCCTCAAACCCCTATTCGAGATCTGGTAAAGATGGCCTTTAAAGTCTACAATGGCCCTGAGGATTTGGCAGGATCCAGCTGACAGGCTCGGATGCACCAGAAGGTGGCCCTCCAAACCCAACCTCTTGTAGCCGCCCTAAGGCCGGCCATCTCCCATGTATCACAGCATCCATGGGGTCCGCAAAAGGCAACCCCGCCGGGGGCCTGCTTCAAATGCAGAAAAGAAAGCCACTGGGCTCGCCAATATCCCAATCCCCAACCTCCTTCTAAGCCCTGTCCCAGCTGCGGGTTAACGGGCCACTGGAAGAGTGACTGCCCTACGACTGGCCCTCCCTCAGCATCTCCACGTGGAGGGGCAGGCCGACCCAATGGCATTACCACTCGAACTGCTGGGATTGGCTGACGACTGACGGCACCCGGACTCGAAGACCCCCATCACCCTCACCGAGCCCAGGGTAACGCTACAGGTAGCGGATAAGTCCATTTCATTTCTGGTGGACACGGGGGCTGCCTATTCGGTCCTGCCTACTTATTCCGAGCCACTTTCTCCTTCCCAGATCTCGGTTATGGGTATTGATGGCAAACCATCCTTCCCACTCCAGACCAGTCGACTCCCATGTCGTATCAAAGGACTCCCTTTTACTCATTCCTTCTTAGTCATACCATCCTGCCCAGTTCCCTTGCTAGGCCGAGATGTCCTTTTCCACTTAGGGGCCTCCCTCCAGCTGGATAGACTTGACCCTAAGGTCCCCTCCTCCCAACTCCTGCTTCCTCTTCTCGGCCTGTCTCTAGAACCCTCCCCCTCCTATCCCCCTCTTCCAATCACATGGAACCCAATCAATCCCCATGTCTGGGATGCTTCTAAGCCCATAATAGCAACACACCATTCCCCCGTCCTCATCCGCCTAAAGGACCCCTCCAAATTTCCATCAAGGCCCCAGTTTCCCATCTCTGAGACTCACATTAGGGGCCTACAACCTATTATCACAGGACTCCTAAACCAGGGACTCCTTATCCCCAGTGACTCTCCCTGAAACACCTCCATCCTGCCTGTCTGCAAGGCCTCTGGGGATTATCACCTAGTCCAGGACCTCCTACTAATCAATGAAGCCATAATCCCTCTCCACCCAGTAGTACCAAACCCATACACCTTGCTCTCCCATATCCCCCCATCCACAACCCACATTACGGTTCTGGATCTCAAAGATGCCTTTTTCACTATCCACCTACATCCCGACTCCTATTTCCTCTTCGTCTTTACCTGGACGGATCCGGATACTCATACTTCCAGTCAGCTCACCTGGACAGTTCTTCCCCAGGGCTTCCGCGAGAGTCCTCACCTCTTCGGTCAGGCGCTGGCACAAGACTTCACTTCCTGCTCCCGTACCCCCAGCACACTCCTTCAATATGTAGATGACCTCCTCCTTTGTAGCCCATCTCTCAGCCTCTCAAGACAACATACTGCAGATCTCCTCAATCACCTTGGCTCTCGCGGTTATCGGGTCTCCCCAGCCAAGGCTCAGTTATCTATATCTTCTGTAACCTACCTGGGGCTCCATCTTACCCCTACCACAAAAGATATAACAGCCAATCGCACCCGGATTATCTGTGAACTCCAGCCTCCGGAAACAGCGGAACAAATTCTCTCCTTTTTGGGCCTTACAGGATTTTTCCTACACTGGATCCCTAACTTTGCTCTCCTCGCTAAACCCTTATATCTAGCCGCTAAGGAAACCCCTCAAGGACCCCTCACCTCTCCTTCCGCCGTTCAACAGGCCTTTCTCACCCTCCGTAACGCTCTGATATCTTCTCCCCTTTCTCTGCCCAACCCAAACCGACCTTTTCACCTTTTTGTGGATGAACGGGCCGGAATAGCCACTAGACTCCTTGCCCAGCCTGTAGGGCCTTCCTACCGCCCCGTGGCTTACCTCTCCAAACAGCTAGACCCAACCATTCAGGGATGGCAACCATGCCTTCGGGCCCTAGCAGCAGCAGCCGAACTGACCAAACACTACAGATACTCAACCACACAGGAATAGGCAACATCTCCGACTGCTTTCTATGTGCCTCGCTTGGCCGTCCACCCTTGGCTGCTGTCCCACTCGACCAGCCCTTCAATTCTACTTCCTACACATCCCAAAACCCACCTTTTTCCCCGTTAAAAGTCCCCATATTCCTTGATTCAAAAAAAATCTCACCATCTGTTACGGCAGCCGCCCAAATCTACCTGATACTGGGTTTCTTTGCAACACATCCCTCACGGTAAACACGTCAATTGAAGCACCACCAGGCATGTTTTTGTGGTGCAATGGTTCCCTCACAAAAGAGATCAATTCTTCCTCCCCCTTCCCATGTATCCCCGTTACTCTCGTCCCACAACTCACACTGTATAGCCAAGATGAATTTTCCTCGCTAATCACGCCGCCCTTTACCCGACAAAAAAGAGCTATCTTTCTTCCTCTGGTCGCAGGCATCTCTCTCGCCTCCTCCCTGGTCGCTGCAGGCCTCGGGGGGCGGGGGGGAGCTCTAACACATAGTGTTTCAACATCCCGCGACTTAGAACATAAACTCCAGCTAGCCATTGAAGGCTCCGCCGCCTCCATCTCCTCTCTCCAGTGCCAAATCACCTCCATAGCCCGAGTCGCTCTCCAGAATCGACGAGCCCTGGATCTCCTGACGGCCGACAAAGGAGGTACCTGCCTCTTCCTACAGGAGGAATGCTGCTGTAAACGCCCTCCATCGCTTAAGAGAAGAACTCCAACGCAAACACCAACAGTCCGCCTCCCCAATTCCCGATTGGTGGCGATCCACTCTCTATACCTGGCTAACACCAATCTGAGGCCCCTTAATTCTCATCTGTATCTTGCTCATGTTTGCCCCCCGTTTTCTTAGGTTCCTTCGCCGGCGCATGGAGGAAGTCTCTCGGGTGGCCACAAACCAAATGTTCCTCGGTCCTTACACCTTACTTCCTACAGAAACCCCCACTGGTCTCCCCTAAGCCTCGGACCTCTGGTCGCCCGACTCCCCTTTCGATGCCCCCATTCAGCATGAAGTAGCCAGAGATCGGAACGCCGCCCCATTACACCAAAGATGTCGGGATGTAAGGCCAACTGGCCCGAGGCAGGGGGACGCAATCAGATTCACAGGTTGCATCAGACCGAAACTCTCCGGACCACCCAGTTCCAGAAACTGACCTGGAGACATTCCGGACCACCCAGTTCCAGGAACTGACCTGGGGGATTTCCACCCGGCCCAGCCTTCCCGCCTTTCGAGGGACGGGACTAGCGTTCCCAAGACTGATGTAATCGGCACCAGATAGTGCCACAACACCCGAAGAGACAACCAGATAAGGAATTCCCTGCGCCCTCCCAGATTCACCACACCCCTTTCCCTTCTCCTATAAAATCTTGCCCAGCCCTCGCCCGGGGGCGACTTCTCTGGTCCCTTTCTCTCGGACCAGTGAACCTCGCCCGGGAGCGCACCCTAATAAAGCTCACTTGAAGCTTTCCTCTGTTTTGCAATGCCGTTTGTTAAGATCCGACCTTACACTTACACATCAAGGATGGCTCTGAGCTGAATTTCTGCAAAACAAGACTATCCCGTGCAAAGAACCCAGTAGAGCTTTGTATCCCATCAGCTACAGAAGAGAATGGCTGCAGGCTAGGCTACTGAAAGCCAGCAGCATTTACAACTTAACTCCCATGGCCTCTGCAGTGGTACGTCTGAGTTTTCTGTTTCTGCCCCTGTACCAAACAGCTCTGGTGTAATTCCTCGTTCCTTCCTCCACCCACCCCCACCAACCCCTGTCCCCTTACCTGCGGTCCGCAGCCCTCCGCTCCGCGCTCGGATGCCGCTGGGGTGCCAGGGACCCACGGAACGGGTCGTTCCCAGCAGCCGGGCGCTGGCTCCGTAGACCCCCGCCAGCTCGCGTGGCGCCGACGGCGAGGAGCCCCAAGGACGCCCCGCGCCAGGTGCGCTCTGGCCGGGACGCCCACTTCCAAGACACTCTCTTCCGGCAGAGGTGCGCAGACCACCGCCGCGCTCAGGTGACCCACAGCCAATGCCGAGCAAGACCCGCCCCGGCGGCGCCGCGTCCGCGCGGCACAGCACAATCACGGCGCTCCAGGCACGGGCGCCGGAACGCCCACTTGCAGGACATTCTCCTCCGGGAGAGGCGCGCAGACCGCCGCCGCGCTCAGGTGACCCGCACCCAATGCCTAGCAAGACCCGCCCCGCCGGCGCCGCGTCTGCGCGGCGCAGCACGATCTCGGCGCTCCAGGCACGGACGCCGGGGGGCGGGCGTCTCCTCTCCTGAGAGGCAGCTAGCGATGCCCCGGGGCGCGGGCCCCTGCAGCGCGGAGACGGCTCCAGGCTGGACTCACCAACACCAACGCCGCCAGGAGGAGCGCTTGGCGGGACTCGGCAAACAACCCAATGTTTTAAATGGAAAAAGGGCTTCAAAAGACCCTTCTCCAGATAAGACATACAAATGGTCAGCAAGCACATGAAGAGATGTTAATCGTCATTAGTCGTGATGAAATGCAAGTTAACACCACAACGCCGACCCCTCCACACACTAGAAAGCCTACAATCAAGAAAGCTAGGGCCTCCCTGGTGGCGCAAGTGGTTGAGAGTCCGCCTGCCGATGCAGGGGATACGGGTTCGTGCCCCGGTCTGGGAGGATCCCATATGCCGCGGAGCGGCTGGGCCCGTGAGCCATGGCCGCTGAGCCTGCGCGTCCGGAGCCTGCGCGTCCGGAGCCTGTGCTCCGCAGCGGGGGAGGCCACAACAGTGAGAGGCCCGCATACCGCAAAAAAAAAAAAAAAAAAGAAAGCTAAAAATAACAAATGTTGGCAAAAATTTAGAGAAACTGATACAGAATTTTCCATAGGGAAAATAACTTCCGGAGGTGGATGCTGAGAATATTCGTACAACAACGTGAATGTAATTAATGCCATAGAACTGTATGCTCAAAATGATTTAAATGGTAAATGTGGGGGGTTTTAACATAATTTAGCCCCTGCTTTATACCAGACCCCAGAGTCGAAGCTTCTCATCCATTTTCTCACTTTTACTTAACCTCCTAGGATCTTCACACTCCCATTTAACAGACGAAGCTGAGCCTGAGAGGTTAAACTAAGTGACTTGCCCAAGGCTCACTCGGCCAAGTCTACACTGTTCAATGTTGCTGTATTTACTGAGCACCTACTAGAGCACCTACTGAGCAATACCTCCAGCACCTGCCAGAGACATTGTGGGAAGACCAGGATGAACGGGGGCTGAAAGCAGATTACAAAACATGGGTAGATCCTGGGGCCCTGCTCTCAAACACTGAAGTTTCTTGGAGTGGAGGGGATGGCTTGTGTCACACTTGTGGAGCCTTTTATTCCACGCCACCGCACCCCCCCCCCAGAGGAGGGAAGCAGCTGGCCTGATACTGAATATTAGCTCAGCTGCGGAGGAGTCCTGGGGCTTTGAAGAAGGCATCTCCTGCCCCACTCCCCACATTGCCCCCTAGAGTCCAGTATGTGGGCACAAGCATCCCTGTGGCGGGGCAGGAGGCACGTCTCATGGCACCCCTCGCCTCCCGCCCTGCAGTAATGACACTGTACCCATACACCCGCCAGAAGGACAATGAACTCTCCTTCTCTGAGGGCACCATTATCTGCATCACCCGCCACTACTCCGATGGCTGCTGTGAGGGCATCGGCTCAGAGGGGTCTGGATTCTTCCCCAGGAACTATGCGCAGCCCAGCTGCTGACAACCTGGGATCTCTGGGATGCTGACCCAAGCACCGCCTTGAGTGAGCCTCTTGAGTCCCACACCAAAGCCTGCTCCAGTCAAGACTGGACCAGACCGGCACGCCTCCTGGGCTGTGAGCTGCGTCTCTTCCTTTCCCCCATTGCAGTGGGAAGGCGTCCGGGTAAAGAAAGAGGAGGCACCCAGAGGCCTGCTGGAGACAGGAAAAAGAACTGGAAGCCAAGAAGTTTGGTGACCTTACCCACAGGGGACCCTTACGCCATGCAAGACCGGGTCTCCAGCTGCAAGTGCCAACTTTGAATAAAATTCTGATGACCTCCTGATGATTGCCCTGCAGGGCTAGCGGGCCGAGGGACTGAAAGGCAACACACTTGTAAGGCTCCCACTAGTTAAGCCTCCTCTGCCTGCCCTAAGCAGCAGTATCTCCCATCTCCTTGGTGCTCACTGAGCCCTCCACACTAGATCCCTGTGCCCCTCTGCGAAGGTGGGCCGCACCCTGCTCTTTTGCCTGTTGCCTGCTTTGTTGTGTATTCAGTCTTGGTGCCCCAGGCTGGACACTCCTCCAAAAGTGGGAACCAGCTCCCTCACTTAGGTGGGGCTGAGAGCAGAGCTCACCTCGCCCTCATCCCCCAGACGGCAGCGTGAGACACCTCGCTCACCTCTGCCCCTTCACCTCCTTCACAGCTCTGAAACTCCAAAAGAAGGAGGTGGGCCTTGGGTTTCCACTGGCTCTGCTTTACAGCATCATGGCTTTCTGTTCCATACGGGAGGAGGGGGGCTCAAAAGGGCCCAGTCAGTGGGGCGACTTTGGTTAAGTCCCTGCTTTCTTGCTGCATAGACGAGGCTGGGGTGCAAGGAGACATCTTCGGGCTCTGTGAGGTCCCTGGCTGGCCAGACCCGAGCCCCGGGACAGTGTGCTACCTCTTTCCACCAACAGGAGGTGACTGTTCCCTCGAGCTTTTTATCCTGTGGGGATGCTAACAGGGTGGGGTTGGGGGAGGCAAGGAGTGTAGTATACAGCCACAGTAGGTAAAGCAAGATCTAGGCCTGGGACCATCAGCAAGGAGCGCCACCTCTCTCCGTGGGGAGTCTGGTGCGGGGAGGTGTGGGGGAAACATTTCGGGGCCTGGGTCCTCTGGACAGAAGACTGGAGGAGGGAGGCCATGCAGCCCAAGGTAACAGTTAACCGCAACGCGGCGGGACATGTTCCTTCTCTACCCTGACAGGGAACCCCGTCCTCCCAACTGAGAGGACAAGGTTTGTGGAAACACTGCCGCCTGCTCAGATATGCGTGCCACGCTGCTGCGGCCAGACTCCAGAATTCGCTTGCAGTGGAACTGGGGGAGGCAGCCGAGCTGGGTTAACTGCACAGATGGGGACAGCTTCCAACTCCCTCCTCCAGTCCTCAAATGGACCAACCTGGGATTCCGGGAAATCCCGGAGGGATATACCGAAACGAAAGGGAAAGGGAATAATAAAACTAGCTTTCTCTTTCCCAACCCCCACCGCCCCACCCCCTCCCCGCCCGGGTGGCCCCCGCAGGCCACATCCTCAGCACCTGATGCAGGTGTAGGCGCACTTCGGTGGAGGTTTCCCAGGGCACCACCCTGGAGCGGAAGGAGCTGGGCTCGGCCTTCTGCGCTTCCTGCATAAGGCGGTGCATGGGGTAGTGGCGGCGCGGGAAGGCCACGTCGCCGCCTGCCAGCAGCCCCATGGGGCAGAAGTTGTTGGCGCCGTCGCTCACGTAGAAAAGGCGCTCGAAGGGCACGCCGTCGTGGGCCTGCTCGCGCAGATAGTCGCTGAGCACCTTGTGCTGGCACATGTTGGCGGGGCAGCGAGCGCAGCTGTGTGCGTGGAAGGGCTGCAGCGCCAGCAGCCCCCAAGGGTCGGGCCCCGACGGGTTGCTGAAGATGCGGCAGAACAGGCCGTGGTGGCCGGCGGCGCGCAGCGCACTCTCCACGCCAAATGTGTTGGCGTCTGAGATGAGAATAACCTCAAAGCAGGCACCCTGCTTGGCCACAAACTGCAGCAGCCCGCCCGTGCCGCGCGACAGGGGGATGGCCTCGTAGATGGCGCGCAGGTCCCGCGGCCGCACGCCCTGCTCGCCCAGGTACTGGAAGACGCGCTGCATGTATTCGTTGTAGAAGCCCTCGCGCTAGGTGGCACGCAGGCTCTCAGGCAGCCGCTGGCCCGCCGCGGCACGTGCACGACGGAGTCGTCGCTGTTTTCGTCCACGATACTCTCGTCTAAGTCGAAGGTCAGGAGGAAGCGTGGCGCGCCGGGCACAGCCATCCCACTGTCCTCTACCAGCTTTGTCCTGAGCGACCAAATCCTTTTGTGGTCACCAAAAAGAGTCCCTCAGAGGAAAGGGGGACAGGACCTCTGAGCTTCTCCTGCAGGGTGGGGAGCGGCGGCTGCAGAGGTCTGTCCCGGTTGAGTCTGGAGTGTCAAGAGTGGGGCGAGGGCCTAGCTGAGGTATTTGGGTGCAGGATGGAGCAAGGGGCACTTACAGGAATTGGAGGGGACACTGCATCTTATCCATCCCCGGATTTCTGGGCTCCGGCTCTCACGAGTCCTTCCAGTCCAGAGGGTCCGTGAATGGTGTGCATCTGGGCCGTTCCCTCCACTTGCCCCCCATCCCCATGTTATGTATTTTTAACCACAATAAAAAAATGAATGAAACACATAATACATGTTACAACATGGATAAACACTGAAAACATTCTAAGTCAAAGAAGTCATACTGAAAAGGCCACTCATATCACAACCATCTTGTGTGCTTTAAATCAATAGCAGTTTTGAAAATGAGGGGATGGGACTTCCCTGGTGGTCCAGTGGTTAACACTCTGAGCTCCCAATGTAGGGGGCACAGGTTCAATCCTTGGTCAGGGAACTAAAATCCTGCGTGCACAGTATGGCCAAAAAATAAAATAAAATTAACGTCATTGGCCTGGTTTGGATCATAGCATCGTCCTTGAACCCAACAGAGCACCCCTAGGATGGAACATGGGATTGGCTAAATGTGGATCATATGCCCATCTGCAAGGTGGGTGGAACGTAGCATCAGCCCTCTGGAACTCTTTGGACTGGAAACAGGTAAGAAGTTCCCAAAGAAAAGCTGAGGTTCTGGACTTTGGCATGAGAACAGATGCTGGATTGGGGAAAGCGGCAGATTCCACATCACTGACGGCCCACTGCACAGCTGTGGGATCTGAAGGCCAAGGAAGGAAGGGGCTGATTTAGGGTACGGGGCTGCAGCCACCCATCCAGTGCTCTTGCTGTCCGTCCACAACAGCAAGAACCTCTTCCTCTTGCAAAAGGCACAGCCCTCCTTGATGTCTCTGGTGGCGGGAGCCCAGGAGTCACACCTGCCCCCTGGACACATGACTCACCCATCCCCCAAGAACAACACTGCTCATTTATCCAGTCTCCTCCCTCCTTTACAAAGAGCAGAGACTAAATGCTATGGTAGTTAGGAAATTCTTGCTCAGTGAAGCAGTGGGAGGCTCAAGGATTATGCCGTATCATGGAATCCATCATTGGCAGCTTTCAGAGACCACATGGGTGCACGTGGCTCTCCAAGACCATGCAGCCTCAGTGTGAAACTGTCCACTGGGTGGCCCAGTTGCTCCCGTATCTTTGACTCTTAATGAGTATGAATATCAAAAGTTTGTTACAGCTGGAATCCCAAAGGATTGCAAGGCCATGGTCTGCTGTATGGTTGTTGTGTCAGGGACACACTCAAATGTTTAGACGGTTATTACCTCACTTGGCAGGCTATGGGCCTGTGAGGGGGAGGCCCTTTTCTCAACCACATGCATGTTAGTAACTGAAACATCCCAAAGGGCTGTCTGTGCTGCCCAGGTAGCTGTTCAATTGCCAGCAGCAAGGTCAGCTCAGTAATTGGCCACAGGGGCTTGACAGGGACCAGACTGGCCTGAGCTGGAGGACCATAAGTGACTGCCTGGATGGTCAGAGGTCAAGGGCTGTCCTGAAACTTGATGTCTATTGATGCCCACTCAGATGGGACAAAGGATGCCTGCAGTCCCAGGAGGGCCCCAGCAGCCCTCAGGAGGCAGCACCTGGGGGCTGGTAGGTCGCTGCACCAAGTTCTGTATAAATTCATAACATGACCATGGAGTGAGCTCAGTCAGGCCTCTGCTGGACCCGGGCTGCCCAGGCCAAGTAGGGCCAGCACTACTCTCTCCAGTTCAGATGGTAGGAGGAAACCCTGTGGGCTTCTGAGGCCCTAACAGCCGCTGACTTGAGGTTGAGTTGGATTTGAAGCAGTCAGTGACCAGAGCAGACATTTCATTCTTCTGCCATCAGGTTCCAGGATGGGGGTAGATAACCAGCGGTCCAGGTGAACCCCCACTCGTGAGTGACCCCGGGCAAGTCCTGTCCACCCTACAGGACTCAGACGTGTGGGGTTAGGGGGGCTGTGGGTCAGCTGTGCTTAACACTAACCCACTAACCCTAACGCCCAAATCTCTACTGTTCACTCCCTAACCCTAACCTCCTAATCTCTAATCCTAAACCCTAAGGCTCCTAACCCCTAGCCCCTAGATACTCGACCTTGACCTGTAAACTCCCAACCCTTACCCTGACCCTGACTCAGACCGTCTAACCTGATCCTCTAACCCTGACCCTCTAGCCTGCATCCTTTAACTCATCCCTCAAAACCTGGGCTCACCTGAGTGGCTCCATCCAGAGGTGAAGCAAGACCTGTCTTTGGGCCCCCACTGCCTCTGCCCTCTCCTCCCCCCAGGAACCAGAAAGCCCTGGGTTGTTGGACTCTCCTGACCAGATGGGCAGCTGCTCCTGGTCTACCTGTGCCCACACCCCCCTCCTCTGGGGCCCTTGGCCTCTGGACTGTCTGACCTTCAGTCCACCTTCAACAGCCCGGAGACTAATCCAGGTGAGACGCCTGCTTCATTGGCACAGGTGGGACCTGGTCCCCATCCTCACGGCCCGGCCAGAAACCTTTGTGCACACTGTGTCATGAGGCTGCCTGTCCCCAGCCAGCTGGAGAGGTCGGGAGTCAGATGGGGAACCGAAGTGTCCTTGAGGTTGGAGTGTGGGCAGGACAGGGTAGGAGGGGCGAGAGGTGAGGTGTCATCATTCCCAAACCAGGCAGGGAGTGTGTGCTGTGTTTGCATTTCGGACAGGGAAGAGTATGTCAGATGGAGGCTCTGAAGTAGCACACCTTGCAGGCCAACCTACTAGGGCAGTTCTTCCCTAAGCCAACGGGTGGCGCAAGACAACACAAGAAACTGTACATATATACTTACAATGAATCTGGAAACTGGAAAGGAAACGTTACAGGTCATGGCAACCGAGGCACGAGGAGCCCGTCCCGCCCGCCCAGGCTTGCGCAGTCTGGAGGTGGAGCCAGGGTAGGCTGGACAGGCAGCTCCCAGCTAGGGCCTGGGCCGGAGAGCCCCCAGAAGGTGTGGCAACCCGCAGACAATTTCCAGAGCCCACTGCAGCCAGGAGACGTTCCCTACAGAAGAGCCTCTGGCCCTGTGTGTCCACCCTGCACACAGCAAGACCGTTGGTCCGTCGACCCCTGGGCCTAGTTCACGGCTGTCTGGCTGCCCCTCCCCTCACTTCCTGAGTCTCTGAGCCCCCAGGGCCCCCTTGGCCGAGCCTTCTCTGCACACCTGGCTTTCCTGACTATCCCTGCCTCTCTGAGCACACCGTGTCCTTCCCCGGGGTCTGCGGGTCTGGCTAAGGGTCCCCCTTGTCCCCGGGTGGGCACCCCAGCCAACGCTGACACTTGCCTTTCCTGAAAGATGGCCCCCTCAGTCTCACCAACTCCAAACTGTGTTGCGTTTACTTCTGGGAAAGAGGGAATGAAGAGGAAGCCCCATTCCGGCCTCACGCAAGGTGTGTGCTAACCTTGTGGACCCAAGGGACCACCACAAAGAGGCTGGAAGCCTGGCGGAGGCACAGCCCCCACCGTCACCCCTGTTCCTCGGCCCATCTCCTCTCTTCTGCCATCAAACCCCTCAGCCGCCACCAGAGGAAAAATGTGGGCCTAATCCTGTCACTCTGGTTCCAAAACTGTTCTGTCTATAAAATGAAGTCAAAGCTACCTGTCTGGCCACCCTTGCAGCCCCTCTGCGATGCGTCCTCTCCGCGAGCCAGGAACCCAGCCCCTTCCCCTGCCCCCTGCCCCCACCCTCCTCTAGAGCGAGCTCCGTCCATCCCGCTCCTTCAGTTCAGCTGCCACCTCCGCTGACCCACCAGCCAGAGGTAACCTCTCCCTCCACAGACACACCTGGCCTGCAGCTTCTCTGTCCCGCGCACGGCTGGGCTGAGCACAGCTGAGAGCATGCGCCTGCTTCACTGTGGACCCCAGGCCCCAGCACATGGCACAGGCTCAGGGATGTTTACTGGACAGATGGATGACCATGACGATGAGCAGGCAGATCACTCACGGTAGCGGGTAGTGGTCCTCCTTTTGAGTCTCTACACTTCACCACAAAGTGCTGAGGCAACAGCAAAAGGGAGGGTGGGGGAAGGCGGCACCAGAAAGCAACAACCCCGTGCCTTCCTCATCCCCCCCACAGTATGCATCTGTACACACACATGTGCACGTACACGCCCAAGCATACCTGCATTCACACACATGTACACACACACATGCAAAGATGGACTGCAGTCACACACAGGCACACAACCACACGTGCTGCGCATGCAAAAACACGTGCATACACACATGTGCCTGCCTGCACATAAACACACTCACATGCCCTCGGATGTACACAGACCTGTGCACAGACAGCACACACATGCACATGCTTGCGCACAATCACATAATACACACGCATACACACAAAAGCTCAGGAAATTTCACAACGTTTGTTTTTGTTTCAGCCTCCCCAAGAACGAGGAGACAGAAGATGGTCCCTGGGAAATAAAGATGGTCACGGCCCTGCACCTGTCACTGAGGCTCGTTGAAGGCTCAAGCACGCTCTGCCCTGCCCAGTCGTGGGGTACAGACCCAGCCTGCTCAGCTGCCTCAGCCGAGCCTTCCGCTGCCCCAGCCGCTCGTGGGAGAAGCAAGTCTCAGTGTCAGTTGCAGGTCATGTCTGTGCTACTTCCTGACAGGTCTTGTGTTATCTTGCATGGTATCTTGCTCTGCGCTGAGGCTTACATTTTGCTATCTACTCTTCCATAAGCACTTCACCATATTCCTGAATGCCTATGCCCTCCAGAGGCCCCAGTTCTAGAACCCTGGAGTTGGGAAACAGTCAGCCATCTCTGTGCACAGTCACAAAGCTGCAGTCTGACCCAAGTCCACTTCTTCTATGTCTTAATGCTGCTCCACCTGGGGCTGATTGCGGAGGTGCTGGGTCTACAGTCCATGAAGATCTGGGAGACATGATCCCCCTCTTGCAGGCCTGCACGGACTTGCCTTTGCCTGTTAGTCCAAGTCATGCTCTATACAACATCTGTTTTTCTCCTCTAGAAAAAAATATTCCCAGAAGCAGCAGCATCTCTTTAGACCACAGTCAGGATGACCCTCCTGGAATGAGCCTCAATCCTGCCTCAACTGGACTCTCTCCTGCCCTCTGCCTGACAAGGACCAGGCCTTGGGTGTGGTCAGTCTCCCCTCCAGTCTGACTGGGCCTTCCTGACCAGAGAACCCAGGGAATACCCCCTGAGCCTGTGGACTCAAGCACGTGCTGTGGGAAAATGTGCTGATGCATTAAAAAAAAATGATAGGACTCTCCAAGACCATAAAAAATCACACACAACACAAACCATAAATAACAGCCAGGCCTGTTCTACACTGTGTGAAAACTGTCAATTTTTCACTACACTGGAACACACTCAGAGATGCTCTGGGCCTGGAAGAGGCCCAGGGCCCTGGTGCTGCCCAGACTGGAAAGGGCCTCACATAGCACCTTCTGGATCCTCACTGTGGTGGGATGGAGGATCCAGGGAGACTGCATAAGTGGGTATGGGAGCCCAGCCAAGCTCCCAGGCTTTTGGGGCCTGGAGGGTCAGAAAGTTCCAGAGTATTCCCCTTGCTGAACTTGGATTCAGAGTCCCAGGTACTCTGTGGGCAGCAGGATCCTCCCATGAGGACACTGACCATCTCCTCCAGGCCTATACCACACAAAGGGTGACCAAACACAGAGCTGTGCCACAGGGATGCGGGCAGGCCAGGGAGCCTGAGGGAGAAGAGGCGGGAAGCGGCGGCACCGCAGTTCCATGGTCTTCTCGTCCCCCTGGAGCCCCTGCCCTGGTGGTGCACAGTTCACTCCCAGGCTCACTGTGAGTGACGCGCTGAGCAGGCCTTAGTCTTACCGACAGCCAGATCTCTCGGGCCCTCTGCGTCCTGTGTTTTGCTGCAGACAGTACACCCTTAGTAACTGCTCAAGTCACGGATCGAGAGGGAAAATGAATGAATGAGCAAGGGAATGAGTGAGCGATGAAGGAACAGAGAAATGGCCAGATGGTGGATCCGCGCGGCCGTGCTGACCCCGAGAACGAAATGTCACAGGTGAGCAAGACTCTCCCACGAAACACAGTCTCCACCGCCTCCTGACCCCAAGCCACTCCCTTCAGGACACCCTTGTTCCACACCCTAAACTGTACCCTAGCCCTAGCCCGTACCCTAACCCATACCCTAACCTGTACCCTAACCCAGACCCTAACACTAACAAGTACCGTACCCTAACCCATACCCGAATCCTAAAACTTAAGGCATACCATACCCTAACCCATACCCTAACCCTAACCCGAACGCTAACACTAAACCATAACCTAACCTATACCCAAATCCATACCCTAACCCTAACCTAACCCTAACCCTGAACCTGACCCTAACCCAACACTAACACTAACCCTAACCTTAACCCTAACCCGTAACCCTAACCCTAACCCTAAACCTTACCCTAACCCTAAACCTAACCTTAACGCTACACTAACACTCACCTTTACCATAAACCTTACCCGTTCGCTAACCCTAACCCTAAACCCTAAACCCTAACCCTAACCTGAACCTGACCCTAACCCATACCCCAACCCTAAACTGTGCCCTAACCTTAAACTGTACCCTAACCTGTATCCTAACCCTAATCCATACCCTAAACCTAACCTGTACCCTAACACATACCCTAAGCCTAAGCCGTAGCCATACCCTAACCTGTACCGTAACCCATATGCTAACCCTAAGCCTACCCTCTTACCCTAACCCTCACCGTAACCCTTAAACCCTAACCCCAAAACCCTAGTCTTGACCCTGACCCTAAACCCTAAACCTAAATCCCTAACCCTAAACCTAACCCTACCCCAACCCTAACCCTAACTAACCCTACCCATATCTAACACTAACGCTAACCCTAACCCTAACACCTAACCCTAACCCTAAACCTCTAACCCAAAACCTCTATCCATAACCCTAACCCTAACCTAACAAAAGCACCGATGCTACTCCTATCTCAGGCCCTGACGCTGTCCCTATATAAAGACTTGCTGCTGTCAATATCTATATCCTGACACAATCCTAAGCTTATATCCTGACCCATCTCTTACTGAAGTCCTGAAACTCTCCTAAGTGAACCTTGACGCTGTCCCTAAGTGAGGCCCCGAGGCTGTCCGTAACAGACACCCCGATACTATCTTTAACCCACACCCTGATGCTGATCCCACAGAGGCACTTGTGGTGCGACTAAGCCTTTCCCGGACACTGTCCCTCGATAAGGCCCTGACGCTGCTTCTAAATAAGGCCCTGATGCTCTGAGTAACTAAAGCCCTCAAACCATCCCTTGCTCATTTACTGACATTATCCGTAGCCCGTAACCTGACTCGATCCACAGCTAATGTCCTGCCTCTGATCCTACCTGAAGCCCTAATGCTGTCCCTAACTAAGGCCCTGACTAGTCCTAACTCAGGCCCTGACACGATACCTAACAAAGGCTCTGATGCTACTCCTAACTAAGGCCCTGACACTCTCCATAACTAAGGCCCTGAACCTACTCCTAACTCAGGACCTGAACATGTCTTTAACTAAGACCCTAATACTGATCCTACAAAGGCCCTGATGCTGCTCTGAAGTCATGACCTGACAGTGTCGCCAGCTAAGGGCCTGACGCTAGGCCTCACTCAGGCCCTGTCACTCTCCCGAAGTCAGGCTCTCACGCTGTCCCTACCTGAAGCCCTGACATTGGTTCTAAAAATGGCCCTGGTACTCTCAGTAACTAACATCGTGACACGATCCATAGATGTTAACCTGACCCTGTCACTAGCTAATGTCCTCCCTCTGATGATAACTAAAGCCCAGATGCTGCGCCTAACTCAGGCCCTGAATTTAGTCCCAAGTCCGTGACACTGTCCTTAATTAAGGCCTAGATGCTTCTCCTAGGTCAGGGCTTGATACTGTTCCTAACTAAGGCCCTAACACTATTCCTAACTCAGGTTCTGACACTGTACGTAACAGAAGGCCCTGACGCTAGTCCTAAGGCCCTGACACTACTCCTAACTCAGGCTCTGACACTCGTCCTAACTAAGGCCCTGACACTGTCCCTAACTAAGGCCCTGACACTACACCTAACTCAGGCCCTGACACTGGCCCTAACTAAAGCACTGACACTACACCTAACTCAGGCCCTCACACGATTCCTTTGAAGGCTCTGATGCTAGTCCTAAGGCCCTGACACTGACCCTAACTAAGGCCCTGCTGCCATCAATATCTAAAGTCCTGACACTATCCTGAGAATATATTCTAACAAATGTCTTAATAACGTCCTAGAACTCTCCTGATGTAAGCCTTGACGCTGTCCCTAACTGAGGCCCTGAGGCTGTCCCTAACACAGGCCCTGAGAATGTCTTAAACAAATACCCTGATGCTCATCCTACAGAGGCAATTGTGCTGTTCCTAAGCCTGGCCTCACGCTTTCCCTAGATAAGGCCCTGACGCTGGTCCTAAATAAGGCCCTGATGCTCTGAATAACTAAGGCCTTCAAACTATCCCTCGCTCATTTCCTAACATTTTCCGTAGCCCGTAACCTGACTCGATCTGTAGATAATGTCCTGCCTCTTATCCTACCTGAAGCCCTAATGCTGTCCCTAACTAAGTCACTGACTACTCCTAACTCAGGCCCTGACACTGGCCCTAACTAAAGCCTTCAAACTACTCCTAACTCAGGTCAGACACTGTCCCTAACAAAGACCCTGACACTACACATAACACAAGCCCTGACATGATGCCTAACAAAGGCTCTCATGCTAGTCTTAACTAAGGCCCTGACACTCTCCCTACCTAAGGCCCTGAACCTACTCCTAACTCAGGCCCTGATCATGTCTTTAACAAAGACCCTAATGCTCATCCTACAAAGGCCCTAATGCTGCTCCTAAGTCATGCCCTGAGAGTGTCCCTAGCTAAGGGCCTGATGCTAGGCTTCACTCAGGCCATTGCTCTCCTTATGTCAGGCTCTGACGCTGTCCCTACCTGAAGCCCTAACACTGGTTCTAAACAAGGCCCCTGGTACTCTCAGTAACTATGGTATTGACACTATCCCCAGGTCATTTCCTGACACTATACCTAGATATTAACCTAACTCTATCTTTAGCTAAAGTCGAGCCTCTTATGCTGACTGAAGCCCTGATGCTGTGCCTAAATCAGGCCGTGAATTTAGCCCCAAGGCCATGACACTGTCCCTAACTAAGGCCTAGATGCTGGTCCAACGTCAGGGCCTGATACTGTCCCTAACAAAGGCCCTAACACTATTCCTAACTCAGGCCCTGACACTGTACCTAACAGAAGGCTCTGATGCTACTCCTAACCAAGGCCCTGACACTGTCCCAAACTAAGGCCTAGATGCTGGTCCAAAGTCAGGACCTGATACTGTCCCTATCTAAGGACCTAGCACTATGGCTAACTCAGTCCCTGACACTACCTAACAGAAGGCCCTGACCCCAGTCCTAAGTAAGACCCTGACACTGTCCCTAACAAAGGTTCTGATGCTCGTCCTAACCAAGGCAATGACACTGTCCCTAAGTAAGGCCTGAGATTACTAATAACTCAGGCCATGACACGATACCTAAAAAAGGCTCTGATGCTGTTCCTAACTAAGGCACTGACACTGTCCCTAACTAAGGCCCTGACACTACTCCTAACTCAGGACCTCAAACGATTCCTAACAAAGGCTCTGATGCTGTTCCTAACTAAGGCCCTGACACTGTTCCTAACAAAGGCACTGATGCCACTCCTAACTCAGGCCCTAACACTGTCCCCAATGAAGGGCCTTGTGCGACTCCTAATTCAGGCCTTAACACGATACCTAACAAAGGCTCTGATGCTAATCGTACCTAAGACCCTGACACTGTCCTTAACTAAGGCCTGGACACTACCACTAACTCAGGCCCTGATACTGTCTCTACCTAAGGCCCTGACACTACACCTACCTCAGGCCATGACAGTGTCCCTAACTAAGGCCCTGACACTACTCCTAACTCTGCCCTGACATTATAACTAACAAAGGCTCTGACGCTAGTCCTAACTCAGGCCCTGACATGGTACCTAACGAAGGCTCTGATGCTAATCCTAACTAAGGTCCTGACACTGACCCTAACTAAGGCCTTGACACTATTCCTAACTAAGGCCCTGATGCTACACTTAACTCAGGCCCTGACACTGTCCCTAAATAAGGCCCTGCTGCTGTCAATATCTAAAGTCCTGACACTATCCTAAGCTTATATCCTGACCAATCTCTTACTAAGTTCCTGAAACTGTCCCTAAGTGAGGCCCTGAGGCTGTCCCTAACAGAGGTCCTGATAATGTCTTTAACAAAGACCCTGATGCTGATCTTACAGAAGTACTGGTGCTACTCCTAAGCCTTGTGTGGACACTGCCCCTAGATAAGACCCTGACGCAGGTCCTAAATAAGGCCCTGATGATCTGAATAACTAAGGCCTTCAAACTATCCCTCGCTCTTTCCTGACGTCATGCCTAGCCTGTAACCTGACTCAGTCCGTAGCTAATGTCCTGCCTCTTATCCTACCTGAAGCCCGAATGCTGTCCCCAACTAAGGCCCTGACTACTGCTAAATCAGGCCCTGACACTGGCCCTAACTAAAGCCTTCACACTACTCCTATCTCAGGTCCTGACACTGTCCCTAACTAAGGCCCTGACACTACTCATAACTCAGGCCCTGAGACGATACCTAACAAAGGCTCTGATGCTAATCTTAACTAAGGCCCTGACACTCTCCCTACCTAAGGCCCTGAATGTACTCCTAACTCAGGCCCTGATCATGTCTTTAACTAAGACCCTACTGCTCATCCTACAAAGGCCCCGATGTTGCTCCTAAGTCATGCCCTGAGAGTGTCCCTAGCTAAGGGCCTGATGCTAGCTGTCCCTAGCTCAGGCCCTGTCGCTCTCCCTAAGACAGGCTCCCAGGCGATCCCTACCTGAACCCCTGACACTGGTTCTAAACAAGGACCTGATACTCCCAGTAACTGTGGTATTCACCCTATCCCCAGGTCATTTCCTGAAACTATACCTATACCTTAACGTAACCCTGCTTTAGCTAAAGTCGAGCCTCTTATGCCAACTAAAGACCTGATGCTGTGCGTAACTCAGGCCCTGACTTAGTCCCCAGGCCTTGACACTGTCCCTAACTAAGGGCTAGATGCTGGTCCAACGTCAGGGCCTGATACTGTCCCTAACAAAGGCCCTAACGCTAATCCTAACTCAGGCCCTGACAGTGTACCTAACAGAAGGTCCTGACGTTAGTCCTAACTAAGACCCTGACACTGTCCCTAACAAAGGCTCAGATGCTAGTCCTAACCAAGGCCCTCACACTGTCCCTAACTAAGACCCTGACAGTACTCCTAACTTAGGCCCTGACCCGATACCTAACAAGGCTTACTTATTAAGTAAGTAATAATTAGCCTACCTGAAGCCCTAACTCTGTCCCTAAGGACCTGAATAGTCCTAACTAAGGCCCTGACACTGTCCTCACCAAGGCCTTCACCGTACTAACTCAGCCCCTGACACTGTACCTAACTAAGGCCCTGACAGTACTCCTAACTTAGGCCCTGACACGATACCTAACAAAGGTTCTGATGCTATTCCTAACTAAGGTGCTGAAACAGGACCTAACTAAGGCCCTTGACTTAGGAGTAGTGTCAAGGCTTTAGTTAGGGACAGTGTTGGGCCTTAGTTCGGACTAGCATCACAGCCTTTGTTAGGTATCATGTCAAGGCCTGAGTTAGGAGTAGTGTCAGGGTCTTAGTGGGGGACAGTGTCAGGTCCTTAGTTAGGACTAGCAACAGAGCCTTTGTTACTAATCGTGTGAGGGCCTGAGTTAGGAGCAATGTCAAGGCCTTAGATAGGGACAGTGTGTGTCAGGGCCTTGGTTAGAATAGCATCAGAGTCTTTGTTAGGTATCATATCAGGGCCTGAGTTAAGAGTAGTATCAGAGCCTTAGTTTTAGGAACAATGTCATGGCCTGAGTTAGGAGTAGTATCAGGGCGTTATTTAGGGACACTGTCAGGGCCTGAGTTAGCAGTAGTGTCAAGGACTTTGTTAGGGATTGTGTCAGGACCTCAGTTAGGAATAGTGTCAGGGCCCTAGGTAGGGACAGTATGAGGCCCTGACTTAGGATGAGCATCTAGGCCTTAGTTAGTGACAGTGTCACGGCCTTGGGACTAAAGTCAGGGCCTCAGTTAGGCACAGCATCAGGGCTTTAGTTGGCATAAGAAGCTCAACTTTAGCTAAAGAAACGGTTAGGTTAAGGTCTAGGTATAGTATCAGGAAATAACCTACGGATAGTGTCAAACTTTAGTTAATGAGAGGATCAGGGCCTTGTTCAGAACGAGTGTCAGGGCTTCAGGTAGGGACAGCGTCAGAGTCTGACAGAGAGATGGTCAGAGCATGACTGAGGCCTAGCGTCAGGCCCTTAGCTAGGGACACTGTCAGGGCATGACTCAGGAGCAGCATCAGGGCCTCTGTAGAATCAGCATTACGGTCTTAAGACATGATCAGAGCCTGAGTTAGGGAGAGCGTCAGGGCCTCAGTTACGGGTAGCTTCAGGGCCTATGTTAGCGACAACCTCACGGCTTTATTTGGGGACAGCGTCAGGGCTGACTTAGGAATAGTGTCAGGACCTTGGTTAGACGTGGGTCAGTATATTAGCTCAGTATAGTGTCAGGCCTTTAGTTATTACTATCAGCAGGGCCTACATTAGGGACAGCTTCCGGGCCTTACTTACAGACAGTGTCAGGGCCTTAACAGGACTATTCAGGGCCTTAGTTAGGGACAGCATTAGGGCTTTACGAAGGATGAGAGGCAGGATATTAACTATGGACTGAGTCAGGTTACGGGCTAGGGATAAGGTCAGGAAAGGACCGAGGGACAGTTTGAAGGCCTTAGTTACTGAGAGAACCTGGGCCTTCTTTATGACCAGCATCATGGCCTTTGGTAGGGACAGTGCCAGGGCAAGGCCTAGGAGGAGCATAAGGGCCTCTGTAGGATCAGCATCAGGGTCTTGGTTAAAGACATGCTCAGGGCCTCACTTAGGGACAGCGTCATGGCTCATGTAGGGACAGTTTCAGAACCTTAGTAAGAGATGTGACAGGATATATGCTCAGGATAGTGTCCAAACTTTAGGTATTGATGGCAGCAGGGCCGTTGTTAGGGACAGTGTCAGGGGCTTAGTTATGGACAGTGTCAGGGCCTGAGGAAGGTGTAGTGTCAGGGACTTAGTTCGGACAGTGTCAGGACCTTAGTTAGGACTAGCATCAGAGCCTTTGTTAGGTATCGTGGCAGGGCCTATATTAGGAGTACAACAAGGGCCTTAGTTGGGGACACATTCACGGGTTGAGCTAGGAGTAATGTCAGGGCGTTATTTAGGGAGAGTGTCAGGGTATGAGTTAGGAGTAGTCTCAGGGACTTAGTTAGGAGTAGCACCAGAGCCTTTCTTAGGAATAGTGTGAGGGCCTGAGTTAGGACCAGCATCAGAACCTCTGTTCGGTATCGTGTCACGGCCTGAGTTAGCCATAGTCTCAGGCTCTACTTAGGGACAGTGTCCGGGCATTAGTTAGGAGCAACAGAGCCTTTGTTATGCACACTGTCAGGACCTTGGTTAGGACTAGTGTCAGAGGCTTCTGTTAGGTACACTGTCAGGACTTGAGTTAGGAATAGTATTAGGGCCTTAGTTAAGGACAGTATCAGGAGCTGACTTAGTTAGAGCATCAAGGCCTTAGTTAGGGACAGTGTCACAGCCTTGGGGCTGAATTCAGGGCATGAGGTAAGTACAGCATGAGGGCTTTAGTTGCCATAAGAGGCTTGACTTTAGCTAAACAAAGGGTTAAATTATGATCTAGGTATACTGTCAGGAAATGACCCAGGTATAGTGTCAACACCTTAGTTACTGAGAGTATCGGGGCCTTCTTTAGAACCAGTGTCAGGGCTTCAGGTAGGGACAGCATCAGAGCCTGATGTAGGGAGAGCGACAGGGCCCGAGTGAGGCCTAGTATCAGGCCCTTAGCTGTGGACACTGTCAGGTCATGACTCAGAAGCAGCAACAGGGCCTCCGTAGGATGAGCATTACGGTCTTAGTCAAAGACATGATCAGGGCCTGAGTTAGGAGGAGCTTCAAGGTCTCAGGTAGGGATAGCTTCAGGGCCTGTGTTAGGGACAGCCTCAGGGCTTTATTTAGGGCCAGCATCAGGGCTGACTTAGGGATAGTGTCAGGACCTTGGTTGGAGATGGGTCAGTACATTAGCTCAGGATAGTGTCAGGCCTTTAGTTATTGCCGGCAGCAGGGCCTTCATTAGGGACAGCTTCCAGGCCTTACTTACAGTGTCAGGGCCTTACTGAGGACTAGTCAGGGCCTTAGTTAGGGACAGCATTAGGGCTTCAGGTAGGGTAAGAGGCAGGACAATAACTACAGACTAGGGATAAAGTCAGGAACGGAGCGAGGGACACTTTGAAGGCCTTAGTTATCGAGAGCACCTGGGCCTTCTTTAGGACCACCGTTACGGCCTTCGGAAGGGACAGTGTCAGGGCAAGGCCTGGGAGGAGCATAGGGCCTCTTTAGGATCAGCATCAGGGTCTTGGCTGGGGCTGGGGCTAGGCTTGGGGCTGGGGCTGGGAATAGAGCTAGAGCTAGGGCTGGGGCTGGGGCTAGGGCTAGGGCTAGGGTTAGGGCCTTAGTTAGGAATACTGTCAAGGCCTTAGTTAGGGTCACTGTCAGGGCCTTAGTTGGGGTTAGCATCAGAGCCTTACTTAGGTGTAATGTCAGGGCCTGAGGTAGAAGTCGTGTCAGGGCCTTAGTGAGGGACAGTGTCAGGGCCTTACTTACAACTAGCATCAGAGCCTTTGTTCGGTATTGTGTCAGGGCCTGATTTAGGAGTAGTGCCAAGTGCTTAGTTAGGGTCAGGGTCAGGGGCTTAGTTACGAGTACTGTAAAGGCCTTACTTAGGATTAGTGTCAGAGACTTAGATAGGACTAGCATCAGAGCCTTCATTAGGTATCGTTTAAGGGCCTGATCTAGGAATAGTGTCAGGGTCTTAGTTAGGGACAGTGTCAGGGCCTGAGTTAGGAGTGGAATTAGTGCCTCTCTTAGGAACAGTGTCAGGGTCTGTGTTAGGTGTACTATCAGGGCATAAGTTAGGACAGTGTCAGGGCCTTAGTTAGAACGAGCATCAGAGCCTTGGTTAGGTATCGGGTCATGGTCTGACTTAGCCGGAGTCTCAGGCCCTACTTAGGGACAGTGTCAGGGCTTTGGTTAGGACTACCATCAGAGCCTTTGTTAGGGACAGTGTCAGGGTCTTGGTTAGGACTGGTATCAGGGCCTTCTTTTAGGTACACTGTCAGGCATAGTGTTAGGGACTTTGTTAGGGACAGTATCAGGCCCTGACATTGGACCAGAATCTAGGCCTTAGTTAGGAACAGTGTCATGGCCTTGGGGCTAAATTCAGGGCCTGAGTTAGGCACAGCATCAGGGCTTTAGTTGCCGTAAGAGGCTCGCATTTAGCTAAAGACAGGGTTAAATTATGGTCTAGGTATACTGTCAGGAAATGACCCAGGTATAGTGTCAACACCTTAGTTACTGAGAGTATCGTGGCCTTGTTGAGAACCAGTGTCAGGGCTTCAGGTAGGGACAGCGTCACAGTCTGACGTAGGGAGAGCGACAGGGCCGGAGTGAGGACTAGCATTAGGCCCTTAGATGGGGACACTGTCCGATCATGACTCAGGAGCAGCATCAGGGCCTCCATAGGATGAGCATTATGGTCTTAGTAAAAGATGTGGTCAGTTCACCAGTACCACGGCCTTTGGTAGGGACAGTGTCAGGGCAAGGCCTAGGAGGAGCATAAGGGCCTCTGTAGGATCAAGGGATGGGGCTGGGGCTGGGGCTAGGGCTAGGGCCTTAGTTAGGAATAGTGTCAAGGCCTTAGTTAGGGTCACAGTAAGGGCCTTAGTTAGGATGAGCATCAGAGCCTTCCTTAGGTAAAATGTCAGGACCTGAGTTAGAAGTAGGGTCAGGGACTTAGTGAGGGACAGTGTCAGGGCCTTGGTTAGGACGAGCATCAGAGCCTTTGTTATGTATAATAGCAGCGCCAGAGTTAGGAGGAGAGTCAGGCCCTTAGTTAGGGACACTGACAGGGCCTTATTTAGGGAAAGTATCACGGCCTGAGTTAGTAGTAGTGTCAAGGCCTGAGTTAAGGACAGTGTCAGGGCCTTACTTACAATTAGCATTAGAGCCTTTATTTGGTATCATGTCAGGGCCTGATTTAGGAGTACTGTCAAGGCCTTAGTTAAGGACACTGTCAGGGCAAGGCCTACGAGGAGCATAAGGGCCTCTGTATGATCAGCATCAGGGGCAGGGTTAGGGGCAGAGGCATGAGAGGGGCAGGGGCCAGGGCCGGGGCTGGGACTGGAGCAAGGGCTAGGACTAGGGTTAGGGCTAGGGCCTTAGTTAGGAATAGTGTCAAGGCCCTAGTTAGGGTCACTGTCACGGTCTTAGTTAGGGTTAGCATCAGAGCCTTCATTAGGTATAATGTCAGGGACTGCCTTAGAAGTAGTGTCAGGGCCTTAGTGAGGGACAGTGTCAGGGCCTTGGTTAGGACGAGCATAAGAGCCTTTGTTATGTATAATGGAAGGGCCAGATTTAGGAGAAGAGTCCGGTCCATAGTTAGCGACACTGTCAGGGCCTTAGTTAGGGACAGTATCACCGCCTGAGTTAGTAGTAGTGTCAAGGACTTAGTTAAGGACAGTGTCAAGGCCTTACTTACAACTAGCATCAAAGCCTTTATTCGGTATCATGTCAGGGCCTGATTTAGGAGTAGTGTCAAGGCCTTAGTTAGGGTCAGTGTAAAGGGATTAGTTAGCAGTACTGTCAAGACCTTACTTAGGATTACTGTCAGAGACTTAGGATTAGGATCAGAGCCTTCATTAGGTATCGTGTCAGGGCCCGAGCTAGGAGTAGTGTCAGGGCCTTAGTTAGGGACACTGTCAGTGCCTTAGTTAGGAATGGAATCAGTGCCTCTCTTAGGAACAGGGTCAGGGTCTGCGTTAGGTGTAGTGTCAGGGCGTAAGTTAGGACAGTGTCAGGGCCTTAGGTAGGACTACCATCAGAGCCTTTGTTCGGGACAGTGTCAGGGTCTTGGTTAGGACTGGCGTCAAGGCCTTCTGTTAGGTACACTGTCACGGCTTGAGTCAGGCATAGTGTTAGGGACTTTGTTAGGGACAGTATCAGGCCCTGACGTTGGACCAGCATCTAGGCCTTAGTTAGGGACAGTGGCACTGCCTTGGGGCTAAATTCAGGGCCTGAGTTAAGCACAGCATCAGGGCTTTAGTTGCCATAAGAGGCTCGACTTTAGCTAAAGACAGGGATGAGTTATGATCTAGGTATAGTGTCAGGACATGACCCAGGTATAGTGTCAACACCTTAGTTACTGAGAATATCGGGGCCTTGTTTAGAACCACTGTCAGGGCTTCAGGTAGGGACAGCGTCACAGCCTGACGTAGGGAGAGCGACAGGGCCCGAGTGAGGCCTAGCATCAGGCGCTTAGCTGGGGACACTGCCAGGGCATGACTCGGGAGCAGCATCAGGGCCTCTGTAGGATCAGAATTACGGTCTTAGTTAAAGACACGACCAGGGCCTGAGTTAGGCAGAGCGTCAAGGCCTCAGTTAGGGGTAGCTTCAGGGCCTGTGTTAGGGACAGCCTCAGGGCTTTATTTAGGGCCAGCATCAGGGCTGACTTAGGGATAGTGTCTGGACCATGGTTGGAGATGGGTCAGTATATTAGCTCAGGATAGTGTCAGGCCTTTAGTTATTGCCGGCAGCAGGGCCTGCATTAGCGACAGCTTGCAGGCCTTACTTACAAACTGTGTCAGGACCTTAGTGATGACTAGTCAGGGCCTTAGTTAGGGACAGCATTAGGGCTTCAGGTAGGGTAAGAGGCAGGACATTAACTATGGACTAGGGATAAAGTCAGGAACGGAGCGAGGGACACTTTGAAGGCCTTAGTTATCGAGAACACCTGGGCCTTTTTCAGGACCAGTATAACGGCCTTCGGTAGGGACAGTGTCAGGGCAAGGCCTAGGAGGAGCATAAAGGGCTCTGTAAGATCAGGGGCAGGGATGGCGCTGGGGATGGGGATGGGGCTAGGGGAGGGCTCGGGCTAGGGTTAGGGATAGGGCTAGGAAGACGGCTAGGGCCTTAGTAAGGAATAGTGTCAAGGGCTTAGTTAGCGTCACTGTCAGGGCTTTAGGGTTAGCATCAGAGCCTTCGTTAGGTATAATGTCAGGGCCTGAGTTAGAAGTAGTGTCAGGGCCTTGGTTAGGATGCGCGTCAGAGCCTTTTTTATGTATAATGGCAGGGCCAGAGTTAGGAGGAGATTCAGGCCCTTAGATAGGGACCATGTCAGGGCCTTAGATAGGGAAAGTATCATGGACTGAGTTACAAGTAATGTCAAGGCCTTAGTTAAGGACAGTGTCAGGGCAAGGCTTAGGATGAGCATAAGGGCCTCTGTAGGATCAGCATCAGGGGCTGGGTCTGGGGCTGGGTCTGCAGCTGGGTCTGGGTCTGGGGCTGCGGCTGGGGCTGGGGCTAGGGCCTTAGTTAGGAATACTGTCAAGGCATTAGTTAAGGACAGTGTCAGAGCAAGGCCTACAAGGAGCATAAGGGCCTCTGTAGGATCAGCATCAGGGGCAGGGGCAGGGGCAGGGGCTGGGGCTGGGGCTGGGGCTCGGGCTAGGGCCTTATTTAGAAATACTGTCAAGATCTTAGTTAGGGTCACTGTCCGGGCCTTTTTTAGAGTTAGCATCAGAGCCATCGTGAGGTATAATGTCAGAGCCTGAGTTACAACTAGTGTCAGGGTCTTAGTGAGGGACACTGCTGGGGCCTTGGTTAGGACAAGCGTCAGAGCCTTTGTTATGTATAATGGCAGGGCCAGAGTTAGGAGAAGAGTCAGGCTATTAGATACGGGCACTGTCAGGGGCTTAGATAGGGAAAGTATCACGGCCTGAGTTAGTAGTAGTGTCAAGGCCTGAGTTAAGGACACTGTCAGGGCAAGGCCTAGGAGGAGCATAAGCGCCTCTGTAGGATCAGCATCAGGGGCTGGGGTTGGGCCTGGGGCTGGGGCAGGGGCTGGGGCTGGGGTTGGTGCTAGGGCTAGGGCTAGGTCTGTGGCTGGGGCTGGGCCTAGGGATGAGTCTGGGGCTGCATCTGGGGCTGAGGCTAAGGCTAGGGCTGGGTCTGGGGCTAGGGCTAGTGCTGGGGCTGGGGCTGGGGCTGGGGCTGGGACTGGGTCTTGGGCTGGGGCTAGGGCTGGCGCTGGGGCTGGGGCTTTGATTAGGGCTAGGCCCTTAGTTAGGAATAGGGTCAAGGCCTTACTTAAGGACAGGATCAGGGCAAGGCCTAGGAGGAGCATAAAGGCCTCTATAGGATCAGCATCACGGGCTGGGGCTGGACCTGAGACTGTAGTTAGAAATAGTGTCAAGGTCTTAGTTACCAATTGTCAGAGGAAGGCCTAGGAGGATCATGAGGGCCTCTATAGGATCAGCATCAGGGGCTGGGCCTGGGGCTGGGGCTGGGGTTGGGGTTGGGGCTAGGACTGGGACTGTGGCTGTGGCTAGGGCTGGGGCTAGGGCTGGGGCTTGGGCTAGGGCTGGAGCTGGGGCTAGGGGTCGGGTAAGGGCTGGGGCCTTAGTTAGGAATACTATCAAGGCCTTAGTTAGTGTCACTGTCAGGGCCTTAGTTAGGTTTAGCATCAGAGCTTTCGTTAGGTATAATGACAGGGCCTGAGTTAGTAGTGTCAAAGCCTGAGTTAAGGACAGTGTCAGGGCAAGGCCTAGGAGGAGCATAAGGGCCTCTGTAGGATCAGCATCAGGGGCTGGGGTTGGGGCTGGGGCTGGGGGTAGGGCTAGGTCTATGGCTGGGGCTGGGCCTAGGGATGGGGCTGGGGCTGCATCTGGGGCTGAGGCTAAGGCTAGGGCTGGGTCTGGGGCTAGGGCTAGGGCTGGGGATGGGGCTGTTGCTGGGGCTGGGGCTGGGGCTGGGGCTGGGGCTGGGGCTACAGCTGGGGCTGGGGCTGGGGCTGGGGCTGGGGCTGGGGCTGGGGCTGGTGCTAGGGCTGGGGCTGGGGCTAGAGCTGGGGCTGGGGCTAGAGCTGGGGCTGAGGCTAAGGCTAGGGCTGGGGCTGGGGCTGGGGCTGGGGTTAGGTTTAGGGCTAGGCCCTTAGTTAGGAATAGGGTCAAGGCCTTACTTAAGGACAGTGTCAAGGCAAGGCCTAGGAGGAGCATAAAGGCCTCTATAGGATCAGCATCAGGGGCTGGGGCTGCGGCTGCGGCTGGACCTGGGGCTACAGCTGGGGCTGGGGCTGGTGCTAGGGCTGGGGCTGGGGCTAGAGCTGGGGCTGAGGCTAAGGCTAGGGCTGGGGCTTGGGCTAGGGCTGGAGCTGGGGCTAGGGGTCGGGCTAGGGCTGGGGCCTTAGTTAGGAATAGTGTCAAGGCCTTAGTTAGTGTCACTGTCAGGGCCTTAGTTAGGTTTAGCATCAGAGCTTTCATTAGGTATAATGACAGGGCCTGAGTTAGTAGTAGTGTCAAGGCCTGAGATAAGGACAGTATCAGGGCAAGGCCTAGGAGGAGCATAAGGGCCTCTGTAGGATCAGCATCAAGGGCTGGGGTTGGGCCTGGGGCTGGGGGTAAGACTGGGGCTGTGGCTGGGGCTAGGGCTAGGGCTGGGCCTGCGGTTGGGGCTGGGGCTGGGGCTAGGGCTAGGGCTAGGGCTAGGGCTCGGCCCTTAGTTAGGAATAGTGTCAAGGCCTTAGTTAGTGTCACTGTCAGGGCCATAGTTAGGGTTAGCATCAGAGCCTTCGTTAGGTATTATGTAGCCCTGAGTTAGAAGTAGTGTCAGGGCCTTAGTGAGGGACACTCTTAGGGCCTTGGTTAGGACGAGCGTCAGAGCCTGTTTTATGTGTAATGGCACGGCCCGAGTTGGGAGGACAGTGAGGCCTTTAGTTAGGTACACTCTGAGGGCCTAAGATAGGTACAGTATCACGGCGTGAGTTAGTAGTAGTGTCAAGGCCTGAGTTAAGGACAGTGTCAGGGCAAGGCCTAGGAGGAGCATAAGGGCCTTTGTAGGATAAGCATCAGAGGCTGGGGCTCGGGCTGGGGTTGGGTTTAGGGCTGGGGCTGTGGCTGGAACTGGGGTTACGGCTAGGCCCCTAGTTACGAATAGTGACAAGGCCTTAGTTAGCATCACTGTCAGGGCCTTAGTTAGGGTTGGTATCAAAGCCTTCATTAGGTATAATGTGAGGGCCTGAGTTAGAAGTCGTGTCAGGGCCTTAGTGAGGGACAGTGTCAGGGCCTTGGTTAGGACAAGCGTCAGAGCTTTTTTTATGTATAATGGCAGGGCCAGAGTTAGGAGGACATTCAGTCCCTTAGACAGGGACACTGTCAGGGCCTTAGTTAGGGACAGTATCACGGCCTGAGTTAGTAGTAGTGTCAAGGCCTGAGTTAAGGACAGTGTCAGGGCAAGGCCTAGGAGGAGCATAACGGCCTCTGTAGGATCAGCATCAGGGGCTAGGGTTCGGCCTGGGGCTGGGGCTAGGGATGGGGCTGGGGCTGGAGCTGGGACTGAGGCTAAGACTAGGGCTGGGGCTGGGGCTGGGGCTGGGGCTGGGTTTAGGACTGGGGCCAAAACTGGGGCTGGGGCTAGGGCTAGGGCTGGCGCTGGGGCTGGGGCTAGGTTTAGGGCTAGGCCCTTAGTTAGGAACAGGGTCAAGGCCTTACTTAAGGACAGTGTCAAGGCAAGGCCTAGGAGGAGCATAAAGGCCTCTATAGGATCAGCATCAGGGGCTGGGGCTGCGGCTGGGGCTCGGCCTGGGGCCTTTGTTAGAAATAGTGTCAAGGCCTTAGTTACCACATTGTCAGGGGAAGGCCTAGGAGGATCATAAGGGCCTCTATAGGATCAGCATCATGGCCTAGTGCTGGGGCTGGGGCTGGGGCTTGGACTGCGGCTGTGACTGGGCCTAGGGCTGGGGCTAGGGCTGGGGCTGGAGCTGGGGATGGGGCTGGGGCTGGGACTGGGGCTAGGACTGGGGCTAGGGCTGGGGCTAGGGCTGGGGCTGGGGCTGGGGCTAGGGCTGGGGCTAGGCCCTTTGTTAGGAAAAGTGTCAAGGCATTAGTTAGTGCCACTGTCAGGGCCTTAGGGACAGTATCACGGCCTGAGTTAGTAGTAGTGTCAAGGCCTGAGTTAAGGACAGTGTCAGGGCAAGGCCTAGGAGGAGCATAAGGGCCTTTGTAGGATAAGCATCAGAGGCTGGGGTTGGGGCTGGGGCTGGGGCTGGGGCTGGGGCTTGGGCTGGGGCTTGGGCTGGGGCTAGGGCTGGGGCTGGGACTGGAGCTAGGGCTGGGGCTAGGGCTGGGGCTGGGCCTGGGGCTGGGGCTGCGCTAGGGCTGGCGCTGGGCCTGCGGCCTTAATTAGAAATAGTGTCAAGGCCTTAGTTAAGGACAGTGTCAGGGCAAGGCCTAGGAGGAGCATAAGGGCCTCTGTAGGATCAGGGTTAGGGGCTGGAGCTGCGGCTAGGGATAGGGATAGGACTACGCCCTTAGTTAGGAATAGTGTGAAGGCCTTAGTTAGGGTCACTGTCAGGGCCTTACTGAGGGTTAGCATCAGAGCCTTCGTTAGGTATAATGTGGCCCTGAGTTAGAATTAGTGTCAGGGCCTTAGTGAGGGACAGTGCCAGGCCCTCGATTAGGACGAACGACAGAGCCTTTTTTATGTATAATGGCAGGGCCAGAGTTAGCAGGAGCGTCAGGCCCTTAGTTAGGGACACTGTCAGGGCCTTAGTTAGGGAAAGTATCACGACCTGAGTTAGTAGTAGTGTCAAGGCCTGAGTTAAGGACAGTGTCAGGGCAAGGACTAGGAGGAGCATAAGGGCCTCTGTAGGATAAGCATCAGAGGCTGGGGTTGGGCCTAGGGCTGGGGCTAGGGCTGGGGCTGGGGCTGGGGCTAGGGCTGGGGCTGGGGCTGGGGCTGGGGCTAAGGATGGGGCTGGGGCTGGAGCTGGGGCTGAGGCTAAGACTAGGGCTGGGGCTGGGGCTAGGGCTGGGGCTGGGGCTGGGACTGGGGCTAGGACTGGGGCTGGGGCTGGGGCTAGAGCTGGGCTGGGGCTAGGGCTAGGTTTAGGGCTAGGCCCTTAGTTAGGAATAGGGTCAAGGCCTTACTTAAGGACAGTGTCAAGGCAAGGCCTAGGAGGAGCATAAAGGCCTCTAAAGGATCAGCATCAGGGGCTGGGGTTGCGGCTGCGGCTGGGCCTGGGGCCTTTGTTAGAAATAGTGTCAAGGCCTTAGTTACCACATTGTCAGGGGAAGGCCTAGGAGGATCATAAGGGCCTCTATAGGATCAGCATCATGGCCTAGTGCTGGGGCTGGGGCTGGGGCTGGGACTGGGGCTGGGCCTGGGGCTGGGGCTGGGACTGGGGCTGGGGCTGGACCTAGGGCTGGGGCTAGGGCTGGGGCTGGAGCTGGGGCTGGGGCTGGGGCTGGGGCTGGGGATGGGAATGGGGCTAGGGCTGGGGCTAGGGCTGGGGCTGGGGCTAGGGCTAGGGCTAGGCCATTTGTTAGGAAAAGTGTCAAGGCTTTAGTTAGTGTCACTGTCCGGGCCTTAGTTAGGGACAGTATCACGGCCTGAGTTAGTAGTAGTGTCAAGGCCTGAGTTAAGGACAGTGTCAGGGCAAGGTCTAGGAGGAGCATAAGGGCCTCTGTAGGATCAGCATCAGGGGCTAGGGTTCGGCCTGGGGCTGGGGCTAGGGATGGGGCTGGGGCTGGAGCTGGGACTGAGGCTAAGACTAGGGCTGGGGCTGGGGCTGGGGCTGGGGCTGGGTTTAGGACTGGGGCCAAAACTGGGGCTGGGGCTGGGGCTGGGGCTAGGGCTGGTGCTGGGGCTGGGGCTAGGTTTAGGGCTAGGCCCTTAGTTAGGAACAGGGTCTAGGCCTTACTTAAGGACAGTGTCAAGGCAAGGCCTAGGAGGAGCATAAAGGCCTCTATAGGATCAGCATCAGGGGCTGGGGCTGCGGCTGGGGCTCGGCCTGAGGCCTTTGTTAGAAATAGTGTCAAGGCCTTAGTTACCACATTGTCAGGGGAAGGCCTAGGAGGATCATAAGGGCCTCTATAGGATCAGCATCATGGCCTAGTGCTGGGGCTGGGGCTGGGGCTGGGACTGGGCCTAGGGCTGGGGCTAGGGCTGGGGCTGGAACTGGGGATGGGGCTGGGGCTGGGGCTGGGACTGGGGCTAGGACTGGGGCTAGGACTGGGGCTAGGGCTGGGGCTGGGGCTAGGGCTAGGGCTAGGCCCTTTGTTAGGAAAAGTGTCAAGGCTTTAGTTAGTGCCACTGTCAGGGCCTTAGGGACAGTATCACGGCCTGAGTTAGTAGTAGTGTCAAGGCCTGAGTTAAGGACAGTGTCAGGGCAAGGCCTAGGAGGAGCATAACGGCCTCTGTAGGATGAGCATCAGGTGCTGGGGTTGGGCCTGGGGCTGGGGCTAGGGCTAGGGTTGGGCCTGCGTCTTGGGCTGGGGCTGGGGCTGGGGCTGGGGCTGGTGCTGGGACTGGGGCTGGTACTGGGCCTGGGGCTGGGGCTGGGGCTGGGGCTGGGGCTGGGACTGGGACTGGGGCTAGGACTGGGGCTAGGGCTGGGGCTAGGGCTGGGGCTGGGGCTAGGGCTAGGGCTAGGCCCTTTGTTAGGAAAAGTGTCAAGGTCTTAGTTCGTGTCACTGTCAAGGCCTTAGTTAGGGTTAGCATTAGAGCTTTCGTTAGGTATACTGACAGGGCCTGAGATAGAAGTAGTGTCAGGGCCTTAGTGAGGGACAGTCTCAGGGCCTCGCTTAGGACGAGTGTCAAAGCTTTTTTTATGTATAATGGCAGGGCCAGAGTTAGGAGGACATTCAGTCCCTTAGACAGGGACACTGTCAGGGCCTTAGTTAGGGACACTATCACGGCCTGAGTTAGTAGTAGTGTCAAGACCTGAGTTAAGGACAGTGTCAGGGCAAGGCCTAGGAGGAGCATAACGGCCTCTGTAGGATCAGCATCAGGGGCTGGGGTTGGGCCTAGGGCTGGGGCTAGGGCTGGGGCTGGGGCTGGGGCTAGGGATGGGGAAGGGGCTGGAACTGGGGCTGAGGCTAAGGCTAGGGCTGGGGCTGGGGCTGGGGCTGGGACTGGGACTGGGGCTGGGGCTAGGGCTGGGCTGGGGCTAGGGGTGGGCTGGGGCTAGGGCTAGGTTTAAGGCTAGGCCCTTAGTTAGGAATAGGGTCAAGGCCTTACTTAAGGACAGTGTCAAGGCAAGGCCTAGGAGGAGCATAAAGGCCTCTATAGGATCAGCATCAGGGGCTGGGGCTGCGGCTGCGGCTTTGGCTGGGCCTGGGGCCTTTGTTAGAAGTAGTGTCAAGGCCTTAGTTACCACATTGTCAGGGGAAGGCCTAGGAGGATCATAAGGGCCTCTATAGGATCAGCATCATGGCCTAGGGCTGGGGCTGGGGCTGGGGCTGGGGCTGGGGCTGGGGCTGGGGCTGGGACTGGGACTGGGGCTGGGGCTAGGGCTGGGCTGGGGCTAGGGCTAGGTTTAGGGCTAGGCCCTTTGTTAGCAAAAGTGTCAAGGCTTTAGTTAGTGTCACTGTCAGGGCCTTAGTTAGGGTTAGCATCAGAGCCTTCGTTAGGTATAATGTGGCCCTGAGTTAGAATTCGTGTCAGGGCCGTAGTGAGGGACAGTGCCAGGCCCTCGATTAGGACGAGCGTCAGAGCCTTTTTTATGTATAATGGCAGGGCCAGTGTTAGGAAGAGAGTTAGGCCCTTAGTTACGGACATTGTCAGGGCCTTATTTAGGGACAGTATCACGGCCTGACTTAGTAGTAGTGTCAAGGCCTGAGTTAAGGACAGTGTCAGGGCAAGGCCTAGGAGGAGCATAAGGGCCTCTGTAGGATAAGCATCAGAGGCTGGGGCTGGGGCTGGATCTGGGGCTTGGGCTGGGGCTAGGGCTGGGACTGGAGCTAGGGCTGGGGCTGGGCCTGGGGCTGGGGCTGGGCCTGGGGCTGGGGCTGCGCTGGAACTGGCGCTGGGCCTGGGGCCTTAATTAGAAATAGTGTCAAGGCCTTAGTTAAGGACAGTGTCAGGGAAAGGCCTAGGAGGAGCATAAGGGCCTCTGTAGGATCAGGGTTAGGGGCTGGAGCTTCGGCTAGGGCTAGGGCTAGGACTACGCCCTTAGTTAGGAATAGTGTGAAGGCCTTAGTTAGGGTCACTGTCAGGGCCTTACTGAGGGTTAGCATCAGAGCCTTCGTTAGGTATAATGTGGCCCTGAGTTAGAATTAGTGTCAGGGCCTTAGTGAGGGACAGTGCCAGGCCCTCGATTAGGACGAGCGACAGAGCCTTTTTTATGTATAATGGCAGGGCCAGAGTTAGGAGGAGCGTCAGGCCCTTAGTTAGGGACACTGTCAGGGCCTTAGTTAGGGAAAGTATCACGGCCTTAGTAGTAGTGTCAAGGCCTGAGTTAAGGACAGTGTCAGGGCAAGGACTAGGAGGAGCATAAGGGCCTCTGTAGGATAAGCATCAGAGGCTGGGGCTGGGGCTGGGGCTGGGGCTGGGACTGGGACTGGGGCTGGGGCTGGGGCTGGGGCTGGGCTGGGGCTAGGGCTAGGGCTAGGCCCTTAGTTAGGAAAAGTGTCAAGACTTTATTTAGTTAGTGTCACTGTCAGGGCCTTAGTTAGGGACAGTATCACGGCCTGAGTTAGTAGTAGTGTCAAGGCCTGAGTTAAGGACAGTGTCAGGGCAAGGCCTAGAAGGAGCATAACGGCCTCTGTAGGATCAGGGTTAGGGGCTGGAGCTGCGGCTAGGGCTAGGGCTAGGACTACGCCCTTAGTTAGGAAGAGTGTGAAGGCCTTAGTTAGGGTCACTGTCAGGGCCTTACTGAGGGTTAGCATCAGAGCCTTCGTTAGGTATAATGTGGCCCTGAGTTAGAATTAGTGTCAGGGCCTTAGTGAGGGACAGTGCCAGGCCCTCGATTAGGACGAGCGACAGAGCCTTTTTTATGTATAATGGCAGGGCCAGAGTTAGGAGGAGCGTCAGGCCCTTAGTTAGGGACACTGTCAGGGCCTTATTTAGGGACAGTATCACGGCCTCAGTTAGTAGTAGTGTCAAGGCCTGAGTTAAGGACAGTGTCAGGGCAAGGCCTAGGAGGAGCATAAGGGCCTCTGTAGGATCAGCATCAGAGGCTGGGGTTGGGCCTAGGGCTGGGGCTAGGGCTGGGGCTGGGGCTGGGGCTACGGTTGGAGATAGGGCTAGGGCTGGGGCGGGGGCTAGGCCTAGGCCCTGGCCCTTCATTAGGAATAGTGTCAAGGCCTTAGTTAGTGTCACTGTCAGGGCCTTAGTTAGGTTTAGCATCGCAGCTTTTGTTAGGTATAATGATAGGGCCTGAGTTAGTAGTAGTGTCAAGGCCTGAGCTAAGGACAGTGTCAGGGCAAGGCCTAGGAGTAGCATAAGGGCCTCTGTACGATAAGTATCTGGGGCTGGGGCTGGGGCTGGGGCTAGGCCTGAGGCTACAGCTGGGGCTAGGCTTGGGGATGCATCTGGTGCTGGGGCTAGGGCTAGGGCTGGGACTGGGGCTAGGGCTGGGCCTGGGGCTCAGACTGGAGCTAGGCCTCGGGCTGGGGCTGGGGCTATGGTTAGGGCTAGGCCCTTAGTTACGAATAGTGTCAAGGCCTTAGTTAAGGACAGTGTCAGGGCCAGCCCTATGAGGAGCACAAGGGCCTCTGTAGGATCCGCATTATGGGCCGGGGCTGGGGCTGGCGCTGGGGATTTGGCTGGAGCTGGAGCTGGGGCTGGGGTTAGGGCTAGGGCTACGGCCTTAGTTAGGAATAGTGTCAAGGCCTTAGTTAGGGTCACTGTCAGGGCCTTAGTTACAGTTAGCATCTGAGCCTTCGTTAGGTATAATGTGGCCCTGAGTTAGAAGTCGTGTCAGGGCCTTAGTGAGGGACAGTGTCAGGGCCTTTGTTATGTATAATGGCAGGGACACAGTTATGAGAAGAGTCAGGCCCTTAGTTACAGACAGTGTCAAAGCCTGAGTTAGGAGTAGTGTCAACGCCTTAGTTAACCAGTGTCAGGGCAAGGCCTAGGAGGAGCATCAACGCCTCTGTAGGATCCGGGGCTGGGGCTGGGGTTGGGGCTAGGGCTACGGCTATGGCCTTAGATAGGAATAGTGTCCAGGCATTAGTAAGGAACACTGTCAGGGCCTTAGTTAGGGTCAGCATCAGAGACTTCATTAGGGTTAATTTCACGGCCTGAGTTAGAAGTAGTGTCAGCGCCTTAGTGAGGGACAGTGTCAAGGCCTCAGCTAGTACAAGAGTCAGAGCCTTTCTTATGTATAATTGCAGGGCCAGAGCTGGGACGAGAGTCAGGCCCTTAGTTAGGACTAGCATCAGAGCCTTGGTTAGGTATCGTGTCACGGCCTGAGTTAGCTGTAGCCTCAGGCCCTAAATAGGGACAGTGTCAGGGCCTTGGTTAACACTGGCATCAGGGCCTTCTGTTAGGTACACTTTCAGGGCCTGAGTCAGGCATAGGGTTAGGGACTTTGTTAGGGACAGTATCAGGCGCTGATGCTGTCCCTTATAGTCTCAGCTGTCACTAAATAATGCCCTGATCCTGTCCACAACTAAGGCCCTGAAGATGTCCCTAAGTGCATCTCTGACGATGTCCTTAACAGCCTGAACGCTCTTCAGGTTATCTCTGAGGCTCTGACTCTGGCCCTTCCTAAGGCCTCACCCCGGCGTTGTCCCAGGCTGCTGGGCAGTTCTCTCTTGTCCGCATCTCTGGCCAGCTGCCTGCCATTGGCCACTCTTAAGAGTCTGCGATGCAGTGGTCCCACGTGGGATGTGCCTGTGTAGGCTCACCTGTGGGAGGAGAGTCATGGCCACTCCGCCCTCCAGGAGACTGCGGCTCAGGGTAGGAATCTCTCAGCCAGTGTCTGGAGAACGGGTTCTGTGTCCTTGTTTGTTGTAAATCCCTTGGAGTTACCTCTAACATGTTTTAAATGGATATCCCCCTCAGGATAATTTGATAATAATTTGATTATATCAATAATCAAATTACTGATAAATAATATAAATTACTTACCACATAAAAATTCAGGAATGACATTATGAGAATGAGCAGGAAAACACTGGATGCCCCCCACCCCCAGTGATCTATTACTTGCAGGATTTAAAATTCTAATGAGAAAACACTCACTCTCCTCACCCTCTGGGGCGTCAGCACAAGGCGGGAATCAGCTGCATCCTTTATTTATCCCTCCGATTTTCCAGAACCTTTCCTTCAAGGAGAAATCTCTGGGCTCTGCGGGAGCTGTGAGTGGCGACCATCAGGGAAATCTGAGACTGAAAAGCAAGAGGAAAAGAGATAGAGGAGGAGATGAGAATCGGTGATGGGGAGAAGCAGGGGCATCCCCGTTCAATCGCAGGCCAAGGGTCTGGGTTAATCTCCAACGAAGCTAAGGGCCACCAGGATCTGGCCCCACTGGCCTTGTCACCTGGTGTGGGGACTGGGGACAGCCAAACCACCATGGCCACTCTCAGAGAAATAAAGAAGGTGGGAGGGCACCCCGAGAGCCAGATTGAAAATGGTCCTGCTGTGAGACAGTAAGATGCCCTTTTCAGAAAAGTGAAGACTGTTCTCTTGGCTCTCAAAGACTTGCAAATACTCTGTGTCCTTCTGGAGGCATGCTGAAGGCTTCAGCCTTTGAGGGCAGTAATGGGAGTGCATCGGGGCTCAACACCATCCAGCGCTCACTCACTCCTTGAGGGTGCCGAGGATGACCAGTGACCACCCCTCGGGTGCCGTGGGGCCTGAAATTCCCTGATCACCGAGGACGGGAGGGGCCGCACAGACGCTCCACTGGACCACCGGGGGCTTGGCCGGTGGGCTACATACAGTCCTTTATCAGATACATGGTTTGCAAACATCCTGCGCCATTTTGGATGGTGGATTATCTTATTCCTTGCTCCTTTTACACACAACTCCTTTTCATTTTGGGGAAGTCTAATTCATCTATTTTGTCTTTTGTTGCTCGTGCTCTCGGTAGATCTAAGATATCATGACCAAATCCAAGGTCGTGAAGATCTACTCTCATGTTTTCTTCTACGAGTTTTATAATTTTGGCTCTTGCACCTAGGCCTTTGGTCCATTTTGTGTTGATTTTGTATATGGGGTGGGGGGAGGTAAGGGTCCAACTTTACTCTTCTGCATGTGGGTATCCAGTTGTTCCAGTACCTGTGCTAACTGTTTGGGAGAAAATACCTGCAAATGATGCGACCAACAAGGTCTTAATTCTAAAATATACAAACGGCTCATACAGCTCAAAAAGGAAAAAAAAATCAAAAAATAAGCAGAAGGTCTAAACAGACATTTCTCCAAAGACATACAGATAGCCAATAGGCACATGAAAAGATGCTCCACATCGCTAATTATTAGAGAACGCAAATCAAAACTACAGTGAGTTATCACCTCATAGTGGTCAGAATGGCCATCATTAAAATGTCTAGAAAGAAATGCTGGAAGGGCTGTGGTGTACTACATACACTACTGGTGGGAATGTAAATTGATGCAGCCACTGTGGAAAACAGTATGGAGGTTCCTCAAAAACTAAAACTAGAATTACCATATGACCCAGCAATCCCACCCCTGGGCACATATCCAGACAAAACTATAATTCGAAAAGATACATGCACCCCAGCATTCACAGCAGCACTATTCACAATACCCTAGACATGGAAGCAACCTGAATGTCCCTCAGCAGATGAATGGATATAGAAGATGTGGTACATATATACAACGGAATATTACTCAGCCATAAAACAGAATGAAATAATGCCATTTGCAGCTACATGGATGGACCTAGAGATTATCATACAAAGTGAAGTAAGTCAGACAGAGAACAACAAATACCATATGATATCACTTATATGTGGATTATAAAATGAGACCCAAATGAACCTATCTACAGAACAAAAACAGACTCACAAATATAGAAAACAGACTTGTGGTTGTCAAGGGGAAGACAGGGGAGAGGGATGGATTGGGAGTTTGGTATTAGTAGATGCAAATTATTATATATAGGATGGATACATAAGGTCTTCCTGTACAGCACAGGGAACTGTATTCAATACCCTGTAATGAACCATAATGGAAAAGAATATGAAAAATATGTACATATGTATGTACGTATGTATGAATCACTTTGCTGTGCAGCAGAAATTAACACAACATTGTAGGTTAACTATACTTCAGTATCCATTAGTTTGAAGGCACTTTTATAAATTAGGTCTTAGTTCTCTTGTCCTTTCATCCTGGGACAAATGTATAACAGAAACTAACCTGGATTACTCCCGGATGAACTCGTATCACACAGACCTTTAACTGTTGAACAAACCGTGAATACCAGTTACACCAGGGGATGTCCTGATCCAATATGAAGCTTGTAAACCTTGTAACAAGCCTGCAGAATCCACTAAATTTGGAAATTCAAACTGAAATGAAGCCACCTATCCCATGACTTCTCCACAACTAGTTATACAACATCAATTGGAAACCATATACAATCAAATGAATGTAGACAGAAACAACTATAGCCTTCCTTTTTTTCCCCTTTCAGATGAATACGGTATTTAAGGTGATGTCTTGGGCCGTTTCAGGGTGTTACTCAATTTCCTGGGTATCTGCCATGCACACAGGAGGTACACATGTTAGTTAACTTGTTTGTGCAACTAAATGAAGGTAGTTAATACCACAAAACTGTATACATAAAGTGAATTAAATGCTAAAGTCGTGTTTTGTATTTTTAATGACAATGGAAAAAAAACTGTAGCGCTGATATTTGTTACAAAAATGAATGTTAAAAACATTCTTAGTGAAAAAAGCCATACAGAAAAGGCCCCCTAGATCCCATACTCATCTTGTCTGCTTCAAAGCCATCAAGGTTGCCCAAACGAGGGAGAAACTCAGTCATGGTTCCAGAAAAAGAAAACTGGATCAGGATGGAAAAAGACATTTTCATACCGTTCGGACAGTAGGTGAAGGTTGAAGTGGGGCTGAGTATTAAACTATAATGTGGACCTCAGGATTTCTTCATTTAGGGGTTATGTGCTGGTGCCTTGGGCAAAACACACTGAGCATTTTGTGTCAAGTGGCAAATGTGAGTACTTTTTGACATTATTGCAACTTTTCTGTACATTCTAAATTACTGGAAAGTAAATTACTTTTCTAGACAACCATGTCAGGATCATGCCAGAAAATCAGAGAAGACAGACATCAAATTTTTCTTATAGAGGCCAAGACTTACCCAGACCACGTTCAACCAAAGTTGTGATACTTATTTCCCTTGTAGGAGTCCGCACGGTATTAAGATGCACCGTGGGAAGAGTGTAGTAGTAGCTACCATGTCGTGGGTCCTGTGGATCACCTGGGGGGCAGTAGAAACGGTGAGATTTTAGTATTGCAATTGTTCACATTACTTCAAAAACTATGTTAAAAAATAAATTCAGTAAAGTTGCAAAATATGCACTCAATATACACAAATCAGTTTCGTTTCTATACACTAATAATGAACCACCAGCAAGAAACATTAAGAAAACAATCCCATTTACAATTCCATCCAAAAGAACGAACTATTTAGCAATAAATTTAACCAAGGACACGAAAGACCTATACTCAGAAAACTATAAAGCACTGGTAAAGAAACTGAAGGCACAATAGGAAACAATATTCCACGCTCATGCGTCAGAAAAATTACTATTATTAAAATGTTTGGGAGAGGGGGAAGATGGCGGAAGAGTACGACACGCAGATCACCTTCCTCTCCACAGATACATCCGAAATACAGCTACACGGGGAACCACCCCTACAGAACACCCACTGAACGCTGGCAGAAGACCTCAGACCTCCCAAAAGGCAAGAAACTCCCCACGGGGCTTCCCTGGTGGCGCAGTGGTTCAGAGTCCGCCTGCCGATGCAGGGGACACGGGTTCGTGCCCCGGGCTGGGAAGATCCCACATGCCGCGGAGCGGCTAGGCCCGTGAGCCATGGCCGCTGAGCCTGCGCGTCCGGAGCCTGTGCTCCGCCACGGGAGAGGCCGCAACAGCGAGAGGCCCGTGTACCGGAAAAAAAAAGAAAGAAAGAAAAGAAAAGAAACTCCCCACGTACCTGGGTAGGGCAAAAGAAAACAGAATAAACAGAGACGAAAGGATAGGGCCGGGACCTGCACCAGTGGGAGGGAGCCGTGAAGGAGAAACGGTTTCCACACACCAGGAGCCCCTTCGCGGGCGGAGACTGCGGGTGGCGGAGGGGGAAAGCTTCGGAGCCGCGGAGGAGACCGCAGCCACAGGGGTACGGAGGGCAAAGCAGAGAGATTCCCGCACAGAGGACCGGTGCCGACCGCCACTCAACAGCACAAGAGGCTTTTCTCCTCACCCGCCGGGGCGGGCGGGGCTGGGAGCTGAGGCTCGGGCTTCAGTCAGAGCGCGCTGGCGGCGTGAACACAGACTGAAGGGGGTTAGTGCGCCACGGCCGGCCGGGAGGGAGTCCGGGGAAAAGTCTGGAGCTGCCGAAGAGGCAAGAGACTTTTCCTTCCCTCTTTGTTTCCTGGTGCGTGAGGAGAGGGGATTCAGAGCGCTGCTGAAAGGAGGAGCTCCAGAGACGGGCGTGAGGCGCGCCTGAAAGGGCGGACACCAGAGACGGGCGTGGGACGCTGGGGCTGCTGCTGCTGCCACCAAGAAGCCCGTGTGTGAGCGCAGGTCACTCTCCACACCTCAGCTCCCGGGAGCCTGTGCTACCCGCCAACGCCACGGTCCCGGGCTCCACAGACCACATCCCCGGGAGAACGCACGGGCGCGCCTCGTGCTGACGCAACGTCACGCCGGCCTCCGCCGACGCACGCTCGCCCCGCCTCCGTGCCCCTCCCTCCCCCGCGCCCTGAGGGAGCCAGAGCGCCCGAATCAGCGGCTCCTTTAACCCCGTCCTGTCTGAGCGAAGAACAGACGTCCTCCGGCGACCTACACGCAGAGGCGGGGCCGAATCCAAAGCTGAGCCCCGGGAGCTGTGCGAACAAAGAAGACAAAGGGGAATCTCTCCCAGCAGCCTCAGAAGCAGCGGATTAAAGCTCCGCAATCAACTTGATGTACCCTGCGTCTGTGGAATACCTGAATAGACAACGAATCATCCCAAATTGAGGAGGTGGACTTTGAGAGCAAGATTTATGATTTTTTTCCCCTTTTACTCTTTTTGTGAGTGTGTACGTGTATGCTTCTGTGTGAGATTTTGTCTGTGTACCTTTGCTTTCACCATTTGTCCTAGGGTTCTATCCGTCCGTTTTTTGTTTGTTTGTTTTTGTTTTTTTTACTTAAAAATTTTTTTCTTAATAATTCTTTATTTTAATAACTTTATTTTATTTGACCTTACTTTATTTTCTTTTATCCTCTTTCTTTCTTTCTTTCTTTCTACTTTTTCTCCCTTTTATTCTGAGCCGTGTGGATGAAAGGCTCTTGGTGCTGCAGCCAGGAGTCAGTGCTGTGCCTCTGAGGTGGGAGAGCCAACTTCAGGACGCGGGTCCAAAAGAGACCTCCGAGCTCCACGTAATATCCAACGGTGAAAATCTCCCAGAGATCTCCATCTCAACACCAACACCAAGCTTATCTCAATGACCAGCAAGCTACAGTGCTGGACTCCCTATGCCAAACAACTAGCAAGACAGGAACACAACCCCACCCATTAGCAGAGAGGCTGCCTAAAATCATAATAATTCCAAGACACCCCAAAACACACCACCAGACGTGGACCTGCCCACCAGAAAGACAAGATCCAGCCTCATCCACCGGAACACAGGCACCCTCCACCAGGAAGCCTACACAACCCACTGAACCAACTTTAGCCACTGGGGACAGACACCAAAAACGACGGGAACTACGAACCTGCAGCCTGCAAAAAGGAGACCCCCAAACACAGTAAGAGAAGCAAAATGAGAAGACAGAAAAACACACAGCAGATGAAGGAGCAAGATGAAAACCCACCAGACCTAACAAATGAAGAGGAAATAGGCAGTCTCCCTGAAAAAGAATTCAGAATAATGATAGTAAAGATGATCCAAAATCTTGGAAATAGAATAGAGAAAATGCAAGAAACATTTAACAAGGACCTAGAAGAACTAAAGATGAAACAAGCAACGATGAACAACACAATAAATGAAATTAAAAATACTCTAGAAGGGATCAATAGCAGAATAACTGAGGCAGAAGAACGGATATGTGATCTGGAAGATAAAATAGTGGAAATAACTACTGCAGAGCAGAATAGAGAAAAAAGAATGAAAACAACTGAGGACAGTCTCAGAGACCTCTGGGACAACATTAAACGCACCAACATTTGAATTATAGGGGTTCCAGAAGAAGAAGAGAAAAGGAAAGGGACTGAGAAAATATTTGAAGAGATTATAGTTGAAAACTTCCCTAATATGGGAAAGGAAATAGTTAATCAAGTCCAGGAAGCACAGAGAGTACCATACAGGATAAATCCAAGGAGAAACATGCCAAGACACATATTAATCAAACTGTCAAAAATTAAATGCAAAGAAAACATATTAAAAGCAGCAAGGGAAAAACAACAAATAACACACAAGGGAATCCCCATAAGGTTAACAGCTGATCTTTCAGCAGAAACTCTGCAAGCCAGAAGGGACTGGCAGGACATATTTAAAGTGATGAAGGAGAACAACCTACAGCCAAGATTACTCTACCCAGCAAGGATCTCATTCAGATTGGATGGAGAAATTAAAACCTTCACAGACAAGCGAAAGCTGAGAGAGTTCAGCACCACCAAACCAGCTTTACAACAAATGCTAAAGGATCTTCTCTAGGCAAGAAACACAAGAGAAGGAAAAGACCTATAATAACAGACCCACGCACATATGGTCACCTTATCTTTGATAAAGTGGCAGGAATGTACAGTGGAGAAAGGACAGCCTCTTCAATAAGTGGTGCTGGGAAAACTGGACAGGTACGTGTAAAAGTAGGAGATTAGATCACTCCCTAACACCATACACAAAAATAAGCTCAAAATGGACTAAAGACATAAATGTAAGGCCAGACACTATCAAACTCTTAGGGGAAAAACATAGGCAGAACACTCTATGACATAAATCACATCAAGATCCTTTCTGACCCACCGCCTAGAGAAATGGAAATAAAAACAAAAACAAACAAATGGGACCTAATGAAACTTCAAAGCTTTTGCACAGAAAAGGAAACCATAAACAAGATGAAAAGACAACCTTCAGAATGGGAGAAAATATTTGCAAATGAAGCAACTGACAAAGGATTAATCTCCAAAATTTACAAGCAGCTCATGCAGCTCAATAACAAAAAAGCAAACAACCCAATCCAAAAATGGGCAGAAGACCTAAATAGACATTTCTCCAAAGAAGACATACAGACTGCCAACAAACACATGAAAGAATGCTCAACATCATTAATGATTAGAGAAATGCAAATCAACACTAGAATGAGATATCACCTCACACCAGTCAGAATGGCCATCATCAAAAAATCTAGACACAGTAAATGCTGCAGAGGATGTGGAGAAAAGGGAACACTCTTGCACTGCTGGTGGGAATGTGAGTTGGCACAGCCACTATGGCGAACAGTATGGAGGTTCCTTAAAAAACTACAAATAGAACTACCATATGACCCAGCAATCCAACTACTGGGCATATACCCTGAGAAAACCATAATTCAAAAAGAGTCATGTACCAAAATGTTCACTACAGCTCTATTTACAATAACCCGGAGATGGAATCAACCTAAGTGTCCATCATCAGATGAATGGATAAAGAAGATGTGGTTCATATATACAATGGAATATTACTCAGCCACAAAAAGAAACGAAATTGAGCTATTTGTAATGAGGTGGATGGAGCTAGAGTCTGTCATACAGAGTGAAGTCAGTCAGAAAGAGAAAGACAAATACCGTATGCTGACACATATATATGGAATTTAAGGAAAAAATTGTCATGAAGAACCTAGGGTTAAGACAGGAATAAAGACACAGACCTACTAGAGAATGGACTTGAGGATATGGGGAGGGGGAAGGGTAAGCTGTGACAAAGTGAGAGAGTGACTTGGACATATATACACTACCAAACGTAAAATAGATAGCTAGTGGGAAGCAGCCGCATAGCACAGGGAGATCAGCTTGGTGCTTTGTGACCACCTAGAGGGGTGGGATAGGGAGGGTGGGAGGGAGGGAGACGCAAGAGGGAAGAGATATGGAAACATATGTATATGTTTTACCGATTCTCTTTGTTATAAAGCAGAAACTAACACACCATTGTAAAGCAATTATACTCCAATAAGTTGTAAAAAAATGTTTATTCTACCTAAAGCCATCAACAACCAGTGCCTGGAAACTAGACACCGGACTCCAAAGAACGACAGTGGTCACCATCCACACTGCATATAAAGCTAACTAAAAGCACACAGTATTCCACATTAAACTCTTTCTCTCCTGAGTCCCCTGAAGATGCACCCACCCAGCCAGCAGTCAGTTGCACAGGAAGGTTCTCCACACTTGCTCATTTTTCCTCTTGCGGAGTCTCCTCACCAGTGGCTCCTGAGAAAACCCAGCTCCTGTCAGTGTGGACAATGCCTCATGTTCCAGAAACCTAAGCCCTGACAGGAGACAAAGCTCCCGTCTGCTTGTCACAGAGCAAAGTCTGTGGGCAGGGTGCACCTGTGCCCCCAGGGTCAGACAGGTGGGTTTGGCGCCCCCTGTGGGACATGAGAAAAGTGCCGGGAGTGCCGCACTCACAAACCCAGAGGCCTCATCCGGAAGGCAGTTCTGCTGTATATACTAAGTTTGGAAATCCAAACTGAAATGGAGCCAAGTGTCTCACTTTATCTTCTCTAAAATTGGTTAAGGAGCAATTAATTACAAACCATATGTAATGAAATGAATGTAGACACAAACATTACAACTTAAACCAAAATTCACTCAAAATTGCCCATAGACAAATTTAAATTACCAAACTATAAAAATCCTAGACAAAAAAAGATAATCTACATGACTTTGGGTCTGGTGACCTTATACAGAAAACAGGAAGACAAACCACAAACTGCAAGAAACTATTTCCAAAACACATATCTGTTAAAGGATTTGTACTCAAATTATGCCAACAGCGCCATTAAAATTTAGTAAAGATTGAAACACACACCTAGCCCAGGAAGATAAACAGGCAGTAAATAAGCATACAAGAATATACTCAAGATGCTGGTGGAATGCATGTACAACCAACTTTGGAAGACAGTTTGGCAGTTTTTTCCAAATCTAAAATGTCTCACCTTAGGATCCAAGAAGTGTACCTCTTGTATTTAGACAACTGCTTTGAAAAACTGTGTTCAAACCAAAACTAGCATCAAGTAATGCACAGCAGCTCTATTCATAATGGCTAAAAACTTAAGATATCAGGATGTCCTTCTGTAGATGAATTCATAAGCAAATTAGGGCACATACATGTCAAGGGGAGCAGAATACACCACACCAAAATATGCCCATTTGAGAAAAGGATTATTTTGGACTGGTTAATTTAAGAAACAGCAGACCCAGGAGAATCTTTCAAAACCAAGTAGATGGCTTCCCTGGTGGCACAGTGGTTGAGAGTCTGCCTGCCGATGCAGGGGACACGGGTTTGTGCCCTAGTGTGGGAAGATCCCACATGCCGCGGAGTGGTTGGGCCCATGAGCCATGGCCGCTGAGCCTGCACGTCCAGAGCCTGTGCTCCGCAACGGGAGAGGCCACAACAGTGAGAGGCCCATGTACCGCAAATAAATAAATAAATAAATAAAGTAGAAAATGCCCTTTTAGGAGGTAAATTTCCATTTATTAAGGATATCTCCATTTGTAAGGGTATGTCCCTCTTTGGACCAGGAATTGAAAGATGACTAAATATCAAGAAAAGTTTGTTGGGACTTCCCTGCTGGTCCAGTGGTTAAGACCCCACACTCCCAATGCAGGGGACCAGGGTTCAATCCCTGGTCAGGGAACTAGATCCCACATGCTGCAATTAAGGGCCTGCGTGCCGCCACTAAAGATTACACAGGCTGCAACTAAGACCCAGTGCAGCCAAATAAATAAATGTTTAAAAAAAAAAACAAAGCTTGTCAATGAAATAGGCCTGGATGTAAATCTGTGTAACAACCATACCCTTATTTACTGGGCTTTGACTAATAACATCCCTTAAATGGCTTCCTCCATTCCCTAACATCTTTCTTTTGTTCTCAGCAGAAGATAGCACTTAAGGTAATGGCTTGGGCCATTTCAGGGAGTGACTCCGTTTTCCTGGGTATCTTTCAAGTATACAGGAGGTACGCATGGTATATATTAAACTTCTGATTGTTTTCTCCAGTTTGTCTCTTTTTCATTACAAGGGAGATCTCAATAAAGAACATAGAAGTGTAGAGGGAAAATTATTTTTCCTCTCATATACATGCAGTGCAATAGTATTCAGAGATATAAAGGAATGGATCATCAACCCATGCAAATATATATAGATAGATATAGATGCAACTAACACTTACATTGCTAAGTGAAAGAATCCAGTCTGAAGTGCTACACACTGTATGACCTCATTTATATGACACTCTAGAGAAGGTAAAACTGACACTGGTAAACAGTTTAAGGAATATGTGGTTGAAATAGTCCATATGATACTTTAGTGGTGAATACCTGTCACTATGCATTTGTCTACACCCACAGATTTTTACAACACAACAAGTAATTTACAATCTATTCAAACTTAGCTACTTAGGATATGGGAGTGTCAAAGCCTGGAATACACAATGTAACAAAGAATCTAACTGTTTCAGAAATGTATGGAAAAACTCACTGTTGGTAGTGGGACAAATGGGCTGACCTAAGTTAACTTTGGAAATGTACAGAATCTGTAGGCCAAAGACAAAATGTGCCATACATACACAGTGGACTCTAAGTTCTTTCCCATGAGGGGTAGTAGCTAACAGTACTGAAACTACTATATCAGTAATCGAATGGAACAAGCACTGAATTTAATAAATGACAAATGGTGGAAGTCAGGTTTCTTACCACTGGAGTGGGATGTTACAGTCAAACAAAGGGAAAAGGTTACGATATCCATGTCATAACAGATCCGGTTGGAGACATCGGTATAAACTATCTTTAGCCTACACATAGTTCCACATGGATATCTTTATAATTATGTGTATATGCATAGGCTGGGACACATGCATGTATTTCTATGTACTGTCAGCTGAGCATATTTAGCTCCCACATGTAAGTTTTTAATACCATTCTCTAATAAAAGGAACAAGGGCTCTTTGAAGAAAGGGCTGATGCTAGGACTGAGACAGTAAATATATGAAGCAGCATAATCTTAAAATATCAGAAAGTAAAGAAGTACCCAAAATTTTAAAAACCCACAAAAGGAAAATTATGTAAAATGAAAACAGGAGCAAATGGAAAAAGCTCTCAACAGCCAAAGCAAGAATGAACTAAGCAGTCTAATAATTTAGTGCTGGATTATAAACAAAAGTTTACAGTAATCATTCACATGTCCAAACTGGTAAAAATATATTACATAGTTTTCGATGAATGGTGTTAAATAGAAATCTCCTATGCACAGAGCTTCTAAACAATTCATATAGACACTCAGCTGTAACACCTCTCTCCTCAAGTGTGGCTTCTGCATTATGACTTCCTCCTAAATAAGACACACAGGATGGACATGGGAAAAAAATTAACCTGTGGGAAAACTTGACAAACATTACTTCAGCTAGGTGACCAAAGTTAAGAATATAAGTGAGAAGTTTCCTTAAGAGCCTGTCCTCTTGATATATAGCAAAGAGGAAGCACTTCACCTCTGTGATCTGCTTTTTCAAAGCCAAGTCTAACCACGACAAAAACACCAAGCAAATCCCAGTGCCCGGCAGTCTATACAATACCTGACCAGTCCTCCTCCACACTGTCAAGGTCATGGAAACAAGGAGAGTCTGAGCAGCTGTCAAAGCACAGAAGAGACTAAACAGGCATGTTGACCCCATGTCCTTTGAGACCCTGGAACAAGGAAAGGTATAACAAAGGGAACATGAACAGGGACTTCAGTTAATAGTAAAGTATCAGTATTTGTTCATTATTTGTCATGATTCTGTAGAAAATTAGACAGGAAAAAGTAAACATCAAATAAGAGAAACCTACTGTAACAAACTGGAAATCTAGAGGCAAAGGGGGATTTCTTTGTAAAAACACATTACCAAAATGGACCCTAAATTAAGGAAAACACAAAAAGGCCAATTAATCACTGAGGAACCTCTTCCCCTACTGGTTATCCTATCACTGTTCCAGGCTTTCCCTCTCCCGGGACAGGGAAGGAGCAGGGACAGAGCTCTTTGGCAGCTCCCCTAGTATATGACCCCACCCAGTGTCTTCACCTCCCCCAGCCACACCTACCCAGTGAGGACACCTGAGGAAGGGTCAGGGATTATTGACTCAGATGTACCAACCAGGACTTTTTCTTTTCTCAGTGACTGGACACACTTACAGAAGTAAAATAAATTAGTATTTATTGTAAGGGTAGAAATACATTAATACTTGCAAGTGACAAGTTGAAGAATGGGTTTGGACCTGGCAGGTCCAGCGGCTCACACTGTCTCAGTGTGACCTTGTTTCTCTCCAAACCTTTGTCCCGCTCAGTGCCTTTGGGGGACCCCATTCACAGGCACAGGCTCTCTCTCTGCCCTTGGGCCAACAGCTATTCTAGGCTGACAACCACTCACCATCCATTTTCCGAGAAAGAGTTTCTCCTTTTCTTGGATTCCAAGAAAGTCATGGTTTTAAATGCCTTTGATCTGGCTTGGGTTGCATTCTCATCCTTGACCCATCACCAGAAGATGGAAAATGGGACTGGCTAGATATGGGCTGAAAAGCCATCTTCGAGCGGGGTGGAACATGGGGTCATCCTTCTGCAACTGTTTGGACTGGAAGCAGGTGAGATGTAACTCCCAAAGGAAAACTGAGGCACTCGGGCCTGAGAACAGATGCTGGCTGGGAGAAAGCAACAGATTCTAAGTCAATGACAGCTCACTGCACAGCACAGAGTGACACAAAAGGAAGAAAGGGGTTCACTTAGGGTCAGGGGCTGCAGCTACTCATCCAGTGCTCTTACTGTCCCTCCCAAAACTGCAAGAAGTTCTTTCACTTGCTGAAAAGTCAGGATCATTGGTGGTGGTAAACTCAAGTCTCTTTCCATGGGCATCAGGCACTCACATCTCAGAGGCTGGCCCAGAACAGCTCATGTGCCCTCAGAAGACCCACAGACCTCATTCCTGCCCCTGAGAGGTGGGAGCCCGTGAGTTATGCCACCTCCCTGGCCATATTAATTGCCCATCCCTGAAAAACAATACTGCTCCTTTTCCAGTTTCTTCTCTCTCCTTTTCTAAGGGAAGAAACCAAATGCTAGGGTGGTAAGGAAACTCTTGTGCAATGAAGTAACGGGAGGCTCAAGAATTATTCCATGCCATGGAACCCATAATTGTCAGGCTTCCAGAGGCCACATGGATGCATATGGCTCTCCAAGACAATGGCAGTGTCAGTGTAAACCTCCCACTGGGAGGTCCAGGTGCTCCCATATCTTTGATTCTTAATGAATATGCATGTCAAAAGTTTCTAACGACTGAAAGGACAAAGGATTGCAGGGCCATGGTCTGCTGTATGGGTGTTGTGTCAGGGACACACTCCAATGTTTAGAGGATTATTGCTTCTCTTGGCAGCCTATGAGGCTGTGAGCGGGAGGCCTTTTTCTCAGCCACATGCATGTTAGTAGTTGAAACTTCTCAAAGGAATGTCTACACTGCCCAGGTAGCTCTTGAATTGCCCAGCATCATGGTCAGCTCCGTAACTGTACATGAGGGCCTGACAATGCCCAGGCTGGACTGAGCTAGAGGACCACAGATGCCTGCCTGGATAGTCAGAGGTCAAAGGCTGTCCTGCCTGAGATTTGATCATCTATTCATGCCCACTCAGATGGAACAGAGGATGCCTCCAGGGCCAGGAGGGCCCCACCAGCCCTTAAGAAGGCAGCATCTGGGGGCTGGCAGGTCACTGCCCCCAGTCCTGTATAAATCCACACATGTCCACTGAGTGTCCTCCTGTCTTGGCTGTGCTGGAACCGGCTGCCCAGGCAGAGTAGGGCCAGCATCACCCTTCCCAGGTAGGAGGGCAGAAGGAAACCATGCATGACTTCTGACACCCTCCCCAATCCTTGACAGAGGTTGAGTTGGATAAGAAACAGTCCGAGACAAGAACAGACATTTCATTCTTCTCTCAGAGCCCAGGACTGGGGGAAGGGAGGCCAGAAAAACAGTTATTGACCTCAGCTCCCTGACTCCTGTTTGACCCTGGGCAAGTCCTACCCATTCTGGAGGCTTCAGAGAGAAGGAGCGGGGAGGGCAGTGAGGGCCAATGTGCTTAAACCTAACTCTAACCTTTACCCTAAGAACCCTAACCTCTAACCGCAACCCCCTAACAACCCTAGCCCCAGACCCCTAGACCCTTGCCCCGACCCCTAAACTCTAACCCCCGACCCTTTAGCCACAGCCCTCTACCAGGACTCTCCAACAATGACCCATAACCCTAACCGTGACCCTTGAACCCTCACACTGACTCAACCCCAGGCCTAAAGCCTGGCCTAGTGGGTACTGAGGGATGACTGTATGAACTCTCAAATAAACCAAGGAATTAAATCTTCCTGACCATGAATTTAGCAATGGTTTCTTAGATTTGACAGTAAAGTATAAGAAATGAAAGAAAAATTAGATAAATTGGATTTCCTCAAAATTACAAACCTTTGTGCATCAAAAGAGGCTATCCAGAAAGTAAAAAGACAGCCACAGAATGGAAGACAATATTGGCACATTCTATATCTGATAAGACTCTTTACCTAGAATATACCCAGGACTTTTACAACTCATCAACAAAAAGACAAACAATAAAATTTTTGAAACAGACAAACGGCTGCATGGACTGCTCTCCAGGCAAGACATACAAACAGTCAACAAGGACATGGAAAGATGTCAAACGTCAGTAGTCATGATGGAAATGCAAATGAAAGCCACAGTGTGATGCCCCTTCACACGCACTAGAATAAAACTAAACTTTAAAATAAATTTAAAATATATAAATAAAAATAACAAATGTTGGCAACAATGCAGAGAAATTGGAACCCTTAAAAGTTACTTGTGGAGATGCACAATGGTGCAGTCTATGTGTACAAACCTTTACCATTTACTCAAAGATATAAAATATAATTACCATGTGGTTCAACAACTCCACTCCTAGATATATACCCAAAAAATGGAAAACAGGCGTTCAAACAAAAACTTGTACACCAATTATTCATAGCAGCACTGTTCACAATAGCCCAGGGTAGAAAAGATTTAAATGTCCATCAGCAGGTAAATGGATAAGCAAAATAAGGTAGATCCATAAGCTACATTATTCTGTCATATAAAGGAATAAAGTAAAATTATACAGCTGCTGTGGAAACCTGTAAGGTGGATCCTCAAAAACATGGAAAATGTGTGATCCCTTGATTCCACTCCAGGGTGTACACCCAGAATATTAGAAAGCAAGGACTGGAACAGACATCTGTACCCCATATTCACAGCAACATTATTCACAATAGCCAAAGGGTGGAAGCAACACAACACATCCTTCAACAGATGAATGGATAAGTACAGTGTAGTATATACACAATGGAATATGAGTCAACCTTTAAAACTAAGGTAATTCTCACACATGCTACAATGTGGATGAACCTTGAAGTCATTATGCTAAGTGAAACCAGCCAGACACAAAAAGGACAAACGTTCTATGATTCCACTAGTATGAGGTATCCACATAAGTCAAACTCAAAGACAAAGTAGAATAAGGTTGCCAGGGGTTGAGATGAGTTCGTGTTCAATGGCTACGGTTTCACACGGGGAAAATAAAGTTCTGGAGGTGGATGGTGAGGATATTTTTACAACAATGTGAATGCAGTTAATGCCACAGAACTGTGTACTTACAAATGGTTTAAATGGGGCTTCCCTCGTGGCACAGTGGTTAAGAATCCACCTGCCAATGCAGGGGACATGGGTTCAAGCGCTGGTCCTGGAAGATCCCTCATGCCGCAGAGCAACTAAGCCCGTGAGCCACAGCTACTGAGCCCTCGTGCCACAACTACTGAAACCTGTGCGCCTAGAGCCCGTGCTCCGTAACAAGAGAAGCCACCACAATGAGAAGCCTGCACACGGCAACAAAGAGTAGTCTCGCTCACCGCAACTAGAGAAAGCCTGCGTGCAGCAACAAAGACCCGACACAGCCAAAAAATAGAAAATAAAATAATTTTTTTAAAGCTTTTAAAAAGTGGTTTAAATGGTAAATGTTTTGTGTTTTTAATCACAATGGAAAAAATGAATGAAATAATGATCAATGTTACAATGTGGATAAACACTGAAAACATCCTAAGTGAAAGAAGCCATATAGAAAAACCACCCAGATCATGCTCATCTTGTACACTTTAAACCCAGCAAGGTTTGTTAAGTGAGGAAAAGCCCCAGTGATGGTTCCAAGAAAAGAAAACTGGATTCGAATAGAAAAATACATTTCCACAAAGCTGGGGCAGCTGGTGAAAGTTGAAGCAGGTCTGTGGATAGGATTATGATGTGGAAACCATAATTATTCCTCATTATGGGGTTATGTGCTGGTTCCCTGGGAGAGTGGCCCTCCCACTCTCACAGGGTAAAACAAACTGGAGTATTTTGTGAATGTGGAAAACTTTATACTGCTATTTAAAGTTTTTTATACACTTGAAATTTACTAGAAAATAAAGTACTTATCAAAACAACCATGTCATACCACGCCAGAAATACAGACATCAAACTCTGTTATAGAGGCCAAGCCCTACCCAGATCCAGTTCACCCACAATGGTGATGCTAATCACCCTTGTAGGAGTCCACATACTACAAGAAGCACCATAGGAAGATTATATTGGGAGCCACTATGTCTTGGGTGTTGTGGATGACCTAGGTGTAGATGAAACAGTGGGATTTCTGAATTCTAGTTTTCCACATTCAACCACCAAAAAACTGTTACAACTAAAAAATGAATTCAGTAAAGCTGCAGGATACAAAAAAAAAAGAAAATCAATGCACAAAAATCATTTGTGATTCTATACACTGATAATGAACCATCAGAAAAAGGATTTTTTAAAAAAATCCCACTTACAATTGCATCCAAAAAGATAACTAGGAGTAAATTTAACCAAGGACGTGAAGGACCTGCAGACTGAAAACTGGAAGACACTGATAAAGGAAACTGAATGGACAAAAATAAATGGAAAGATACCCCGTGCTCATGGGTAAAAACAATATTGTAAAAATATGCATTCTAAGGTGGGACTTCGCTGGCCGTCCAGGGGTTGGGACTCTGCGCTCCCACTGCAGGGGGTGCGGGTTTGACCCCTGGTTGGGGAACTAGGATCGTGCATCCTGCATGCCCCATGGTGTGGCCCACAATTTTTTTTAATTAAAAAATATGCATTCTAGCCAAATTAATGTACACATTCGACGCAATCCCTACCAAACGTCCAATGACATTTTCCATAGAAACAGAACAATCTTAAGTTGTATGTGGAACCACAAAGGACCCAGAAGAGCCAAAGCGACCCTGAGGAAGGAGAATGGGCTGGAGGCATCTCCCTCCCTGACTTCACACTTCATTACGAAGCTACGGTCCCAAAAAAGTGTGGAATTGGCACAAAAACAGGCACACAGACCAGAGAAACAGCAGAGAACCCAGGAATCAACCTACAGGTATGTGGTTGGTGGTTGAATGTGGAAAACTAGAATTCAGAAATCCCATTGTTTCAACTACTTCCAGGTCATCCACAGCACCCAAGACATAGTGGCTCCCAATATAATCTTCCCATGGTGCCTCTTGTAGTATGTGGACTCCTACAAGGGTGATTAGCATCACCACTGTGGGTGAGCCAACAGATGTGCATAGCCCAAGGGGCCAATCATAATCTATTCAAATTTAGTTATTTAGGATGTAGGAATGTTGCAGGATGGAATACATAATGTCACAGAGTCTAACTGTGTTAGAAATATATGGAAACAACTCACTGTAGGGGATGGGGTAAAAGCTGTTGACCTAAGTTACCTTTGGAAATGAATGGAAACTGCAGACTAAAGGCAAAATGGTCCATAAATAAACAGTGGGCTTTATTCTACGAAGTTCCTTCCAGGGTACAGTAGCTAACAATTCTGAAACCTCTGCACATGTAACCTGGAAAGGAGCAATGCACAGATAAATGGCAGATGGTGGGAGCCAGGCTCCTTGCTGTGGGCGTGGGAAATTACAGATAAGCAAGGGGAGAGCCTCTGCCCTCGTAATCCTGGATCTGGGCTTCCTGAGAGGATGCTGACTGGCTGGGGGAAACACACACATCTTCACGCTGGGAAGACCCTGCAAACATAGGAACTTCACACCCCATCTTTCCACCCATACCTGCTGGAAACACTCAGCCCTCCATAATCAGGCAATTGCAGCGTTTAAGACATTCTCACCCCCAGGCAGATAAAGGAGCATGAGGGTCTTGCTTACCCCTAAGCTGTCCCAGAACCCAGGCCCTGGGGGTGGGTGGAGTCAGGATGGGGGTTCCTGGGCCTCTGAATCCAGGTCCTGGGGGTGGAGTCAGGATGGGGGTTCCTGGGCCTCTGAATCCAGGCCCTGGGGGTGGAGCCAGGTTGGGGGTTCCTGAGCCTCTGACCAGCAGGTGAGAGGAAGGAGGAAGACCGGTCCTGAGGACAGAGGTTCCCTCAAGTCTGTGAGCCCAGGAGCCCTGATGGGGTTCATTCCCAGTGAGGACATGGGCGGGGCCTGCAGTGGTCCTGTGTTCCCCCTGGGCCCTTTGATGAAGCCACGGCAGCACTGGGCCCGGACGTCCCCTGGCGGTGTCTCAAGCTCTGACACAGCGGTTTTACAAAGGAACAAGAGGATGGAGCCGAGCCCCTGACGGCCACTCCTTTCTGGCTCTGAGTTGCTTCCACCAGGACCGCAGTTACCTGCACATAGTCTGCTGTGACCTACCTGCCCCCACTGGCCTTTCCTCTCCCTCCCTGCGATGATTCCCATGACATTTCCAGCCTGGACCCCTCCCCCAGGCCAGACGCCTCTGTCCAGCCACTGCACCCCCATCTCACCTTGGAGGCTAACAGGGCCCTCAGAGGACTGGGATCCCGCAGCTCCCCACACCCAGGAGCAGCCCCACCTTCCCAGGTTGCTGAGCCCAGGCACCGGGTGTAACCGAGCCGGACCCTACAGGGCCTTCCCAGGACAGAGCCCTCCCCCACGTCCTCTGCTGTAGGTCCTCTCTGAAGTACCCGGATAACAGCGTCTGATGCACGCTTCCTCCACCCCCAAGTGGAAGAAATTAACTGCTTGATGATCATGAACAGGTAGCCCCGGAGCTTCTGGTGCCTAAGAGTTTATAATGTTAACCGCCTGTTACCTCACCATCAGCCAGAGAATTGTGCACCAGCTGATCACATACCCTGCGACCCCCCTCCTTCACTTGGCCTTTAAAATTGCTTTGCTGAAATCCTTCAGGGAGTTCGGGGTTTTAGAGCACAGGCCACCTGGCCTCCTTGTATTGGCACTTGTACAATTAGAGCTGCACTTTCCTTCACCACACCCGGTGTCAGTAGACTGGCTTTACTGCACTCGGGCAAGCGGACCCACGTTTTGCTCGGTAACACTGGGGTCTCCCAGGCTCCCACCCTCCTTGTGCCCCACTGACTGTCATCTGCTCCTCCAGAGTGTTGTTGCAGCAAAAATAGAAATGAAGTTTTCCTTCCCCTGAGAACAAGGAAAACAAAGGGGACAGGGAACAGGCTAGAGAAGAAACATAACCTGGCCTGAAAGAGCTCATCACTCCTTGTTTTCCTTTCTCACTCATTTGTAGTAACTAGATTTGTACTTTACAAAGCTAACCTCACTCCCTGACACTATGTAATTTACATTCGGCCCCCATCACCCATGACTCTGTGTGAGTTACATCCCCTGCCTCTCACTCCCTAACCTTATTATGTCCAGCACTTACATTCTATACGCCCCTCATAACAAATCACCCCCTATAGTTTTTCATTTCAGAAACGAGGTCACCGGCCGATAAACCAGAGACAAACATATGCAATTATCAGACTGCTGGACCCCAATTACCGGGCAGCCTGACGCCAACTATGACTGTTTTGAAATAATACAAAGGAAAGGAGGAATGCAAGACCTTTACTACTTTGATTCTCATCCTATACCACGGACTGCGAGAGCCCCACATATAAAATCTTCCCTGATTCTCAAGGAGGGGGTGCCCAGTTCTTGAGGCACTAGCCGGCTGTGTCTTCCCTGCTGCCTGGCAGAAAAATAAAGCCATCTCTCTCTTCCTCCAAAATCTCTGTCTCCTTATTTCTGTTCGGCCTCGGTGCACAGGGAAGCCGAGATTTCAACAACACTCTGTGGCCAGTTCCCACACTGATTCCCCTCTACACCCACAGCCCTGGCCCAAGCCCAATCTTGTGCCTGGTTCCTCCGTCAGGCCTGACAAAGCTCCCTGCCCCCACAGTGCATCTCACATCCCACCCCAACGTGCTCTTTCTGAAGCAAAAATGAGACTGACTCTCTCCACCTGTAATCCACCAAAGTTTCCCCACTTTCGCTAGGGTATCTGCCGGGAGAGACATCTGCCAAGGCCCTGAGGGTCCCCGGCATCCCCACTAGGCTGCTGGCTCCTGGGTTCCCTGACCATGAGCACCTCAGCAGGCCAGGAGACACGGCAGGAAACCCCAGAACTGCTCACCTCCGGAGGGGACTGGCACTGCCAGGGCCTGATCAAAGAGAGCAGAGAAGGGTTCCCCAGCTGGGACACAAACTCTGCATGAGTGGCCTCTCCTTGAGCCATTACATCACCTCGTTTGACTTGAGGGAAGGAAGGATTGAGGCACCCTTGGTTCCTAAGGAGGATGGTATAGGCTCAGCCACGTCCCCCCAAATCCACATGCTGAACCCCTAACCCCCAGGACCCCAGGATGTGGCTGTATTTGGAGATGGGATTTTTAAAGAGGTGATCAAGGTAAAAATGAGGTCACTAGGCTGGATCCTAATCCAATAGGATTGATGTCCTACAAGAAAAGACTAGGACACAGATAGGCACAGGGGGAGACCATGTGAGGAGCCGGGGAGAAGATGGCTGTCTAAGCACCAAGGAGAGAGGCCTCAGGAGAAATCAGCCTGCAGACACCTTGATCTCAGCATCCAGGACTGGGAGATAGGTCTGTTATTCAAGCGGCCCAGTCTGTGTTCTTTGTTATGGGGGTCCTGAGCAGACTCACACGCAGGGTAACTCAGGGCTCAGACTGGACAGAGCTCACTCTCCACACCCCTGTATGTGAGTTACAGGAGCCCCAGGAACTGAGGAGGGGGTCCCTGAGGGCAGGCACAAGATAGAAGATGGTAGGCATTAACATGACTGCATTCACGTTAAACGTGCCTGAAGTCCTTTCACACGAGATGGTCTTGTCCTGTATGTACATCGGCACCTTCCGTCTGAACTGCAGATCTTTGGCTTCACCACCTCCACTGAGAGCATTAGCTTCACCTGCTGTGGACCGTCTCCTATAGGATTTCCAGAACCACAAAGCACCGAAGGCTCACAGGCCCCAGAGTCTGTGCGCTACCATCCAGGTGACCCTCACAGCAGAGCCGCACAGCTGCCCATCAGAACCCATTTCCCTTTTTCCTGTTCATGGCTACCCTGCACCTCCCAGCCTTCCCACCCCTTACAGCTGGGGCACAGTGTCTCGTGTTACCAAGGGGAAGGGGTGGAGGTGGTGAGGGCCCTGGCCAGCCTGCATCCTAGGACGGAGGGCATGATGCCCACCTGGTCACCCCACCCTGCTGGTTGGAGCCCTCACCTGGAAGCAGGGAGGAGAAACAAGGGGGACAGAGCCTGGCACCTGACGCCCACCTGCCCTGGACTCTCACAAGAAGGTGACAGAGACATCTTGAGCTTCAGCCCAGTTTTGGGAGACGCTTTGTTCCAGCAACAAACTTTTGCCTTAAAAGTCAAGGTGCTTTACAAACCCCTCCCCAGCTGTCACAGAAAGTCAGGCTTCATCTCATCACACTTTTCTCAAACCCCAGCTCACGCTGAGACCACCTCTCAGGTGATGGTGCTTCAGAGCAGCCCCTTTAAAAGATCCCTGGAGTTCAGCTCTCCCAGCCCTGCCTTCAGTTTAAGGGAGAAGTTTCCTTGACAACCTTGACAAACCTGCACAGTTTCCTTGACAACCAAGCTTGGCAATCTCCCAAACTCTCCTCCTTCAGACGTTCCTATTCTAGGCTGGATGAGCCTAAAGTGACAGTGCTGTCATCATGTGCCAGAGTGACTCCTCTAAGCCTGTAGTTATTGGTTACATGATGCTATTGATGATGAAATCCCAGAAGAGCCAGCTTTGCAATATAACCACTTCTGGACTCGGCACTGGGTCCCTTTCCACGGACAGAGTGGAGTGGCTGTTTCCACGGGCCCCGTGGTGGAAGAGCTCACCTAATGCAGCCAGGACTTCATCCTTTCCAGGTGATTCCAGGGTCCTCACTCTGCCCAGACCCCACCCACATGGCTGCTGTCTGAGCCAGTCTATATGGGACCTTGGTAACCTCCTAAAATGAGGGTCATGGTCCCAAAAGATGTGTCCCCCCAGAACACGTGAACAGGACCATATCTGGGAAAAGAGTCTTTGTATATGTAGTGAAGGATCTCGAGGTGAGGTCATCTTAGGTTAGGGTGGCCCTCAATCCAATTGAGAGAGTCCTTATGAGAGACAACAGAGGAGAGACACAGACATAGAGGAGAAGCCACGTGAAGACAGAGGCAGAGACGGGAGGGATGCAGCCGCAAGCCTGGGGACACCTGGAGCCCCAAGAAGCCAGAAAAGGCAGGAAGAACCCTATCCTAGAGCCTTTGGAGAGACTTCCATCATGCAACACCTTGATCTCAGATGTCTGGTCTCCAGGTCTGGGGGAGGATGAATTCCTGTTGTTTTAAACCACCCAGCTTATGGTCATTTGTTACAGAACCCACAGAACGGTCACACAGACCCTACTCTGTAGGATCCTGGAAGTGCGGGTCTCACTAAAGGCCGACAGAGGCTGGATTGCAGAACCCTTAGAGTCAGCACTGGGCCCCAGAAATCCTAAAGCAGTGGCTGGACACCAGAATGTTGAGGGGTCAGTCGGAAGCCCATCCCTAAGGGCGCTGGCTGCACACAGCCTCCCCAGGTTTTTACGCCTGTACATGTTGGGGATAAGGATTTCCATCCTGATTCAGGGCCTCTGACGTCACCCACGTTGCTAATTAAGAACCCCCTAGTTACACAGATGAAAACCCTATCAGGGCACTTGCTCCAGTGGTAAACAATTCTGAGGTTGGTCAGAGGTGGGGAATCGTCTCCCATGCAGCCAGCAGCACCCCCGCAAGGAGCGTCCTCATTGCAAAGCTGGGGGACCATGCCGAGACGTCTGTGAGTAAACGTGAGCTGAGCCCCAGGCCAGCTGCTGCTGAACTGTTCCCACCCTTCCCAGGTAAAACACCTGAATATGTACAAGGGCTTGAAAGCCTAGAGGAAAGGGCTTGGAGTCACACCAGCGACAGCACGCAGGCCGACTTGGTGCCTGCAGGTCAGGCAGGATGGTCCTGGCCCTGGGCGCTCTTCTGGAAGCTTTCCACTTCGCTGCCTGAGGTACCCCTCCCGTCCCGACCCCCACTGCTGTTTTCCTTCCTCACCTCTGCCCGGGGAGAAATTCCAGCGGCAGGTATGGGTGACACATCCTCTTCTTTAGCAGGTGGCAGCCTGGCAACTCCTGCAGAAAGTCCAGCAGAGCCCCACTCACACCGGGCTACCCACAAAGCCACGGCCCTTCACTCCCTCCCACCAGCCCAGCCCCACCACTGCTGACGGGGCAGAGAATATGGCGTCAGGCACAGCTGCAGGGGCTCTTGCTGCCTGGAGCGGTGTTTATATTGACCTCAATCCAGGCACACCTGGGGTGGGCTGGCAGGCAGGGTCAGGCTGCCCAGGTCAGCCAATCCTTGCCCATCAGGGGCTCAGAGTTGCAGGAAATGGGCCTTGCTGCACCGGCCAGGTCCAAGGAACAGGTGTGGGGTCCTGAGGGTCAGTATAGACATGGGGCTGCAGCTCTGCTTGTTTTCTAATCATTTATTCTGGTCCATGAGTGGGAAACAACTTCAAGAAGACCCTCTCCTAATGAGAGGAACCCAGGAGTCAGGGTGAGGAGGGGTGGTGGGTGAAGACAGAGGCCTGGTACCCCAGCTGCAGTGGAAGCCTCTGGAAGACCCGGTGGAAGGAGGTCGCACAGAGTGAAGCCCAGGGTCACAGACCTGTCCAGGAGCTGCTGTTTGTTAGTTCAGGTCCTGCTCTGAGGTGCTCAGGGTCAGCTCTGACCAACAGGTGGGCTGGGGGTGCTCTGCAATGAGGGCTATGTGCACGGTTCCTGGGTGCCCAGGCTTGCTGGGTGCCTGC